>NW_027663549.1:0-615000 GCF_964034855.1 Anser brachyrhynchus | reverse complement strand
GCTTTTGGGCACAGGAGGGTACTTTTTGTGGGCAATCAGCAAGCACTTTGCTTATCTGTGGTGCTTGAACTCATGCAGGCATGTGGCAGACACGGTGTGTGATGCACTGCTACAGCATGTTCTCTGCTTAAGGCCTGGAGCAGAACACAAAATGTAAGAGATGAAACAAAACCCACTTGAAAACCTTTGAGAGGGAGTCTGTTCAGTTACAGCTATGCAGATTTTTTCCAGTGACAGAAGTGATGTTTTGAGGTTTTCTTTCTTTTTCTCTTTTTGTCTCATAGGAAGTGACAGAAAGTTTTGCTGCAGTGGGTGAGCATTTTATTTATTTATTGCATTTCTTACATTTCTGCTCTGAGGTCTCCCACCCTCAAGATGAGGCAGGTAGGATGCTGTAAGGGTGCACACAGTAAGGCTTCAGCCTTGCCCCTGGGCTCATCCAGGTTAAATGATAAAGAGCTGAGAGAAGCTCTTAGGGCACAACATCAACCTCAAAGAAATGGCACTTACAAAAGAGCCAGAGAGCAGATCCCTGACAATTCAAATGCAGTGTGCTGCAGCTGTGAAGGGCATTAAGGTTTTGAGTAATTTGTCTTTTTTAACAAATCTCTTCCTAGGATTCCTTCCAACCCCACTTCCCACAGCTGACAGAAGGCTGGATTGAACCAGCAGTGCTGCTAGGGGGGATTGCGTGGAGCATGGCACCTGGTAAGACGGTGTACAGTGAACAAGAAGGAGGACTTGTCTCATAGTACAAGGTCATCCATGTCTGCAGTGGTTTTGCACCTGGTAAGGTGGTGTACAGTGAACAAGAAGGAGGACTTGGCTCATAGTACAAGGTCATCCATGTCTGCAGTGGTTTTAGGCACTCAGAAAACCTGGTTCCTCACACAAGCGTGAAGAACTGAATTGAGGACTGAATGGAGAAGGGGGATGTGCGGAGCACATGAAGTTGAGAGCTTCAGCCAAGTCCCCGCTTCTCTTCTTATGTTACTTATGCATGTGTAGCCTACAAGGTCACACATTATTTTGTTCAGTGGGAAGTTCTGCACAAAGGGAGGAATTTATTTGAGTGGAACATACAGCATCAGCTGAATGTATTTCCACACTGGGATTTGAGCAGTGAACAAAATTCTGGCAGCCGTTTACACAATAGGTAATGACAAACATTACAAACACCTTAAAGTTTTGTGTTTTATTGGGTCCTTTCAGAATGTCTGTAGGTTTTGAAGTAGGAATCAAGCATCTGCCTAGGTAAATGAACATAAGACTGATGCATGCCTGAATGTTGAAGTCACAGTTAAGCAAGAACAACTGTTTGATCACAAGTATTTAGCTGTTGGGAAAGTATATTTCAAATTCAACCCATTAATTTAACTCCCCTTCTCTCCTTCAGGCAAAGCAGAACAGGTAGAAAGAGTAAAAGCAGCAGGAGGAAAAAAATCTTGCATATAGAATGTTGGTCTCAGTTAATGAAAATGCAGAAGATAACGTCCTACAGATCATCTTGTCTTACCTATGCACTGGAAAACGAGTCTTCTAAAAGGACACAGAAATTACACAGTTTGTAATTAGTCTACTCTTCATTTATGTCAAGTGACGATTGTACCTCTAACATTTTCTGTGAGAAATGTTCTTTCTAGGATAACACGTACCAAACAAGTCCATTTTAATTCTGTCCTTCCCCAGTGTCTTCTACATAGATTCATTTGTTATTTCCTCTGGAGCCCCGTTATTGGTAATTTTTGGCAATGTTTTACTTCAAGTATTTTAAGGACTGCTTATCCATATCTTGATCACAACAGCAGCTGTATGATTTTTCTCATCTAAAAGTTGTGGACTCTCCAGGTAAAAATTTCTGTTGATGTAATTCAGGCATTCTGGTCCCCATTACAATCACTGAACACAAGCACTTATAATCCTTTCCTACTGTCTCAGAAATTGTTGATGTAGCTGTTTTAGTCTAAGTTGGTATGGTAAGGGTAAAGCCCTCTTTTCTTCCTTGCATCAAACTGTAAATCAGATTGCCACGATGTTGAGGCAGTGACCTTGCAAGCTGTAGCTCAATTTTTGTCTAACCGTAGGCTTGCAATTAAAAAGTAGTGGGCCAATATTCATTCTCATTTTTGTACCTCCTTTGTCTCCCCTGGTGTCTGCTGATAACATGAATAAAAACATGCTGGTAAGCTTCCCTGGAGGATTGCCTTGTAAAATCATCATGTGGAAAGGGCAGCACATGAAAAATGTATGCTGAACTGCTTTCCATTAAAAGTATCACAATGCCAGAACACAATGAAGATTATTATGCAGGCTGGATCTCAGTCCTATAACTGGACTCAACTTGGCTGTAGTGGACTTCTGAGCTCTAGGATTTATTAGAACAACTAAGTCTCCATGATGCCACATGTGATATCTTGGATGTGAATTCCATAAATCCTGTTAAACTTTATAAGCACATGGTAACCAGCTATGCAATGAAGTTAAAGGAAGTAACAAAAGTCCCTTAATACATGTCAGCCTAAGTTGTACAAATCGGCAGTCTAGGAAATACCACATGAAAATATCTGGGTGTTCTGTCCTACCGTCCTCTAGAAAGATGGGAAAAAGTCAGTCTAAAGACAGATTCAGAAAAATAAATATCACTACTTTAAAATGCAAGAAGGGAATAGTAAAAAAACCTATGTTCTTAATGTAGCTTTACGTTTTCAATGCTTTCTAGTGCATGTAATGTTTGTTTGTTTGTTTGTTTTTTCCAGTATAATTTCTGTTGGATTGCAACTAGAAATGCTGCAGTACAGATGCTCGACTGAAAGTATTATATTTGTACATTTAATGTCAAAAATGAAGGTCATGTCTTTTAACTGAAGCTAATAAGATCCTAAATTATGATTTTGAGGAAAGCATCATTATTGCAGCCACACTGCTGGCAGCACTGCTGAAATACACATTGTGCTTGTGCAGTCCTCTCTCTTAACATCTACCACCAGCATACAAAGAAGCCAGGTAGAATACTCCACACACCTACTTTAATTTAACAACAGATGTCAAACCTTTATGTAGAGTAACTACAAAATTAGCATCCCGTCTGTCAGATGACAATCCTCTTGTACTTTCAGCAGGGAATCAAACAGGAATCCATATAATTTACAGGCAACCAGGCAACTCATAAATAAATAAATAAATAAATAAACCCACTTTACTCCTTAATGCTAAAACATTGGACCCAAAGGATTGCACACTTTGGCTGCAAGCACCTTTTGTTAAAAACAAAAACAAATGCAGCACAACTGTCATTAGGATTTGAATGTCTAAAGCAGGCTGAAGTAGGAATACCGTAATCAGTCCATCAGGACCACAGAACAATTCTGTAGCTATCAAAACAAGAATTAAGCCTTCCTATAAACCAGCATAAATTGACACAGCAAAAGCAGACTGCTGCCAATGTAAAAAAAAAAATACATAGTTCAGTCTGCTGGCAGCTGAATCTATCTACAAAGCGTATTCAAGTCTACCACTGGGACATGTGAAAGGTTATCAAAACATCAGCCATCCTAATATCTGGTTTTGCTCTGGGGCCCCAAAGTAAACCCCAAGCCTACTTCTTGCCCTTCATGTTTCCCTGTACCACACCATGTGCACCGAATGTGGCAGAAATATAAAAAAAAAACTATTTTCATTGCACTCTGTATTGTCCAAAAATTGGGTTGTTTTGAAGAATGTCATTTAAGAAAAGGTGCACTAAGGAGGACCAACTGATTGCTAGACAGACTTACGGGTGCTCCTATTCCCTTTTCCCAAAGCATGTTACTTATTTAATGTCTTTCAGACATGCTCAGAACTATGTTGAAACAGAACCAATTTTCCACCAGTGTCAAGAGCCTTTGGATGAGATGTGGTTTGTGGTTTGAGGGCTAGGCCTACCAGGACTTTGGTCAAGGTTGCAATCCCAGTCCAAAGTGATTCCCCAGCATGCTAAAAACATAAAAGTAATCAGTCTTTTCAAAAAGTCCAGCTTCTCTTCCTGACCAAAAAGGTCTGGGTATGTTTGAGATGAATATCCAGAGGGTTAGGTTCTCCCTGCATGTAATTCAGTGAGACTGTTGGGTGTAAGGAGTGCAAACAAACAACTCATTTAAAAAGCCAAAACAATTTACTAGTGCCTTTTGCTCATCTTCTTAGTCAGTGGCATCCTGGCAAAGTTCATCTGAAATTGGAATGTTTTCCGAAAGAGTGAATGTATTTATTTACAATTCGCACTGAAAATGTAACTCTGGGAAAAGCTTGATGCAGATCAACGTGACTTTCCCCAGTTCTGGAGCAAAGAATGGTCAGCCAAGGGGGGATGTGAATATTTTATGCCACCTTCTAAGAGAAAAAAAGCAGCATAAACAACAGACTCTATAAATTCAGCAAGCCATTGAATGTATACAGTCACTGTCTTTCTGAGAACATTTTCTGCAAAGTATTGTGGAAAAATTGTCTATTGAAAACAACATTAACCTGCAAAAGCACTTATTTGAAAATGTATTGGTGTACTAATGAGTGGGAGTTTAAGGATATGGAAATATGTCTGAAAACACACAATGCTATCTTGCAAGGGCAGGTAGTCCATTTGTTTGTGATATTTCAGGTTGATCAAGTTAGTCCTGAGCAAGAGCAAAATAATTTGTTTGTGACATTATCTGTGCACAATGAGGTCCAATAAAAGAACTCATAAACATTTCCTTCTTCAGATCCCTTCGGATTTATATTGACATTATAAACCACAGAAGGGAAGCATAGAGTTATTTAAAAGCATACCTGCAAGAGGTATAGTTTTAGAAGCACTGCTTCACTGCTTTTTTTTTTTTTTGATGGATCCTCTTGAATTGATTTTTTTCCCAGTCTATTCGTATTAGCTGTGTAGATTGTTCACAAAAATGCAATTGTGCATTGTAATTTCACTTTGATCACAGTCATTTTCTTTCTTGTGTTATCCAAGCTGTCTTCTAAAAAATAGAGCAGTAATGGTATACAGCAATGGATATTGAACTGCTCACAAATCACTCAGGCAGCTCATAAAAACATTAATAAAAGGCAAATGCCCTTCGTGCTCCTAACTTATAAACTACGCAAGTGCTTTAATATGTCTAACACATCGTAATATGTCGAGATGTGCTCTGCTGGAGTTATCACCATGGCTTTCCAGCTGACAGCTTTTCCTCTCCTGTCAGTCACCGGCTGGATTTGACTCTGACTCTGACTTCAGTTCATGATGTTGGTTAGATGTCTCAGTGTGGTTTGCTGGGAAGCTTAGTGACAGGAAGGTGGCACATATAGTTTTCCTGGAGTAATTTCTCACCTCCTACAGAAAGATCCTGTTCAGAGTGTACTGAAGTGTCTCCCTGGTACCAGTGAGTGTCCTCCTCCCAGGCCATGGGGACTAGAGATGCCCCATGCTGGGAAGATGCCCTGGCTCACTGACTAAGCTTTCCCCCAGAACTGGGCATGGAGCTTTAGTTTGTGGATGCATTAAACAGCCTTCCTCCCCTCTCCTGATGTCATCCCCTGATCAGCGGTGTCCATGAATGTAACATTCAGACATCATTTGAGTTTAATCCTTTACCTAGAGAACTGGGAGCTCATCTGAGGATGTGCTTACTCCTAAAATCAGATCCTGTGCAGCTGCTCTACAGCTTTCCCTGTGTAGAGGAGAGCAACAATGCTAGCCACAGCTTTTGAAAGCTGAATGCGCATTGCCAGACCTCACGGCGTGCTGGGGACTCTTTCCATTGTGGCAGCTTCCCTGGGTTTGGTATATTTGTTTCCTCATTGTTGCTTTTGTTTACTGGAAAGTTGCCTCGTCAGGCCAAGCCAGGAACTGGTACATGGCCATTAGTGCTCTAAAATGGCCACAGATGTGCTTGTAGGGAGTGAAGAAGCTTCTCCTTGTTGTCTGAAGGACTTCTTGTCTCTCTCCTATTCGCTGGGCATATGATACTACATATTACAAAACCTGCATCATTCTTTAGGCTGGTTTTGATACCTAAGGTTAATGTCAGTGCTTGTGTGGCTGAGCTCAGTTCCCAGTCCATGCAGCCTTTGGATGGATCGAGTCCTGCCTTGGTAAAGTTACCTTTGTCTCTTAGAAAACTGGAGCATTCTCTTCATTTTTTTGTTTATCTTGCCTACTTCTGTTGTAAGCTAAGCATAAAGTTTATACTGCCTATAAGGCCCAGGTTTTGTAGCCTAAGAAGTCTTTCCAAAAATCACAGTTATAAAATGTGATAAATATCTTGGAAGACCTAAGACTTTCATACAGACAAAAAGGACCAGCCTAGCCAGTATCAAATTTTCAACAGATGTATAAATATATATTTTTTTTCTCAGTTGGCATCAAGAGCTTTAAACCAAATAACAATTTCTTTATTAACACATGATTTCCCCTTACTGGCAAATTATTTTTTTCCTACTGGTGTATTAGTGGAATACACTTTCCCTTTGGTAATGACTAAATTGTGTGTGCCTTTGGATATGGTACACACTTACAGTAAGCCATCTCCTGAGTGCAATATATGATTTGAATGTCATTACTTACAGAAAATCCATACTTGAGGTAGCATGCTCTTACATTGTCCCCTAGACACAGTGTAAAACACTTTCATGTTGATTTCTGTCAATCGCTCATTCTCCAAGGCCTAAGAAGATGGCCAAAGACACTGTCCCACTCACTCTACAACCAGATCCCTGTTACTTGAGGTACCACATGGCCAAGCAACTCAAAACTTCTGTTCCAATAGGATTTTGCTATGGAAGAGACAAAAAGTGCTTTGGGAGACATCTAAGGAATGTAAAAGGTACCACATTTTGAAAAAAAAAAAAAAAGTTTTAGCTAATTTAATGCATGGTAGGATAATGGTTATTTGGGGTGTACTTGATGAAAGCCATGTATGTGGTGAGGCGATGCTATTTTAGTTAACTTATCAAGCTACAAGGGCTGGCATACCCATGTGGGGAGACCTAGAGACAGTCTTCACTTACAGCCAGGTTGCAAAGGTACAGGACTCACTATTGATTTGTTCATTTTAGAGGCTTAAGTGTTTGAGAGGTATGTTTTTGTAGTATAATATAATGAGAGGACCCTCCAGAGAAAGTAGGTTGATATGCACCTGATGTGTTTGACACTTACTTATTAATATTAGGTTAGATACTTTGCTTTGTGAAGGTTTCACATCGGTAGTTTTCTTTGCTGTGTTGTCTTTTGTGCATTAAAATTTCATGAGAGTTCCTGGCACAGAGCAATGAGATTCGCCACTGATAACTCTTTGAGACTAGAAATGCATGCACTGCACGAGTGGATTAGGGCAGTAGGATAGATTTCATGGGTCCCATGCAGCCAGTACTGTGAGGCTTACTTCATATGGGCCTTACCATTTTGCAAGCCCAGTATTTAAAATGTGTCAGACTTGCTGTCTGTCCACATGTGCTTCTGTCAGGAAAATCCACAAACCCAAACTTCAATTGATTTTGTAAATGAAAGAGGGAAGAGATGACATGACATGTTCCTTTTAGAGATGTGGACAAACCAAGACACTGAAGGAGTCTCCTTTTTCAAGGGTTATGTACAAAGCTAGCCTAAGAAGTGGTGTTACTGACTGGATTCTAGGCTAGGGCTGAAAGAAAGAGTCTCTTTTGCTTTTCAGCCCTTTTAGGGGGGATTTGCTGCTGATTTCCACGAGCGAAGGCCCGTGGCCGTGAAGTTCATTACATACTGAGTAAGGACATTTATACAAGAACATCTCCTTGATTTTTAAATAGTTTGCAACTTTCATTAAAACAAACAAAAAAGACTGAGAGAAGTGACATTTCTTGTATTATTTTGACTTACCAAATATGACTGGACAGAAAATTTCTTAAAGAGCAGTGTGAAATGACAATGTTTAATACGCTGTAACTTACTTTTTGGTCTTAGTAATAACATAGCAGTAACTCCAGCAATCCCGTAACACTTTAGAAAAGCATTGCTTATATTAGTTCTGTCTCTGTAGGAAAGCCATTTTCTAGGAAGAACCTCCATCCCTTGCATATGTGATACCAGTTCCTGTTTTATTTCCTGTCTGTGTGAGTTGTAAAGTGAAAATGGATAGAAATCAGTCCCTTATTCAAGACCGTAAAATATCCATTTATAGAACAACGCCATCATAACATGTAGAGATGTGGTATTCACCTCTATAATTAAGGTTACACTAAAAACTCTATAGATAAATAGCTGCCCTGGCACACCCAGTAGATAGGTTCTGATTTTTGCTATTAATATTATTTCTTCAGTTCATAAATGACTTCAAAAAAATACTTTAACACACCTGTAAATTTTTTATTTTTATTTTTTAAGAAAATATTTGTACTTTTGTTTCTCTCATGTTTCTTCAGGTTCCTGGAGCTACAAAGCAGTTTCCTTGTGCTGAAAAGCTCCTAGTCCCCAGTTCTGGTTTGTCAGCTTTTGTCATGTTTGGATAATATTTTGCCTATTGTTCTCTGCTGCTAGTTTACAAGTAAAGAATAATCACCTTGCAAGGAAAAAATATATATATATATATATATCTGTTCATTATCAGTAAACTCCCAGTCTAAGAAATCAGTGTGATCTACCCACCATTTCTGTTTTTCAGTGCTGTTAGCATAGTTCCTTTAGAAGCAGCAAAAAGTCTGACTTGGAAGTTAAATGCCTGGGGGGTTTTCCAGATGTAATTTCCATTCTATTCTTATTATTCCTGTTCCTATTAAGCAGGTGTTCACCCTTTTCTCTTTCTAGCTACCAGCAGCTTATTTATGCCCTCATATTGAAAATGTCAAATAGGAGTGGTGAAATGTAGTCTACCTGCAAGTTTTTGGATTTCAAAGTTTGTTCTGTGAACCTCAATTTAACACTTTCAAAGTTTTATTTTTTTGTTTTTGGTGTGTATTAAATGTGTGCAGAAACAGAATGAGCTGCTCAAATATGTCCATATTCACCTTGCATCCTTTATTAATTTCATGCTATTCTTTCTGCTAGTGCAGCAGGATATGGCAGCTATCTACATTGCAAAGGTTCTACTCTAAGTTTAGCCATGCAGCCATTGTGTTACCGCACAGGTTTGGAATAACATTTACCACTTAAGCTACATCTTTTTTCCAGACTTTACTTAAGTAAATTGTCTTTTAGGCAGATGCTAGAAAAGTCTGGAGAAATTCCAGGTGGCTGTTTAGAAACACAGATGAGCATAAAGGGATTATTAATGTGTTTTCCATGAGGTAACATATTGATATGCTTTGCTTTAAAAAAAAAAAAAAAAAGTACTGAGAAATACCTTCTCTGCAAAACTATGTACTTGCTGATGTGACTGGAGTCAGAGCCTTTGGAGGTTTTATTCTAGCAGTGGAAGATTAGGTTCTTCATTGTCAAAGAGGAACAGTAATCTTGACACATTTGGTGATGTATGAATGTCAAAGGGATTTATATAGTCAACTTCAGGGGTCTAAATTAGGACTTGAATCCTTCTGTACAGTCAGTGAAGCTTAAACACAGCTCAAAGAGCTTTCCTCTATTGGCTACGGCTGGATCACAGGGAAAGCAGCTTCCTATCTTACATACCTGCAGTGAGGCACCTAAAATAGATGGCATGAATAATCCCTAAAATGAAAACCAGCATGGAAGAATGCAGTAATGAAACTTAATCCACTTATCTCTATGACAGTTATGGCCCATTGTGTTTCCCAGGACTGAAGTTGAGCCTTATGCTTTCCTTTGGTCTTACTCCTCTAAACGCGGCAAGTAGCTAGCAGAGCATTTTTCCTCCCTTATCCCTTCTCATAATGATGCTGTTTAATGCTAAAGATGTGATGACCCCACCAACAGTAACTCCCTCAGGTGAAAAAGGTCACAGGTTAAACTCTGACTCAAAGACCTGAAAATGTATGTTGTCACCAAAATAATCAACTATCTGGCTATAAGAGAAAGAAGGTATATGAAGATATTTGCCAAATTCACATTTCACTAGGCTAAATAGAAAAGTTGCTAAGACCAGAAAATTGTTATTCTTGCTATTTCTTTAAAATATTGCATGGTTGCTCTAGCATACACACTCATCCCACATTGCATTTTTGCCTTACAGCCCTCAAAAGTGCTGCAGTCGGCCAGGCAAACCTTTATAATCTCCAGACAGTCCTACTGGTATCAGCAGATCTGTGATGACACAGTAATTTAGCTGCACAGTGTAGGTCTCAGCACAGGGTTAACAAAATTACATTGATGGTGAAAGGGAAAAAAAGCTACTAGCAGAAGTTGGCTGAAAGGAAATGCTTTCATTTCAGTCACATAGAGGTGTAGTCAGGAACAGCATTTTTATGCAAAATTCTGAAAAAAATGCCAGAGCCTTTCAAAATAATATAAATGGTAAATGTGGCTCTCCTACATGGAAATCTGTAGGTGGGGTAGTGGAATGAGGTTTTGGCTGTGTGTCTGTTGAAATGAGAAGACAGTGTCTTTGTACAAAGAAAGGACATCTAAGGTTCATTCATCATTTTTTAATCCTTTCAGAAATGACTTATTACATAGGAAAAGCAATCAGAGTGGCCAAGTCTACCTTAGTTTAAATGTATGATCTGGGGTGAATTTTGAGAGAGAGGATTGTTGCCCGGTGTTCCAATAATTTTGTTATTTCCATTGTGGGAGTATCCAAGGGCCCAGGCTTTTGGGATGATATTTAAAGGCATTCCTGGGTGACTTAGGAACAGAGGTTTGGTGCCTGCTTGTAATTTTAAACATATACGTCCACTGCAAAGGAATAATCACTTTGTCTGGTATTGAATATGTATAGGCATACTGACATTAGTTTTATTTTGTGCTTTAGAGGCAGAGGGTTTTGTAGACTAAAGACTGTTACATACATACAGTTTATATACAGAAAGGCTTACATTCTTTGAACAGGAATCCCCACCTTTACTGAAAATATGTTATGGCTCTACAAAATAAAAGTTAAAAAAAAAAAAGATATTTCTGTCCTGAGAGTGTTATAGTATCTGATATGCTGATGAGACAAAGACATTTCATCGTCATTGCTAAATTTTCAGGCTCCCAGGCGGTCATGTGCAACATGAAAAAAAAAACCAGCACATTGCTATATCTTTTCCTGAAATTGGTACTGGAACTGGTGGCCAGCTGGGAGAGTGCCTGCTGTCTTGCACTTGCAGAGTGGATACCGTTTATATCAGTGGGCACTTTGAAAATCCCACTCTGAGCAACTATGGATGATGAATATGGGAACAGTCCCCTCCTGGAACATTTTAGTACAGGAAATGCATGATGTACATTAAGCAAATGGCTAAGAAAAGGGTTAAGAGGGTTTGTTCATGAGCTACCCTTGCCTGTGAGGACCTGAGAGCACTGTCTGAAGCTATGCTGCAGTGTGTTTTTTGCTACCTGGAACAGATCTGAGGACCACTGCTCAGACACAACAGCCTGGAAAATGCTGGTTTAAGGATGTCTGCCTAGAGGTCTGTGATTACATTAATTATAAACCATGAATCACGGACATCTTGTTCCTGCATTTGTAAGATTAAAGTAGCCTATATAAATAACAGTCATTACAAGGTTTTTAAGTGGATGACCATTCTTGCTTCCAGTAGCAAATTTGGAGAGATCATTATCTTTATATTTCCACTAATGGGAGGGACATTTCATTCTGCTGTCAGGGATACAACACTTCAGCTTTTTTTACGTCTGTGCCAGCACTACTTTTTCCTACTGCAGTGGTCTGCAATTGACAGAGTCACAGCAAACGGCAAAACAGCAAATATTGTTTCCAGCCCTGGACTCTCCAGTGAGCAATTAAGAAGATATCTAAAAATACAGTCAGAGAGCAGGAGGCAAAATTTAGAGGCCACAGGCTTAGTCCAGGGCTGGTTAAAAACACTGAGTTTGATTCAGAATTGGAAGCAAAAACAGAATTAGTTTTCAGCAAATTTACAGCACATTTCTACACTCTCAGGGAGTGTCCCACCTCTACAAAAGCCACCCTGAAGGGTATTAACTAGACTGTTTTTCAGAGTGCCATATTCTAGAACAAAACTCTGGCTACTGCGTCAAGAGCAGCCCCATCACTGTTTCTTTGTCTTTCCTTGCATGCTTCCTTGACTCTGATTCTCTTACCCATCTACTTAGAAGGCAAATGCAATCCAGCTGCCTTGCACCTCGGTACTACTGCCAGTCATCCAAAGTCACCTTCTTCCACCTGTCTTGAGGGAGCACAAGATCTTTTCAGTGAAAGTTCATTCTGCACCAAAGGCAGTTTCTTTTACTTTAAACTTGTAAGGAAGTTGTATAACTAGGCCGTTTGTTGCTATTATATATTTCACTGTTTTTCCGACACTACTGGTCTGGATTAGAGCAGTATATTTTCAGGATGCCAAGTTCTGTCTGCCAGACCTGTAGCCTCATGATTTCACCTCTGAAACATGGGATCATCTTTGTTTTCCATGACGATTTTCCTTTGTATGACCAAACAATGTGAAATGAAGGTCTATATTCTCCCTAAGAGACTGTCTTCTCCTTCATACAAAGCTGCTTTCTGTCTCTCACTTTCGGTGCTAAAGCTCACTTTTGGTTTCCTTGCCTAACTTCTGGGGGTATTCCACTTTTTACCCCATCTAATTCAGGATTGGGTTTGGAGACATCAGAATAGATACACATACATAAATATTCCTGGCTGTCCACACAAGAAACCTAAGAGTATAGTAAAACTGGAATTGTGTATCATCAGTGCCCAAGATGACTTATTATGATCTAGGGCACTATGACTCGCCTTCAGATCTTATTTAGAAATCAAAGGAGAATATGAGAATATGAGGTTTTGCTAGGTGGCATTGAATTGCCAGGACTAGCAATGGATATCCGGTATGGTTTCCCATGTGCTGCTATGAGGTGTTGCATGTGATGACGTCACCACATTTATCTTATCCTGCATTATGTCTCAGCTTGGGGGGGGTAACTTCTTCCAAATCTTCTTTTCAGCAGGTAGAATACTTTCTTAACATAAAAGACAACAACAACAACAACAGCAAAAAAAAAAAACCAACAAAAAAAACCAGACACCTCTAATTTTTACTCAGTCTTCATGTTTTTCCAAAAATATAAGCAGAAAATAGGAGTGTGAAAAGAGGAGAAAACCACAGAATTCTGGGGATTGCTGGAATAAACTCTCTTTCAGTTCATCATTCTGCATTTTGTTTCTGTATCTTGGTTAGGCAATCACATAAATCAGTGGCAAGTTCTAGCCAAGACCCAGTTGGCAAAGTGTAAGTTTTCCAGTATAACTGGGAACTGAATGGGCTCTTTGGCTGCCAACAGTCTACTTCCAATAATATGACTTGCTGAGTTAGAAACTAATTGGCTCTGTGCAATTAACTTCCAATATTCATTATCATTGTGATACCTAAGGTACTTGTAAAACTAATGATTTTATACTCAGGATTTCTCTGAAGTGAGGAAATATTACAAGTACCATTTTCCAGATGAAAAGCTGAGACAGTGAGAATTATCTGTTAACATTGTTCTATACGTTAATTTTGCTAATGGTGCTATTATATTGTTTTTGTACATATCAGGAAGTAACAAGTCATCTTCATTCTTTCAACTCACAGTGACTAGGAAGAAAAATACTAAAGGAGAAAAGGTACAGTCCATTAAAGTTGCCAGTGCCACAGTAGATTTAGTGTAGTTTTATTACATATATGAGGAGGTCATATTTGGAGATAAGGCAGATGGACAAATTAGAAAAAAAAAAGAAAGGAGGAGAAGGAGAAGGAGAAGGAGAAGGAGAAGGAGAAGGAGAAGGAGAAGGAGAAGGAGAAGGAGAAGGAGAAGGAGAAGGAGAAGGAGAAGGAGAAGGAGAAGGAGAAGGAGAAGGAGAAGGAGAAGGAGAAGGAGAAGGAGAAGGAGAAGGAGAAGGAGAAGGAGAAGGAGAAGGAGAAGGAGAAGGGGAAGGGGAAGGGGAAGGGGAAGGGGAAGGGGAAAGAAGGGGAAGGGGAAGGGGAAGGGGAAGGGGAAGGGGAAGGGGAAGGGGAAGGGGAAGGGGAAGGGGAAGGGGAAGGGGAAGGGGAAGGGGAAGGGGAAGGGGAAGGGGAAGGGGAAGGGGAAGGGGAAGGGGAAGGGGAAGGGGAAGGGGAAGGGGAAGGGGAAGGGGAAGGAGGAGGAGAAGCCAATGGGTTTCTTCATGTTTAGCCATTATAATAGTCACACTAACTTAGTGTAGGTAAGTTGGCAGACTCTGCCTTCAGTCGTCTTAACCAAAGCCATTCCAGAATTCAGTGCTAAGCAATGCAGAAATAAAATAATTCCTACTTCAGGAAGGTCCATATCCACGTAATCCTCCTGTAGCAGATTTTTGGTGTACTGCCTTTTTACTGAACACTAAACAAAATGAGTGCATTTTCTTAAGGACCAAGGCCACCTTTTGTGGTCCAATTTCCTGGAAGCAAACAAAGAATGTAGAAGTGATGTAAGAAGACACTTTTAAAAATACTTTTTTTTTTTTTAAAGTCATTTGCAAGTCATCCTTTAGGATTTGGTATTTATACCACAATTTAGACTAGCTAAATATTTTTTCAGGTCTTTTATTTTTCTGCATATATGTATGTGACAATAAAAGTTAGCTGACAGTCTTTTTACTTTCTTTCTTCATTACAACCATAACAATACCGAAATGAGCATGTATTCCCAATCAAGTTTATTGGCTTAGGGCTTAAAAGTTAAGCACATGGTGAAGTGCCTACTTGTATTTTTATCCCCAATAATGAACAGAATTCAATATCATTCCTAAGGTACTGACTTCTTAATTATGGGGCTGGAGAAATCTTACAGAACTAATGGTCATGACATTGCCAACTCCAATTTTCCTGATTTTAACTTGGGGGGAAAAATGAAAAAATCAGAATAAAAAAAAAACAATTCCTCCCCTCCTCCCCCTCCCCCCCACAACAACCCCCCAAAAAACTATACAAAGACATGTACACTTTTGGTCATTAAAAAGAAATTAAATACATTCCTCTGTCACTAGTAGTTGAAGTTGGAGGAAGGATATTGAACAATTAAATACTTTTTTTACCAGAGTTTTTTGCATGCCTTCATGAGTTTTAGAATTCGTCAAATAATAACCTTTTTTATTGAACAGACTGTTTAGCCAATATATTATTGTCTCATGTTACTCAAATAACTGAGTTGTTAATAGAAAAATATATATGCTCTTGTCAGCTGCTTTTACATTTTGAGAGTAGGGTTAAGGAGGCCTTCTTTTGGTAGAGCTGGGTGAAGTGATCTAATTGGATAGAATACAACCTTATTTCACCTGAAAATTTCCAGTACGATCACAGTGTCTGTGAACTTGTTGGTCTGTCAGACCCTACTCTTTGTTCTTGAACCACTTGGTGAATTCAGTCAGGGGCAAAAATCTTAAAGCCACTAAGGGTCTGCAAGGTATGTGAAATGGCATCAGGTAGAGGGAGATATGAGAGGTTTCCTGCCAGTAGAGATAGCTATGCCATGAGCATAAGTTGTGTTAAACTCATAAGAAATCTATTTGGGAAAAAGTGTTTAGAAATACCCTTCCAACAGGGTAATCTTCAAAGCTTACAGTTTCTGAGAAACTAAATTGCCTTGGAGATAGAAATCTGTAGGAAACCTACTTTTAGTTTTAATCTTCACAGAAGAACTTGTTTCTAAGAAAAACATTGGGGGGGGCGGGGAGGGAGAGAGAGACGTATACCCAAAAGCAAGCTGAAAACAAGACAAACATGGCAATATTCCTCTTTGTTAAATTAGCTGATGCTGAGTGATTAGTACTATTGTTCAACTCAGCTGTTAACTCTTAGCTGATTTCCTAGTGCTTAATTTCCAGATAATTTTAAAGAGATTTATGCATGATCTGAGAGTTAAACACAGATTTAAATGCAGTACTGACACAGGCATTGTGTAGGCATATATTTAATATGAAATATTCTCTGAATCCAGACTTCAGCAATATCTTTAAGTATGCTGAGGTGGAAGACATTACTCATATACCTACAGATCCCTGCATCCACCAGCACCATGTTGAATTGCGGTGTAGTGAGGGATAAATACGAGTCTTATCTGTGAATTTGCCAAGTGGGTGAGACCATTGAATTCTGGTGGTATTGAAAGAAGCCTCAATCAGTTAGTTGCTTCTCTTCTACATCTGGCTTGGCGATGAGTCAAGAACAACAGTGCTCATTTCCTATTCATGTATTATGCATAATTTGCTTTGAATACCTTGTTTATTCTAACACAAAGGGTATATTTTAATTTTATATTAGTACTATATTAGTAGGAAGACATGAGAATTAAGTATGTTATTCAAGTATCGAGCCACAGATTAATAGAAAAGAAATTTTTAAATGGCTTTGAAATGCCTGCATTGATAAAGCTATATCCATTATTATTCTCTCTTACTACTAAGGCAGAAATAATAAATATTTTAACAATCCAAAAATAGATGGAAGTAGTAAGACTGAGTAAGCAGAAACTGTTTGCCAGGAGATTAGGCTTTAGTTGGTAGGATTTAAATATGCCTGGCATATCAAAGCAATGTGACAAGCCAGTATTTTCATAATGTTCTGTGTCTACCTCATAACTTGTTGTGAAAGGCTGATGACTGTTGCCAGCTTGCTTTGTTCTTATTAATATTTTTGAAGATAAGAAAGTGAAATAGCTCCATTTCAGGAATTAAGTCATTTCTTTGTGCCAAAATACTGACAGGAACTCTTGGTGAGGGAAGATAAATTAGAGGTCTGACTGCTGTGCCACAAAAAAAGAAGTCAACATTGCTTGAAAGGAATCTTGCTCTTCAGGTGGTGTTAACTCTTTTCACATTGCAGATGTGGATGTCAAGTGGGTTTTCTGCTGTGAATTCGTATAATAAGAAATGCATCAGACCATTGAACTCAGGCACTGTTGAAGTCTGATTTTGAAAGCCAGGGATAATTTTAGGAAAGGCTAAGTCAGAAGAACCAGCAAGTTTAACATGCAGACCTTAGTCAATATGGTAGCATAAGCTATACAACATCACGTGCTGCCCACATCTAATGGGATATTTGCCTTCTTGTCTTTGTCATTAGTTATTGCAGCTTCCTCAAAACAGCACTTGCAATCCCTTCCCCTCCCATCATGCAGACTGTATTCAAATCCCTAGTAAACAGCTCTCCATCCACCTCCACTTAACTCAAAAAATTAGCCTTTCCTATGGGTCCAAAACTCCTGCTCAGGCCCTTACCCAGCACAGCAACAACAGTAGCCTCCTCCTGGTACACCTCACATAGACCAGCTTTCTCCTGATTAGTCCTGGCCAAGACACTTCTGTCTGCTTCTTGCATTATTCCTTTGACCTATACACCTGTGTCGTTATGCTGGTTCTTCATCTGCTGCAGAAAATACATGTTTTCTTACTCAGACAAAGCCCTTTGCTGTTTAGTTGAGCTCTTCCTATAAAGAACCATCTCCTATTACCACATTGACCTGTGAGTTTGCTCTGGCAGTGAGACTGGCCCTTGTGCCTTATGTGTGATGGACACATGGGGCCATTTTCCACCCATCTCACTTCCAAAACCTTTTTCAGGACAATTGTCTGCAGTACTGTGTTCTCTGATGTCATCAGTTAGAAAGTGGACAGTGTCCATCTTAGGTTTCAGATACTCTTCTGCTCTTGTCCCATGTTACTGCTTGTCTGGCTACTTTTTACCATCTTCTGTACATTCACCTGGCATTGGGAGCAGAAACTGGCTATTTTGAAACTCATATAGACACACATGATTTGTGACTGCAGCTTTCAAAGTGTGCTGTGAGACTGTGTCAACATATATCATCTGACGGCAAATACCACTGGCACATGAAGGAAGTGACATGGAAGTCACAACCAAGATAAGAAGTGAAACTTTTTATTACTGATGAACACAAAAACCAGCCGTCAGCTCTTCTGAAGAGGAGTCACTGCAAACCTTCATCTCCTCATCTTGAAATAATTCTTACTTCACCTGTAGTTATGGGCCAGTCCTTTTGCATCACTTTGCACACCTTGGTGTAACTATTTCAGGTGAGGGCTGTTCTTCAAATAAGACAAGGCCCTGGGTAGGCATGGTTGAGACCATGAGCAGGAGTTCATTTACTTGCGAAGAACACATGCTAAAAACTGGGGAGTGTAGTCCTTTTCTTTTCCAGAGTAAATAGATACAACAGACATCAAAGGAGGACTCAGAATTGCTGGGAAAACATGTATTAAATAGCTGTTTAGTGGATGTTGCTATAATTCCTACCGTATTTTACCAAAAAAAAAAAAAACCCAGAAAATATTTAAATATATCCTATATACACAAGCAAAGCAACACAGCTGTCTTGTAAGCAGGGATTAGTAGCAGGACATTGTTACAGAAACAGTACACATTTTCCCTTGGGAAACTGTTAAAACCCCATAAATTCAGTCAATTCAAGGCCACAGAGAAACAATGTTCTGCTTATGCTCGTTTCCATTTCTAGTTGCTGAGACTGACATTTTACAAACCAGGTTTCTGTACATTCCCCATTTCATTTAAAAACTACAAAGTTCTTGGATCGGAATCCTTATTCCCACTGAAAAAAAAAAAATGACCCAAATGCATTCCTCTCCACATTTACATTTTTGTTTCTCCCTTACTTGGTTAAACCAGACTGCAGGAAGTTTTTTTCACTCTTTAATGCAAGTGCATAATTGATGGAGTAACACTGTAATGAAGTACTTTAGAAAGGATTTTAGCAGAAAAACACCAGAGATTCATCTTAAACTAGTTTAATCTAAACAGTTCCATGACAACAGCTGGGGACATAACTTCTGGGACATGTGGATGCAAATTTATACTGGAAGATAAGATTCAGTGAAATCAACGAGTTGCAGCTGCTGTGTCTGACACAGACACTACTACATCTAGCAACATCTTTTTAGATCGGAGGCAGACTGAGCCCTAAGATAAGCAGCTATCCATCTGTCTCATGGCAAACTGCAGCTGGATGTTAGATGGCAACTGAATTCTTTACCATTCAACTTGCATATTCTTATTAATACAAGACCTTTTTGTCATTTTTATACCGAGTCTGCACAGTTCAGATGCCCCTTTCCCTCCCATACACTACCTGTGATTGCCAACTGTGTAACAAAGAATGTCATTCGAGATTTCCGCTTCCTCCTCCATGTAGAGAAGAGCACAATGGCATTTCCAGCAATTGTGACAATAAAGAGGATCCAAAGAGTCACCAGCTGCTCTGTCTGCATTGGAAAGAAGACAAAAAAATCATACAGGTAGGTGAGTGGGTAGTGACTACAGTTAAGCCAGTCAGCTAACCTAGGACAAATGAGATAAGAAGAATTAATATATATATATATATGTATATATATATATATTATTATTTTATTTGCAGTGCCTGCATATTACTTCTGTATTCACAAAGCCACTATCAGTATTTGTGTTCTGCACTGGACACCAAAATGAGAGGCAGCCTTCATTTTTCTCGTGTTGCTCCAACAAGCTGTGAAATAACCAACTGCCTTTGTAAGGAATATTGATAAATGGGCTCCTTTGGAGAGATGGGGGAAATAAATACTTCTCTTCTTCACAGCTCCAGTGAGTACGGGTCATGCACAAGCCCTATAAAATTCAGACATCCACTCCATGATCTAGATGTGCACCAAGATTGAAAAGCAAGCATGACCCACTGTAAGGAAAAGTAAAATTGCATAGCCAGCAATACGTGAGGACGAAACGTCCCCTAGTGGTAGTGTGCACAAAGAAAAGTAAGAAAAACAGTTAAGCACATTCTCAAAGCATCAGGATCCTCTGGCTGTAAGAACAAGGGTGTACATATGCACGATTGCTTGTTTTGTGTGAGTGCATACAAAATTTTCTCACTCCCTTTTGGCCTACTAAAAATAATTTGGTCTTCTCTAAATGCAGATTGGTTATTTTCCAGTGGCTATTCTCTAGGTTTCTTCTAGCTGTATGAGACTGCAAAGTTCATTTTCTCCATATCAGCCAGCCAGCTCTGAGAAGCACTGAGTCTGGCAAGCATGGGGTCAACTTGGAGAAAATACTCTGCATTTCTGCAAAATTCACACTTACAAAACCTGTCTTGTGTAATGCATGTAGTGCCATGGAGAAAGGCTGTTCTGCTGCTCTTCTGAAAGCACTTTTCACAGCAACAGTTTGAAGGGCACAGAGCAGGGGAATGCAGGAAAAAAAATCCTGAAGTATCCAGCAGCAATAATATATACATTGTTATTATAGTCAGTGAGAGAAAAAATACACATATGGCTCAGCAGAACCAGTAGCCATCATCCATAGCCCCTCATTTACTGGAAAGCAAGCTGTGGCCCATGGTCCTCAGCCAGCTTTGCTCCAGGTAGGTGGAGATGGTATCCTGTGAGGTATGTGGGCATGAGGGAAATGCAAGATGTGGTGCATGAGCAACTCAGGGCTGCGCTCCCTAAAACCAGGGATTAGTCTAAGTGCACAGTGAAGGCTGTGTTTAGATGGTTTCACTTTTCCCAGCATGAAAACTTTTGTCGGTATAATCTGCCATTAGGGCCACCTCACCGAACTTTAAAGCTCTAAAGAGAGACAGCTACTCTAAATTGCTTTTGTAGTCTGGGTAATGGCCGTATCGCAGGCATGAGTCACCATCCATCTCACCTACCCTGGGATGGCCTGTCTCCGCTGGTTATAGACTCACCTACATAAGACAACCAGTTTGGGCTGAATGCTTAACTTTTAGATGAAGAAACAAACAAAAAAACCTTCACGTTTTTTGTGTCTGCATGTCCCTTTCAAAACATTTGGCAGAGCAATGGTGAAATTATGCTTATACACTTTGTTTTGTATAGAAATTGGAAGGGGGTATCTTTTTGGAAGGTAAATACAGAAACAAGCAATCAAACAAACTAAAACTAAGATTTCATATCACATTTGCCCTTGAAATCAATAGGTTCTCCTCAGGGTTTGGTTTGTCTTTTCTGTTTCAGAACAGATCTTTAACATGTGAAGAAAGCTATGGGACAAGACTTGCTCCCATTTTCTGTGATATAAAATCAGGAGAGCATTTTCTTGAAAGAAATTCAGTATTCCTGCATTATACTGATAACGGTAAGAACAGAACAAGGCTCTGACACAAATATTTTCATGATTCTTGTAGAAGGAATACCTAGGTACCAACAGAGACTGTGTTAGAGGGGTGTTTCCTCCCCATATAGGGGCAGCATGTGCGTTCAGCTTAAATCCTGTCCTGCCAAAAAAAATCAGTGCTTTAGGCTCTACAGAAATGTACAATTAATCCAGTCTACAAAGATAACCTAAAAGGTGCAAAAGCTGAATAAGGAGAGGTAAGCCTGAAAGGCCATAGACAAAGGTATAAAGCCAAAGTTTCTATTCATCTATTTGTGTAGCTGCCATTCAGAGAGAAGAGAAAAAGATGTCATTCTTGGGGATTAAAGAGGTACTGTAATTGGCAATTTCAATCACTGCAGCCTCTATCAGTCTGTATTAGCCTGCAGAATGAAAACTCCTGTAGTTATTAATGGGATGCCCACCATGATAAAGGCGTTCATGAAAGCTAAGACTGGAATTCAAAATGATCTTGAAGAACTGGAAATGGGCACTGAAAGAAACAGGATGCCATTCAATAAAGGAGCAGCATAGGACTCTACAGTGCACTAGATGCAGTAATACCAGGTTGGGTGAGCCTTCAAAATATCATCCCCCCAACACATATCAGGTGAATGTCCCCATGAGTTGAGCACTACCATGAAAACAACCACCACCACCAGAACACCAACACAAGTGTCACTTGTCTCTGCTCTGACCCTTCCACTGTACCCAGCTGCTGTACTGTGTCCACTTCAGGGCACTGTGCTTCAAGAGAGGCATAGGGCGATGAGGTGACAGCATTCTAGAGGATATAGCCAGGCAAAAAGACTGACTGAATTAAATTGCTTAATCTAGGAAAGAGCTGACTGCAGGAAAAGATGAGCATAGCCTTGAAGACACAAAAAGACTGCTGTTAAAAAAAAAAAAGGGGGGGGGGGGAGGGACATAATCTCTTCTTCAGATTCACTGCTTATTGGCCAAAATCAGTGAACCAAAATTAATTTAAAATATTTTGACTTACAAATATACTTGTATGGATTGATTGAGTCAGTGAAACCTCCATCTATGAAAGCCTTAAAAATAAGCCTTAGGTTTCAGTTATAGCTGATTGATCCCTAACTTCAGTACAGCTGCATTTTCTATAATTCCGTTTTATAGAAGTTTCATTTCATGCCATGTTTGTTCATCAAGCAAAAATTCTCTTTTTGTAACAACCTTCAGCAAGGTGATTTTAAAAAATGCAAAAACAAACAAACAAACAAAAACCCACCATTATTTAATAATATCTTGCTCAGACACCAAAGTTATTCAGAATAAAAAGAAAGATAATAACATCTCCCAGGTCCTTTGTGTAAAAGCTTTCAGTGAGGGGTGCTTTTCCAATGGGCATTACTAATTACATTACACAAGAATGCTGTGAGGGAGACTGGTGTCATCAAGTAGTACTTTTAGATTAGAAAAAATAAAAATGCTGGTGACCTAGTTAAGGTCACAGAACAAATCAAAGTCAAGAGAATTTCCCTGGTTTGATTAAAAGAATTGCATATGCTGCTATTCCACAAAACTGTTGTTTGAAGCATAGAAGTGCTTGACATCTGGAGCACATATTTGTGTTTTTCTAATTTGCTTTAAGATTAAAACCAACTTAAGTCAATGAAGCAATCCTCTTCATGGGAGAAATGTAAGCCAGAAAACCTGGCTGAAGAGTGTGTGCATTTTCCTTTGCTTGTAGAAGTGGTTTGTTATTTTGTCTCCGAGAAAATTTCTGAATTCATAGGTTGCAATAAGTCTAGCCTGAGGTGTATTGTGCTTTATATTTGCAACAAACTCCATCCCTAAGAACCTTGTGTGTCACTCACTCATGGTTCATATACCATCCCAGGGCAGAAGGGATCTGTATGGGTTGTAAGCATTTGTTTTATTATAATATGATTTATATTTATCTTGTACCAGTGACAAAATTCACCTCTGAAATCTGCCTGCGGGCTCTCAGTGCTGTATCTCTGACTTACTGTAGTGTAGGGGGTAGTAATGGAAAGTGTTTAACACCATTCCTAACAAGACTGGCTGGTCCTTTACTGTGAGGTGAGAATGCTTATAGCAAATTCAAGTCCTCCCTGACCTGCTGCCTTCCTGTTCTGTGTTCTTGGTCAGTTTGGTGAAGAGGCACTGATCCCTCCTATCACAGGTTGGTAGCGACTTACATGTCTGAGCACCTTTTTCTTGCTAGCTGGTTAAGTTCTGGGAATATGCAAACAGCCTGACTGCTTACCTTTAGTTTTTTTTTAAAAATAATGTTACAAATGTAACCTACTGCAGCAATTGAGATGTAATCATGGAGCAAAGCAAGCAATTTCACAAGGAACGTCCTCTTAACATGTAAAAAGAACACGTAAATCTGCTTGCTAAATTGGGGATTGGGGAACTGGTATGCTCAAAATGATGTTCACCACTAGTAGATTGCATTGCACTTTCCTAAAGGAAAAAAAAAATCTTTTCTCCTCCTCTGAAAAAGTCACTTTAATTACAGACCAGGTAAGCAAATGGATGACTCTAGGTTTTGCATTATTTTGATTCTGTTATAGAAGATCTGGAGTACTGAATTTTGAATACTGAAAATACATTGGACAGATTTGTTATTTTGGCTGCCTTCATTTAGGGTGGAACAAAAAATGGAAAGGGGAGGGGAGGGGAGGGGAGGGGAGGGGAGGGGAGGGGAGGGGAGGGGAGGGAAGGGAAGGGAAGGGAAGGGAAGGGAAGGGAAGGGAAGGGAAGGGAAGGGAAGGGAAGGGAAGGGAAGGGAAGGGAAGGGAAGGGAAGGGAAGGGAAGGGAAGGGAAGGGAAGGGAAGGGAAGGGAAGGGAAGGGAAGGGAAGGGAAGGGAAGGGAAGGGAAGGGAAGGGAAGGGAAGGGAAGGGAAGGGAAGGGAAGGGAAGGGAAGGGAAGGGAAGGGAAGGGAAGGGAATTAGTTTTCCTGAGTCAGATGGGTGCAATGCATCTTGACTGATTACACTTGGGGATTTACCATCTGTTTACCTCTAAGCTAAATTGTACTTTTGACTGTAACATTGAAAGAGATCAAAAAAAGACTGGCTCAAAAATTGGCTCAATTTCATTAAGGAGTCTTAAAGATATTGGTACAACCTCTGAGACAATTCATAGTTTGTAAAATAAAAAATAATTTTTTTTTTTAAAAAGAAAACCTCTGTTCCATACTGCCGGAATTTTCCACAGCAGAATCATAGAGGAGCTCTTGGCCTGGATGGGATGGAGGTGAGGCTGTCTCATTGCTGCTGTCTTTTATCTAATAGGAGAAGATGGACCCAAGGGAATGGAATGAAGCTGCAGCAGGGAAGGTTCAGGCTGGATATTAGGAAAAGATTATTCACCAAGGGAGTGGTCAGGTACTGGAACAGGCTACCCAGGGCAATGGTCATGGCATAGAGCTTGTCGGAGTTCAAGAAATGTTTGGCCAACACGCTCAGGCATAGGGATTGATTTTGGGGTAGTGCTGTGTGGAGACAGAAGCTGGACTCAATGATCCTTGTGGGTGCCAGACAACTGGGGATATTTGTTTCTAAGATGGAATTCGTAATGAGAAGCAATAAATGAGAGATGCAACACAAGACATTTTGATTAAATATTAGGGAAAAAAATTCAACATGAGAGTAGTCAAATACTGGAATTGGAGCACAGGGAGGCTATGGGATCTCCATCTCTGAAGATATTCGGAACGTGAATGGACACCAGAGCAATCTGATATCATTTGAATTATCTTTTGAGTGGCCAGCCTTGGTGACCTCCAGAAGTCCCTCTCACCTTGAATTATGCACACACAAATATGCATAAGGCCTATTTTCTTAAGGAATGTACTTAAAACTAAAGTGTTTTAAGGCAGGCAGGTATTCAGATGATAGTTTTGCACAAGTTCTATATTATTTATTGTATCATAGAAACATAAACAACTCAGACCTTTGTGGAAATTTCTATGTAAATTAAAAGTCACCTTGCAAGTCAGTTGTAAAGGCTATTGGCACAGGAAGGACGCAAATATCTTAGTCTTAGGGAAAGCAACTTAAAAAGTATTAGGTGGCATTTAGTTAAAGCTTATGCAGAGGTCTGAGACAAAGAATTTCAGCCAGGGTGTGACCAGCTTAAACAATGAGCTGTCAGAAGTAAAGTGTGATGACTTTAAAGTGCCCATAACTATTGTTGTGTTTACCTACACACAATACAAAGGTTCTTTAAGAGATAAAAAATAAACTCGGTTAAAGTGCCAACTGGAAACATCCATCTGTCTTCCTGTGTTGAAACTTTCAACACAAGTTAGGTTGTGAAAAGGACAACAGAGATCTGTTTGAAAATAAGCTGTAGGTGTGTTACATATACTTCAGTTGTAGATAGCAGTTCTCACTGTCAAGAGAGAACAAAATAAGAGTCAACAATAATTTTACCAAAAGAGAGAGAACAGCAGGAATACTTAGGCTAGAAATAATCTTCATACACCAAACATTAAGCATCTGAACGTGAAAGTTCAGATGATTAATTCAAACCACCTCCTAATTCTCAAGAAATATCAAAAAGAATAAAAATAAATAAAATACCAAAAAGAAGAAAAAGAAGAAGAAAAAAGGAACATCTGTGGAGAAGGAAAAGCCACAAAATAAATGGCTGGATCACTTAATTCATTTGCAGATGGACCATGTCTCAGAAGAAAGAAGCACACTAAACAACTTGGAAGATCACTGAAATCTTATGGCCTAGTTGTCACAAGTAGCAGAAATTGTACTGGTCATTCCTATAATACAAGTCTGTTCTGAAAGAACATTTTCCATCTAGCAAGTCAAAAATGAGAAGATGTCATTATAGAACACTCACACAAGATGGTCCTTAAAAATTTGTGAAAGCAATTTGATTGATACAAAAAAAAAAAAAAAAAAGCTCTGAGAAAACTCGTGAAGATAGCAAAGACTGAGAAAAAAGTCAGTTCAAAGCTAAGTTTTATATTTTTCTCTTTAAAGGTGCTTCCACTGTGATTGAATTTCAGAGGAAGACATTTGGGCAGGCAACAAACCCTCTAGGAGTTGATTTTTTTCTGGTAGCTTGGCTTGGAATTGAGCACGATTCAAACTGCATAAATGCTAGTTCAGCCTCAGGTTTGTCGCTTGGACTGCTGCTTTCCCATTTAAGCCCTGCGGCAAAAAAACACCCCTGACTCTGATGGACCTTGGCTATTAATTAAGTGGTTTCTCTTCAAACCCCAATATCCCCAAGCAAGCTTAGCAAAGAAAACTCAATCTGCATCCCACATTTCTCTGAGTCAGGCATGAGCTTTGAATTCAGCAGACGCAATGGTCATGCCTGATGGTTTTCATATCTTCTTCTGCACAGACGCTGCTTTACTGCAATGATTTCTCACAGGATGGCTCTGTTAGCTTCCCAGCACATGACTGTAGGTTATTCTGGCAATCCTGTGATGTGTTGCCACATGAGGCCTTCACAGTACGTCAGAGATGCTGACAACAGTCACTTCTCCATGTGACTTTATGCCTGGAAGAAGGGCACAGCTAGAAAGGGACCCAATATCATGTTTTCTGTTTTGCCAAATTTGAGAAGCAGTTTTGCATGAGTTGGTATTGGTATGGTATTACGCTCATAGTCTGTGAATGTCAATGTGTTACATAGAGGAAAATCTAAAATATTTTCTACATTTTAGACTTGGAGAAACAGACTAGGCAAGGAAACCTATTCACTAAATCAGAACAAACAATCTCAAACAAAGGGGTAATTATGTGACTAAGATTACTTTCAATCCTTTTTGAAATCTGGTAATATAATATATACATATATATTTATGTATATTTGTGAATCTCCAATTTTAAAAAATATATTTCTTATCTCTCACTTCACCATCGCAGGTGAGGCAGGGTCACTTCAGTGGGCAACATTTAATGTATGTGAATTGCTGTGATCTTTCTAAGCACCACTAACAGCAAAACAAGCCATCCCCAGCCTGCCCTCAAATCCTCCATAGATGTTACTTGGGTAGAGGGGAAGATTCTCAGTCAATAACATATAACAATAATTCAATTTTCCTAGCAGATGGTTCATATTTACTGTAAGAAATGGTCCAGCAATTCGTGCCACTAAGGGGTTTTGAAGGGTTAACATTGAGGCCTGGGTTTAGGCGAGAAAAGAACAAAGGGATTTCTTCGGAGAAAAACTGCTGACTTTGCACGGATGTGCAGTAACTTCTGATAGCCGGCCAAGAGACCACTAGATAAGGAGGAAGAATAAGAGCCTTCCTGTCTCCCTGTCTCCCTGGACCACGAGATAAGGAGGAAAATATGAGCCTCCCTGTCTCCCTGTTCGAGCGGCCCCTGAGAAAGTAACAGAGACTGATAAGCAGGCGACTTCGGATTTGGGAAACCAATTATAATAACCCTGCCTCTTCTAGAAGTAGTAATAAATATGTATTAGCCTAGGAGTATAAAAACCAGCTGCCTTACGTAACAGGTGTGCGTCCCGGTGGAGCAGAGACTCCCGGCGCACCCAGCGCTGTTTGCTTGCCTCTATTCGTTTAATAAATTGTAAACTCTGATTGTAATCCTATTTGGGACTCAGTCATTTTATAACAATTGGGGGCTCGTCCGGGATGGTCTTGGTTCCTGAATTCTGACTTGATCTAGGAGGGGCGCCCCCACCATTTGGTGGCTCCTGTTCGAGTCAGGTCGGGGCTAACACCATCCTGAACCTGAATAAGGGCAAGCAAAGATTTAGATTTTTTTTATGAGCTCCCTTTGCCGGCTGCAGCACTATATTTTGCCCGTAATTCTGCGCGCGAAGATCCGAACGAAGACGACGGAGTCGTAAGTATTTAATGTGTATACCGTTCGGTTGGGTGGGATTCGGTTGCCTGTGTGTGTGAGAGTGTGATTGAGACGGAACGTAGTTCCGAAGCGATTGTGGAGGTCTTCTAACCGCGGTTCCAATCTCCCGCGAGGGACTTGGCCGGTGAAGGACCGAAGCGATTCCTATAGGATTCGTGGGTGGGTGATAGGTCCTAAACCCCCTGCAAGACACTCTCACTAAGGCAACCAAGGGCTGTAGGAATTGCCACAGTAAAATTCCTAGATGGGTCAGATTAAATCGAAGACCCGGGACCAGAGAAAAGGGAGCAAATTACCAGACATACCACCAGAAAGTCCATTAGGGATAATGATTAGAAATTGGAACGATAGGGGCCCCAGAAAAGGAAAAAGCAAAGTAAAAATGATTCAGTATTGTATGATAGAATGGCCAAAGGAGCCTTTAAGACCACATGTCTTTTGGCCTATTTTCGGATCTTTTGAAGACTGGGTTTGCCAGGCTTTAAATCTACATGTTAACTCAAAGGAACCTTTTAGCCAGGAGGAAAGTGATTATGCAGGATTATGGATCAGGATCTCACGTCCTTTTCCAGCCTCAATATTTACACTAAAAGCAGACGAGAAGTTTGACGAAGAAGAGAACAAAAAAATAAAAAATAAAAAAAAAAAGGAAAAAGAAAAAGATGATGAATGGGAGTCATTGGATAACCTACCACCTCTATATCCTAACAATCCACCCCCGGTGGTGCATCTTGTAATCCTGTTTTGTTCTTAAATGTTTTGACTGTGTCAAGGAGGAAGGTGGGAGCATTATCTAAGTAACAGTTTAGAAGTTTGGGTATATTCGCGGTGGTGTTTGGTCAGTTTCCCAAGTATCGGGGGAGAGGGGCTGACATTATCAAAGTGGTAGAACGGAGAGTCACTTCTTTGGTGGTTCAGGCCTGAGCCCTGGGAATTTGGTAAGAAGGGGGAGAGCGAATTTATTTAGGCCTCAATACCTTTTAAACCCCCATCTTGACGGATACACAGGAGTGATTCCTTGTTTTGTGTAGGCTTACTAACAAAGTGCATGAGAAAAAATTAGCATTCGGCTTGAAATTCGGTCTTGTTGAAATGTAAATTTTGTGAAAAAGGTGGTATTGTTTGTCTAGAAGACAGAAGGCTGAGTGCTTCAGGTGTTTTTCCGAAGTCCTGCGGATTTATGATTGGAATGGGGCTCATTAATAATCTGAAATAGTGAAGTTTGTATGTGGAAAGAAGAGTTTAATCCCAGAGAATTGGGACATTTGGGAAGAAGATTAGGAAAAGATAGTAAAAACCTGCAATAAAAAGGTTTGCGTGGAAATTGAAACAAGGGACAGTAACTAATATAAATAAATAAAAGGGAATGGGAAATCAAGGAAAAGGGGAAAATCCAAAAAAAAAAAAAAAAGACGTCCTAAAAAAGAAAAAGCCTCCTTGGGTGCATATTGGCACATTGGAAGGATATTGTTAGAAATGGGGGCACAGAAAGCAAGAGGACTTCCACTAAGTATTGCAATCAATGGTGGCCACTATATAAACTAAATGGCCACTTTATGGATCAATCGACTATAACAGTGTCTTGCAATTAATGTTTTTGAGGAGAGAAGGAAAATAGGATGAAATGTTGTATAGTGATATGTTGTTTCAGCATGTTGGAGGGAAAAGGTTTGGAATTAAGTTGGCCCCTGACTGAGCCTTTGGTGTTGGCATTAGAAAAGTACAGGCTGGAGAAAGATAAAGGAAGTGTTAAAAGGATTGTTGAAGGTGTTAAAGGTTGTGTGGCATGTAGTATTTAACAGAGCTGTTTGATGCTGAATGAGCAGGGAAAGAGGATGTAGGAATGTTAATAGTTCCGTCTCAACCCGAGGCTGAGATCTCTAAATCGCGGTGTGAGCCCTCTGGGGCAGGGGGACCGTGATGGGTCCGAGAGAGTTGTCGTGGAAACAGAAAAGCAGCTAACTCTTGAAACAACCTGAGTTCCTGTGTGAGCTCAGATTGCCAATGGGACCGCTCAGGGAACTGTCAACGATTGCATTCCCCTGACCGACCCCCTCACTGAGACCCTAATCACCCCGGAAATTATGTAAATACTAAAATCTGGTTAAATTGGCTATTGGGAATTGAGAATCTGTTCCAACAAGGTCCAAAAGAAACCCCTATGGAATTTATGGAATTTTTGAATTTTTGGACCAACTTTGAAATGCAATGAGAAAAAAAAAAAAAAAAAATGGACCTGGCTTAAAAACAAACAAACAAACAAACAAACAAACAGAGGCAACTGGCTAGCCTCTTTCCAGGGCAATCGGCCCCTGATATCAGAAAGAAATTGTCTTAGGCTGCAGGACAAACTTACAACAGTCAGGAATGACGGGGACCTGGGGCATCTACCCTAGCAGGTCCACTAGTTGAAATAAAGCTAGGAAACGAAGACAGAGGCTTGAATTTTTTGTTGGTTATGGGAGCTTCTTTCTCTGTGTTAGTCAGTAAATGTAATAGGAGCAACATATTCAGTGTTAAATAGTTTAAAAGGACGATTAGGAACTAAGACAACTACAATAATTGGAGCCACAGGGAAGGAGGAGGAACGGCCATTCTTACGACCCCTTGATTTGCGTTTTGGGGGTAAGGAACTAACCCATGAATTTTAGTATGTACCAGAATGCCCGATGCCACTCTTGGGACGAGATCTATTAGCCAAATTAGATGCAACAATAACCTTTAAGGATGGAGAATTAATAATGAAGGTACCTGAGTCCAAAGTAGGCCAAATCCTAATGATCAAAGATAAACCCTTTGTTAATATTCCAAGAGAAGTAGAAAATGCAGTTATAGCAACAGTACGGGAAACAGATGTACCAGGGAAGTCGAAACTGGCACAACTGGTAAAGGTGGAATTAAAGGAAGGAGCCAAACCTGTTTGAATCAAACAATATCCACTTAAGATAGAAGCTAGGCACGGGAATGGTGAAAATTATTGACAAATTTCTCAAATATCAGATTCTGGAAGAATGTAAATCGGAATACAATACTCCAATTTTTCCAGTAAAGAAGCCGAATGGCGAGTATAGATCTGTACAAGATCTTAGAGCAAAAAATGAAATAACAAAGGATATTCAACGTATTGAAGTTTTTGGACCACATATGGTAACAACCGTTTTGGAACAAAGGGGGCGGGCACTGGTTATCACCCAGCCGGATGATGAAATATCAGGCAATCCTAACTGAACAAGATGACATAACCTTGAAAACGACTAACCTGTTATATCCAGCAGTATTTCTAGGAACCGTTCCAGAAGAAGGACCGTTGGAACACAATTGTGTGGAAATAATCGAACATACGCCAGCCACAAAGATTTGAAGGATGTACCCCTTGAAAGGTATTCAGTGGGAATACCACACTCCGTGGCACCCACAAAGCTTAGGGAAAGTAGAAAGGATGAATCAAACAATAAAACAACAATTGGCTAGGTTAATGATCGAGACACAGCTGCCCTGGACGAAATGCTTACCATTGGCACTTTTAAACATAAGAACTAAACCACACAGTGAGACTGGATTATCATCATATGAAATGTTATATGGTATGCCTTATTCTCAAGGGATGCCCCTAGGGAACAATGTAGTTGAGGATCATAGTATCCAGAAATACATAATTACCATTGGAAGGAGATTACAGGAGATAAGAGAAATTGGGATGATGACTCAGACACCACCTTTAGGATTTGCTATTCATAAAATACAACCAGGAGACAAGGTCTTAATAAAAACCTGGAGAGAAGAATCATTGAACCCCCGATGGGAGGGACTGTACCTTGTTTTACTTACTACTGAAACAGCTGTGAGAACAGCAGAAAGGGGTTGGACCCACGCATCCAGAATAAAAGGACCAATAACTACCGAAGCCTGGAGGGTTGAGTCCACTCCTGGGGAACTGAAACTGAGACTAAAGAGGAACTGATATCCCAGCAATGAGGTTCTGCATGAATTAAGGGCACTGGATAAAGAGGACAAGGCTGAAGGGAGGAAAGGGAGAAGGCAAGACCGGGGTAGGACCCTCCACTGCGGCGTGTATGGTCTACCGAGGGAGGCAACCCCTATGGGTATTGACCGCCGAGTGAGGGTGCCTCGACCGGACTTCTCCCACACCAAGATCAGTTTGTCCTGAGAAAAATAACATGAGAACCTTTTAAACCCATAATAAAATTGTGATTAGTTTTTCCAGGAGCTGGATCACCCTGAAGGGTTGAATGGTAACACAAGCTCTGAAAGCGGGCCCAACCCCATGATTGAAGGCGCTTCCCACACTCTCAAGATTGGACGGCGAAAAAGGCTTATAATATGACAGGTCGCCAAAGAGAACTGAATTGTGACTGTAAGTGGAAACCCAACGTGGGAGCTTGGAAGCGTGCATATACGAGTACAAACGGGGCAGACATTGTAACAGGACCACTCGGTAACAAGGACACTCTGTATTATCACGCCCCAAAGGGTAAAGATGGATGGGATGGTCATTTTCCAAACGGGACGTGGGCCCTAAAGGGACATTATTGGGTGTGTGGCAAACATGCTTACAAGAGGCTACCTGAAAATTGGTCGGGAATATGCTATGTGGGGTACATAAGACCCTTGTTCTTTTTATTGTCACAAACACAAGGAGATCATTTAGGAATAAGATTATATGATGACCTGAACAGAGTGAAACGATCTATAGATACTTCCTTAACCGGGGGTAGTGCCCAAAAATGGGGAAAGGATGAATGGCCTCCTGAAAGAATCATACAGCATTATGGGCCAGCCACCTGGAACCCAAATGAGTTGATATCAGGAGCCCGAGAACCTATTTATAATTTGAACCGAATAATTAGGTTGCAAGCTATCCTCGAGGTTGTAACAAATCAAACAGCGACAGCCTTGGATCTTTTGGCTGACCAATCCACTCAAATGAGAAATGCTATATTCCAACATAGAATGGTCTTAGACTATTTACTAGCAGAAGAAGGGGGAGTATGTGGAAAACTGAACGATTCTAATTGTTGTCTACAGATTGATGATAATGGAAAAGTGGTCAAGCAGATAACAAAGGAAATTAGAAAGTTAGCCCACGTCCCAGTACAAACTTGGAAGGGTATGGATTGGGATTTCTTTTCATGGTTGCCTGGTGAACCATGGGTTAAAAGGATGCTGTTTTTATTTTTATGTGGTATAGTGACATTATTGTTTATACCTTGTATGATACCTTGCTTTACGTTGTTGATACGGCGAGTAATAAATAGCACCCAATTTGTGATGACTTCAGTGGAGAGAAAAGGTGACGTGTCGATAATGATGCTTAAGAAGTGGACACCCCGAGAACTGACTGATGAAATCCAATTGTTACTGACAAAGGTTGAAGGAGAGACACGAATTGATGATTAAAAAAAAAAAAAGGGAGGAATTGTAAGAAATGGTCCAGCAATTCGTGCCACTAAGGGGTTTTGAAGGGTTAACATTGAGGCCTGGGTTTAGGCGAGAAAAGAACAAAGGGATTTCTTCGGAGAAAAACTGTTGACTTTGCACGGATGTGCAGTAACTTCTGATAGCCGGCCAAGAGACCACTAGATAAGGAGGAAGAATAAGAGCCTTCCTGTCTCCCTGTCTCCCTGGACCACGAGATAAGGAGGAAAATATGAGCCTCCCTGTCTCCCTGTTCGAGCGGCCCCTGAGAAAGTAACAGAGACTGATAAGCAGGCGACTTCGGATTTGGGAAACCAATTATAATAACCCTGCCTCTTCTAGAAGTAGTAATAAATATGTATTAGCCTAGGAGTATAAAAACCAGCTGCCTTACGTAACAGGTGTGCGTCCCGGTGGAGCAGAGACTCCCGGCGCACCCAGCGCTGTTTGCTTGCCTCTATTCGTTTAATAAATTGTAAACTCTGATTGTAATCCTATTTGGGACTCAGTCATTTTATAACATTTACCATTCTGCTGTGTTTTGTTACATGGATAATAAACTGGGACAGTACTATTCAGTTATTATAGGGTGTTGTTTTTTTTGTTTTTTACCAGTTGTACTCTAGGGAGCTTCCACAGAAGATAAATGTATTTTGCAAATTTTGATCTCATCAGGAAATATACATTTATCATGATGTATCTATCTATTTTTTTCATAGAATATTTTGAACAAGAAGACATAATATTAGGTCACTCAATAGCCCATCCATAATTGTATGATCTTGATAGCCATATTAAAAACTGTGAAACACTGTTCTTTCTTAATCACAAAAGGGGTAAGATGATTAAGTGTGCCTAACTAAAACACCTCACAAACTAAAGAAATTATTATTTTCTAGGTCTGATTTTATAGGAGAGGCAGACACAAACCCTATGGGCTGTGCGGACCATGAAATCAGAAGTGTGAGGGATGGTAGTATAAAACTGCTTGAATTGTCTGTCTCAGAGCTACACAAAGCTGGGCTGTCATATAGTCAGTTCACTTCTGTGCTGCCTTTAAGCTAGTAGATGAAGCCAGCCCACCCCAGAGCATTGCAGATTTGTTTCAGAAGGTGATCAGCTATTGCATTCTCAGTGTGACAGTCCAGCACTAGCATCACTCATCACAGCATATTTCACTGGCTGTATTAAGGAGTTCCTGACACTGTATTTGTATAGGCTTAATTTTCCTCCTCTCCCTCCGCTGAAAGATAGCAAAGTCACTTACGAATTATTTGGTTTGCCCATTTTCCTAAAACTTATGATTGCATTTGCAGAGATTACCCCAGAAATTTGACAGCACCCATTAATATTTTTCTCTTATGTATTCAAGGATGGGGTGCTTTGTGCAGTCTGCTTTAAAATCAGAATGAGCAATAGTATAGGTGAATGCTTTCCAGGAGATAAAGAGACTCCAGCATTTGGATGAAATGATAATGCCCTGGATTCTGGCTTAGGCTCTGAGGACACCTGGAGCCACATCCTTCTTACCTGATAGTTTTAAAAAACTAGCCTATTGTCCTGGTTCCAGTTAGGACAGAGTTAATTTTTCCTCATAGTAGCTGGTAGGGTGCTATGTTTTGGATTAGAATGAGAAGAGTGCTGATAACGTGCTGATGTTTTAATTGTTGCAGAGCAGTGCTTACACCAGGCCAAGGACTTTTCAGCTTCTCGCTCTGTCCTGCCAGCGAGCAGGCTGGGGGTGCAGCAGGAGCTGGGAGGGGACAGACCCACGACAGCTGACCCAAACTGGCCAAAGGGGTATTCCATACCATCTGATGTCATGCTAAACAATATATAGGGGTGGCTGGCCGGGGTGGGGTGCCGGTGCTTGGGGATAGGCTGGGCATCGGTCAGCGGGTGGTGAGCAATTGCATTGTGCATCACTTGTTTCTTACACATTATTATTATTAATACTATTATCATTATCACTATTATTATTATTGTTATTATTATATTCCTGTCTTAATAAACTGTCTTTATCTCAACTCACAGGCTTCACTTTCCCGTTTCTCTCCCCCATCCCAGAGAGGGAGGGGGGAGGGTGAGCGAACGGCTGTGTGGTGTTTAGTTGCCAGCCGGGTTAAACCACAACACCTATGCAAACTTTCTCTCTGCACACTGGTCTTCTCAGCTCTTTGCTGAAGGTGGTACGCCCTGAACTTTGTAATGAACATTATTCTCTGTGGATGATAAGTACGTGGTCTTATATTTGTGCTTACACTGGCATGGCTCTACAGTCCTGTTTAATATCTGAGCTACCTGGGCTGCAACATGCAGATACTGGCAATGCTACTGGGGTGGAGGGTGGGGGTGGGGGAGGCCAATCACTGTCTGTCCTTCCTGAAAAAAAAAAAAAAGAAAAAAAAAAGGAGGGGAATTTTAATTATTCATGAAAAATCCTTTGTAACCATTTGTAGTGGATTTAATGTGCATGCTGTTTCTCCTGAGAGCTCTGATCCTTTGGTGTCCCTGCTGGGGTGATGCTGCACAACACACGGACCAGGGGTCATGGCACCAACCTCTGGCCCAGTGGTTGGGGTTCCCACCTGGCAGCATGGTATTGGGATTCCCAGACAACCTTGTGTAAAAACAGCAAAACTCTTGTGCCTTGCTGCACAGGTGGAGACTCAGATCTACACATCAGGAAACAAAATAAGGAAAGGTACTAGATGTGGAAGGCAGGAGATAGTGGCGGGAACACAGTCCTGCCAAAGAAGAAATAATGACTGGGACTTTTCTGCATCCTAACCTTTACTCAGTTGCATGAAAGTATGGCATTCCATTTACCAACAGATTTTCTTTTAAATGAAATGAAACTACTCAGGACTGCCTAAGCTTCGGAGCTGCTGGGGGCCTGGGGAGGTCCTTCCTCCAGCCTTGATGAAGACCCCTAGCCCTGTTGATCATAGGTACTCCTTTCTCAGCAGGATGCATTGAACCTATTTGGAGATTTTGGCTTCACCCCAGGCTCTCCAAGCAGGTTTCTAGTTTGCACCTTGTGTCCCAGGTCCCCAAGAGTCAGGTATGTAGAGCCGAGGGACTCCAAAAGTGGAGGGAGGTCACAGGTGTTCAGATAATCTCTGATCTTTTCAGCTTACTGTATTTGGCAGAGGGCAGTTGACACTTGCTTAGAGCCTTTTTACACATAGATTAAATACATATGAGGGAGATTGTAAAGGGTTGTAATGAACTCTCCTTTGGCCTGGGAAGTTTGATTTGTAAATAATACCAATTTGCACATCTGTTCTGAATTTGGTGCTGGCACAGCCAACAGGGCTTCTAGAGTTTGTGGTTCAAGACAGTGAGCTACCTGCATGCCTCATGTAAAGGCACCCAGGCAGAGATAACGTTTGGGCTTTCAGTGACTCTCTGCCATCACACAGCAGCAAGACCTGCCTGCAGGTGGGCAGGAGCTGCTGTCTTTGCTGTGGGAAGCCCCAGTTCACCTCGCATGCCCTGTGGCATGGTCCTACCCCATAGGGTGCGAATGCACCCCAGCTCTAAGGCTATCATGCATGGCAGCAGACTCACATGCAGCTTTGTGGGGCAAAGCCTCATCTAGCAGCTGGCCAAACAGCTACAGTAATGACTACCAGAAGGGAAGCACACATTCCTCCAAGCAGATGAAATGGTCAATTTCGCAGCAAATAAATAAATAAAGGAAGAAAGAAGAAATCTAATTGAACAGGCAAAATGCATTTTAAACTGAAGCAGCACAGGATTTAGCTGTTAAACTCTGAAGAGGCGTGGAGAGAAATTCAAATGTTTCTGAAAGAGGGAGCAGGGAAGCATTCATGGTTCAGCTCTGAGTCACATTATTTTACTTTTGCAATGTTGCCACCATGATGTAACCCAGACAGTACCAGTAGCTGGGTACAGGTAGTCCTTCTGAAGCATGGGAGGAAAAGCAGAAAACAGTGCTCCCTTTTCATACCATAGTTCAAGCTGTGTATGTGATACCCTACAGAACTGACATTGGGTAAAATCCTTAAAAGAATCATTAACGTAGGAATTGCTGCAGGTACTGTGTGAGCATCATTCCCTAGTCTCCATTTATTCATTTAAATCGTGTTTTCCTATTATGCCTTTGGTAAGGTAGATTACACCTCTGCATTTCCCAAAGAGAAATAGGTGCACTTGCTTGCTTTCTGTTGGACAGAGAGCCACATGGCAAGTCCCCACATGCCACAGGCACAGACCATGCCCAACTTATCCTGGAGTTTTCTGCTTCACGGCCACCCAGAGTGTGTGGTTAACCTGCACCTGTGTGGTGGCTGTTTGTCCAGTCTCCTTTACTGTTAGTGATGGGCTATGACATGTTTGAAAATCCTAATAAATGGCCAAAGCCTCATTTGTAGCTATATTTTGAGCACCAAGTTCAAATTCTACGGGTTTTCAATCTATTCAGCCCATTCAAATGTGACCGTTTATTTCCTTAGCTGTTTAACCAGAGCCTTGTGAAGAGGAAGGAGTTGTCTCCCTTGCTGGAAGGGGTAAGGACACGACCACCACCCAGAGCATGGGCAGTGCTGGTGGAGGACAGCCAACCCAGGCAGCAGGTATCAGCAGCACCTTCCACATGTGAGCATTTATTGAGAGCTGAAATTGCTGGCAGGGAGCCCTGCCTTCCTTGCACAGTAGTTGTCAGAGCAGGTGCTTTATTCCTCCTTTCCTGCAGCAGCAACACCAGCTGTCAGTTGTCTCCAGAGTCAAAATATTTCCGTGCTTATCAGCAGCTGGTAATTGATGTGAAATCAGTGAACCTCCTCGCAAAGTTCATGCTATATTTGCCAGAGCTAGACATCAGGCAGCAGAGTGCAAGTCTAATGAGAAGCTCTCAGCTAACTGAATCAAGTTTCTTTTAGCAGTGGACGAGTACACGTGACTATCCATGGTATTCTAATTATTGTAATTTACTTATTCTGCCCTATTAAGAAGCATTTTTTTCTGCCTGGGGACTTTCTAATCATGGAATTAATTTGTCACTTTTACCATTATAAAATACTGCTCCCATGACATTTTTCAGATTTATAGCCCTCAGTGTGGAGAGAAGAAAGGAGATAAAGAAAAAATAGTAAAAAAAGGTTTTGCTCCTTACTTGTGTTGTTTTTTTCAAGAGCCTTTTAGGAGTCTAACATGAAGAGAAAAATAAAATAAAAAGGGAAAACAGAAAGTTTTCACGCTTGAAATCCCACATAAGACAGTACTGTCTTACCAAGAAGAAGAAAAAAAAAAAAGTAAAAAAGTATAATGTTAAATGAGACCCAAATTAATGAATTGTAGGACTAGAGATCAACTTTTTCCTTAGCAGAGGTGAAAACCAGTGGTAACTCGTTTGATTCTACATGCATTGTACCAGAGTACTATCAATCTCCTGGAAGTCAGAAGTCATCTGAATGCATCCCTGATAACCCACAGTATTCTTAAATGAGGTGAGTGCCTACACCTTTCCATCTGAAAGTGAAACTCCAGAGGGAATGGCAGGGTACTTCTTGTCAGCCCTTTTAGTAGCTTGAACATTACTAATACAACTACAGTAAAGTGACACATGACACATGGCATGAAATTAAGCAGTGACAATAGGCACAGAAAGCTGAGGCAAAGATGTAACTCAGCACCTCTTTCGTCTTTTTCCTACATTCACATATTGCAAGGGTGATGTTTATTTTGGGAGATGAATGAATACACTACTCGTGTCATTCAACAGCATCCACTATTGGATCATTCATCCCGTATGTTCTTAAAGAGATGCTGCATCCCCCTCTCAGGTTGGAAACAAATAAACCAGCCAACTAATTAAAACCTGCCCTTGTTTTTAAAACAAAGAAACAAACACACACACAAAAAAATCTGTCTCACTTGTATGCAGATGTTTGTTACAGATGGAAAATTGAAAAGAAATCCCTTATGTCAAGACTATGGCTAGAAGAAATTATGTAAAATATGCGTTAAACTAATATGCACTTTTGATTAAAGATGCATGTATAATTACAATGTCACTTTAGAAAAGCAGTACCACCCCCTCTTCTAAGGGGAGACAATTGGCTAAGACCTGTAAGTCTGAACTCCAAATCCTGTAACTCTTTTGTTTTTCTGTAAATGCTTCACACATGCTGTCACCTGTCTTGGGAGGGCAAAACCCACAAATATATAGGCAAAAAGTTCAATAATCCTAGCTGCCTCCCTGCAGAGGTGCTGAAAATGCACCAAAGCTTGTGAGAAAAGTAATGCACTGGCTGTACCTTAAAGGAATAGTAAAAGGATCCCCACTCCTCTTCTTCCACCACTTCAGTGAAAGTCAGTGTCTCAGTGCAGGTGACAAGGGTGAAATCCAGCCAGCCGCTGCCAGCTGGGGACCTGCTGCTGGCTTCTGTGGAGCTGACCTCCATCACCGGCTTCTGCTTGAATTGTCTAGGTGCTTGTTTTCCTAAGAGTTCATGCAGACAAGTCTCTCCTGTTAAAGCAAAGCAGCAAAACCAGCTTCTCACTGCTCCACCACTGGCTACCAGAGGCATCAGGCTTCAGTGTAGCTGAGTGATAAAAAAATAAAAAAGCAAAGGAAAAAAAAAAAAAGCCAAGCTGGCACCAGCCCTTTGAGCTCTCTTTCAGCATATCTCTATCAACAGCTGTCCACATACTCTTTCCAGCAGCTGGACCAGTAGCTGGTAAGAAAGTCAGCACACGTGGACCCATCCATATGCCTTGCGGGCTCGGGACTCTCTGGCATCCACAGTTGCCAGCTCTGGAGCCAGGCATAGCTGTAAAAGCACGGACCTGGGGCACAAACTCATATTTAGTGCATCCAGAACTTGTTCAGCTTAGTGGAGTTGCTCTGCCTTGAGACCTATGCAATCATAAGCAGTACTCAGTCTCTTTTCACAGCCATGTCCCACCAACTCAATTTCTCCATTTCCTGTTACCTGCAGGACAGAAGCTTGGAGGGACTGGAGAAAATTCTGGGTGCCCAAGCAATATTCAGGCTTTGCCAAGATACACTGAAGTCATCCAGAGGAGGAGGGTTGGTCCTGGCCCATACAGATAATTAGAACCATTCATGAAGAGAAAGGACCAGCACTGATCTATATGCACCAGTGATCAATACTTAAATGTTGCACCTGTTGGAATATGAACAGATAAACAGAAATTTCTCAGAACCACCATGTTTAGCTGAAATCAACAGGGAAAACACTCATTAATATATTATCTGAAAGAGAGGAGGAAATATTCTGGATTTTTTTTTTTTCCCAACTGATCATGCAGGCTGACTGTGAACCCCTGCTATAAAGTATTCAGGTAGCATCCAAGCTTTCTGAAAGCATCCTACCTCTTGTTTATTCTTCCTTTTTTTCTTTTTTTTTTTTTAACCTTACTTTCTCATATTTATGGAATAAGTTAAAACTTCCTGCACTGAATGTTGTCTTTTGGGGATCTTTTTGGCTCCCTCATTCCCACACAGATGGTAGTCTCAAGCATATTAGAGGTGCTAAGAAGCTTTTCAGTACATACATGATCCTGCACAGCTCTCAGGACTAAACCAAGAGTGACTTTTCTTGTGGCTTTGCCAGCTGGTTGCTGTAAGTAATGCTTATGGTGTTAAAAAGGTAATTCAGGTAAAAGAAGAGGTAATTCAGGTTTTCCATTGCTCTTACCTTTTCTGTGTTCGATTATTTCTTGGTCACTGTCACTGCCCTGCTTTGTTGATGGCTGGTTTTGCTGAAATGCTGTTTTGTTTGTTCATTTGTTTGTTTTGTGGTTAGTCACAACATTTTAAGCCATGGGCTGTCTGTGGTACCATATCTATAATTAAAATAATTCTCTAGGGAAAACAAACAAACAAACAAACCACTTATTTTCTTATTTTTTAAGCCTCTAAAAAAACATCTGAAATTTGACGTTTGGGTTTGCTCCCTCCACCCTCCACCATCCCCAAGATTAAGCAAACTGTTTGAATACCCCTGGAATGAATGGTGAAATAAAAGATTTTACTGATTGAATCTCAAAAGCCTATAGTGGGCAAGATCTAATCCCAGCAATTCCTCGGTGGATAATGAATAGCTGATTGATTCCTACAACCGACTTTGTTTTCCTCAGACAGGAGTTTGAAAAGTCTCTGAGAATTTCAGTGCTTGAAGAGATTTAGGTGGTTTTACATAGAGAGAAATTGAGTTTTCACACTATTTTTACAAAAGGTGCTCTCGAATTATTTTTTTAACGTCTTTATGTTTTTTATAAAAACACATTTTTTTCTAATGTATAATAAAATGTGATTTTTGCTTTCTTAACCTAACCTCTTTCTCTTTTTAAGTCTCACTATTGTACTACACCACAGCATAAGCATGCTTCCTATATAGGAAATATTAAGCAATTCTGAAAATAATCTCTAAGCAAAGAGAATGGAATATTCAGAAGAAGAACAGAGAAGACTTGTTTTAGGGACTACTTCATTTGCCATTCTTTTTACCTTGGTCTCAGAAGCTACACAAAATTGTATTTCTCAAATATAGCTTTGAACCAAGGGACTGGAAAACTAGAGCATAAATGGTTCCAGTGCAAGCTAAGTAGAACACTTTGCTGCTGCTGTGTGTAACAAAGCTTTATGCTCATCTTCCATGAGCAGACACAGGGGGGAGACCTGCAACATGCATCTCTTGTCTCCCCTTAATGGCATGGTTTTCCTTACTGGGAAGATGAGGAAACAAAAAGTGAAATCAGGAGATTATTACTGTGCATAATGTTGATCATTTCCCCAAATTCAGCTGATCTGAACCTTCAGATGCACCTAATAGTTTAAAAAATTAGGCACATCTAAAATGCAGAGGCTCAAGGTTATGTATATATGTGTGTGTGTGTGTGTGTTTATTGTATAGAATTTACAGTAGAGTTGGCTTTTCTGTATTTAGGCTGTATTGGAAGGAAACTGCAAAAATATTTACATTCTTGCTGTTTGTAGTTTCCTGTACCCTGGAGTAGTTAGACATAATCATATTAAATGCAAAGAAGAAATAAGGCTATCAGGCTTCAGAAAGAAAGAGAATGAGATATTTCTTGCTCCTAATAGTATGACAAGTTAATTGCTTTTCATTAAAAACAAAGAAGCAAACAAAAAACAACACGTTTAATCTGTCTAATCTGTATAGAGTGGCCTTGGAAGAGGAAGGTCAGCCTGCTCTTCCCCATGTCCTTCTCCCCCAAAGCTGACTGTCTGGGGCAGTGCAGAGTGGCTCAGCTGCTGATGCTGGCAGTGAGGACCACTGGAGAGCTGCCTTCCTGCATCCCCGCTGCACAGGAGCAGCACAGAAATTACACATTAGTGACACAATCCCTGTTGTTTGACATGGAAAACTGCATGAAACATCAGTTTATTTTCCTTTAATTTTGAAGCTGCTTAGCATGCATGTTGTTTTCTGTTTGCACTGTGCCTTTGGCGGGGTGCAGTTCTGTTCAGCATGGGTCGGAGATAACCAGGCTGACAGCAGTGGGACCAACCAAGGCTGCAGGTGGCCCCAGCGCTGGGAAGGGATACCCATATTTCAGGGCTCTTGGAGGTCAGCGCTGCATGTACAGCAGGGAGTGTGTCTTCATGTGTGCCTTCCCTATGGTGGGGCTCACGTCTAGTGCTGGTCTCTGGCTTGCATGATCCGCACCTCGTTCCAGCTCCCCTGCACGACTTGCAGTGAAGGTCTGATGGTTCAACGTAAGGCTCCCTTAGCTGGGGTGTGACTGTTCCCCCAGTATTCCCCCACAATTTTACACATTTTTTAGCCTCACCAGGCAGAGACAATATCAAGTTTCTAAATCCTCTAAGACCTGAAATAGCAATGATCTTCTATGAGTTAATTTCTGAGTTCTGAAGTTAGAGGCTGGCAGATGGAACTGAAGAGCCTCTCCCTTATACAGAGAAATATGTGTTTGATTTTCTTTCGGAATCTGTACAAACTCAAATTTGAAATATTTAAAGCCTTCACAGAATGAGATGACAAATCTCTGCCCAGGTCCAGCCTGATTTCTGACCAGTCAGTATCTATCCAGCTCTGAATCAGATCTCCAGACTGCCAGAGGGTGGATTCTTTCTACTGATTGAAGTTTTGGATTAGATCTTTTGCAAAAAAATCTGTATTTTACCATTAGTAAAGAAGGAGGGTCATAAAAATCACAGAGCATTTTTCTAATAGTAATGATAAAAGATGAGCACTTTATTCCTCTTCTATAGAAAAATCAAATTTTCAAGGAGAATTTTTTCACATCATTTCTGCTTGTGGTATTATTTCAGGGTGGTCGATTTTAAAGAACGGATTAATGGGAATTTATCTGTATTTGCAAATAAACTCTTGGAGAAGAATACGCAATTCTTAAGGAATTGTCTTTGAGAAGAAGCATGTAGGTGAAGAAAGTGTGTAGAAGAATGCCATTAAATATGAATGTCATGTCAGTGGAAGTGTCAGACACTGAAATTTCAAATCCTTTCCTCTCTTTGTAGCAGCACAACCATGAAGAAAATAATGTATTTCACAAGGGCCTGATTCTCCCAGGATAGTTCCTGTTCAGGGACAGAATCACATTATCTTTAGCAAAAAAAGAGCCAAGCCCCGTGACCTGAAACAGAAGCCTGATAAATGTGCATTCCTATACAATATCAAGGCAGTCAACATCATATCATTCATTATATAGCACGGGAGCACTCCTGCTTTCAAGGAGCTGAGCAGGTATCCAGGATATGGGTATGGCACCCATCCCAGCAGGTCCTGGCAAAACGTAATGCATGGCATACCACTCAGTAGACAGCATGAATTCACAGCTCCCAGTCACCAGAAAGATTTTCTTTCAAAATCTGCCCTTCTCAAAGTGCTGGCACGCCCGCAGTAGCTGGGATGGGAAAGCAGCTCCGAAACAAAGCTGAGCTGCCAAACGGGGAGTGCGGTTGCAGGTGAGCCCAGGCTGGCCCCAGCAGGCCAGCAGGCAACACAGCCACCCCACAGAACATGTGTCCGGCCACGGGGCGACCACAGGGAGCAGAACACTAGCTGTCTGAGTGTCCCATCCTTCCCTCCTTCTGCTGCAGGGCCCCGGTAACAAAAACAAGCACAAAGGCTAGCTGAGAGTGGGCAGAGAGGGCGTGCAGTTGCAGCTCCCATTTTGTCTAAAACTGGCATCAGCATCTTTTTGTGCATTACAGTCTCCTGAGCTAAACACCAGAGTCTTAGCAGGGCCACAGCCCTGTTTAGCACCATACAGGAAGGCTGTTGGAGGAAAACTGAGGTCCAGGTTTCCACAAGCAGATGTCTTGCAGTGCTTTAAACAACCACCACCAATGGTGGTGCCTTTCACTGCTTTTAATGCATATGTGATTTCAAACCAGGAATTATTTTCAGTACAGTTTTCATATTGTTGCTTTACAGAGTTTTTCTTCCGTTTGTCCACCTTTAGTTGAACTACAACCAATTCTCAGTTCATCTTTGACTATGTCTTACAGATGTCACACCATGACTGCTTGGGGAGAGAAGTACTTCTTCCTTCCCACCCCTCAAGTTCTGCCTACAACCTCCAGTGGTGCCACACAAGATGTTGAATCCATCGTTAAAGCCTGACATAATTTAAGAGTTGCTCCCCCATTGGAGTTCAGATGATGCCTGGAGCTGATGAACCTCTCCCTTCCTCTGCAGGGGATGAAGAATAATCTAATGGCTAAGACATGGGCTTGCAGTTCTGGGAAGATATTAAGCTCCTTGTTCCTTTACAAATTCCCATCTCAGATCAAATGGTACTATAGATGCTACAAAGAGAGAAGAGGGATATTGAGAGAAATCAGGCTAATCCGTCAACACTAAAAGCTTGGGAAAAGACCAGCACAAACTTCAATGGAGGTCAAAAAAAATGGAGGACTTCTGTGCCCAAGGGGAGGTAGAAAAACAAAAGAAAGTGTGGTAGGAAAGAATTTAAAGTGCCTGTATCCCAGTCCTCATTTCTGTGGAAGAAGTTGTATCTGAAGTAATGAATACACTCTGTCTTCTGGCGATGAGCAGCAGTGTGGAAGTGCAGATTTACAAGGGAGGTGGAAAGCTGTTAGATGAATTGCAGGACTTTTTATTGCCAATTACAATTTCATGGCAGGGTTATTATTTATTAAATATAGAAGCAGCCAGTTGAATTCTAACTGCTCTTAGGCTTAATTCCACTTACAAAAAGGCCAAAGAAATTATGCAGAGCTAGAGGAAAAACCCTTTGCAGTAGCAGGCATACTTCTAACAGCCTTCACATCTGCATGCACACACACATGTGGAAAGAAAGAAAACAAACCACTCTTCTGAAGGGGAATGGGTTACACCCAATTTCCCTTTAATAAAGCCTAAGATGGAGTAAACTAAATGTACTGCACTGCCACCACTAACAGGCATGTGAAGGACAATTTGAACGGTGTAACTTCCTCAATTATTGAAGCTGAGGATTTGAGGCTCTCCAGAGAAAGATGTACTTCATCCACTGCTCTGCCCTCCAAAAGCATCATGTGGACAGAAAAAAATAAAACAACTGTTCACAGGTAGACTATGACCCATGTCAGAACTGGCATGGGGGGGTCAGAAGTCAATATTGACTGTAATATACAATTGAATCCCAGGTCATTTCTGTAGAGGAAGAGGATGTCTATTTTCAGGCAGCACAAGCAATGAGCTATCACCAGCTTTGTGCCAGCATTTATTTTGAATTCTCTTGATTGCAGAGCAGGGGTAAGGGCTAGGGAACAGAGAGAACTAAAGAAATACTCAATGAGGAAACTGTCTCAGCTTCTTCAAAGACCTCACCTGGAAGCAGTCTTTATTCTTTTGTTTATGCATATAGGTGCCCCTGTACATTGCCATGAGCAGTGTGTTTAATAACATACATTGGCCGAAACAGTAATCCAGATCTGGTAGGCAGTACAACAATATAGGTTTCTGGTGTTAGACAAATGACACTGAAAATAGTCTTCTGCAAGCCAGTTCTTTGCAGACTGGAATAGAGGTGTAAATTACTCAGTCCTGTGTGATTCAAAATTTTATTTCCAAAATCCTACAGTCTTTTGCTAATACACTTTTCAGGAATGCCTCTTTGGATACTATTAGGAAGTGTTTAGAATATCAAGGCCATTGTATTCTTGTTCCTGATCACATTCAGAAATATATTTTCATTTAGAAAATGAAGAAATATGCTGTTATCGTTTCCACTTGTGAACAAATATATCCATTTGATTATGGTTTGGATTCTGTGAAGAAAGAGGATTAAAACAGGACTACTCCACACACTGATTTGGAAGCGAAAAGTTGTTCAAAGAAACAGTGTTATCTAAAGAAAAATACACAATTTAGCAACTGTCATGACGTTTTGGAAATACTTGATATAAGTACTCACATCACCTAGTGACTGGACATACAGCAAGTTGTAACTGCTCACATCAACTCAGTGCAGTATTGTTGTGCCCCACATTTAAATAGACTTTTGTGTCTCATAGACCACTGGACTTACTGGCATTTCAATGAGATGCACAGAATGATTTGGATATCTTATGGTATTGATTCTTTGCTCACAATTTTACATGTACTATGACACAAATGCTCAGACAAATGTCAGAATGGGCATAATTACCCAACTGATCACACTGGTTTTCTGACTCTCCTTGTGGATAGACTATTGTTTTCTTCATATGTTAGTGACTATATGCTTATATGTATAAGCAGAGCTTATTTACTGTTTCTATAGACAAAATAACGTCTCCATTTGTTAGGCAAGATATTTCCAGTCTGTGTATGAACATACCACTGATTCAGGTCATATTGTTCTTGTAATAAAGCTAGACAGAGTAAAACAATAAGTACCAGTTAGGAAATGAGTTCAAAAAGTTTCCAGTGCTTAACAGTTGTGTGGGTGGAGTAAAATAGCATACACAAAACATGATTTGTTAGTCATTAGAAACAAACCTGGAATCAGCATGAGCTGTGGTGCTCCTGCTTCCCAGAGCCAAGTTTTCAGAACTTCTAAAAAGACTAAAATTGTTGAAGAGTTCTTTAGTTTTTCTCTTCAGAGCAGAAAGGATCTCTGAAAAAAAAAAATTGTTATACTTTCACATATGTATCAAATTAGGGAGAGATTAAATGAAGGAGAAGCAAACCATCTCTGCCTTTGAAGCATTCATCATTTTTGTAGCACAATTTGCTTTAGGAGAAAATAATGTGTTCTGTGGTTCTGAACACGCAAAATAATTCAAGACTTTATATGAACTGCTGCTTGGGGATTAGATGAGGATTTAATATCTTTCTCAGAGAAAGAATTAATTAAACTCTCTCCTCTTTGGGAAGGTGATGAGCAAAACAATACATAGAGCTTTGATTTATTTCTCTACAGAAATAAAATGTGTATAATAATTTTTCATTTCAATTTCTTTTTTTTTTAAAAAAATGAATCATTTAAAAAATTATCATAGGAGTTGCTTAAGGGATTTTAACACACTTCCAAAATGTCAGCTAAAATTGAACCATTGGGTCTCCTTTAGAAAACTTTGAAAATCTGTTGTTACAAGCTAAGGAAATACTGTTTAAGTATTACCAAGGATCTGTCCTTTTCTTTCATTTTTCATATGCTTAACAGTGGAATTGATTGGGAAACCTATTGGTTAGTTGATAGGCCTCACTGTTTTTCACATTTTCTATGATCATCTCATAAAAAGATTTGATAGTCTTTTCATAATAGACCTTGACGGTCATCTGAAGGCTTCACACACATACACAATCCTTTTTTGTTGGCAAAGATTTTCAATCCTCAAATTTTATGATGTAATGTTTTTCTAACAGAAATGTCAAGGGGATATATACCGTGAAAAATAGCTGTTTCATCAAAGCTCCAATTCTATATCAAAATAATTTTCAGTAGGTTTTTTTTTTGTGTTTTTTTTTTTTTTTGCTTGCTAGTTCTAGGAATCCATAATCCATTCCTCGATTCTCTCAGACTCCAGTGCAATTTGGTCTGCTACAACTTAATGCACAAGTGTTATCACCGGATCAGAGTATTTGCTGAATCTGGTAAGAACAACGGTATCAGAACAATGCAATGTTTTAGGATTGTGATTTCAATTCACCTGCAACTACATGTGGGATTAACAATGTCTTATATTCAATAAACTCTGGAACATGAGTAGTACCTAACTATATTTAACTCATTTATGTGCCTTGCACCTTCAAAGTCCTATCGACAACAGAAACTTGTGATATCAGGACAGGAACATTTGCTGGGGTAAAAATAAATAGAAGAGAAAGAAAAAGAGAAAGAGAAAGAGAAAGAGAAAGAGAAAGAGAAAGAGAAAGAGAAAGAGAAAGAGAAAGAGAAAGAGAAAGAGAAAGAGAAAGAGAGAGAAAGAGAAAGAGAAGAGAAAGAGAAAGAGAAAGAGAAAGAAGAAAGAGAAAGAGAAAGAGAAAGAGAAAGAGAATAGAGAAAGAGAAAGAGAAGAGAGAAAGAGAAAGAGAAAGAGAAAGAAGAGAAAAGGAAAGAGAAAAGGAAGAGAAAAGGAAAGAAGAGAAAAGGAAGAAAAGGAAAGAGAAAAGGAAAGAAAGAGAAAAGGAAAGAGAAAAGGAAAGAGAAAAGGAAAGAAAGAGGAGAAGAGAAAGAGAAGAGAAGAGAAGAGAAGAGAAGAGAAGAGAAGAGAAGAGAAGAGAAGAGAGAAGAGAAGAGAAGAGAAGAGAAGAGAAGAGAAGAGAAGAGAAGAGAAGAGAAGAGAAGAGAAGAGAAGAGAAGAGAAGAGAAGAGAAGAAGAAGAAAGAAAGAAGAAAGAAAGAAAGAAAGAAAGAAAGAAAAGAAAGAAAGAAAGAAAGAAAGAAAGAAAGAAAGAAAGAAAGAAAGAAAGAAAGAAAGAAAGAAAGAAAGAAAGAAAGAGAAAGAAAAAGAAAGAAAGGAAGGAAGGAAGGAAGGAAGGCACTTTCATTCAAATGTGGGTACATTATTTTTATCTGTTTTAAAGCATGTCTCATAGGTGAATTGATGTCTCCCTTCTTTGACAAATTAAGTTTTTTTGCATTTACTTTTTAAGCAAGCTGCCTGAAAGGATCATCCAAAGTCAGATATGGTAAATAGGTAGGGCTCATTTTCTGGTGTTTGGATTTGGTCCGTGCATTGATATTTAAGTATGAGGACAATGTATTTACCACCAGCCAAAGCCCTGAGCAATTACAGGAATCATACCCAACCTCTCATTTTCACTGTAGGATTTGTCTTAGCACAGTACTGTTTACACACCCTCTGTAGCTGAATTATATCACTATTTGCAGGTTAATTGGAAACCCTTTATATGTGTCGCTAATCAGAAAAATTGCTGTGGCTGCACTGAATGCACAATTGAATGTGGTCCAACGTGTGTTTCACTCAGTTAACCAAGGGCAGGTGCAAACAACACTTACTCTGAAATACTTAAAATTCAAGGGAATGAAAAAAGTAGGAAAAAACACTGGTAAGCTGCTGAGAGGAGCAACACTCATGGGAAAAAAAAAATCAAGACTTTAATTTCTGTGCTGACTCATTGTCTCTCTGTGCAGTTTCAGCAGTCCACATTGCTTCTTTTTAAATGACTGGATGACCAAAAGAATGAAAAAAGATCAGTCTTTTTACTACTAATAGAGAAATAATTAGGAAAACCTTATTTCTGTAATCTGAGTTTTCCATTTCAAAGATCTTAATGGAGGGTTTTCTAAGATATATTCCCCATTATCAGTCATCTTGCTACCAGCCATCTGTCACCACAGCCAGCAGCAGACACTACAGATAGCCTGTGATCTTCAGTAAATTCTGTTCAGGTACAATGCCTTTCACCAACTTCTATTTAACTTACATGAAAATGTGAATCTGAGAAGCTATGCTAAGTCACGGGAAAGTATGAAATTATACTTGCAGACCTTATGGCTGGTGGTTTTAGGGAACTCGAATAAAAATCCAACTAATCTGGCCCTGTGTCAGGGTCTGAAAGTCTGAAATGGCTTTCACCACCTCGTGTCAGGAGTGACACAAATTAGAGCATCTCACAGGAAACCTGCTGGTACCTGGTCTTCTCTGTTCTCTCTCTCCACCAAGCAGCAATCCATAGCAGTTGCAGTGAAAAATAAATCAACAACAGCTGAAAATTATCCCTTATTATCATGACAAAAACCCCAGCAGACACGTCTGAATTCCCTATAGCACTGACTTGAAAGTTTAAAAGAAACAGCTATTTTATGGCATTTTAAAGGAAACTAAAAATACCCACCCTAAACCATCAAGACAAAAAATTCTTATTCCTAACTTTTTTTTTTTGTCAAAATGACTTGACCCCAAACTAATTAATTTCACTCAACCCAAACAAGCCTTTTTGTGAAAGATATTTCACAAGAATAGTTTTCTATACCATGTTTCGAGGAGTTCAACACCAGCAAACTTTAAAGTGTACCTGCTCTTCTGATGATATATCTGGCAATCTTTATACATAACTTTATGTTAGGTATATATATATATATATATATATATATATGTATAGATATGGTGGGCAGACATTTAAGTAGCTTAGACCAAATTTCAGAGCCTCCTGAGTATTCATATAAAGCCCAAAAAATGGACATGCGAAAGCAGTCAGTTTAAAACCAGAAAGAAGCCTGTACAGCCAATGCATATCCCATACCAGAATGGGAAGAGGTGACAGATGGCAAACTGGGGGTAGGATCTAAACAAATGTTTGAGAATGAAGTCTCTAGCAAATAACTTTCACATACAACTGCTCCTCCTGTAAAAGCCTGTGGCCTCATTTGGATTTTCATGCTCTGCATCTGGTTCGTTTCTCCAGTCTCCAAATGCAAGATGGTTGAGGCAGAGGCTTGTAGTCCTTGCTGCCTGTTTGAGGAGCACCAGAAAGGCACTGCTATCCCTTGCCTGAGTGTGTGCGATCCCTCCCCTGTAGCATGGCACTAGTAAGAAAAGCAAAGCAGGCATCGTTCATGTTGTTAAACACACCCAAGGAGTCACCATGTCATTAGCATATGAGCAACCAATGTCTCTCTGGATGGAGTGCAGCAGAGTATTGGAAGATTTGGACTACTGATTTAAACACTGCTCAACTCTGACTATTTGCCTGAACTTTATAAGGCAATCTTAGCCCATAATTTTAGTATAGATCTTTCCCACAGTTCAAGAAAGGATTGATGGGTACAGTCTCGGCCATGGTCCTGTAAGATAAATATGGATTAACTGTCCTGGATTCAATATTTGATGTAATAAAATGCTTTTTTACAGGTATGGAAATGTAACTTTGCCATGCATTTTAATTATGTTGAAAAAAAAAAGTCATGTCAGCATCTAATTTGTTCTGTTCAAATCTTCATATGCTCTGAAGATAAATCTCTTCTGTTTGAAGAAGGTTAAGATAGTCAAGGGAGAAGATCAAATAATAAGGCACAGGTGAATTTAAAATCACTGTTCCAGACTGCCAAATAGATAAGAGTACAAAGACTGAACAGTAAATTATACATATATATAATATACATGTACAACTTCTCATTCCATTTCTGTAATTGGAAAAAAAAAAAAAAGAAAAAAAAAAAAGTATGTTTTATTAATTCATCCCAGACTCCCATGATACTCAGTCACAGGTCATCAACTACAACAAATAAGTTCTAACGTACCTGTACAGAATTAATGCAAGATTGGAGTGCTGGTTGACAGTGGGCTGAACATAAACCAACAGTGTGCTCAGATGGCCGAGAAGGCCAACAGCATTCTGGCTGGTATCAGAAATAGTGTGGCCAGTGGGACTAGGGAAGATTGTCCCTCTGTACTTGGCTCTGGTGAGGCTGCACCTTGAGCACTGTGCTCCCCACAGGAAAGATTTGGGTTGCTTGAGCGTGTGCAGAGAAAAGCACCAAAACCAGTGAAGAGAAAACAAGAGGTGTGAGGAGCAGCTGGGGGCCTTGGGGCTGCTCAGTCTGGAGAGGAGGAGGCTGAAGGCAGAGCTCCCCGCTCTCCACAGCTGCCTGACAGGAGGCCGCAGTCAGGAGCAGCGTGTCACTCTCCTTGCTCAGGTGACAAGTGACAGGATGCGAGGTGACAGCCCCAGGCTGCACGAGGGGTTTTGGGCTGGGTGTCAGGAAGGATTTCCTCACAGAGAGGGCAGCCAGGCCTTGAAAGGGGCTGCCCAGGCATGTGGTGGGGTTTCCAGCCCTGGAGGTATTTAAGAGACGTGTGGATGTGGCACTTAGAGGCGTGGTTTAATGGTGGACTGGTAGTGTTAGGTGGCTGGTTGGATTTGATGACCCTGAAGGTCTTTTCCAACCTAAATGTTTATACGATTATACATCATAGCATACCTGTAGCTCAGCCTAGCTGACACTATATATGCATATCACCTTCTATAATGCCAGTTGTTCTACACTACTTTTTGGAGCTATGCTAATAACCGATGAGGAGAGGGAGTGTCAGCTCACCGATACAGCAAAATGAAAATAGAAAATTTCAGCTTCCTTCCTTTAGGCCAGATAATTTTTTTGTTTTTAATTTAATTAAGCATAGATAAAGCTATTAACGTTTCAAGACTTCCTGAATATTAAAACAAACAAACAAAAAATATTCCACAGCAAAAACAAACAAACAAAAAGTTGAAGTTCTAATTTCTCTGGCCTTTTATTTTAGATGAAACTCTCTGCAAAGAAACAGAATGCCTCTTGTGAAACCAAGAGGCCATAAGGCTCTACCAGACTGGCCTCTTACTGATTCTTACTGGTTTACCTACACTCAGACCCAGATCTTCAGAGTGGCATCATTTAGGAGCACAAACCTTCTGCTCAGGATAGAAACAGACTATGTTTCCTCTTCACTGTTGTTCCTGGTATCAGCTGAGCTGGCGGGTAAGAAGAATTGGATAAGGATAGGGCAGCATCCGCCCTCCTCCCTTATCAGGGTTTGGCTCCTTTTCTAATAGTGTAAAGGGGCTCCCCGGTGCCACTGCATCACCTCTAGTCCAGGGTGTCCTCCAAGCGGTTCAACTTGTCTAGCTAAAGGAGCACAGTCGCTTGGGGTTACACATGTAGTTTGAGTCGGTGGTAGGTAAAAGCTTTGACCATCACCTGCAGTGGTTTTATATCCTTTTTTTTTTTTTTTCCAGCATAGATCACTAGACCACACTGGAACCTCCCTCCCTCCTGAAGGCTGTAATGTGGATAAATAATGTGTTCAGCTATCTGTGGTTTCTGCACCCTTACTGCTGCCTTTCAAGTGAAAGAGATAACCTGACAACACCAACAGTTAAAATGAAGGAAGTGAACAACACTTCGTTTCACAACATAGAGCACCCTTAAGGTAATGTGTGCTAGAGCAGTTGGCTTATGCAGTGATTGCAGTACCCAAGTGAGCATGTCATGACGATGTGCTTGCCACCATAACAACGCTTTATTAATGATCAAACTAATGATCAAACTTGTATTTGACTTGCCTTTAATGGGATGCCTCTATTAGGACAGGGAGCTTACAAGTAAGAGCAAAATCACCTTGCAGGGCTGAACTGCCAAGCTCACCCTGACTTATTTTATTGGTGCAGTGGGGAAAAGGCAGCATTACATTACTTTAAAATGACAGATTGCACCACATGTAATGCTTCTAGAAAAGATAATTTTCCAGCTCCTGTATCTGACCAAACTGCAGATACACTGATGGATGAAGCTGGTCTGCAACAGGACCTTGAAATATTTAAGAAACCCACAATATGGCAGCTTGCAAGTGTCTGATCAGATTCTAGCATTTTGCAGTAACATGACATTTTTTTTTTCCCAAATAGCTTTTCAAAGACCACCTTAATTCTGTGCACTCTCTGAAAATAAAGCTGGCAGTACAGGGTCTGGATTTTAGAAGTCAGGAATCAGCTGCTGCCTACTGCTGTGTGTGAGGCATCCCATGTTGTTTTTTAAACTTAAGTTTGAGGACCAACCCAACATTTAAAATATAGTGAAACTTCTATAGGCTGCCTTTCAAAGACAATAGGGGCTTGATAGAGCATCAGTGACAGCAGGAATGGTCTTGAGGAAGCCATATTTCTCCGTGACTTTTATTGCAGGAACCAGTGAAAAAGAAATGAAAACTAGCAACACTAATGTTTAAAAATCAGCAACACCACCCATCTAGCCAAACCTGTGGCCTCTGTGCCACTGTGGGTCACACTTCATATTTCAGGGATTTAGTCCATGGGAAAATCACTGGCTGTTTTTTTCAGAACTGCCACTCAAAGAAAAATCACAAAGCACTCCTCACCCCTCAGCCCTGCTGCTCCAATCTCCACCCACACGCTATCCTGTCCCTAAGATGCTGGCTTGTAGCAGTGCTCTCTGCACTTTTATGAAGGACTTTCACCCTTGTGAACCAGTCCTGGTGTGGCCCAGACCTAAGGTAGGGAGGGATCTGCTGAGCATCCACTTGGGATGTGGCTAACATGAAGCAAAACAGAGATTTTTCTGTCATCATTTCTCTCCTTCCCTGTCTCTATTAACTGTGTTGCTCAGAAGACCTGGAATATTTCCCATGCACCAAGCTGTGCTCCTCTCCCTTCAGAGTTAATGTAGGGGAAAACACAGACCTCAGTGTGCAATGTCTCTCTTCCATCATCATTACCCAGAGGTTTTTAGGGGGATATCTCACACCTACCTGCCTAGGACTAGCACCCTTTTGCACCCTGCTCCTTGTCAGGGGACTGCAGCATCCCCCACTGTCATTAATAGGTCCTCATGTATTCTCCACAGACTCATAGAATCCTTACTTATCAGCCAAATCTCACAATTCCACACAAAATATGTCCAGTAGTCCCAAGTTCAGGCTGGCTGCCAGTCATTTTGGCTCAGCCAAAAAATGGTAACCATCTTTTATAGCGAAATGCAACAGAATATTTTTCTTGGTGTACACACATGAGGTATCTCCTACATGATTTAACGTTATTCATATTTAAAAACCATCTTAAAAAAAAAAAAGAGCTTTAAAAGCATCTGTCACTGTTGCATTTTGATTCTTTTGTAACTATACTCAGCTCGTGCTCTCTTTCTAACCCATATAAATAGCCAGCCTGGCTTCACTGGCATTTCTCATCGAATGATGGAGCTTGCTGGAGACCTCCGGAGACAGGAGCTCCGCATGCTGTCCACGAGAATGAGCAAAAAATTCCCTGCAGTGGTCAGAGGCAGCAGGACGGGTTTCTTGAGGTGATTACGGGTGACTGACACATCAGTCCTGCCCACACTGTTCCAGCAAAAAGTTGGAGGAAGGATACAACTGACAAATTACATAAAGCTCACCATGGTATTAGTCACGCCACTGCACGGTTCATCCATATCATTGAATTTTGTGCCGTCTCATATCCATGAACATACCTACACCTTCAGGTACTCCCAGCTGCTACACAGACATGTTTCAGTATTCTGTCTTGAAGTGGAGGATGTTAAAAAGCAGGGTTTCTAGCTCACGGAAACTTTCTTCCCTTCGCTCCCACAATCCCTATTGTTCCAATTTGCTTTCACAACATTTTGCACAAACTGACAATCTGAAGGCCTGAAAGGAGCAGCTGTCTGTTGAGAGCCAAAAATTCATGATCTTTTGGCTTCTTAAGCTCAAACAGAGTGTCCTAGTTTCAGTTAGGACAGAGTTAATTTTCCCCCTAATAGCTGGTAGGATGCTATGTTTTGGATTAGGATGAGAAGAGCACTGATAACATGCTGATGTTTTAATTGTTGCAGAGTAGTGCTTACACCAGGCCAAGGACTTTTCAGCTTCTTGCTCTGTTCTGCCAGCAGGCAGAGGCTAGGGGTGCAGCAGGAGCTGGGAGGGGACAGACCCACGACAGCTGACCCAAACTGGCCAAAGGGGTATTCCATACCATCTGACGTCATGCCAAACAATATATAGGGGTGGCTAGCCGAGGTGGGGGGGCCGGCTGCTCGGAGATAGGCTGAGCATCGGTCAGCGGGTGGTGAGCAATTGCATTGTGCATCACTTGTTTCATACACATTATTATTAGTAGTACTATTATTATTATTATTATTATTATTGTTATTGTTGTTATTATTGTTATTATTATTTTCCAGTCTTAATAAACTGTCTTTATCTCAACTCACAGGCTTCACTTTCCCGTTTCTCTCCCCCATCCCAGAGAGGGAGGGGGGAGGGTGAGCGAATGGCTGTGTGGTGTTAAACTGCCGGCCGGGTTAAACCACAACACAGAGACTCTGCAAACTCTGATGCAGCTCTGCAGGAACTGCTTGGGATTCAGAACACAATGAGCCTGAGGTGTGTTAGATCCAGTATTTCAAATAAATCACTGTCTTTTGATAAAAAAATGAATCCTGCCTTCCACTTTACCATCAGCTTTTTTTTCCAAGTTCTGCCTTCTAGTCATTAACGATCCTTTTTACTGTCCATAACATGTCTAAACCATAAACAGCATCATCTCCTAAATGAGGGATTTACCAGTAACATCTGGTCATTGATATATTCTACTCAGTGCAGCGATAAACTAACCTTATTGGGACAATCGTGAATTCACAAGAGGACTTAGACTTCACATCTCTGTTCACCACCACCAGACATGATTCCCCACTAGTTAAGCGAATGGCATTGATTTAGGCAGGTAGGCTCCATATACTGTGTGCTGGAAGAGTTAGGTGATTAAAGCACAGACCCTGCAAGTCAACAAGCAGAATGACGGAACACTTGAACTAAGAGGAAATGTGGTGTTGCTTAAAACCCAGCCACATTTACAAATTTGCTATTCTCAGCTGCCAGAAGCTTGAAATTCACAGCCCCTCCTATAGTTACAGGTAGGCATCACAATGTTTCCACATATCAAGTTGAGTTCTCCACCCAGAGAGGCTATGCAATAGACAGGAACAAAGAAAACACATTGCACATTGCCTTCATTCAGTAAAAGTCACAAGCCTTAAAAGTCTGAAGCCTTTGCAGCTCTAAAGAAACTGCCATCTTCAGTGTTTCCAAATAATATTGCAGCTGCTCTTATTCAATAACACTTCTTCCCTTAGCAAAAGCAAGACGAAAAATAATGCAAATGCATAGAAGATATACGATATATAATGTGAACATTATTATGGACCTCATTTAATCATTAATCTTTAACCTTCACAAATGTAGTGACAACATACAATGGTATTTGCTACAGGCAACTGTTCTTTCATACTCACACAACAGTAATATTTATAGCACCAGTACACATCCAAACAACAAAGGAGCATGAAAGGTAGTGATGAAAGATGCATTGTACCATAAGCAATAAATCAGAGAGCACTAATTTGCTGAATACTAAAGAAAAGGAAGCCACCTGAAAATAATGTTGTGATTAGCAACAAAAACCCTTTAAAAAGTGCTTAATGCTAAGCACATATTTGTTTCTTACCAAAGTCAGTTAAATTTAAGTTTTTATTCAGAATTAGGTATGCACTTAACTGCTTTGCCGAATTGGGAGCTAAAGGAGGATGACATGTGATGATTTCCATCCAAGACTACAGGATGAATAATGTTTTCAGGGCAATTCATGAAGCCAAACACATAGCTGCATCTCAGTCAACAACAAATACCACTGTCAGATTAAATTCTATTAGTATTCATTTGAGATTGAATTAGTGGTATTCTTGTAAATATCCTTTTTTCAATTTCTACTAAAAAGCTTTTCATCATGAAAAACTTCTTCAGGACACTTAGATACCTCTTGGAGCTGTTACAGGTAAACCTTTTTCCTTTACCCATCATATTCATGCAGCACTAGGGCAACAACTCAAGAAAGTCATGCATGAAACACTGAATTCATATCTTTGGTTTCTATCTTTGCAGACTTCCCATGATTTTCATACATGTGGGATTCTTTACTATGTATACATATGCATGTGTGTATTATCTTAAATGACAATTTAAAACATTTAGCTAAAGAAATCTCTACATGTATAATTTTCATTAAAGTAGTACTGTTCATCAAGCCATAAAGATTTGGTCTTTCCAGTATTTAGTGTAATTATTTTATTCAAATAATTAACTTTTAACTGATTTAAAAAGCAAAATACTTTTGTAAGTAAAATGATCAAAAGCTCAGGGTATATGGCCAATGCAAAGGCACCGAAGAACTCTTTAATCAGGAGAGGAGATGAATGAAGAAAGACATGGAAACAGTTATTAAATCCATCAGCATTGGATAGGACAAGACACGATGGACCTAAATTGCAGCAAGAATTTTAAGGTGGACATTAGGAACAACAACAACAACATTCTAATTGTAAGGCAAAGGAAAGCTCAGAGATAATTGCCTGGGGAGGCAGTGGAAGCCTATCCCAAGGGGTTTCTTGTTTGGTTAACTAACATCCATCAAGAAAAGTTTAAGAATAAATTTTTCTTGCCACAGGGATAGGAGACATTTCTGAGATGCTGTTCACCTGTATTTCTTCTGAGTCTAGGGTAAAAGCTAAGTAGAAAGTATTAGAGAAAAGGGAAATGGAGGAGAAATCATTTTGTTTTCTCTATTCCAGACTGAAGAGTCAGATGCTATGTTGTTCTAGTACAGTTATGGCATCCCATCACAATGGACACATTTCTATCACCTCAGTAGTAGGAATCAGCTACTTACATGCCCTAAAGTCTATAGAATACCATGGGTGAAGCAGTCTTCCCACTTATAAATTAATGGAAGCCTACAACCACCAGTCAATTTCCAATTAAGACGAATGCAAATACAAATACACCTAGTCTCCTTTAGTGGAATATTGTACTTTGCTCAGAATGGACTATAGGCTTAATTCCTATTTTCATATACATACATGCTCAACTTAGCAAAACTAGGTCCTGCTATTGGTCTTTGGTGATGTAAGTTAATATATCTGACTATGAGAAGAAATCTTTGATACAGAGAGCATCCTCATTCATTAAATTAGTTTCAGCTTCAGTCTATTGTAATATGACAGTGTCTTTGTAATGAAAGCCATTTGACTCATAGTCTCTCTTTAAATAAAGAGAATCCAAGCAGCTGCAGAGGTCGGTATCAAAGTGATGAGTCATAAAATGAATTTCAAACTCGGTTATGTAATGAATGCAAGCATATATACTCCTTTGCACAGAAATAAAGCAGAACCTTATGAAATGAATGAGAAATGGCCAGAAGGTGAAAACTGTTTTCTAGTCTTTGATGTAAGTTGCTGGTCTTTTTCAGTTTGAAGACCCCATAAAAGTTTTCCATTGAAGCTGTATATCCTCTACAGTAAATTTAAGCCTCCGCTGATAACTTTCCTTTGCTTAGTACTCCCACTGATCCCTTAGAAGATGAAAAGCACAGACATATGTGAACTCCCTGAATCCAGTGAAATTTAAAAGGGAAGAAAAATTATGTGCTTTGCAAGCATGCCTGAAAATGTTCATAATTACCTAGCTGTTCTGGTTGCAATTAAGGAAAGTGGATCCTGCTTTGTGTAAATAACCTAACATGAACAATGTTCTCCTCTCCAACCCACGACACCAAGGGATGTATGAACATGTGTATTTCAGAACAGTTTATCCAAGTAAGGTTTCTGTTGACTGCTTTTCCACTGCCTTCATACTAAATTAATTTCAGAAGATTTTCAGACTACTGTTCCAATATCCATTAATACTATTGATATTAATGAGGAATAAAGACCACCTAGTTGCAGTTTCAGCATGTATTCAGTTTTCTGTGAACAAATAACTGAGGACCAGCAAATACTGGACAATTTCGCACATCTGCTCTATACCAGGTACTTCCCTAGTTAAATAATTCCATCTGCAATCAGAACCAGCCCAATTTTAAAATTATTTCACTCAAGTTTGCTTGATTCTGCATGGAAATCTGTAGGATTTTGGCCATCGATGCCTGGAACATTGTCTGCAACTTTGGAATTAATCCAATGCAGTGTTCAGAAGGCCTCTTGCAATGAACAGAAGAGCCCCCAGTTTGAGTATCAGACATTCTTTCCACCAGTTGAAGCTTTGATCAGGCCATTACATCAATGGTACAGAAGTGATGTAAAACACAGCCAGGACCACATGGTGACTATTTTTACATGCTTTGCATGCTTTGAACAGCTGCACAAAACAACACACTGCAAAGAGAAGACAATGAGATTTGCTGTACCCTCATCTGAAGCTTTTAACCACGCATTTATTATTTATGTCAAGCTGTAAAAATGAGCTGTGCTTGGCAGTCCTAACAGCACTGAAATTATCTAGGTGAAGTAACACTGTGCTCAGCAGTTAACCTTCCTGCAAGTGGGGCATACCTGATGCATCTTAATTTTCATTATGAAAAAAAAAAAAGTTTTATTTTCCAGTAAGAAACATAATTCTCTCCCAGCTACATCTCTAGATACATTGTATATGTCATTCAGTTTTATTTAAATGTCTCAACCTATGCACATATTTAAGATTTTTTCACCCAGAAGCAGCACAGAAATACTAGAGATCATTACAGAAGCACTTCATTTTTAGAGGGAATCTTGTTGAAAGCAACATGCTGGGATACCGATCCTTCTTTATCAAATTCCTGTCTTGCAGGAAATAATGTGCTTTCCTAACCCACCCATCCCCTTCACTCTTTAGGGATTCACTTCAAATTTACTCAGCTTAGAGCTTTTCCATTCATGTATTGGATCACAGCTAAATGGAACAAACTTCAAGATTCATATCCAAGACAAATTCTACTCAAACTCTCCTTCTTTCAATCTGTTGTTTATGCTACAGCAAATGCCTTTGCCTTTAACAACCACTTCCTTTACTCTATTTCAAAAAAAAAAAAAAAAGCCCATTTAATCCATGGCAACAGCTAGGTCCTTTATTTTTAAGAGAACAACACAATCATCATCTGGCTCTTTTCATGGGTAAGGTTTGGGGATGGTTTTGGCCTACTCTTCCTTATTGACAGTTAATGGATGATTGGATGATCTAGAATAAAAACAACAATTCACTCCTAATACTAACAAAAATGAAAGAGGCTGTTAAAATTTATGGAAAATTTCTTGTCAGTTTCTGTACGGTGATAATTTCATCTTTGAGGAGTACAGCAGTAGTGTTAGTATTGGTTTGTATCAATGAACAGTCCCAGCCTTTATACATAGATATACTTCTTCATGTCTCCATATAGATATTATAACTTAAAACAGTAACAGGCACTGGGCAGAGAAATACTAATTTCCCATGCTAAGAACCACACAAAATCAACCATTAAAATATTTAGAACCACTATTTAATGCTACTTAATGTATTGCCTATAACAGTGACCATGTTTTTTCTCTTTCTTCATGAGCAAGCCCAAAACTATGTAAGTCACAGCTTCCATAATCCACCTGGTACAACTGGTACAGTTACTGCACACTAAGGTACCACATTCTCTGGCAATAAAGTGAATCTTCTTCCTGCACTCGGACAGCTGTAAAAGGCATCTTTATTGACTGCCATGCTGCCTCACTTCTTCTGGCATGGGTTTGTCTGAGACCTCTAAAGATATTTATATACTCTACTGCTGCACTGGCACTCGCTATCCTTTGTGTGTTTGCATCTCACACTGAAACATCTTGGCATAGACATCAGAAAGTCCTAGCTTCTAACCTTTGCCCTGCCGTAATATAATTATTATAGAGTTGCTAGGGAGCAGAGAGAGTTTTCCACAAGAGTTGTACAAGTAGGCTTGTGCAGTTTTTTGACCGGGGAAAGACAACTTCAGCAGCATTTTGATGTGCCCAGAACTCACACTGACTGAAGGAGCTGCAGTGCTCTTCATCAAAGAACTTTCATGTGTCATGAACCACAACAGTGCTGTTTCTTCACCAGTATATTGTGCAGTCTTCTATCCATGTGCAATTGCCATCATAATAAGCAAACATCCATATGTAAAGTATCACATACAGGCAAAACATTTTATTTTATTTTATTAAGTTTAAGTGTTTTTATAGCGTTTTTTGAATTGTTTGATTTTGCATATTCCTGACAATTGTTCTCTGCCTATCTCTATAGCCAGTGTACAACTTTCCACACTTACCTTTCTCAAAGAACAAGACATACTGCTATTTATCTTCCATATTTCTATTTTATTCTCCTTTCATTTTTGGAAAGTCAGAAAGAGAGTGAGGGAGCAGAATGAAAACAGCATTGGCAGAAAGACATTATATTTTTAAAATAGAACTGCATTTCTGCCATTAATGTAAAAGCTATCTAGTCATAACTTTAATCTAAATCTAACCTCATGAAAAAAGGTTTTTTCAGTTGTCTTCCTGACCAGTCCCTTTCAATAAGTTTCTTCAGTAGCTTAGAACTGGAAAGCAATTTTAAGATAAACACATACAGCAACACCTTCCTGCAACAAAGAAACAAACAAAAAAATACCCACGTCTTCTATCCAAACACACATTTTCAGTATTTTTTTCAAACAAAAGCTTGCTTTACTAGCCATATTGTGTTAAGAACGTATTCAGAAGCTGTCCGCTAGGTTTTTATTGTTACACGGGTTTGGAGGTGTTTTGCTTTCCAGTTCTCCTCTCTTTCTCACAGTGCTCCTGATTCAAATAGTGGTAAAAGAGGAAACAAACAAAGAAAAAGACGACTCTTTTTTTAATTAGTGTTTCACAACTCGTTATTTGATTTATTAATTATCTTCATAAAGTCAAGTACCTAGAAGTTAATTGCAAATATTTATTATTTGCAAAGTAATAAATAAATAAATAATGAATTTCTAAGTTAAACTGATATACAAAACTTATCTTGGGGGTAAATAAAGACAAACTCAGGAGACTCTGAGAAGTAAATTCCTCAGATTGAGTCACCAGACTTCTTGTTTCTTAAGTGGTTTGCCCAGTCCTGTTTCTAATGAGAGGCAAGGTGTTTTTTTTTAATGACAGAGTAATGGTAATATTCAGAAAGCTTCAACTGAGCAGCCTCGGTGTGGTAACTATGCATTGTGATAACTATGTGCATTGGTATGGGATGCCTCATTGAAAGGACTGGACCAGCTGGGTGATGGGCTGCTCACTTAGTTAAAGCGTGTTACTTTTGCCAAGTAACAAATTCAGTCTGATAGTCAAATATTGCCCTTAGTCACCAGCTCCCCTCCAAACAGTCAATCTTGAAGAAAGCTCTTGAGATGTAAACACAACTTTAGGAATACTGCTCCCATCCCCCCCAGTTTTCTCCCCTCTGTTTCTTTCTTCTCTCTCCCCACTATGGATAAAAAAAAAAAAAAAAGGTGTGACAAAAATGTCTGCTGGTCTGTGAACATTTCAACATCCAGTATTAAGTCAACAGCTACTGCTCTTGGTCCAACATTTTGCTCCCTAGTCAGCTAGATTAACCCAGAGTCAAGACTTCGAAGAGTTTCATTCTGACTCCCACCACAGTCTAACAAACCAGTTGTGCTTACATGACCCACAGGTTGTGCAAGTCATTTGTCTCAGGTGTTCAGAGGGAAAAGTCGCAATGGTCCACAATATACAATGAAGCAGACAAGGAAGCAGACAAGATGTCCTCCTGGACTGCAGAGCTCTTTCCAAACTAACCGTTGCTGCAAGTGCATTGCACGTACCATTTCATGAATTAGGCAAAAGGCAGGAAAATTTAATTAAGAATAGCAGTGAGGTTTTTTGAAAAGTAACAGTAAGGCATCTGAGATGCTGCACAGTGGTCTTTGGGCACTAGTGAGATTCTTCCATAAACAAACAAACAAACCAAACAAACAAAGCACCATCACCACCACCACCACCACCAAAACCACACAGATGACCAGTTTCATTCTGGTTTAGATTTTTTTATATCTGCTATGGTTCAAACGAAAGCTGATGACTTCTAATGCTGTGACTCACCAAGCCTTGGGTAAAGGGCTGTTTTTTAATTTCGGCAGCCTTACCAAGCTTATCTCAGGTGAGCAACGCCCTCCTGCCCAGGCTCATGGGAGCCCTGGAGGCAGCTTCCTCAGTGCCCGAACAAACTGTGGCACTCCAAACTCACTGTTCATGAAGCCATGCAACACCCTGCCTGCTCTGCTGGCCCTGTATTTCCAGGTTTGCTACCTACACACACTTGATTTTCATCACCCTAGAAAGGAGAGCCTAGACTCAGTTTCACAGCCTGCTTGCAGAGCTGTCTTTTGCTCTGTGGCACAGCATTTCCCCAAAGGGACCCAGGACCCTCTGAACAAACAGAGGGACAACTCCATTTTTTGCCCTGCTGAGGGCCCACCAATACACATCCCCATGTCTCCCCCTGTCCTTGGCAAGCCTGAAGAGCAGGCAAAGCATCCCACAGGCCCCGTGTGGCTTGGGCAGCTTGCAGAAGCCTAACCCAACTGATGTACTTGGCAGCTCTGCTGCAATGTTCCTTCTGGACCGGAGGCTCTTGGCACAGCCCAGCCTTTTCATCAGCTGGATTATTTTCCAGCTGCTCTCTCTACTCTCTGGCTGGCTCCTCCAGCAGCCTTCTGGCAACACACTTCCTCAGGGGACTTCTGGCCCCCCATCCCAGGCAACATCCCCCAGACGGAAGACCACTGCAATATAATACTAATATTGTCAAAGCCCAACAGCTGCACTGGGCCTACTGGGGCAGCATCATCAAATTCAAGCTTACATCTGTTGAGGTCCTGCACAATACTCATCTGAAAACAGTATTGGACAAAAGCTTTGTGACTGTTTGTTCGTTTTTTACAAGTCATGTTGCCTGTTAAAATTTCCACATGATCACTTTACTGAGCGATTTTAATCAGGAGTGTTTTCATTAACATGCTTATTGGATTAGTTTGTCTTGCGCTTAAATTGCTCATCTTATCTGTGAGGAATATAACATGCTAGACTGTATTTCCCTTAGTGTCAGAGGTAAAAGTTATTATCCTGCTTTTAATAGTTATTTTTGAACTCTTTCCATGGTACTTTATGAAAGACCTCTTCAACATAGAATAATATTGTACAACCTACCCTGCACGGTACATCTGTTTTGAGTTACTCTTCCCTTGAGACACTAAGAGTTAATATAGGATTTTGAGGACATGTAACTGAAACAGAGTGCAAGAAGTATTTCACAGTGATGATGAACACCCAAGATGAATACAGAAAGTTATGCAGGATCCTAAGCCCCACTGTTTCCCACAGGCGCAAGGACCCCACATACCTTTCTGATGCCAGGCTGTGCTGTTCTGTTTATTTGCATGGTCAGCAGCAACATGGGGGTACAGATTTCAGTCCAAAGTGTAGCAGGTGGGTGAGCGGGCAGTTATTGGGCTACCTTCTGATTCCAGCTGTTTGGAAACACCAGTTTAGAGTTTAAGTGCTGTTCAACTAGCTGTGCTGTTCTCAACCTGTATCAGGTCAGTGGTCTATTTCTCTCTCTTCTCTGGAAGCATTTGCCAGTAAAGACACAGCCATAGGTTACCACAAATTAAGATGCAAGCAAGGATCCTCTCAGTTGACTGTATGACACAAAACTTATTAACATGACTTGCCATAGTGTGCTAACTCGATTGTATTAACCTGTCCTGTGACCTCTCTAGCAAAATATTTCCAAAAGTTGGGTGAATAGTGCACAAATTGATTTAGCTTAATTCCCTTCCACTGCAGGTTAATGCAAAACACCACAAGCATTTCAAGGGGCAGGGAAAGCTCTTTTATAGTAATCTACTCTTATTAAAATAACACATTATCAAATTATTATCCTTTTTTTTTTAATTCAAATCCTTATTGTTAAATTATCTTTTTAAAATGTGTCTTTCCCACAATGTCTCTTGTGGTGTTCTGGAGTCCTTGGAGCCACAGAAGTTGTGTAAAGTTTATTTACAAGTATTTACACACTAGCCACAATTATTAGACTAATTATCTGCCTCTGTCACTGAAAAGGGTTCCTATACACTCAGTCTGCTTTAACCACAGTCTTCCCTCAAAACCACCTTCACTGCTCTGGTTCCTATATCCAGTCACTGTGGCAAATAGCTCTAAAGCCTTATCTGGACAACATCTAGCATGGTCAGTTGATCAAACAGCATCTAGTTGGGTCCAGCTGTAGGTACCTAAGAGAAAAGAAGCCAGATCAGAGCTCCTGTTTGCAAATATTTAATCAATCTTCAATCACCACATCCTGTACTTTCCCATTAGTTAGAAAGTTTAGTTTCTTTAAACATGCACTTAAGCCTCACTCATTACTAGCTGCATGTGTTCAACTTAAACCATGTGTCTTTGATTGCTGATATTGATATTTGGCCATTTCTAGTCTCCACATCCCCAGCTCACAATACATCAGATATCTTGTGTAGATCTCTTGGTTTTCTCATAGACTACAAAATCGTGGTATTATCGTATTATCCAATGACCCAAGCTACATCCCTGTTATTGTCAAAATGCTGCTCCTGAAACTAGGTTAATTATCTCAGTTGTAGTTTTCCCAGCTAAGTTCGCTTTTTTCAAGTCATCAGAGGGTGACAAAACAATCCAAACCTTCTGCATGCTTTATGGATGAATTTACCAAAACCCTGCTGAACTTGCAATAGGGAAACAATTTAAAATTCTGAATCCTGGACTGTGTTTTCAGCTTATTTCCTTGGCCCAGGCCATGACACATAACTTCTGTAATCATGCACAAAACTCCAGCAAGCTCCATACATAAACATTCATTCTCTCTTGCATCCCATTCATCTCCCCTAGCTTTTACATGTTTGAAAGGCTGCACTTCACACTTACTCACCTTCAGCTTAGAAAAAAAATAGAAAAGAAAAGGAAAGAAGAAAAGTATAAAACAGATGAGCACTTCAGTCAAGTAATGCTGGCAGGTGCTTGAGCTTGTGCTTCTGTTTCACAGGAAAACACAATTAAATCTTATTCCTTGGCTTCTGGATCACAGTACTATAGACCCTCTTCACAATTTCACTGCAGAAAGAGCACCATGGAAAACATCAGCCATAATGTTTGTCTCTGGAAAACTATATTAAATGCAGATTCTCTTCTCTGTGTGTCTTAAGATATCCCCTCCATTATCACATGCCTGTAACGATACTCCAGTAAAAAAAGTATTTGCTTTCAAGCAGCCTGTCTGTGTGGGCTGCTAGACTACACTAAATCAGCTTTTTCAAAACGCCCAACACACACAGTGGCTTTTATCACCATTTAAATAAACTGTTTGAACCGTAGAAGCACATTTAGATTGGGAAAAAAAGTCACCTTTGCCAGTGCTGTGATAAGAAATAAACATGAGACCTCTGTAGAGCTTTCAGTTTTGTGGAGCAGCTCCCTAATCTACTTACTAGAAGTCCAGGATGAACTGGGAAAGGTTATGGGCATGTCTATGTTACCATTTTAGTTCAGATCAAGAGTTCCAAACCTCCTGATCGTCCCCACTTACTATGCTTTGCTTCACATGTTTGAGCAGTCCAGGAGAACACAAGGTAGATGTCTTTCAAATGAAATTTACCTGGAAGAAGCTTTCCACAAGTCCCTTTACAGGACACCAGTTGCTGACGGCAAGAAGCAGACTAAACTAATCCAAAGTAAATCCACCTGAAATGTGCAATCTTGGTCTTCAGCACCAACTGCTGTGCTCTACAGATCTACTCTCGCTGACTGATACAGACAAACAACCCAGGTCAACCCAAATACCATCCTTCTCAGGCACCTCCTTCTATGACTTTGTTTCATCGCTGTGAAATTTCAGAAGTTTCAGAGCTGGAATTCAACTACACCTCAAAGCTATTGGATATTTCTTCAAACACAACTGTGCTTCTTGAGGCAGACAAAACTGGGCTAAAAATATTGTATGTATTTACTTACTTGCCAGAAACGTGGTGTTTCTGCGGAGGTACCATCATGCAGATTCTTCTGCAGTTTGAGCAATTCTTCTTCCATGGCTGGCTGGAAACTGGCAAGAAAAAGGAATAAACACAAAGCCAAAAAACAGAAATAATCAAGTAAATAAAACATGAATCTTTGGTTGGTATGAATCATAATATGCAATGAAGTTAGACAGGCATATGCCTGCTCTTGTTCTGGCCCCAACTGAAAAGTATATGGCCTTGAAGTGCTAAAGATCAACATGAAGTCTCCAAATGCTGAGACAGCTGTGTCCACTTTATCAGTCAATTCACATATGATGGACTACTTTGAGCACCCTTTTGGGTTGTTCTGTGTCACATTTGGATGACAAGGCTTAGGGAGATGAATGTACAGACTGGTGGATGTAACACCACAACAGGAGCACCTCTATCAGAGATGGATGTGCAGCAGTTTCTGGGGTGAAGCAGTACAACACCTGAGTAGTGTACAGCAAAAAAACAGCTGGAAGCAAGCAGTATACAGCCTGATAATGCTTTGAAGAAGGATTCAGAGAGGTGGCATTAAAAGGCACTTTTAATATCACCGATGTACCAAATTCAAAGTAAGGGCTTTTTCATTTAGGCAAGAGAATAAAAATATAGCCACACATAAGCAGCTCACCACAATTATTTCATCCTGTCCCATCACACACACGCACAGTCTATGGCTACGTGTGTCTATCCCTGCCAAGAATGGTCTCCAAGGAGAGATAACTGTGTGCTATCATCCTGAAATGCATTAATTAGATCTGGGGAAGTTATTAATAGTGGCCAACTTCTTTAGAAAATTTCAGCCTTGCTTACTGCCTGTGTATTACCCACAAACATCAATAAATCTCAAACTATTGATTGCTCTGCAAGGGTTGCTTACATTAGAGGTGCTGCCAGGGCCCTGAAGGCATGAACAGCCCTTTCAGTCTCTGGTGGCCTCTACCGAGGACAAGCTCTACCCCTGCCCATGGTTCAAATGGTTTTTATGGATGGCTTCTGGTTCCTCGCACAGCTCTCTCAGGGTTCTCCACGAGTACTGCTGCTATAAATGCACTTGTTAGGAAGCTTTTGCAAAATGACTTGCACAGCAGGGTCATGTGTTCCTCTGTGCAGCATGTGACAAGCTTTCTTAAAATACCTGGGTTAAAAATAAAGGCATGGATTTATTTACAAAACACTGAAAATGCAAATACAAATATAAGTCATATTCAAGGCACCAGGTCTAACCAAATATCATCCAGATGAAAGTAAGTATCCAAAGGACTGAAAAAATAAAAATGACTCATCTCAGAAGTTCTTGTATAAGGAGAGAAGAAAGCTTCCCACAAACTAAATTTGGATGTCAGTCCAAGAAATCTGTAGGAAAGTGAATACTTCTGTTTTCTCTGTTCAGCCTGAGCTACCTGGAAGCAGTCTAATTCTCCAAGAAGTGCTGCCAAATGTTCTCAGAGAATTGGGTCCTTTTAAAATGTCACCCTAAATACAATCCACAGCATTCAAAAATGACAGGTCATTTCTGAAAATACCATTTTTTTTTAACCTGGGAGCTTAATGATAATAACACACAGGGTATGCAAGCAAATTTACTTCCTGAATGGCAGAACCATTAATTTAGTGAAATTCTTATGAATGCCTAATCTTCCGTCAGCTAATAATGTAAGAGTGGCCACATCAGATTGTGCCGAAGGTCTACCTAGCCTCATATTCTGCTGAGAATGGCCCAAACCGGAAAAAGAAACAGGCAGAATAAGCACAGAACAATATTTAATCAACCTGCTCTTCCAACGATTTGTAGTTCCAGTACTTGGTGAGACACAGGTAGGATCACTGAATAACACTACCAGAACAGTGACCCAGTAGAGGTTGTCCATTTGTATATATTGTGAATAAAAAGAAGGTTGCCTGCCAGAATGTTGCACGCAAGATTTGCCACAAAGCAAAGCTTTCTACAAAATCTGAAGTAGGATATACTCCAAAAAAGCATATAGCCTTGGGATCAAATAATCAGGCTTGGTAAGTGGTGAAACAGATGAACATATTTTTGGGAAGCAAAGCCCAGCTAGCCTATATTTAATTTCTTCACAAAATCTATATTTATCCAATACTTTTCACAGTTCTACTGTCATAATTAGCGTTTCTAATCAGAACATATATATATATAATATATATATATTATAGGTAGGTCCTTATCAGAAGACATTACTGAACTACTGTGTATCAAAACAACTGTGGCTGGCTGAAGAAAAAAAAAGGGGGGGGGGGACTTTTCCCCACTCCAAGTCTGTAACCTCAACCTGGAACCAGCTGAATCCCCATGGACAGCTGGGATCTGCCGCAAATGCTGTCTTTGACATGTCACTTGGCTTTCTTCTCCCAACCACCCTCCAGCTTCCTGCTCGCAGCTTTCTCCTCGCAGAATCCCAAAAGGAAATATCTATCAGTCCATTTTGAAGGCAAGAAAATAAGCTGTCCTTTGAACTGCCAGTGCTTGACAGGATTATAGTAGCTGAAAAAGAGTCTTTAAACAGAAAAAAAGAGAAACATTTCATGAAAGAGTTGTCTCCAAATTAATAATGTCTGCACTAAAAAGCACACAAGAAAGAAAGTTAGCTTAAACCAGAACTGCATCTTGAGGAAAGCGTGCCCGTCTCTGCTGTGCTCTCAGCCCTGTGCAGCTACTGTGAAGCCATTCCCAACCAGATAAGGACCAGGCAGAAGGCACATAGCTTTGCAGCAACTGGATAAAAATCTGTTGAGACTCTAAACAAATCCTAGGGAGTGAAGAGAGGACTCTACAACATGCACTCCTGGCGCTGAGGAGGAAGCATGACGGCATCGGTGTCCTCTTCCCCTTGCTGTCCCCTCAGCAATGAGCACTGATGCTCTGCATGTTCAGGAGCTGTAGGAGGTGAGATCCTCCCAAACGGCAATGCCAGCCAACGCTGCCCTTGCCATGGGACCCATCCCAGGGAATTCTTGAGCATCACCAGGGTGCCTTTCCCATCACCCCTCCTCCCCCTCTGGTAGGAGTAAGAGGACTGTGATCCAGCTTCTTCTTCCCACCCCTCCTCCCCAGGACAGCACCAGAACTTGCGCCTGTATGGCTGAAAAGCTCTGTGGCACACAAGAGCAGGCCAACCAGGAAGAAATGCAACAACCTGAGCATAGTCAATGAGAAGGAACATAACTCCTCTAGCAAACCTGCACCCAACAAGACTGAAAAGTCAGGTCAGAATTTAAACCTCTCATCTTTTCCTCCAGTATGCACAGTACCACTGATGTGTATAAAATTGAGTAGCAAAACATCAGCCAAGGTAGAATACTGTCCATATGGCATTCAGTGCATTCACATTCATATTCAAGTTCACAAACACTTCAGGATTTATGGAAGTTGAAACCACTCACTCAAGGCAGTTTCCATACCTAATCGTCATATCAATCAGTGGAATGAAGCAGTTTCTCAGGGATTACCAATTAGACTCTCCCAGTGTTTGATTCGTTATTTTTTTAACCCACCTTGAGGAGAGCACTTAAAACATATAACTTCCTTTGATACAAGCTCCACTATGAACATGACAAGAAAGTGAGAGTATTTCATCTTCCTGTACAGCGTACTTAACAGCGCAGTAAAATCTGCCAAGATTTAGTGTGCCAAATATGACATATTCTGTCTGAGAACAGAGTTGTATAAGTCTAAAAATTAGCTATGATGTTACCTTGGGCAATAATAATAACTAAGATACTTTTCAGGCAGCTATATGATTATCCAGTTTACATTCTCTTTATGCAAGGATGAATTACATTTGCAGGAGTTACATGAACAGGGGTATACAGGGAGGTGTTCAGCTTGTTTATATTCTCCATAATCACTCACTCTCCTCTCATAATCAAGTCTATAAATGTAACAAAAGGAAAGAAAGAGAATTGGTTTAGCAGTCAACTGACGATGTACTGCATTTTGGATTCATTTTCATTGGAAGCCGTGGCCATTCAGTAATGAAGCTAGATTGTACAAAATACAAATTGTTGTTGCTTCAGGCTTGTCTTCACTGTTGTATTAACACTAGAAACAATCCTGCCATTACTGCTACAGTAACTCCAACTCCTACCCATGCACAGAGATTTCAAACCTGCCTTTAAAATCTGTCTCAGAAATCACAAGATGACAGAATGATTGAGGTTGGAAGGGATTTCTGGAGGTCCACAAGGAAGACCTCCTAGAACTGCTTGTCCAGGACCATATCTAGTTTCTGAAGATCTTCAAGGAGGGAGACTGCACCATCTTCTGGGCAACCTGTGCCAGTGCTCAATCATCTACATAGTAAAGAAGTGTTTCCTCAACTAGAAGCACAGGACACTGCTTCCATTAAACTAATTCAGGAGCTGCAAATACAGTTATTCTGTCTTTCAAATATTCCTTCAAAATGTAGTCCTTCCTTCAAGTCAGAGGACCTCAAGTACAGTGATTTTAAAGCAATAGCTTAAACCATCACCTTGGTGACGTCCAACTAAATCTCATGATCATGTCCTGAGTACCACCATCAGACTAGCCCTGTTTTGCACATCTCCAAATATAGGAACTGCAACCACAGTTTACCTTGAATGAGATTTGCAACCATCAAAAAGGTTACTAATTCCTACTCCAAGATCTGGTAAATGTACCTTAGTAAAAGCAGATAACGATTTTGCATGGTATTCTTTCTGTTTTAAAAGGACATTTTGGGGGCTAATAAGCAAGATTGAAATGCAGAAATCTTTAGGCTTATAGCACTAAGGAAAGAAAACTCAATGTATGGAAATTCAGGGTCTAAACCTGCCATATTATCTCAAGCCTTTAAATATCAATCTGCCTATCTCTGCATAGGCTTTACTAATACAATAGTCATTTTTATACCCAAATGGGTATTTATAAGTCAGTGGGTAGCTAAGGGATGGCACCCATAGGAATCCGTTTGAAAGAGGTGAATGTATTGTTGTCTCCTAATCTTGACTACTAGCGATGTGCTTCTGTGTGATCACATTCATACACAGGAGCAGCAGTCACTCTGCTCTTCCCTGAGTAGCTATGTCTGTTTTCCTAAACGTAGGATAAACACTCCATGTAAGATTAAAAGTGATACATGTGGATGCAAAGATAACCGTAAAGACAAAGGAAAGATTCGCATCTGCAATAGCAAGCCATGTGAACCACTGGAGGCAGGCCTGTAGGGTGGAACACTTAGTGCTGAGGACCTAATTTCCAGACTGTAATGTGTTTGTTATTATTTTCAGACTAACTCTAGTCTGGCCTCCTAGTGTGGATGGTCATTTGCAGCTGAAGTGCTGCACTCCAGCACGTCTTCCAGGTTAATTTCCTCTTAAAACAACACAGTTCATGAGCTCTGAGACCACACCACTGCACAAAACAAATCACAGCAAGTGTGGGTAACCAGGAGGTTCAGTTCAAAACTGCACTCTGGTCCAAACAAAACATTAATGTAAGCGCACCCTCAGTGATTAACTGATGCTACCAAAATGCAGTCTTACTCCATGACACACACTGCACCTGGGGAGAGAGGGTAAAGGAAAGAGAGGATGGAAAGGATGAATCCACTTAGAAGTCTGGCCAACTTTGAAATCTTTTTGCCAAGAACTGAAGAACTAATCAACTAGGTCATAATGGCACCATATATCTTTTCTTCCACTGAACTGTCCAACATTTTTTTTCTTGTCATTTATTACATTGACTATTGGTTGTGCTTTATATAGAAAATCACACCTGATTTTAAGCATTTGAAGACTGTCAGGGGCACAGCTGTGAGGGAATAAGATTACTTTCAGTAATCACACTGGAGGAAAGCGGTACATAATTCTGCACCAGAAGAGCTTTTAAGCTAAAAGATGGTATTGGAATGAGAGCAAAAGGACACAAAATGGCAATGAGTAAACAGAATCTGGAAAAACAAGAGATTTATAACCATCGGCGTGTTTGAACTGTGTAACTAGTTTCCAGCAGAACCCAGGAGACAGATTTTTCAGATGAAATTTAATCATTTTCTAGAGGAAATTGCTAGATATAGTTGCCTACAATGCTGGAATATAGCCAGAAACTTCCATAAGGACTTCATTCCATAAGGGCTACATCAAATCCCAGCATTGACAAAGGTTATGAGGATCATTCACCCCAGTGCAAAAGAAGTTAACTTTCTGCTCTCACAGGAGAAGGATGGTGGTTTTGCTTCCTGTCTGAATGAGTGGTAGGGATAGTCAGAGCAGCAATATTATAAAAAATTAAGTCTCTAGATTTCAAGAGTCATTGCCTTCCCCCTTCTTTGGCATATAGATAGATGATCACGGGGTCAACTCTAATTTTAGATATCATAGATCTCTTACCTACACAGTTTATTACTCCAACATGCCAAGCAGAAGAGATTACTGTCTTTAGGAATTATGCTACTGTCCTGTGAACCTGGAAATGCCTATCTTTATATACTTGAAACTATCACACATGTAGGGCTAGGTTTTGGACTGGCCTCTCAATAATGAGAGCATACCAGATCAGTGACCTATGACACTACCTGCACTCACAGAACATTGAAGCAATATTGTCTGAAGATTACTTCATTTCTAATGCTTTACTTGCTTTCAAATGTTGAGATTCTCATTTTTTAACTATACGTAAAACTACTAATTATAGCATATACGTGTTTGTGTATGTATAAACAATCTTTCTTTAATGATTTGTTGCAAAGTTGTTTTGGAAATGGAAAGAGATCTACCCCGTTGCTTGGAATTAAAAAGATGCACTGGACTGTTGTTATGGAAATGTTTTGCCCTTCTTGTAAATGCCAATTACATGAAAACAAAAAGCAAGCTGAAAAACTAGAAAATGATTTTCTGCATTATAATATTTCAAAAGGATATATTGGCAGTCCCTGTGAGATAACAGACAGAGCAAACCAGGAATAGCTAATTGCTAGGTTTGGTCTACAGTAAATGTCAAAAAGGAATCAAAACACAAAAGGCATCAGCTCAACCATCACAAGCTTCTACTCTTGCTATCTTCCTTTTCAAAACTGCTTCCTTTATTATTTTAGTTTAATTCAGCTATTGCATATACATGTACAGGGCACATACAGCCCTGAATTCTGTGCTTTTGTCAAAATAAACAACAAAAAAGCCAAAATATATATTAATATTATTCGTATTTTGTTTTATACAAAAAAAAGAAGTGTTTCAATAATGGGGGAAGTCTATCACCACTTTTAAAGTGCAAAATTAGCTTTAAAGAAGAATGTCATTTTGAAACACAGCATTGAAATTCTTTGATTTAAAAAGATCCACACTTCTTTTGTTTTTTTCCACCCCTTATTAGATAATACTATTCATTGGCTTCTGCAAAAATTCTTTCAGGTAGCCTGAAAGTACACTTTTAAAAAAATGAATAACTTATTTGTCCCCCAAAAATCATATTCAATATAGACACATACAGTGCTTTTCATTAACTTTCTGTGCTTTTCACTAACTGTCACAGATTGTACCATCCTTTCGGGGGCACATCTTACATCCTTGGCAACCTATTGCAACTAAATAATTAGGTACAGTGATAAAATATTTCAGTCCCTTCTCTCTGTTTTGAGGAAAAACAATTTTTAAAGTCAAAAACCTTGGAGGTGATTTCAGAGTCACATCAGAACAACATAATTCATTGAATAAATCATTACCATCATGATTATCATCTCATTCATTCTCTCTATCAACATGCTGTCTGTAACTATTTGTGTTATTATTCAGATGAATGTCGATGAGTTTGCCTTGGTTTAAGATTTCAGTACTTTCCCTTTCACCATCTCTTTCTTCTGAAAGAATTAAACCCAAACAAATGCAAAGCATTTCCTATGCATGCTCACACTTTAATCTTCTTTCAGTACAGTTTCCTTTTAACTACCTTACCTCCCCACTTCCATAACTGCTTATCACTTATGATTTGAAAAAAACACTTATGCTTTTAAGAAGCCATAGAGTTTACTGGCATCGTTATCAGCACAGCTTTCTGTCTAGCATTTGAATTTGTATTTACAGTCCAATATTTGTTCTATTCCCTGTGGCAGCAGAAATACCATATGCAAGACAGCTCCCCAAAGAGAGAAGAGGATGTGAGTACCTGTGTGTGTGTGAGTGTCAGTGTGAATGTTGAATGAACCACAAATATGAGTAAGCACAAGCAAACTTCTCACAGTCCCTTTTCATGGGGATATCCAGACCTTTCTGCCCACTTTGGCTGCTGACAAGTCTATTCCCACTGACTAGACATTCATGCTTACTACCCATACGCAGCTAAGAACATACATTTTTTGCGCACAGCTGGCCATGCTAAGTTGACTCTTTGCTAGCTTGTTGTACTAGGAGTTCTCAAAATACCTACCAGGAGAGGAGATGTTGGACTGGAGAAGAGGATTTGGGTACCTGTGGTCTTGTGCCAGGTCAGGTGCTAAGGCAGAACCCTGATTCTCCTGGTGCCAAGGCCTATGACCCATGTGTTGGGCCACATCACTCAGTGTTAACTTCAGGCCATTGGGAGATTCTTCAAATCTGAGGTCCACCTCTCCTCTGACAGTAGCATTAGAGCAGGGGGACTCTGCAATGTTCTCAAAGCGAACTCTGGTGTTTTCTTTTAAATGTTACAATATGCATTTGCTTTCCTCATCCCTCACACTTGCATAGTTGCATAACTCTAGCCCATAACTGTGACACACAATTAACCTTCAGATTAACTAGAAAATACTCTTTTTTTTTTTTTTCCTAGATTGGTTAGTCAACGTGAATGCTGTAAGTCCACTAAATGTTCAAAGGCATTCACACAATCTACAGATCATTTTAATGTCAAATCAGTTTTGTAATGCTTAAATAATGAGGCCTCGTGTTCAGTAGTGACATCGTACCAAATTTGTAAAGACTCTCCTGTGCTTAAAGCCTCATATATGTTCCTATTAGGGTTCTTTGAAATAAGGAGGCACGTAAGTCTCATTAAAGATAATTGGAGTTGAGCATATAGCTACTTTGGAAGAATCTGTTAAGGACCTACCTGTGTCTTTAAGTACCTAAATACCTTTAAAATTTGGGCTGTGGTGAACACAAGTCATTCACATCTCCTGCCAAGCATCATTTTTATTTTTAATTAAAGTGGCTCTGAAATGCCATTACTGTTGATCCCACTGGTCCTTTCAGTGACCAAGTGTCAAGAACAATAAGTTCCGAATTAGTGCTGTGAAGGTGGGATAGAGCAGCACCAAAAACCTGCCTAATGACTGCCTGCCCTGGCCCAGTGCCCTCTGGGCATGCCACAACTCGGGGAAGAAGCAGAGAGATCAGGCCATTCCCCTGCCTCATTGCTCTACCTGCTGCAGCCCTGCAATATGCTGGGGAGTCATCGGAACTGTAACCCACAGCCCAAAGTCCTCTGGCTTGCACTGGTGGTCTCTTGCTGATGTCAGAAGTGGGTGGGACAGATTGTCTGGACTCCACTGACAGTCTTGTTAATCCACCCATGTATCTAGTTATTGTCACTGACACGTAAGTTCAGTTTTTTGGATCAAATTAATGAAGGATGATTTGAGAAAGGTAGTTTACTTCTAATTTGCTTGTGCTTAATTATGCCAGGATACAGCCTTGACAAAGGAGGAGGAATTTTTTTTTCAGTGGGCAGAGTTGCATTTATTTCTAATGAACAACAGACGTCTTGCTGCAAGAAGGTTTCAATGGGGTTGTTTGTAGTGATTAAGTGTTCATAACACACTTTGTCCCCAAGGGCTACACTAATTTCTAGAGGCCGACCTTTCTAGGTTGACCCAGAAGAATGCAAATAGGACACAAGGCTTGCGTTAGCTTATTTTAAAAGACACTGAATACAAATTCATTAAGAAAAAGAATAATTGCTTGCATGATGATAATAGGCTAAACCCGTTGTTTAGGAAGGAAAGAGAAGAAAGGTTTAATCTCTCTTTAAAAAGGAGGCAAGCGTTCAATTTGCTGATGTCTGTAGATGGGAGCTACTGCTCTCAGGACATGTTGTACTGCCTTTGTACACCTCCAGCTATGCCATAATGACCTATAGACACTGTAATTTTTTAGCGAGCTGGTCTTAGAAAAAACATCTTCTTACTTTCCTGACCTGCTCTCAAAAATTTCTCCCTCTCCTCCCTGCCACTGACATCAAGAAAGCACTACCTTTTTCATAAGCAAAAAAAATCGGCACCAAAAAATTCCACGTGGTTCAAAACCTTGACAAATGTAAGAACAGTTCACACAGATGACCAAAATATTGTTATTTCAGAATAGCTACAAACTATATATTGATGTGGTGGTGTACATATCCAGGTAAAACCTTAGCTTTCTCACTGAAGAACTGATGAGGATAGTCTAGCTGGTAAAGGACCTGCTCAGTCAGCTTTGCCTAGAAGCATCTCCAGTGTTTAAGCAGCTCTACTACCCAACAACGATGATTTTCAAGAGTCCAGACTAAAAGCCCTATCTCAGCCTTTGGAAGTGGATTTACTAGTAAGTAGGTTATGATTTTTTCTCTGAATTTCCCGATTCATTTAACACACATGTAGTGAGACAGATAAATTTTAAACTAACCTGGTATCAATCCCTTCTTCCCAGTTTTCTTGCCTTTGTTTCAAATATCCTTTATTGGTTAGGTAATGAATTTTGCAGGATCTGTTTTCCATAATCAGTAAAGCATATGCCACAGTATAAACAGAAATGCAAAACAAAGCATTAATTCACCATATTCTGAAAAAAAGACATACATAAAATGAGCATACGCTTCCTTTCAAAGACTTAGCAGCTCATCTGACTACCTCTGCATGTACTTTGGATTAAAAAAAGAAAAAGAAGAAAAAAATCTACCCAAGGCATTCCAGTGCACATAGCTCACAGCCTTTAGTGGTCCAAATTCTCACATTGTAGAGAGCTGAATAAACTATCCCCGTTTTACAAAAGGGAGACCAGCATATAGAGAGATTAAGTATTTTTCTGCCACACAGAAGAAATAAGCAACATATCAGGGAACCAAATGCAGACCTTCAAAGCATCACACAACTACTCGTAATACCACGGCACACCTGATCTCCTGCTGATCTACACTTAAAAATCCCTAGTCTCTTCTAGTATGCCATAACTCTCAAGATTTCCCCTCTTTCACTGTTAACACTCCTCCTACTTCAATAGTGCCACGCATGTCCGTAGCTCTCCTACTGCTTAAGTAAATTATTCACAAAGTAATTTCTCTGATAATGGTTTGTCTTAAAATTTGTGTCTCTGAGAGTGAAACAAGTCCTTTTTTTTTTTTTCTTCCTTCACCTGATCAACTACCAACCAGGAAAGAAAACCCAAATCTTTCTCAGGACCTTCACAACTGCCATACAACTACTAGTCTCTATAGTGTCCTCTACTAGGAGAAAAAGTTTGAGCTGAAACCAAATGTTGAGATCCAAAAAGTGAGCTGCAGAAAGAAACTAGGTCCCTTCACCTCTGAGGTGGCCTGGACCCAAACCTCCATCATGAAAGCATGTGGTGAGAGTAACATTTAGCTGCCAGAGAGATGAGGGCTGAATAAGTGCTATACATGCCTTTTTTTATTATTATTATTTTAATTCCATCCCTGTTTTCCTCTCTCATAGTTCTGTGTCATCATGTGTAAGTCTGTTCATTTGACTGAACTACTTATTTTTGTGTCTTCACTGCTAAGGCCTATGCACTTCAGGATGAAGTGCATAGAACTCCAGGGTTTTGTGAAGCAGCCTATCAGCTATTGTCACCGCTTATTTTCAGTATTTTTCTTAGCCTTAAATTGCCTACTTTCTTGCAGGTATCCAACTCAGGAAATCCAGTCCTTACACTGTATTAAAGTAGCATTTTAATGCACCAATAATGCCTGAAATTGTTGTCATAGTACAGTGAAAAAAAATTCTGGAGAAGAATAAAATCTTGCCCTATGCATTTCTCATTTCTAATAGTCTGTTTTTGAAAGTACAAGCATTGTTGAACAGTATCAGATGGAAAATATAGCTGTAATAATTGAACACTAAAACCTTTTTTTACATAAGGAGAGAGCAAGGCTAACAGCACTGAGCTACCAGGATTTTTGTGATGACAGTGCTGATGAGTTTATATAAATTTCTGTTTTTATTGCACTCATGAAGATAGTGGTGTTAAGTCCAAGAGAAAACTGAACTGAAAATCATAAAAATTCCCTTGTTCTATTATTCTTGATGTAATGTTTACTTTTTCACTAATGATATCAGCTCCTTCAGTTTCAGCTAGGACAGATCTCACACAATAACCACAACCTCTGGGCTACGCTGGAGGACCGAAGGAATCAAATAGGATCACATCTCTAGTTCCCTAAGATGCTGTCCCCTGAGCAGACCAAACATTCGTCCTGCCTAGTGCTAGCCTGATACAAAGTGAAACCTCTAGACTAAGATAGTCAGACAGCTGGTTTTCACTAGAGAGAGAGAAATTTTTATAGCAAATCTTTCCATCTCTTCTAGGATGCCTTGGATCAATTTTGAAACCGCCTTTCTTGTTAGTCAAAGGAGAGAATCTTGATGAAAACTCCAAATGGACATCTAGCTAAGCTAAGGAAAATTAGTTTGTTGTAGTTGGTGGTGGTGGTGTTTTTTTTTGTTTTTTTTTTTTCATTGGGTTACAGCAACTCATTCCTGCCAGGACAGCTAAGGAAAGGAATAAGTTACTGGGCACATCTTCTCAGCTGCAAGCCTAGAAAAAAATGGTACTGAAGCTACCTGCTGGAAGGAAGGCCATTCTACAGCTGGGTTACTTCCAGGTTTCCTGTTTATTCCATGGTAATATTGACAGAAAAAAAAAATAAAAAATACTGGGGTCTGCTAAAACAGAGGAGGAGAAGGTATTTCACTGTTGTCAAAGAAGAGTGTTGAAATACAGAGAAGAATCTGATGTCAGGCTATACGCAAGCAGAATTAATTAAATTTATATACCTTTTTAAACTTTAAGTCTATCTAAATATTAAATAAATGCACATTTCTGTTAACCTTTCCTTTGGCCTGCAATGATGCAGCTGCAGCTGTTTTACCAAACCAGATTATCTGCCAAAGGAAATGGACTGTGGAAACTCTCTCCTAAAAGGTAGGTTTAAAATCATGGAGAAAAAAAAAAAAAAAAAAAGACTGATGCTTAGATGAAGTCTCTGTTTAGGGTCCGCTTCCTTAGACTGAAGGGGCTACAGAGATCCAAGTGCAAAACCCAGACACTATGGGTGCCCACAAAGGCTGTCAGTGCTCCTTGCCTGCTCTGATAGCGCGATCCCTTTCTACCCATGACTACTGCAAGAGCATCAGAGAAGAGCTCTGCCAAAAACAATATGAGGTTGACTGGCTCTCTTATCTCCTCCTGTACCATTGAATTTAATCTCACATTTTGGCAAGTTAAGCATAATCCCCCTGTTTTAAGTAGGATGGATGAACTCCATTCAAGAGAACAGTATGTGAGTCTCAAACATCTCCTTTTCCCAAGTTAACTTGGTAAAACATAAAAGAGTGTAAGGTCCATTTATTCAAGTAAGAAGTGTTTCCTTGGTTATAAATGTTGCAGCTGTCTTAAGACTACCTATAAATTAACTGTTCAAAATTTGGATGACATTAATTAACCCTTCAGAAAGGAAATGTGTAATCTAATGCCACAACCATGAATGGCAAATTTCACGAAACAGCAACTTTCATAGGGCTGCAGCTGCAAACATAAAAGCACGAGTGTATGTACAACACATGCATTTTCCTACAACAAACAAACATTTGGGTTTCATATTTTAAGCCTTTGAACCTCATCAAGACAAACAAGAAGCAGAGACATCAAAACACCTTTGATAGCTCAAAGTGTTGCAGCCACTTAAACTGATTTCAAGAGCCTGTTAAATGTCTTCTGAAATTACCTAATGATATATTGCATACTTAAAAATCACAGCTGAAGATGGGTCACCTTCTTGTCCTGGTATACACGGAGCCACTGAGGGACATTGTGTTATTTCTAAAGGTCTCCATGGGCTTTTAGAAGAGCCTTGTAGCAAGCAAAGACAGGGAAGAGTAGGCCATGGGCAATGGACAGGCTTGTTCTACTGTTTTGTTTCCTTTTGGATGTTTGATGTTTCTGGACTTTTTGTCATTGGGACATTTCAGTGAAAATATCTTTGTGCCATGGTAATTTGTGAAGGGGTAAGGGCAGGGGCAAGAACTCTGCCCACGGTGATTTGGGCAAGATAAAATCAGAAGTGCTGCTAAACCCTCTTAATTATCTTTCCAGAGTCATCAAGACTTTGTCTGGCATAAAACTGCATAGAGTTCTGGAAAGTGGGAATATTTGGAAATGATAAAATCAGTGAAAATAGTGCAGCCTTCTGGTTCAAGTAATGATTTTTTTTTTTAAGAAAATTAAATAAAATTAAAAAATTAAAAATAAAATTAGGATTTTACTTCATCTGATTGTGATTTTCTTGTAACAACATGAATCCAGCTGCCAGAACTTTAAAACTAACATCAAGAAATACTACATCCAATACAAGAAGACTAAAGATTTAAAAAAGGGATCCAAGTCAGTTCACAACATGCTACATTGGCTGGGTTGCTGTCATAGCACTGTACATTGCCAGGGGACCCCTCTGCCTCTCAGTCCCCAACCCTGGAGAATTTTCTTGGTAAGAACGTGCCAGACAAAAATTTTCCTCAGAAGACATGTCTCTGCGGGATATTTGCAACTTTTCCAAGACCGATCCACCAGGAAAATCTGTTTAATTAAGTTTCTGTGCCAACATCTGAATTATTATCCAGTCCAGGAAGGACATTATGATTGTATTATAATGAGCTGTCAAAAAGTAGTTTTTCCTGAACTCAGAAATTTCTGGCAATTCTAGATTTTAAGCCTAATTTTACAAATCTTCAGAATGTCCGTATTTGAGTTAGACTATTCAACACAAAATCTCCACCATTGGCATTTCAAATCAATTTAATGTAAAAATTAATTAAATGTGGCACCTTTATCTTGTCATATAGAAACCAAGTCAAGGAAGGTACTTAAATCAGTATGAATACAAATCAGATTAGGACCAATCCTTGCCATTATATTATTTTTGCACTTATGCAAACTGTTGAAATTCAGCAGAGTTAAATTAGTCTACGACATAACACAATGAAGAATGAAATTGCCCTCCAGAAGCTCTGAATATAAACAGTCTGGTGTCTGCTTTCCTATTCTCTACAGGTCTGGGTCATGCCTTATCAGGGATTGTTGCCATGAATTGCTTTACTGCTAGGATTCAAGGTCCAAAGCGATAACATTGAACAGAAGCACATATTCAAATCGGGTAAAATCCACCAGGGAGTTGAGCTGTCAAGGCATGACAAGACCTACCTGTGACAAGCTAGAGGAGTCACAAACTGTGCTGACCTGCACAAGGGCCACCTCAGGCAGAAGGAGCTTGCTGAAGTTGCTGAGAGCCCACCACAGCTGCACTGCTGCCCATGTGCATGATGACATGTCTCCATCATACTCACTGGGCGGTCCTCGGGTGATTATGGCTCATGCAGATGCTAAACTGGCTAGTGCCATGTTTTCAAATGTGACTCAAAGGAAGAGGGCCTTCTTCCTGCAGTATATTTTCTTGTGAGGTAGCAAAGGTTGTTTGCTCTGTCATGACATCTGCAAAAGGCTTCTGGAGACTGAGCATGACCTTGTACATTAATGATGGTTTGTCAGAGCACTGAACTATGAACTGTAAAAACAAACACACATATGCATGCAAAACCATGCCTTGCACTTCCAGGTTTCAAAAAGACGGAGAGCATTTAATGATTAAAAGAGGAAACTTCTGAGATTAAACTTCATTTCTTGAAAGAATTACCCAAAGAAGGAAATCACAGATAATAAGTAGTGAAATGTTTCCAACTGTCCCCCTAGTCCCCATCATCCTCTCTTTGCCTAACATATAAAACTCGATATTTGCAAGCACTTCCAAGAACATGGAGCTGCACTCTTTAGGGCAGCAAACCTGGAAATATCCGCAAACACTGTTTACCTACCCACTTTCCCTTTAGTTCATTTTACTCAATTTCCTGATCGCCAAGCCCTGCTTTATTTGAGGTTTGATGCATTTCACATGCACAGAAAGTCTCACTGGAGCTGGAAGGATGTTCACTTAATTGAATCTGCCTGACAGATGTGACACAGTGAGATAATGAATACACAGTTGACAGATGTCTATGCTATGTATATACACATATTAGAAACAAGGGACACATATTCCCTGCTATGGAAAACAGAGTGAGCTGCTCATTGGAGCTGAGCTCAGAGTGGTTGCAGATCAGCTTTGTTTAGGATAATGGCATATTTTGAGCCTGTAGAGAATTTGGAGGAAGTTCCAGGCCACTGGCTGAATGAATGAATGCTGTTAGATACCCACTGTTGTTGGAAAGTGTCTTCACTTCCCACTTTGGCCTTCATATTTCCCTGGCAGTGGCTCAGGCACTCGCTGCACCCCTTCAAGACACAGCTGCTGCCCAAAGGGGAAGATGGTGCATCCCCATCACTCCTTTGTGCCTGCCCAAAGAGTCCTGTATGCTCCCCAGCCACAGCTCTACCTCTCTGCATGCCCTTCCATGGGCAAATTCAGGACTTCCCAGGGGTATGCTCAGCAACCTGATTCATCTCAATAGTCCAGAAGAAAACAACCAGGAGGAAAACAAATCAAAACAAAAAAACACATTGCCACCACTCATATCCCATCCCACACAGTCACAAGCACTAGGAACTGGAAGATATATTGGAAAATGGGAAGGTTTTTGAACATGCCATGGTCTGGCGGCAGCCAGAGATCATTTTGCCACTCTTATTCTGTGCCAGTGAGCCCCTGATGGGGTGTTCTGCAATTAACTCTGGGGGCACAGATCAGTACAAAGAGGGACTGACAGGGGTTATGATTTCGACTGACAAGCGATGTAAACCCAGTATTTAAACACCGTATTATCTTTGTGCAAATCCTAATGCTACAGGAACCAGGCTCAGGCAAGGACTGCAGATGAAGGTAGCATTTTAAAACATCACCAACAACATGGTAGGGTCCCCACTAATTTCATCCAAATTTAAATGCTTAGATGCAAACCACCAGAGTGAGTATGATTATCACAGTTCCTGGTAATGACTTCACTGCTTTATTTCTAAACAGTTGTATTTTGACTCCTGCTGTGCAAAAATTATGTCCACAGACTGGCAGTCCTTACCTCCTTTGGCTGTGCACCAGACTGGAATTTCCTATGGGACCCTTTGCAGGACTCGGAGCCTAAGCCAGCTTATTGTGCCAATGTCAAAGGCATGAGAAACTTGGAGCTTCTCCTGAAGTGCTGATTGTTCAATTTAAATTGAAAACTGGAAAGAAATTCAAAGTGAAAAAAGCCTCATTCAGGTCTGCATCTGCAGCAATCAAAGCTGGGGATTATGTGAACAGAGCCTGTGATGGGTTGGCCTCCTTTCCGTAGGCTTCATGAAGTGGATCTGACTTGATGCCATCCATGTCTCAGTGCTCCCAAGTGCTCTCAGCATCTACCAGCCTCAAGAGAATCAAAAGGTGCTTAGCACCTTGCAGGACTACAGCAGGGAACTGCCAAGGACTGCACAGCCCCCCTCCAAAAAGATATTGGAGGTAACAGGTTGCATGTTTCCTTTCATCCCAAGGTTTGCCATGGACCTTGCCCTGTAGAAAGTGTGGAAGATTCTGGGGCCATTAGCCATGTGTTTGAAAGGTCCCTGGAGGTGAAGGCAGTGAGATGTAATGCAGTCATGGAACAGCAAAGTCCTGAACTGGGACTTCAGGGACTTCTTCTGAGTCATACAACTCTACTTATGCAGGGAGGCAGCTGCATGTTCCTCAAATAAAAAATAAAAATAAAATTAAAAAAAAAAAAGGGCACATAATTTTGTAAGAATTTATAAATCTCCTTAAAATAAGCACCAAAAAAGAGCGAAAGCTAGAGAGGGATACAGCCTTACTTTCTAGATGGAAAAATAAAAAGTACTAGGCCCAAACTAGTCCTTTTTGAATTCAACACTAAGTCTGTATCTCAGCCTCCTTCACAATCCAGTCCTTCCAAACACCTGCCTGTTTTGGAAGCTGTGAATCCCAAGGAAAACCAACACTAACCAAAGGAGAGAGCTGTCACTGGGTGAGCAAGAAGTTCAGCAGGAATCCATGGACTTTACTGTCTTCCCATCTGGGCTGCAAGTGGAAGTTGGGGTCCCCATGAGAGGTACGTGAGAAAAGCAGCCTGCCCTTGATAACCCTGCCTCTACCTGGTGTACATTTCTTTTTGTTTCCTCCTTTTGCATCTGTGAGTTAGTGGGAGACATTGCTTTGTAGGTTTACTGTCTTAGAAGAGACCTCTCTATGGAACATTTCTGTGGGGCATCATGTTAGCGGGAGCTAAATTGATGGTGGACCCACACTAACTAGGCATAGAGAAGTGTACAAGTATTTCACATTGTCATAGTAGGAACAAAAGACTTAACATCAAGACAAAGTATTGAGACACCTGTATCTGTATCCACACTTACAGTCATATGCACATAGACATACATACATATTCACAGATAGACATATTTCTCTTCCAAAATGGATTAAACCCTTCATGTTTGAAAATTAAACCCCAACCTAAACATAATCTGAATAATGGATTATCAGTTATTAATGTCTTCATCTGCCAACTTTACATAATGTACTAGACCACTATGACAATTAAAAAGATACAGCTATATAAAATGAAATAGAAGCGCAAGCAAACTGACACACTTGGTTCAAATCACAAAAATGCTGAATAATACCAGCCTGGATCTGCTTATTGAATCCCTGCATAGCATCACTTTGTGTTGAAATAGCATCGCAAAGTTATTTCATGAAAGTCAAGGAGTTTCCTCATCCAACCCCAAAAGTCCAAGAGTCATGTCAGGCACTTTAACACAGCAAATACAAGCAAGGTAATAATGATAGTAAAATGCACAGACACTGACTGTGGGGTCTAAAACGTTTTTGGATGTGTTTTGAGGTGAGTAGAATGGAAAAATCTAAACTTGCACTTCATATAACTGCTTTCAAAGCTTGGCAGCATCCAGAATTAACACTCTACAAAACCGAATTTTATTAACCGTTTCTCAAGTTAAAATTTGATGGTTAAACAATATTATATGCTAAAATTCATATACCATAATAAAACCTACATGGATGTTGTGGTTTAACCCGGCTGGCAGCTAAACACCACACAGCCGTTCGCTCACCCTCCCCCCTCCCTCTCTGGGATGGGGGAGAGAAACGGGAAAGTGAAGCCTGTGAGTTGAGATAAAGACAGTTTATTAAGACAGGAAAATAATAATAACAATAATAATAATAATAGTGATAATGGTAATAGTATTAACAATAATAATGTGTAAGAAAACAAGTGATGCACAATGCAATTGCTCACCACCCGCTGACCGATGCCCAGCCTATTCCCGAGCAGCCGGCCCCCCCACCCCGGCCAGCCACCCCTATATATTGTTTAGCATGACGTCAGATGGTATGGAATACCCCTTTGGCCAGTTTGGGTCAGCTGTCGTGGGTCTGTCCCCTCCCAGCTCCTGCTGCACCCCCAGCCTGCTCGCTGGCAGGACAGAGCAAGAAGCCGAAAAGTCCTTGGCCTGGTGTAAACACTGCTCTGCAACAATTAAAACATCAGCATGTTATCAGCGCTCTTCTCATCCTAATCCAAAACATAGCACCCTACCAGCTACTATGAGCTACTTAACTCTGTCCTAACTGGAACCAGGACAATGGACCTTTTCTGTTGCATTTCTACAAGGGACTTCAGTTACGTTGCCATACACAATAGTTTTTGTTTGTTTTTCTTTTCAATTGGCTAAGGATCATTAGGATTCTTTTATGAACAAAGGATTTGCACGTAACAATTCTAATTAAACGTTTGGTGAACGTGTACACTGTTAGGATAGTCAGCGAGTATTAAAAGCCCTGTAATTAGGATTTTGCAGGTGATAAACAGAGATGCCTTGGGGCTTTCTGGAAAAGTCAAATGATAGCAAAATATGGATGGATGACATTTTTTCTCTCAGAAGTGTCCCATTTTGTCAAGAACCTGAGTCTTAAAAAGGGCGAGTCTCACTCATCTCCTGATTGAATTTGACAGGCAACAGGCAATCAAGACACCAACGCCAAGAAGAAAAGAGTGAAATTGGCAGTAGGCTGACTTCCAAAAAGTGAGATACCACCCAGAAACTGCCTGTAGTGGCTAGCTGTATATGATGAGTGGGCTTGGAGACACTCACTTCCAAAAAGCACATGTCCCCATCTGGTTCTGCACTTGCAGCACTGTAACTGCAGGTACCTTCCAGCTGTAGTTCTTGGCAACCATTCAACTTGTCAACTGGAGGCTGTGCACCTGGTGCTTGGAGATCAATTAAAAATGCCTGCATGCTGTCAACTGCCAAATTTCTGTTGTCAGTTGTGAAAAATCCATCCAAACCCATCAGATTTTTTTCCTATATAATTTTATTTTTTTTTCTTAATGTGCTACAGTAGCAGTGGGTAGGATGGAAGGAAGGAATATAGTTCAACAGCTACAACATCCTTCCTCCTCTCCCAGTGCCTGCCTCCCAAGTAGGCACAGACTTTCTACAGTTTAGGGCTTCTTATATTTCAGATGAAATAACCAATTACAGAAATCACAGATCTATGAAAGCAATAATTATTGTTACAGTTTTGCTACTCAGAGTACACGTTTATATGCACTGATCACCCACTTCATGTATAATAACATAAAACACTGAAGTAGTTCATTGAAGGATACTAGTTCTAGATGATCCAGATGCTGCAAGGCTTGCTGCTCCCACTGCCTGGGAGATGCCTGGAGCCAGCTGCCTACTTGGTCTATGCTGAATGGACTAAGGTATTTGTGGAAACACAGTGAAATTACTTGGCTTATCATCTTTGGCATGGAAACCTTTCAGCAGTCTGAGCTAGACCTTTGGCATGGTTTGACAGAGATTTTCTTTCTATGTTCCAGAACCAACAGCAGGAGGCATGAGATTTAGCAGAGATTATGGATGAGAAGGAAAGATGAAAAAGGAATTTTATACAGTGTTCTGAAAATAAAGCGAGCAGTAGGTAGAAATGGTCTTGCTATAAAAAATGTTAACAGCTCTGCTAAGCAGTATTTTCTTACCTAAAAAGATCATAGTATCTATTAATTCAGTGCATATATCCTTCTTGCCTGGATATTGTTATTGTTCCTTTCTGCTTCTCAGCTAACTTCCAAATTGTACAAACAAGAAGACATGGAAAATATGTAGAATAGCTTTCACATCATACATTATGTCAAAGAACATCAGTCAGGCATACAAGTCTAGCCAGGCATACTAGAAGTTATCACCACCTTAACTGGCAATTAATAACCATCTGCACGACACTTTCATTGTGAAGGCACTCTACAATCTATTTAATCCTCACAAATCATAGAATCAATAGGATTAGAAAAGACCTTCCAGATCACCAAGTCCAACCACTAACCTGACCTACTGAGTCTCATCACCAAACCATGACCCTTAGTGCTGTGTCCACTTATCTCTTAAATACCTCCAGGAGTGGGGACCCCACCACTTCTCTGGGCAGCCCCTTCCAAGGCCTGACTACCCTCCTGGTGAAGAAATTCTTCCTAAATACAAGGTGTCTTGTATTACATAATAAGGTGCCTTCAGAGCAGAAATAAGGTGCCAGAGAAGAAAAACAAAACAAAAAAAACAACAACAATAAAAAACATGCAACGAAAATAAAGCATATGGAAATTTCAGGAAGAACAAAGAATTCACTCAAAAGTCAGAAGGAAATCCATGCAGCATTGAAGTTAAAACCCAGTGTTTCCTACAGATAGCCTCCGTTACATTGATTTCCAAATACAAAATGCTGATATATTACAGGCAGTTGGGCTATTGAAAGTTCAGCAAAACATACATAAACTTTTACCACTACAGAATTTAAAAATACTTAAGCTGATCAGAACTTCTGAACATTTAAAATTCTTCTTTCAACAAGTCTTTCCTCCTGTTTTTCATTCATCAGCTAAAAGAAAGCAAGTATATGGTACGGTTACAAGGATACTAGAAGAGCACATGATTTACATCTCTTTTCTGCAGAAACACCAAATGGCAAAAGCAGTTAAAGACTTCACTTTCCTTCAGAATTTTTGTGTGTCGAATCACAGGCATAATCTCTATAAAGGGAAATTAAAGCATAAAAATAAAAAATCAACATTGTTCATGCAGAGAAATGCTAATGCTTCACGCTGTCAAACCAGCTGTCAGTGAATGGGACAACAAATCCCTGCAAATCTCTGGTAGCAAAACTATTCTCTGATAAACGGCAATTAACCCAATTACTGCAATATTTTTGAAGACACAATACAGCATTTTAATTATAAATTTCTCAATGGGAGGAATCAATTCCCTACAGACTCCAGTAAAGTGCAAAGAAATAAGAAATGGAGAGTTTTGTGGTTAGAAATAGCATTTATTGAAGTATTTCATAAGTTTAACAGGAGAACCTTAATGAATAATAATTTAATGAGAAAATATATTATGGCTTATTTGTGTTGCTTAATGATAGCAATAATTAAAATATTCTCTGAGATAAATGTGAATACACTTTTCATTGCTCCAACATCTTCTCATAAGAGACACTTGCCTCTTCCAAGTCAGCAAAATCCAATGAAGACTGTGGCGTTGTGCAAGGAAAACTGGCAGAATGTCAGCTCTTTCTGAATATTATGACATCAAATGTGCACTGGAGCACCCCCTGGCAACAAAGTCAACTAACACACAGCAGTCTGCATTTGTACTCCTGCCCTCTCCTACCCTCCAAAGCAACATAGCCCATACCAGACTGCCTACTGAGAGTGGCCCCTGGCCCACGCTGATTTCTGGGCCCTGCTCAGGAATTTTGGGAGAGCATTACTTGCGATAAATAACTGTCATAGACCTCCCTAAGTGTTTAACAGTACCACAATCCATTTACAGTACCCAGGAATAATCCCTGGCACCATGTACTGGTAACTGTTCTCTTGCCTGCATAATCAGTATCTGAACTACTCATTCAGCTCCTGGGAGAGATGTGATATTTATTTTAGAAGACATGACCATCAGTTTCAGATGTATTAGTATAGACTCTGCCGCAGCTTTAACTAAAGGGCTCTTTCAGTTAATTAATGTCTCCAAAAAGCATGTTCATCGTGCTGTTGAATACAGGGTAAAAAGTCATCTGCATGAATTTTATCAATATTTTATAAAATAGACTTTACCTTATTTCTTTCAGTAAGACTTGATAATATAGAGGAAGTTTTAGCCCCTCCTTAGAGCAAGTTTTCCTGATCTGCTCTATTAACGAGGAATTGGCTAAGCTGACAGCAGGTTTATGCCATGCTCTGGAGAGGGCTTCTCCCACAGCTTGATGTCCAAGTTGAGCTAAGTGTTCAGGTGGGGTTGGGTGCTATCCAACCCGTCAAAACCTTTGAAAGCCCCTGTCACAATACCGTTTACTCCTTCCTAATACAAATCTCAGATGTCAGCAGCTACAAAGCCTTGAGATAGTTGATGGCTCTCACACTAGGAAGTCTATTTCCATGTCCAGCAGGTCTTAATCCTTCTCTGATCCACATCCAATCTTCTACTAAGGGACCAAACAGCTGTGATTCCATGCAGCAGGAGACAGCAGCTCTTCACTATGGCATTTAAAAGACATGTAATGGGAACCCCAACTTCAGCTCAGAGGGGAGAGGGCAGTAAATCTGTGGCATGTCTTCACCTTCTCTGAAAGGAGATATCTCACTCCTTTAATTGCCAAAGGTCCATATTAGAATATACCATCCACTGATCTACTTAACTGTTAACATCTTTCCCTCCTCCTCAAATGGGTGCAACAGAAAACACGAGAGGTAGTGTTGTAATCTTTTCCTTTCCTTTCCTTTCCTTTCCCTCTTTTAATAGCTAATTCTCTTATTCATGACACTATTCAGGTAAGATGACAACAATGGATGAATTCAGTGAATAAAGACAAGATTTTTATGTTTCCAACGAGTATATGGCAATACCCCAGTTTTACTGTAGGTAGGTTATTTAGTCTCTGGTAAGCCATTTTGTCTTCTGGACGGACTTCAGAATTCCTCTTTACTTAGCATCTAAAACTACGGAAACCCAGAAATCTTCACTTCCACCCTTTCTCAGTCCAAGCTCATTAACAACCTTGCAGGATTGAGCTATCTCCACTCCAGCGATGAACCAGTGCAGTCCTAACAGAATGATAAACTATGAACCCTCCACATTTGGAATATGCTGATCCAGCCACAAGTACAGCCAGCAAACTCCTCCTAGATAACTGAATTTGTTTTTGCAGCCAAGTTATCAATCATAAACTAAACGTATGAGCCGGGGGCAGTGCTGTGCAGAAAAATTCAATTGTGCTTATGCTATCAGTCCTAATTGTATCCCAAGTATTCACAAGCAGTAAGCCAGAGCCAGACATGCTGGTGCTATGGACAAACCCCTTTCCAAGTGCAATGCTAAAAGCCAGACAGTCTGTTTCTGCTTGCTCCTCTCTATTTGCATACAAATATTTATACTATTAGCACACAGAAACCCCTGCGCAAAAACAATTATATTAACCATCCCCTGATTCACACCCATGTGTGTCAAGAGTAACCACCAAAACCATTTAAGTTGCACATGCATAAACTTTGTGTTAGGAAAAAGATAAGTGTTTGTGTTCGGCTTTTGAAATTACATGGAGACATCAAGTCTTGGAGCACGAAACAGTACAGGTGGGCTGCAAAATCACATATTAAAATTCTCTTTGTACACATAAAAACCCAGCAACTTTTCCCCTTTAAACATGGCTATTTATACAGTTTTTCTATTACTCTCCATAGAAGGAAAAATAAAAAAAAGACAAACACCCATCACCAACAAAAAAGTAATAAACATCTAGACCTGGTCATATATACATCCAATTTGTAAAGCACTTCCTTTACTCTGGTAAATGTTTTTCTACTAAGCAGCTGGGACTGAACTATTGACAGTAAATTAAGAAGAAGAAAACTGCATTCCTTCCCTGTGTTATATATTGTTATTCAGTGCAAGAGAATCAGCTGGTAAAGAGTAACTGTAGTACCCCTAATACTCATCTCATTGGTTTTAAATCTAATTGAGTTTTTTTCTTTACTCATAGAAATAACACTGTAATTACTTAACCTCTTGAGATTAGGAAATTGAGAATATAAATGCATGATCACTGAAGTCTTTCTGGTAGAAAATCCATTCTTCTTTGTGAACTTTGTATCATGGCTGAGAGATTAAAGATTACTTTCTTCTCTCCTTGTGCAACAATACCTTTCCCAGTGTTGCTCAGGGAATGATAGTCACCAGCCTCTTCTGAAAGCTGCAGTTCTGTATAAGACTTATAGCACAGACCATCGCCCTTGTCCTCCACCAGAAACAAAAGAAGTCACCCTGAAACTGCTTGAAAAGCAGCATGAATAAGTGCTTGAGAAATGTGCTCCTTCAGCACACCTTTTCTTATCATTATCTTCTTAGAGCCGAAACGTCAGACAAGAAATGTTATTCAAAAGCAACACAAATCTGGAGTCTTAAGCCTGAGATTTGGGCTTGGCAGTTGATCAGAAAGTTACTGAATATTGTCTGAGCTGATCTATACAACTGTATATCCACTGGCTCATCCAACCATTCACCAAATCAGTTCAGCCTGTTTAGGCAGAGGAAGGTCATCCAAAAACAGTTTGAAAAGTCCTCCTGAAGTTAAATCAGCTTCGGGAATGGTCCGGAGTGCTCCAGAGCCTGTGATATTATTTCTTTTTTCTTCCCACATGGGAACTGATTGAGAATGTGATTCTCTGACTGAAGAGGCTGTACAGAACTAAGCATATTCTCACTGAATGACTGTCAAAGCTCAACTTCTACTGATTAACTTTGGGGTTTCTTCTTCCAGTATGAAGCAACAGTAATCTAAGAATTCTAGATGTTGTCAATTTGACAATTTAGATTTTTTAGTGCCTCTCTGGGAAATTTCACTTTTGCGCTTTGTTAGCATTATTTAAAGTAGTGTTGTAGGCAAAAGGAAATAAAGGCCTAGCATGTGTGGAAGATAGGTGGCTGTACACAGTACATACTGCAGTCCATATCCACTACTGTCTATAAGTGAACACACCCTCTCAGAGACTTTCTTTTTGCATAATCAAGCCTTAGCTGTATAGATACTTTGCTCATGAAGGACTGTGCTACATGCAACCCCTGCATCACTACCACACAGAGTGCAGCTTATGCATTTCACTACTGTCTGTGAGACATTTTGCTGTTTTTAAAAATGGTTTATTCTTGAATTAAGACAGATTATAAATGCCAGTCAGTATTTAGCAGAATACTGTTGTATTCTATGAACTCAAAACTGGAGTCCCATGGCATAACAGATTGGTACCAGTGTCCTTAAAAGATTTATTTCAAATGTATTATCTTGCATGAGATGAGAAGCAGGCCTCTGAGGTCCTTCTAGAAAGAAATTGCAGTGTTAAAGATGCTGCATTTTTATGGGAAAGACAAACGTGTACACATCCCCAAGCAGAGATGCCACAGTGACTCTGCGGCACAGGTCTGTCTCCTGCTCAGGCAAGATGGTTTTAAAAAGTCTTCACAAAGATCCAGTCAATGCAAAGAAGAATTAGGAAGGGCTGGAGAAAAATCTGGGGGAGGATAAAAGAGTGGTCACTTTTGTGCCTGTGAGGATGAATGAAGAAAATTTTGCAAGCTGCTACACTATTTGAGCATTCACTAATACATTCAGTAATTCAGACCGCACTTTTTCCTCACCAAAATGCTTACGTTTAGCAAGAGTTTTTCATCTTATACCAGCTTCAACTCTATTCTTATTCAAAAGCATTTTGAACTTCAAGGAGACCATGACTAATAAGCTATATTGTTAAAACAGCAAGCCTCTTAGAGAAACCAAAATCCTTTTAACCCTTCTTCCAGAAGGAGAAGTGGAAAGCAGCAAATAAATCTGCTGGGAAAGAAGAAAGCAACAACAGGAATTTTTAGCTTAAGCACAAAGCATCAGTGTTAAGCATTTGATAAGTCTCATGGTTTTGTTCTGAAAATAGATGACAGGGAGTGTTTTTGTGCATGACTAGTTCCACAGCAAATAAATTCATTTAAAAAAATATATAGTTTATGCACAGATGGCTGCAGAACAATTACTATATATTAGTGATTTTCATTCAGTATGAAAATTCTGACCTACTAGGAACTCCCTCTTCTCCCACACCAAAGACTCAACAGACAGATCTCAGAGAGATTTTACTGCACCATTAGTTCAATAATTATGGCATGGTTGTACTGTATTTAATCTTGGTTTAGTGCTCCAAATACAGAATAACTCTTTCAGTTTCTTTCATCTAACAAAGTTACAGTCTTCTTCTACTGATAACAAACTAGGGAGTCAGATGCCATCTGGCCATACCACAGCCTGCTTGCTGCCTACACGCATCAGCCAGACTAAAAGAAATTTGAGAATAGCTAGGCTATCTAGCTGCAATTTAAATGGTAGATATTTCAAGATGCCATACTTTAACAGCAGCCTATATTTTTGGTACATGTACCATTCATTCAGCTTGACAAGGCCTGTAACGAGGACACACCAGATTTACTCCCCCCACAAAAAACAGATACAGTAATTCTGACAAAATACAGAGCTGACACACATTACAGGCCCTTCAACCCAGACTGAATTTACAGTAAGGGAACAGTTACTGACAAAAGCAGGCTTGGTGATATAAATTCAATTTCTTTTGTTCCCCTTTAAGAGCTGTGCCAAAAGTAACACTTCCGTTTTAACACAATTATGCCATTTAATTCTAGAACACCTCACTTTTTGTGTCAAAATTTAGATTTGGTTGCAAAAGCATATGTTCAGTTATGAGATCCTTTTTTTAAATTCAGTTTTCACTTACCAGGACTGTTCCAGGTGCATAATCAATTCCTGTCGGTGATTTTTTTTTTCCCCCATGTCTTCAAATTATAACTATGCCTAAGTGCTGGCAAGTGCTCACAAGAGCAAAGCCAGCAGAGCAGGGGCTGTGATTATGCCAGTCATTTAGCACTCATTAGGCCACACCTGTAATACTGGGTCTACCTCTGGTCTCCCCAGTTTGAGGGAGACACTGAAAAAACTGGAGAGGACCCACTCGGAGGGCAAGCAGAGAGGTTTGGAGAACTTTACAGATGAAGAAAGATGAAAAGAACTGGATTTTTATTATTTTTTTTTTTTAGCCTAAAAAAGTCAAGGCTAAAGGGGATCTCACCAGAGTTTTGCAGTATCTAAAACATAATTACAGTGGAGATGCGGGAACTCCCTTCACAAGGAGGCAAGGAGACAGAAAAGGAGCAATGGGTGCAAATGGCTTCAGAAGAAAGTCAACACAGACAAGGAAAAATACTGTACCATTAGAAAAAAAATTTTTTTTTGAATAGGTTGTCCTATGGGATATCCATTGATGGAAGTATCAAGAATTTATAGGGCCTTGGATAATGTGATTTAAGGCCCTGCTTTCAACAAAAGCTTGGGCCACACAATCTGCAGAGGTCCCTCCCAATATGGGCTTTTATATGACGCTGCAATGCTGTGCAGGCCATCTGACTAGTCCATATTTATCCATTACAAAAGTGTAGGAAAAAAAAAAAGGGAGTATTTTGGCTTTTGAACAGGTTACAAAACAGGATTCTCTGCAAAGCACTAAATTAGAAGATGGCAATGAAGAATGGGACAGATGAAATAGGAGAAAGGACAAGAAGAACTGAGGTAACTATTCAAACTTTTAGCAGCTCGTTTAAGTTTGAACTGAAGGCTTTTGAAGATTTGATCATTTCCTGTGTAAGAAAATCAACCAGCTACTAAAACAAATAACCATTTCTATCTTTTTCAAAAAAAAAAAAAAGTCAGCTACATGATTATACATAATATTCTCGTGCATGCTTTGAAATGACCAGCCTCTTTGAAGTGCCTATCTCCTTTTGAAGGCTATCAGAAGACAAGATGCTAAAGTAATGATTTAAACAGGTTAAAGAGATTGTTCCACATTAGTAAATCACTACTTACAGTTCCCCCTGTCTGCTAGCTGTAGAAGAAAAGCCAAAAGAGGTATAAACATCTGTCCTGCAAAATCATTTATCGCTATTACTCAAGCTCAGCAATATACAAATAAAATCATATTTCAGAGGGGAGGAATTATAAAAAAGAGAAAAACAGAGCAGAAAATACTCCAATTGATGTGGGTACATAATGTTCGTACTTCACACAACTACCAAAAGATGGAGGGAGTGGAAGGAAGTGGAGGAGTGAAATAAAATTTGGTATGTAAAAACAACTTTTCTCAAAGACGTTCACTAATGAGGCTTTTGACAAAAAAAAAATAAAAAATAGAGAGAAGCATTGTGACAGCTACTTACATGCTGTCCCACCAGCACTGCCTCTGCTAAGTGTTTCCTATTCAGTGCCCTAGATGTTACAGCTCCTGTTTGGTCATTTCTAATCGAGTGTAGGTACCCCACAATGGACCATCAGTTTTAACACAGGGCTGGATGCACAGGTAACCATCATAAATACTCGAGCATTGTAACACCTATGTCCCTTCATCAGTCTACAAAATCTTTTTAAGCTTCCCAGCTTTTCTTTTATCTACAGCATAGTAACATCTAGCTGTATGATAGAAAATTCAGTTCAAAAGAAAATAAATATTTTTCCTTAAATATATTTTATTCCTCCCAACTACAAATTCTTTTACTCCTGGAGAAAATAAATAAATAAAACAGCCAACATAATTTTAAATGCAAAGTTCAGCTTAAAATATTGCTTCTGATGATCAGAAGGACAATATGATTGCATATTAATTTTATCCACGAAGAAAAAAAAGCTGCTGAGGTTCATTTTATCATTTAAAATGCTCTTCAGTAGTCTTTCAACAATGCTGTTATGCAAGTTAGAAAGGAAGCACCAGCCTTTCTTCAAAACTATTTATCCAGAGTGTTTCCAGAGCACTGCGAGGCGCGTCTTGTGGAATACTTGGCTCATCGCTTAGCGGGGAATAGGGCATTCAAGAGAGGCAGGAACCCAGGGCCAGTGCCCCAGACCCACCCAAATACTACTAGCACTATTTGTTCAGCTTCTTCAGCCTTAAAACATTATCACTACTCCCTCTAGTGGGTGTCCTAATTGAAGCAAATGAAGCAAAATGAAACAAAACCGACACAAAACTAAAACTCCTAACAGTACTGATTTGTATGGTCATTTTAAACACCTTCTAACTGCATCAGCATTTAAACTATTCTCCCCTCTCCAAATGGAAAAAGAATTAGAAAAGCATGCCATGAACAGAGACTTTTGCATATAAATCACTACCAGATGAAGCAATGGAAAACAGTTATTAATGAATATTTTGCATTCTTCCTGTGTTTTGTAAAACTATGGCTTACACCAAAGTTCTGCTGAAAACACTTCAAGCTGATTGAATAGTTTGTAATGACATCTCGAAAAGATGCTCAGTTTAACAGGGTTCAGGACATGCTTTTAGAACAGGAAAAATTACAGGCTGTTTTTTAAAAAAAATAACCATGTTAAGAACATACCCATGACTGTCTATGTTTCAGTGTTAGCACAGCATAGGGAGATAGTAAGATTTATTGCTAATTACTAACAAGCTAGAAAAGTGAGAAACAAAAGAAAGAAACCAAAAGCACCTTCCCCCCCATCCACCCTCTTCCACCTCCTCCCCCTGAGCGGCGCAGGGGAACGGGGGAATGGGGGTTATGGTCAGTCTATAGCGCAGCTTCTCTGCCACTCCTTCTCGGTCACTCTCATCCCCTGTGCTGTGGGGTCCCTCCCACGGGATGCAGTCCTTGGTGAACTGATCCGGTGTGGGCTTCCCACAAGCAGCAGCTCTTCAAGAACTGCTCCAGATACGGGTCCATACCACGAGGTCCATCCCTCAGGAGCAAACTGCTCCAACCTGGATCCCCCACGGGCAGCAGCTCCTGCCAGGTCACCTCCTCCTGCGTGGTCTCCTCTCCACGGGCTACAGGTCCGGCCCGGAATCTGCTCCAGCAGGGGTCTTCCACAGGCCGCAGCCTCCGTCAGTGCAGGTCCACCTGCTCCACCGTGGTCTCCTCCACGGGCTGCAGGGTGGAACCCTGCTCCACTGTGGTACTCCATGGGCTGCAGGGGGACAGCCTGCTTCACCATGGTCCTCACCACAGACTGCAGGGGACTTCTGCTCCGGCGCCTGGAGCACCTCTCCCCCTCCTTCACTGACCTTGGCACCTGCAAGGCTGTTCCTCACTCCTCTCACTCTCCCAGCTGCTGTGTGGCACAGCGTTTTTGTTTTTTTTTCCCCTGTCTTAAATATGCTCTCACAGAGGCGCAAAACAACGTCGCTTATTGGCTCGGCTCTGGTCAGCAGTGGGGCCCTTACCAAACATGGGGCAGCTTCTAGGTTCTTCTCACAGAAGCCACCCCTATGGCCCCTGCTACCAAAACCTTGCCATGTAAACCCACTACACTCACTTAAAACTGAAGCAATATGCTGAAGAAGTTTATGTTTATGTGACCCTAATATCTTTAGACAGATCTCTTAAAATTTTGAGAACAAAAAAATGTCTCTGAAATAGCTGATCAGGAAACAATCTCATTTTCTCCGGGCGGCTGCTGCTGCAGTCTTTGCTTACAAAGCTCCATCACACTTCCTTTTTTAAAACAATGAGATGACAAAACTCCAAATACAGGTATTATCTTCATTCCAAGTCAGCTGATAACGTGGCTGTCTCAGCTACAATTTCAAACACAATCTCTTTTTTTTCCAGCCACCCCGAGAGAAAAGACTGTCCAGTTTATCTGATCACGAAAAATTGGAAGATACCAAAATTAATATGTAAAAACATAAAATTTCAGTTTTTGAAAGCTGATAAGCCTACACAGCAAACAGTCAAGCATACAAGAGGAAGAGACAACTTACCATAAACTGTTGAAGAAAATTGCTGTGCATGTTTATGTTATATAAAAACTATAGGTAAAATGGCAAAACAGAGGTTAAAATAAACCATTAAAAGATAAATTGAGTAAGCAAACAGAAGGAAAAAAAGCACAGGAATGAATGATGTTTCTAAAATCTAACCCAGAGCCTTTCAGTCTTTAATTATCCTAATTATCGAGGCATTTGTCCTTCATTAGTCATCAGACAATTACCGTAACACCCAGCTCTGAGTTTTGATTACTTTTCAAGAGCTACAATTCATTGCTGAAAGACATGAAAACCGTTGCCCTTTTGTACTAGTGCTTTTCAAATCCTGTAACTTTGAGCCAGGAATGAGAGAAATCACTGGTTTGGGATCTTTCAGCTCTGGAATCATGGCATGGTTCTGTCTTTGCAGGGTCACTCTCACCTCTATGAGGGAGGCACCGCTGTGCTCACCTGGGAAACTGGGGTGAAGAATCAGCCTTGTTGCTGCCACGGAGTGCCAGCAACAGCGATGCCAAAAGAGCAATATATTTAAACTTCCAGTCAAACTGACTGAAAAAAGCCCCAGTAACCTAATAACAAAGAAAACCTGAAAGACAATTAAGATTTTTTTCCCCTAAACAGCATTCATCCAAGCTAGGGAAATGCACATGCTATTTAGCCTGCATGGTTAAGATGCTAAGTTAGTAAAATGGTGTAAAATACACGTCAGCGTGTTAACAAGTCTGAATGTCAAGAGCCAAGTAAAAATAGAGCAGTTTCATGAGCAAAGTTGTTACAATTATAGCATCTCTCATTAATTACAGGCCATGGGGTTCTTTTATGAAGCAAAGTGTGGGAAATGCTATGATGATAAACCTGAGGCCTTGAGTCACAGAAAACAAAGTATCTGAACAATCAGAAGGATGTAAAGAAAAGTGATACAGCCTCAAATATAGTTTTTTGTCTTTCCAAATGGCCATTCTACTGACCATTTAAAGATACCTATACAATTAAGACACATTCAAGATATGAAAAAAAATCCAAAGAGACAAAATGGAAGTGAGGCACAGTTTCCACCAGATCTTTGATTTATTACTTTTTAATTCCCCATGATTTGGGAATTTTCAGCAAGGTACAATCCGACTGTATGCTGACATCTAAAAAAAGGTGACCTGGAAGGGTTTCCAAACAAACAGGACACAGGACGAAAAGATTTCTGGATATCAACAATAGTGAGACAGAACATGGACTTCCAGGACCCTGATGCCTGTAAGAAACAAATCACAGTCACCCAGAATTAACTCAGAAACAAAAGGTGAAGATTTCATCAATTTTCTATTCAGACTGTAACGAAGCAAAGCTCTCACTGAATCAGTAGCAAATTGTGCTAAATAAAAGGCCTGAGGAGTAAACTCAGGATTGAAAATCTGATTCATTAAAGGAAATAATATCTCAATCTGCCTCTTACACAGAGTAGGTAGAAAACATGTATGTACTTATGTGTGTGTGTGTATATATATGGTATGCACATATACACACACTCATGAGAGTGCTTTTAGTACTGAATGGAGACACTCCAGTGTAACCAGCATATATGCGTATATTGTGAAGGAATTTAGCAGTTTAATAACAGGCAAAATTAAACCCTTTAAATCGTTATGCCTAAACACTTTGTGCATTTTGCTGTGAAAACTAGAGCACTGTGCTCTCAGTATGCGAGTTTAAAAAAAAAAAAAGTTTGATGTTTAGGGATTTTTTTAAACAAAAGATAATTCCCTTTAGAAAAACTGAGCATTTAATTTTGAAGATATTTGCTTTTGGAAGGAGTATGGCTGTTACAATGCTTTGCATATATTAATGCAAATCACAGATGCTAGAGTGAATTAAAAAAAAAAAAAAAAAAAAAAAAAACTATTCCCAGAGAAATTAATCCAAAATGAAAACTTATGCTGCACTAAGTTAAATGGGCCATGCTGGATCCTTCTTTGCTGATCACAAATAAAACAAACTGCAATTCCAGATTGTGAATTTCTTGTGTTCTTGTAACTGTGATGACTGTTTTGATATGTATTTTCTTTGGTATTTCTAAGGAACACTTGTTATATTTTCCACTGTACTTAATATGTATGCCTTCCAACAGTTTTGTATCAAATTGGAACCATTTATAAGGAATATTTTGTTTACAATGATAGGCAAGTCAGCCACGACTCGAAACACTAAGCTAACTACAGCGAAGTTCAGCAATTTACCACTGAGAAGTTTATTTTGTTATTCTGTGTGAGTTTAGTTGCCACTCAAGGCAAGCTTTTTCTATTTCAGCCACCTTGCTGTTCATAGCATTCTTCAGCCCTCCTTGCTGGAGGCTTTTGACTGAAAATAAAATTGGTCTTATTGAAATGCTGTAACATTTCTCCGTCAGTACAGAAGCACTTAGGCAAAATTTGTCCATCTGTAAAACTCAACCTTTTCCCCCTCAAGGAGAAGCACATCCTGCAACTTGCATCGCGATATAGATTTGCAGTGACTCCAAGCTGAAGTAAAATGAAAACGTGCTGTAACAGGCAGATTTACAACTGTTGGTGAAAGCACTCCAGAACTAAAATTGCAAGTAAATTGTTTGTCTAGAAAGAAGCTCAGTCCTTTCCCCTGTGCAGCTCCTGCTTAAACTGAGAATTTCAAACCCCGATGACAGCAGAGACAGCTGGAAAATCGGACTGTTAGGACAGTAAATACATGGGAAATGGTATCCTATTGATTGAGGGAGGAGGCTGAATGTTATTTGGTGTACTCTGAATTTTTAAGACATTCACTGTGACTGAAAATTTGGGTAAAGAAGGCTTTGCTATTTTCTTAAAAGGGCCTTCAAATAAAGGTGTTTAAACTTAACATGATGGAGGGATTTTAAGCAAGCAGTGAGGAATTATTATCAGATCACGAGGTGAAGGTGAGTCTGGTAGTCTTTTTTGACGGAGACCACAGCGCAACAGCGAGAGAAAATGAAGAGCTGTGGGGACAGGTGTGTGTGAGGGGGAACACACCAACCACCGTCCAGGGGAAGCAGCAGCGGTTCTGCGCAAAGGGACAGCGGCATGGGGGCAGGCCGCCGCCGGGCGCCCCCAGCCGGCCCCAGCCAACGGCCGCGGCTCTGCGGGCAGCCCCCGGCCCGAGCCCGGGCCCCGCGGCCCAGCGGGCGGCGGATGGCGGGCGGTTACCAGCTGTGGGCGCCCCGCTCGCCCCTGGACGAGGCGCTGCGCTGGCTGCGGGGCGCCCCGCCGCCCGCTCCGCAGGCCGCCGCCATTTCGGCGCACCCCTTCCGCGGGGCCTGCCTGCCGCCGCTGGCGGCGGCGGCGGGCGGGCTGCGGGGCCGCGCGGCGGCGCTGCGGCGGCCGCAGGCCGTGAGGCTGCGGGGCCTCGACGCCGTTTTCGGGCGGCCGGTGACAGCGCAGCCGCCGCGCTGGAGCGGCTCGCTGCGGGTGTCGGAGCGCTCGGCCTTCTGCCGGGTGGTGGCCCCGCGGCAGCCGGGGCCTGGCGGGCTGCGGGAGACCGAGGCCCGGCTGGCCGCCGCCATGTGCCGCAGGATGCTGCGCGCCATCCTGTTGCTGTACGCCGCCTACAAGAAGTGTGCCTTCGCCCTGCAGCACTCGCGATGAGAGCCCTTGGCATCAGCCGGGGGGTGACCCGGGTCCGGCTTGGCTGGACGCTTCAGGGTGTTGGCTGCCTTGGAACCATACTGAAGCCTCACTGCACAGAGCATTCGATGAAACCTTACCTGTTGCGGCCAGTGCCTCGCTTGCCTGCCAGGATGGCACCCCAAGGAAAGCTGGCTGAAGAAGCACGGGGCTCAGAGTGCAACAGCATGAAGCTCGTGGACTCGGGCACCAGCTACATCAAAGAGATGAAAACCTGTGCGCCCCATCAGAGGTTATAGGGATGTGACTGCACCGTCTGCCTGTGTTTGTAGTCACGGCCTGATGAGTGCCAAGGAGGAGCGTGGTTCTGGCTTGCTGTGTTGCATGTAGTGTTCGCCATTCTGCTGGGAGAAAAGCCTGAAGTGAAATGTCTGCCAAACTGAGAAGCGCTGCTGCTTGAGATGTGGCTGTCTTTGCCAGACAGTCCTCAAAGAAAAGAGGTTTACACTCCTTTTATAGCTACGGGTACAAACTCCAAAACAGATCCCAACCTTAATACCTTCCAAGCCAAATCCGTTGTTTACTCATTTCTTGTCAACAAAGACCTCCACAAAAAAAACAAAAGTTACGGTTTAATCTGTTAATAAGTTTTACAGTTTCTCCCCCCTTGACCATTACTACTTTGTGAGAACTAACTGGTTTACAAAGAATTCAAATCGCCTTTTTATCATTCAGAGCAAAGTCTGTAGTTATTTACGGCTAGTGAAGGCAGTTCACATAAATACAGTCTTCAAAGTTACCCATGTGAATCTTTTTTCTTTTTTTTTTTTTTTAGCTAATGGTATAAGTATCCTTAAAGCAAAATTCATGCCATAACAGTTTTCTAAAAATGCACTTTTGATCTACTCTGTTCAAACTTTCTTTACAATTAAATGTACAGGTGTGAAAATCTATGTAGATTGCTTACAGCTAATGAAAACAATTTGCAAAGAATGACTGCAGAGTTGCTACTTACCTTCAAAATAACCAAAACAATATTTTTACTTGTTTTAAATGCCATAAACAGTGTATATAGCTTTTTAGAAATGTACTATTGGCTTCTTAACAGTCCAAATAAAATTTGTTCTGATTTATTTCCTGCCAGTATAGGTAATTTATTACAAGTTCCATAAAGTATAGTTACAAACTATCACAAAAATTATAGCAGCCTATAGAGTTTCAGTTAACCTTGCCCATGCAATTACAGAGGGGAAAGCATTTATAATGCATTTGTAGTCAATATTTCACATCACCCTGATAATATAATCATTATTCATTCCAATATGGAGATGAACATTCGGGGTTGTCATAGCATTCAGTCATTGCTTGTAACAAACTTTAGAAATGTCTTGTCATGGATTCACCCCTAATTGTGAAAAGCTGGTTGTCCCATCTTTCAGTAGAGGCTGATTTGCTTTCTAGACTATCTGGAACAAGCTAACAAGTTAGAATAGATGAGTGTGGCTGCTGGGAAGTATCACAACACAAGAAGAACTCGTAGAATCTACTTGTTTACAACTGATAAGTTAATAAAGAGATCAGCCAAATCTGGGGTCTGTGCTTTGCTTGTCCGTGGTAATAGCAGCCAGGCATTAGAAAGAAGTGCAAGCTTTGGAGCTGGATCTACAGTTCCTGTTTCTGATCCAGAGCTGCCTATTAAGACTGTGCAGAGTCAATCCTGCTGCAGTCTAAGCTGGATTTTCCCATTGAGTTCTCATCAGACCAGCATTCAGATCTGGCTCTGCTTTTTGGGCTAGTTTAAAGAGAAATTCATATCTGCTTACCTCTGAATGAATGCTTCTCCTAACCTAGGATATGTCAAGGGGAGTTGATACAGATCTACGGAAGTAATACTGATTTAAGCAAACAGGTTATTTGGCTAATAACTGTTTTTTCTAAAAAAAAAAAAAAAAAAAAAATGCACGAAGGGAAGGCCTTTTCTATTTAAAAATAAAGGTTTTAATGAGCACCCTGTTCACTGCCATACTGATAGATAATCATGAAGGAGAGGGTCTGGAAAAGTTTCTTCATAGTCTTTTCATAAAGCACTGGTGTAAAGCTGTCATCTCTACCTTACAGCAGACACAGTTCTGTAGCATTGACCTGAGGCTGAACTGTGAGCTACCTGGCAAGTCTTCCATGTTCATCCTCTCAAGCTGAGCCACAGCCATTAAACCCCAAATAGAAGGCCACAGCAGTGGTAGGTGATGAGAGACCATACAAAAGAAGGTGAGCATTAGGGCCTGTGAAAGGAAACCCTGTGCTTGCAAGGACTGCCGAGCTAGGTGTGGACCATCGGAGCTCCGTAAATGTTGTTCTTCTAATCACTTCTGATCATAGTGTGCTCCTGCAGGGAGAAGGTGATTGTTTCAACAGGTCAGGTGTATTTACGAGGTGTAGACAGTGCCCTAAAAGGTTTGCTGGTTTATAATGAAAGGAACTGAACAACTATGTCATGTTACACCAGCTGGTATGGCTTCTAGTATTGCTCTGAAACTACACCACAAATAAATTCCATAAACTTAGGCTACTGAGCATCCAGTCCAAACACCTGCTTTTTTTTCCTTAAGTGTTAATCCTTAAGCAATTAGGCACAACATGAAACTTTGTTTCTTAGAAATTTATTATGTAGGTCATGTTTGTTTGGCTGCAGTAAGGACTTACTGTTTTCGATACAGTAGTCTTGTTTATGTACAAAGACAGGGGAAAGTATGGCTTTTATAAACACAGTTGTGCATGGATAAAGTCTTCCTTCCAAGAAGCCCTGTGTACCACAAGCTTTTCTTATCCCCTTCCAGTCTCACTTTCACAATACCTTGTCCTGCTGTTTGCCTGCTTTTTGATTCCTTTCACACACAGCTTCAATGAAATCAATGCCCCCGCTCCATCTTTGCTGCCATTTCACTGTAGAGTTCCTGCTCAGACTTTAGTCATCCTGCTCCGTGCCTTGAGAAGGTGATTTCTGTTGATCCAATTGACAACAATAATAAAAAACAAGATGTGTAATTGCCTTTCTGTTCTCTCTGAATAACTGTGTGACACACCTGTCAGTTTCAGTGAGAGCTGAGCTTGGATGCAGACTGAATAGCAGCCACCCACAGCCTTGAAGGACACCTCAAGAGCCAGTTCAATGGTCAAAGTGGTTGATGTAAGAGTTTCTTTTTATACTATGTCTCCAAGCCAGCAGGCACTTATAGTTGTTTAACTTCACCAACGTAAGTCACTTTCATTCAGCTTGGTTGTTGCAGTTCACAGTGCACAGATAAACCCAAAGGTAAAGAAAATAACAACTCATACATCTTTAAATGATGTATCCCAATACCATCTGCTCCCAGGAACACCCTATTATCTCCAGCTCCAAGTTAGCCTGAGGCCAGGCAGGTTCCCATCTCACAGTGTGTGTCCTGCTTTCTCAGACATGCAAAGGAGACATAATTTAGACAACAAGCATTGCTGCAAGGTAGCTTAGTTTAACTTTCAACTTTTCATTATTTTTTCCCCTCCATCGGAAACTGTGACACTGAATAAGCATCCCTTGATGGTGGCTTTCAGATTTCCCAAATCTGAAAATTTCAAAGCACAGGTTCTAACCAGCTACTGGTGCACACAGCAGTAAGGCTTGCTCCTTTCAGATTAATCAGGGCTTCACTCGGCGATCCTTCTAATGCTACTTCAGTCTCCCCATCCCTTAAAGCAGGTCTGTGGAGAACCAGGTCTGTGCTTCCGTTCAGCTTGCTGTAGGCTGTGGTAGGGACAGAAGTAGGCAGGAGGAATTTGGCTTGAGGTGAGAGTTATTACCTTGGGAAGACTCAAGGTAGAGAAACGCTATTGTTCTCCACACCAGAAAGGGATATGCTGATTTTAGGGGGAAAGGAGAAATAACCTTCACCCTTAAAATGGACAATGAATCTTTTTATTACTGCTTTATGATCATAATGGATCTGCAACTTAAACCAGTCTGTTGCCCTGGATTGTTTCAACAAGTTCAAGATCAAACTTGGCTTTCTCAGTGTCAAGTGAGTTGAAATTAGAGGAGTATTGATTATTGCCTCAGCAGCGCTGTGGTCTGCTCACAGCAGCCTGTGGAGAATAGAAAGTTAAACAAAGGGATTAAACAAAGGGAGAAAGTGGGCCAGCAGCTGCAGATGGTGGCTAAACTGACGCTTGCACACAGGCTCCAAACAACCTTGGCTGTAATTGCTTACTTCTAGAACCATCCTTAGGATCATTGAACAGAGGCTCCTTTAATTGTCTGCTTTTACAGTGGTTTCAGAGAGAATTTTGCCATTTCTGTTTGGCTACATCTCAGAAAAATTCACATCATTTCCCACTGCCTGTGAACAATCATGCCGTCATATGCCACAGAGATGCTAGCAGCAGCAGTCCTTCTTCAGCTCCAGAGCAAGAAACAAGGGACCCTTTGCACATATGGTCCTACTGGATCCTCAGCGTCTTTGCTGAATTGGTGGCAGGCTTTCCACTCGCATCTCAGGGGCTCTGAATCATTAATGGTCCAGTCACCTTTGCTCTCAAACCTGAACTCTGGCTTTGCTTAATCAGCAAAGCTGATGTTTTTTTCCCCCCCTATCTGGGCTAGTAGATATGATTCATAACATCTCATGGCACTGTGTGTTTTCAAAGTTAATCTGATCAGGCCCGTATTTCAAGTCACTCAGTTCTTGAATCCTAGTAAGTCTACTACAGATGTGAGACTCCTGCATCCAAGTCCAACTGGCAGGTCATCATGTGCATCCCCATGCAGATGTGGTGGAAAAGCATCCAATTCATATGTTCAGTTCCTTAAAGGAGTCTTAGCGCCAGCACTAGGCCTGCAGCTGCATCAGGCTGGCTTGCCTTTAAAAGTGCCACATGCAAGGATGAGGACAGATGATCTTAAGACGTATGGGTACCCCATCTTCTCTGCTCCTGGGGCTTCCAGAAATAGCTAATTGATTCCCTATTAGCGCTGAGACAAGTTTTGACCCTGAATTTGTGGCAGCTCTATAGTATGACCAGCTATTTTGCAGCCAAGTAGAGCATCTAAAAAACATTCAACTCTTTTCACATCAGTGCAAATCCAGAGATTTTAGGCCAATAATGTGGGTTTAAAAGGTCTTCTTAATGAGTTTTATATGGCCATTCTGCAGTTCACAGTCTGCTGTAAGCTGACTAAGTGCCCTTCAGGTTAAGAAGAGATCAGACAATGTTGGGATTGATACACAACTAACTAGTAATGACTGGTGTACATGTTTGTATTTCTACTCTTAATGTAGATTATCAGCATTTGTGCACAGCTAATTTCCCTCTCCGTTGTGAGCCCTTTCATCAGAAAACAGAAAGATGCATTTTTTTGTAATAAGAAATTGAACTTTTGGAAAAAGAAAAAGAGGCCTCAAAAAGAGTAAACCTTAGTTAAAACTTACTAAGCATGTCAGTAAGTTCTCTTTAGCACCCTGACTCATTGCAAGCTGTTATATTATTCTCTTGGCTCAAGGTAGCTTATACTCATATGTAATGACAGCTGCCTTATTAGAGATACATCTTGAAGTTTTAACACTGCAGAACATAAATAGCACCTTGGAGTTGCAGAACCTTGCTTATCTTGCTAATGAGATACCAAGAGGAGAAACAATGACGCAAGTTCTGGGTTAGTCATGAGACAGGTGCCACCCACACTTGGAAAGGATTGCCCGCAGCCACAGCACAGGCTAATCTGTTGGTGCCAGCAGAGAAAACAAAACTAAATTATTTCACTGACGTGTATGAAGAAATACTCCCTCAGTGAGAAATCAGGAGCATCAGGCTGGGTCCCATCACAATTTTCTTCACTTTCTTTTGTCCATGTGACAAGTAGTACTTGGGAGCTTGGATCTTTCCCATTAGTTAAGTAAGCCTTGATGAGCCTGGAGGGAAAGAGCAACAATCAAGAGAAACAATCCTGCCATTTTGGAAGAATTGTTTTATCCCCATCCTTCATACGTTGTGTACATCGTGTGTATTGAAGTAAGTCAATCCTGTTGGGGGCTTTCCATTCAAATTGCTGCTTTTTCAATTAAAAAGACCACAAAGCATGATTAAAATTCAGATTGCTGGTCTTGGCTGTTTTCATACATTGGCTTTAAAACATTTGTTAAGCACCATCTGCTGTACATTCAGAAAATAGCAACTAGAACTGCTCATCTCTTTCCAGCTTCTTAATAAAATTAAAGTTATTTAAATGCTGTCTACTATGAAATATAGTATGTCAGCTCCAGAATGTTTAAACTGCATTTATATAGTTCTCCAATTGCATTATCTATCTACAGTTAGAGATAGAACACAAGTTTCTCTTGGGAGAGGAACTGTATTACAGTTAACAACTGTATTTTGTAATAAACATCATGTCCTAGAATAGGACAGTGGAAGGAGTCAAGAAAATATCTATGTTAAGCCTGAATTCCAGGTGTACTAAATAAAAGAGGATGAATGCAGCCAGAGACAAAGCACTGTCTTTCAAGGACAAATTCAATGTGCAGTGACTGCAGGACTCAATGACAAAAACAAAAGCTACACATCAGTTGAAAATCCTAAATGGGCAATATTAGCTTTTCAATATTGTTTAATTATCAGATCAGTTATCACTAATACTCCCAGCCATCACAACTCTTTTGACAGTGAACTGCAGGCAATGGAGAAAAGAACTCCAATTATTAGACTGAACTGAGTGAAAAGCCTGAAAGGAGTAAATAAACCTGGAGAACATTTAAATGAAAAACAGCCACTAGACATTTTTTCCGTCAGCTTCTGTGTTTGGCCTTTCTTCCCTGCTTTTTAGCAGAAGACGTTCTCTCTGAGCAGGAAGGAAGGAGTGTCAGAAGCTGTTGCATTCAGAATGATTTGCACAAGAGCACGAAGGGAAAGATTGCAACCATGATGTGCAAGGCAAAGGCTGACCAAACAAAGCAGAGTTGGAGAAGCCTAACTCTCAGAAGTGCCCTGCTGGAGCAAATTCTGCTCCTTTCTTGTCCTTCACATCAATACTTAGTACAAACTAAGCAGGGAGTCCCGCAGCTATGCAGGGGACTACACAGCACCAGTAGTCCTATAATTTAAAATCAAGCAAGCTCCTAGATCTCTTACCTTCTGTGCTCTCCCCATCTCAATCCAGGAGAGAGAAGAGAGAAATCCACCAAAGAAGGTCATCTTTTCACTCAGCCCACAGCCAGGCCTGCTCTCAGCCCTGACCTTTTGGTTCATAAGTTACTTACTCATTCTAAAGTAGGGCAGGCTCCTCTCTGCAAGAAATAAAAATACTTCATAACTGTGAGGACTGATCTGGAGACCAATGAACATCAACAGAAGCCTTGCCCAAGTATGGATCAGTAGATTTCTAAGAAATTCATTGCTCCTAAAGTCAAAGTGATTTTGTAAGCCATTATCGTTTCTGTTCAACCAGAGGGAAAACTGAGGCAAGTAGCAGTAAAGGAACTTGGCTGAGTGATATTACATAAGCCAGTCATCACCAGAGCAAATGGTCCCAAATTACCAGTTCCCAAATCACAGGTGGAACCGCAGACAAACTCTCTGCATGGCTCTCCCCTCTTCCCTCCCCTCCCAGGAAGTTACAGTACTTAAGATTAGGTCTTAGAGAACACAGTCATTATGTGGAAGCTGTTGTTTTTCTGAGTCAGACCTTGCAAATCAGGACAGCTGTTTTCACTGATGGCTATGAAATTATCAGGCATCCATTTTTATCTGCATAAAGATAATAAATATTAAGTTTATAAGGGAATAAAGTCTTTGCAAGCATACTCATCACAATCCTACTCTTACAAAGTTATATTAGTACAACATTCTTGCAAAGAGGGTATAGACACTCAAAGAAAACATCTCAAAGTTGCCATTTTGCAGTTCTGGAAGATGCATTAAACTACATAATAATTTTAATTTCAAAAGGTATAAACCGAGATGTACCAAACTCAGAAATTTAGTAAAATCTTAAATAGATTTCTTAGTTCCATGAATGCACCTCAGGTGAAACCTTTTAAAAACTCAGCATGAGTAAGCAAAGCAATTCTAAATATTAGAATGTAAACATTCTGCAGTGATGCTCTTGACATGACAGAACATTCTCCACAAATTCCATATGAAACATTTCAAGTAACCAGTCCAAACATTAATGGCTTCAAGCATTTAATATAACGTGATACACACTGAAATTTTCCCTGCAGCTTCTCCTCCCTTGATCGTTTGCAGGGTAACAGTTATAATGAACAAGAGGTCAAAAACAAAACAAAACATAATAATTAAAAATAAATAAATAAGTAAACCCTACCCCAACCAACAACAACAAAAAACCTATCCCCAATAAAAATAAACAAGCAAAAGAAAACCTTCTCTTTTGACAGAAGTATTATTCTATGGGTTCTAGGGTTATTCTTGATGCACATCTGTATGAAGAAACTCAGGACTGTACAACAAAGAGTGGGGTTCAAATACCCGTGTATTTACATCCCAAACATTCAGGTATCTAAGATAGAAGAAATAATTTCTTCCAAAACACTGCTTGTTTATTTCTCTCAGTTCAAGGCATTATGAAATCTTAGCTGTAAAACTGCAGTAGTACATACCTGCTTCTGGGTTTTGATCCACATCCTTTAGAAAACAATCAATTTTTTTCTATAGGTTTTGAAAGCCACTTGATACGCATTAAGGAAGATGAATACTTGAATGAAATTAAAAAAAATGTTTTGAAATCCTCTTTTTTTCAACAGTTTCTATATTCACTCTTCCTTTTTCCTTATTAGTACTATTTAACATAATCTACAAAATAAGAACTCTTGCAGCAAAATATTTATACTGATTTGGGCCATAGATGATTATGCTCTAACACAGTGCTATCAGAGATTGATATTGAACTACAGCTAGAAGCAATTAGAAGCAATTAGAAATGTAATAATTGAAAGCAGCCACACCAGGATTGTGGATTACTTCCACAATAATAAAACTAGGGTGGTGATAGTATGATCTCAACCAGTTTAAAACTAGTATAGCTAGCAACAGTTAACTCACTGAAATTGTTCCCTCCTTTCAGCTGTGCAAAATGAAAAAGAAATCAAGTCGGGTATCTCTCTTTCTTTTAACAAAAGAAAGAAAGAAATGGGGTAGGAAATTAGAACATAAGAAATTAGGCATTGACATCAGAAATCAGTGGAAAAATAAAATAAAATAAAAAAACTTCAATCTTCTAAAGTCTCAATAAAAAAGTCTCCAAAAAGCACCGACTTCTATGATGTTCTAAGAGTAGATATCAGCATGAACATAAAACAGATCTATATATAGAAACGATGAAGAAAGATAAAATGTCATGCTACAAGGTTTAAGATTTTATCCTGCCAGATGCTGAACTCTCTGGCCCTGACCCAGCAAACCATTTAAGCATGTGGTTAGAAGTCAGCGTGCATGTTGCCCTGTTGAAACAAATGTGGTTATTTAAAGTTAGCACATAGTTACGTGCTTTGAAAGATTGGGTCATTAGAGTACCAACCACTTACTGCCAGAGTATAAGGCTAAATTACTGCTATGTACAGGTGGTTACTTAGCTGTCCATTATGAGGCTCACATACCACTCTCTGAAGCACACTTTGAAGCATTTCCTCACCAGTGGATAAGAAAAAAATGTGGGTCTTTGTGGGAAGGAAATTACTCCTTTCCCATCATTTCACTTTCATGTGCAAAACCAAATTACACTGATGCCCAGGTACAAGCATCACGTGGGGAAACGCATTCCACTATCAAAGACAATGGTAGTTATACAATGCTACCCACTGCATCCCATGTGCACTAACTCCATTAAATCCAACTTCCTCCTGTATGCAGGCCTAGTATAACTCATAATTTGCAATGAAAAGGGTAAAATCATGCAGATAACAAATGCCACATTTTGTTTTTAGCATTGTTTAGATTTTCTAAAATACTGCTTGATGCTGGGCAACATTGCTGCCTAGCAAAAACATTGTTGTTAAAAAGAAGAGTTGTGCCCTCTTAATATTGAATAGAACTTGTAATCCTATCTTAAAGCCAGGAGCAAGACTAGTTATAAAAGTGCATTTGTAGCCTTTGTTCTGACTGTTGTAGACTGGGAAATAGCTGTGTGCTCATTAAAGTATATGTCAAACCTCTCATATATGTCAAACCTGACATATATGTCAAACCTTCTCATGAAACCAAATCACATTTGTTATGCTCATGGAAGCAAGAGAACCATATTCTGCAGATGTTTGCCTGCCCAGGAAATAAGGTCCCTTTCCTTAACTGAGGTGACTTTTTCTACTGTGATTTAGGGGTTGTGAGTAAAAGTTAGAATAGAAACTCATAATTTTATTTTAATTATGGTTTTATATACCTGCCAAAATGTATCTGTTCTGTTCAGATCTCAACATGTGATTCCGCCATGGTTGGTTTGGCTTTTTAGTTTTGTTTTTGCTTGAGGAGTGCGGGCATACTTTGCCTTTGTCAGGGAACACGTTCACAGTTTGGTTCTTACCATGTAGAGAGAAAATACCCACATAGGAAAAAAAAACAAAAAACAAACACTAAAAATCATATTACTTCTTTTTCCCTTATTACTTGCCTCTAACCTTATTCTGCCATCCTTCCTGTTTATGTCCTCACGTTATTGCACCATCTTCATTCAAGCAAAGCACAGCACCTGGCCATTTCAGGAGTCAAGAGTTACCTTGCCTTCATAGGAGAACCCTATTCTGTTGTTACAGTCTCTGCTTGGTGCTCAGGTATCACAGTGATGATTGAACTAGAAATAGTAATATGTGTGACAACCTTTACATAGGGAGAGAAAGAATTCTGTAATGGCAGTGCAGTTAGGCTTTTGTTCTTAAACTCTGCAGTGGTTCTGCAAAGGTTTTTGTAACGAGGCAGAAATGTCTCTCTCACCACAGAGGTTACTAAAATGGTAAACATCAGGGATAGCAGCACAAGCATTTGATGAGCACATATAGCATAAAGTTCTTGTTTGTCAAATACTGAAATCTCGGCATAATGCCCCCTTAGTTGGGACTGTTCCTGAAATTCCTGAAACATCTCATCACTTCAGTCCCTAATTGTCTGCATCTCCTTCTCCACCCTGTCCATCCGCAAATGCATGGGCTATTATTCTTATATCTCTTATCTCTGGTGTTACCTTGTCCGCTGTTGATGAAGGGGAAAAAAAGATGTAACTCTAGGCTGTCGATCAGGATCAGCCCATCCTTTGCAAATGTCAGCTTCTGTCAGTAAGAAGCTAAGCAGTGTCACACTGTATTTGAATCCTATGTTCAAACAAAGCAGAGAAGCTCCTGATGAGAAGAAATTACTTCTTTAGGTCATCTACCAGAATCTATTTGTGTGATTTAAGGATAGGTTCACATTTGGGTAGGGTATAGGAATCTTTTTTTTTTTTTTTTTTTTCTCCAAGTGCATAACTAACTCCATGGAAGAAAGGTGTTCTTGGAAGATGTAGGAGTACCTACAGGGTCTTGGGCTACAACTTAAATTGCTCTGCTTGGCTGTGGTTTGACTCCATGGTTTATAAACTTCAACATATATGATAAAAATAGACTCAGTTGAAAGTAAATGAGGGGGAAGTAAATGTATTCTACCTCCACATATGCCAACTGAAAGCTGACTTTGAAGTGACAGTGATATGGGAGATATGGAAAACCTGATCCAAAGCAGACCTAGGTAGATTGGTAAAATACCAGCTGACATTCCCCTCAGTGAGGTGTAGCATTTCAGAACAGTTTCAATCTACAACCGTAAAAAAAAAAGATGCATAAACACAAATGCTTCATTTCCCCACTGACGAACAGAGTGTTAAATGACTTGCCAGGGTTATGCAACCCTGCTTATGCGTAGCAGGTTAACAGCGAACCTATTGATCCAAGTCTTTCCTTGAGTCTATCCGATGGATTGCAACACTGCGACTCAGAGTTTCCTTTTGGATCCCTCCAGCTCTAGCATTTGGATTTCCAGCTCTAGCATCCTAGGGGTAATATTTCATGAGCCAAGACAGCAGAATTAGAAAGAATGCTGCACTAAGAAGGAAGATGGGCTGCAAACCAAACTCTCTGAGGCTGATGGTAATGTTGTTATTGATGTTATTGGGCTAGACTTTTGACTTTTGAATAGTCTGGAAAAAGAAGGGCAAACAGCAGAGAGGAGTGAGACAACCCTAACTGGAACTGATCTGGTCTGAATAGCTCAGTTGTAACCATACAATGAATAGCACAGGGTAGCCACAGATAAGGATATAAAACCCATGCAAAGTTGAAATGTGGGGGTAGTCTCTAGAAAAGCAGAACTCCTTTACTTTAGACTATACACAAGAACTGGGCAGATGATAGCTCCACCATGGCCTTGATAACTGCAGCATTTAGAGGAAAAATCTCTACAACACAGCTCTAGGGCACAATCAGACAGCTTAGAGGTAAAACCACTTTATTCCTCAGTCCACATCACCTAGCAGGGGGCTGCCCTTAATTAGGCAGATGTAGAAAAGCTAAACTGAGGAATGAGTCATTTTGCAGTAACCTGTAGGTCAGGTTTCAAACTGAACCATTTTAGGACTTAAAAAATAAAGAACCCATCCTACAGACAATCTGTGTCACCTCTTCACCTGGCAGCAATTAAGCATTGCTTGAATGCAATCAGTGGCCTGAGGGAGCTGGAGGGCTCTCCCTTCACCTTTCACTCACCTTCATCTAACAGGAGAAGAAAAGAGAAGGACACCTCTATACACTGTTCATCTATGCAATTCACTGATTTATTTATTTATTTTATTTTGGAAACACAGTAAGTAATTAAAATCAATCAGTAATGAAAATCTATCCTAACCTAGAGCTGGGCAAATAACCTTTCTAATAGTTTAGATGCCATATCACAACACTGAAAACTCACAGGCTGAAATGTTCTGTGGTATAACTGATGCTTTAGATTATTTTAATGACTGCTATTTCATGTTTTAACTCCATGGACCAATTGCAATTGTTCTAAATTTCAGCTTTGCTATTCAATTATCACATGAGCCGCATAAAACCCTCTCAGTTTCCTGCTCTGACAGGATCTGCACATTTGCAATTCTGCTTCCCAGCGCACTTGTGTATGTGGCTTTGAAACCTGCTCTGCCAGTAAAACTGAATTATTTGATTGTTCCGAGAAAATGAACACAAAAGGGACATAAAAAGAGCAAGCTGAGTTTATTCAAGATTTGGACAAACATCTGTGGAATGCTCCTGGCATTATTTGCCCAGCTCTTTTTAACACTGTGGTGGTACAGCATTTTAAACAGTGTGGTGCCTACGGTACCCATGCTCACTCAGCATCTTCCTCCAAGACAGGATCGCAGACAGGCTGTATCACCCAAAACATGTTGTACCCACACACTCACTGCAAACTCAGACCCTGTAAAGCTTCCTGGAGGGTGAAGAATTAAAGGGGAAAATTGTTCAAAGCATTACAATGTGCAATTTCAATGTAAGGCATAATGAAAGTAGCTGTGTGGGAGGATATTACTTCATTATAAACCTCAATCGGATGCCCGAAGATTTCTATCATCTCAAGAGAACATTCCATCAGGCTCTACAAGAGGTTTTCCAGTGGAAGAAAAATTGCTCTCTGCTCCCCGCCCCCCCCCCCCCCCTTCAGGCTTGAGAAAATTGTATGGCTTTTTTAACAGTTTCTAATGAAATCCCATATTACTGCTTCTCCCCTGGGAGACTTCAAAAGTCATGCAAACTTCACAGAGCCCATATGTTCGTAAACCTCAAGCAAAAGACCAGTAAGGAAATAAATTGCAGTTCTCCAATTAGCATCTGACATTCTATAATGTTTTTTTGAAAGGGAGAATTTGTCTTTTTTCTTAACCATGCTGATAGAATAAATGAGTTACTAAACCTAGCATTATTTCATGTTTTAAGGCACACTGAAATCAAAAACTCCAATTCACGGTGGAATACGAAACAAACCCAGCAATTTAGAACACGCTAAAGGGGATAAAACATGCATGAATATTTTCTTCAAGCTCCTTATTGTGTATTCACAGCTACTGCCAAGCACGACAACATAGACGGGGTATTAGGATATGAAATGGGAAGTGGTCAAATTTTCAAAGCAGGCTGCTGGGTGTCGAACACTTTTGAAAATCTGGCCCTTGACTCTTGGTGACATTCCAGAAAGAAATCTCTCTCTGCTGGCACTTGGCCAATCAGCTTTGGAAATCCTTTTGCACAGTTATTTCAGTAAAGCATAAAAGCCGATCCCTAGCTTTCTCTGTGTGATTAAGCACTGTCACCAATCACTATGCAGCTCTAAGATACGCATTAAATATTCCTAGATAAATCCTCCATCCCCAGAGAAATGTGTTCCCTGTACAACTGTAAATCCAGGTTCTGTGTTGAAACTAATCCAGTCTGGCAATGCTGTGGCCCTAGAAAAGTTTCCTTGGAAACGACAAACTCATGCAATGGCAAAGTCAACCAATCTTTTCATGCCACTATATTATATTAAAAACACCTGGTTTATTTATACAATGACTTACAGATTAGGGTTTTAGAAATAATAATACATAAACTTTATAGCAAAAAATATACATATAATATTTCATCCTTCTGTGATATATAGAAATGATGTATATTTGTGTGTGTGTACATATATATAAATATATGGTTTGTAATTATGCTTAGGGCACTTGTGTATAGATATGTGTATCTACATACACACAGTATACATTTATTTATCTTTGTCGGTGCCATGTGTGTATACATAAACACACATAAATACACACACAGGACCATATTTACACTCTGTGAGTAGATGTGTACATTGCAGAATCTGCACACAAACAGCTGTAGTCCTTCACTGGCTGTGAGCATCAGGGGGGTCAGTGACACCCACGTTAGTGTCCGCTGAGAGAGAACAAATGTCATCGCTGTGGGCATAGGACTGGCTTGATGCATCTTCCTTTGTGAAGAACTAGATTTGCTGGACAGTGGCACCCTGCAATGCAGGGCTTGTTGCATGGTCCAATCTCATTCCAGTTGTCACATGTTTTGACACATCCTGGACCACAGGTATCATAAACTGCACAGTGTTTACACTGGGTTGCTGAAAGACAATCAAAAGGAACAGAAGATGGGTGTTACACAAAACCAGGTAAGGACATGCAAGGAAATTTACATATCTTGTTGACTGCTTTCTATTGCAAATATCAAAAGGTACATTCTGGTACTATGATCATCTAGAAGAAAAAGCTAATTGTAAAGAAGTTCCACTGCATGAAATGCAACATGACTTTACATGACAAATGTAAAGGTAGCAACATTCCTAACCAAAAAGGTATCAAGTTCCTAATAGTCTTGAACATTTTGAGAATTTTAACAAAACTGACAGTCTATAAACCTTTGTCAAAGTCCCTGTCTACAAGCAGATCTGTGCCTTGTATTTAATGACTAGCATTTTTTACTTACTTGTCTTTTATCAAAAATTCCTGAAACATTTACATGGACAGACAGTTATTACCAATTCCACTATTACAGAAAGAAAAGACAGTCATTCACCACAACAGGTTTTCTACTTCTAAGATTATACTTTCAATATTGCATATTGCAGCAAACCAAAACAATGTTGTTAATTCAGCAGCACCAGTTCTTTTATAAAAAAAAAAATAATCAATGATTTCTATCCTTTGTGCTATTTTATCAAGTGATCACTGAGAATGAGGATTCTCGTACTTGATGATTCCAGTATCTATTCAATGATTTATGTAGTTGGCAGTTCAATGGGTTTCCAACATAAAGACTACTGAGGGCTCAGCTAAAAGCACTATAAGCCCACCAGATCAATATTTAAACTCTTAACATTTTATATCCTGCCTTCTTAGTATGGACAATAATCCATGGTTCAATAGAAAATAAAAGCCTGTTACTCTTTCTAACAGCTGTGCTGATGGCAAAAACAAGTACTGATAAAATAGTTTATAGATGGTAACAGACTCTCAAGCATCCAGAAACATATCTTGCTATTTACAGAGAGGTGGCTGAATTATAAAAGGTTTCTTCCATTTTGAGAGAGATTGAAGGTGCAGATTTTGTTAAAAAAGAGTACTGTTAGGGACAGAAAGTACTGTTTTGTTGTGTGGACTAGCCTCAGAGTGTCACTACAGTGTTGCTGTTATTCATAAAGATAATATATGCAGAAATAAACTGATTAAAGCACTAAAGTCTTTAAGAGAGTTACAGGAAGGATGGAAGTCTTAGTGCTAAGGCATCATAAATTTAAGGGGTTCTTCTACAGTAACAAAGTGATCTTCAAACCAGCATCAGCTTCTTGCAAGTTTTACTTCTTACACATTTTAAAGCATCTATGCAAATGCAAAAGCAGCACTGAAGAAGGAAGGAATTCTGGAAAGTTCTCAAGACACAGGTATTAAATGTGCAAACAAAAAACTGGCTAGTACAGCAGAAAACAACCCTGGAGTTACAGAGAATCAACATATAAATATTAGATAGATATTAGATATAAGGTAGATATTAGAAAATAAAGTTTTCTAGCTCTAAGCATGAAAAAGCACTAGAACAAGCTACTTGAGCTCTGTGAGACATCTTTTATTGAACATCATTTTAGAATAAGTTGGGAAAATTATCTTTCAGAAATGTTTGAGATGATAGGCTTATCCTACATTTGAGGACTTTTTTTCAAGCTTTACATTTCTATCTTCCTCTGCATAACTTCTGTGCACACTGAAGAAGGGAATAAACAAAAGGAATAATTTAAATGAAATTTAAAAGGGAAATGGGAAATTTAGAGGGTGGAAAAAACATGCAAGCAATATTAAGCATACAGTAATACACTAGATTCACTACAAATTGCACTTACACAATGTGTTAAGAATAGAGATAGAATCCTTAGAGTGGAAAGAAAAACGTGCAGAGTTTCCAGGAGCTTTCAAACATATTAATATATTTTGCAAATGTATTAATTGTCTATAAAAGTAGATTGAGATGCTCAAAGCACAACATGAGTTATCTTAAAGAGGCTGTGACCTTAAGTTTTTAGCCTGTGTAGGTTTCATTCCACAAAGCTTTATGGCAGTAATAGCCAGCCCATTTATTCCACCTGAGCTCTGTTTGGTGCCTTAGCTGGTGGTTTTGAGGAAAGTTGGCTCAAGGTCTCCTTTCCACTTCCTCATGTCTGCCCCAGAGTAAATGAGAATATATTACAGGCTGCCTTCAGCAGCTGTGGTACCCATAAGTTCTCCCCAGCTCTACTCTACCACATAAGGATAGATGCCCTCTTGCATGTCCAGATACCTCCTTCTCCTTGAGATGATCCCATGGAGAAGACATGACGGCTTTAATTTCTGCTGTAGTCAGTCCGTAATGGGGCTATTAACTTACTGCCAAGGGAAAAATCAGAAAAGTACAATAGTTGCTGTTTAAGTTCCCCGGATGGTTTTTATTGTTGAGTGCTTCAGTTGTTAACATGTGGTGTGATTGATCCAGAACATTCCACTTCATCAACAGTTTAAAAAGTAAAAATAAAGACATTCTGCAGTAGGCTTCCCAGGGACTGCTGAAATGAATCAGTACCTTGTAAACATGGAAAACAGAAGTGATGCCTTTGCACCCATCTTTTGAGGCAAATTCCTCTCTTATAGAACTAAGTTCTGTTAGTAATAACTTAGTCCACTAGCAAAAAAAAAAAAATAAAGCACAAAAGTTACTAATAATACCGCATTTTGCAACATTACCAGTCCCAACAGGATTTTTCTACTCTTCTTCTAGAACATGTGTTTGGCATGACAGATGTGAGCTTCCTCAGACCGCTTTCTGAGCTGGCGGGACGATAGCCAGCTCCAGTCCAGAAGCCATATAGTCACATAAACACAGCACTGTGCCTGAGCTAATAAACCCTGCCTAATAAGGCTATACAGTTTTCAGACCAGAGCTGGCTTATTCCAGCCAGTTTGGCACTTTCACAGAGAAGGCTTGTATCTGTCAGCACCCATCTTTGTAGATGTAGCTGTAATTTTTTAGGAGGAATTTTTGTTCCCCAATATAAAAGTCAAAGTACCTAACATGGAACTGCTGAAGACTCCCCTTGTAGTATGATATCTGGTAAATCTGGTTCCACAGAAATTTCTGAGCTAGTATTTGTGCATCAGTGCATCATGCAGCTTCTTGTGCTGGTGTTGCACAGATTGGGCTTTCAAGGTGTTTTGAAGGACTTTCAAATTAGGTGTCACTTGTGGAGCTTGCAATTCACAAAATGTCCTTTTAACACAGAGCAGTAGAAGGCAATAAATCTGAGCACTGCTCTTATCATGATACAGTTCTGTTTATCCTTCAAACTTTCAGTTTTTAATAAGTTTCCACTGAGAAGTAGCCTTCCCCCCTTCTCATGCATATTCACAGAGAATTAGAAAGATTAAAGAAAACCAAGATATAGCAGGTAAAAAGAGTGACTTTGGCCAGAAAATTCCACAGCAGAGATGAGGGGACCCAGCAGAGAAGAGTGAAAATCAGATACAGGCTCATCTTCCTCTAGTTTGACTGGTCATCGTCTAGCCTGACTGATCATAAAGGGATGAAAGGAGAAAATTGTTCAGCTTTTATGAAGTTGTTGGAGCATGCCAGCACATCAATGCTACCATGTGCACTTTGCACTCTATTATATTCCCTATCTGCTTTTTCTGTGTAGGTATGTCCATGGCAGGGAGTTATTGACATCTGCCATCCTAGAGTCTTCTTTCCCTCAGTGACCTTAAAAATTCAGTGTTAAATTGCTATGGCCCAAGGCCTTTCACCATCCTCGGTTTACTTAATCACACTTTTAAAATCGCTTCTTTATCATTTCTTGGGCTTAAAATATATATATATGTTTTCTATCTCCTTTTCAAAGCCTCTTCCTTCCATTTCTATCCCTTCATTTCCCTCTCCATCATATTCTCTTATTTCTTCATTCTTTCTCCCTGACACTCCTGTTTTTGTTTGTTTGCCTTGTTAATACATCATATTTTTCGTATGTCCATCCTAACAAGTCTCACTCCTCATGCAAACCTGAATTCCTTTCCAAACCCTATCAGTTCCCATGCAGATCTCACCAACCATCCCTAGCCCTTTTCCCTACTCATTAGCTTCTTCTCTTCACCCCTCCTGTTAAATGATACTCCCTTTACTGAGACAGCCTCAAAGGACAACAAGCCTTGCGCTGTAGTATTTCGCAGAGGACTTAGAGGAGGATACATTGCTGCACTGAGGGGGAAGGAAGAGCATGTAGGGAACAGGACATATAATTCAGCCTTCTGAGCATCCTGTTTGGCTGGCTGTCCAGACAACACAAGCTTTCTAAAGATTATAAAAATGAGTTAAGTGTACAGCAGTCAGGGTAGAGGAGCTGGCAACCACACAAGATCTGGTTTTATAACACACAAAAGAATAATTAAAACCTGACTACACTATTAAGTATACTCCTTTTCCATCAGAACACAGCTCTTCCAAGTATCCCACCAGCTATGAAATGTCAAACAGGAAATGAAAGTCACAGAACACTAAGGTTTTATTACAGATATATTGTTTCATACCCAGAAACTTTTATCCACAATTAAGACACAATAATTGTAACTATGAGTTTTGGAAGAAAAAAGTAAGTTAAAGAATAAAATCTTGGTGCTGGCCACTGGTAGCATATGGACACGTTACAGATGCAGTGGATGCACTTTAATGCTTACCGTATAACTCACGATAGAAGATCATGCTACTTATTTAACACTGTATGCTAAAGTGTTTTGAGGGTACTTGACCACGTACAGTTTATCTATATTTTCTGCTTAACAAGATTTCCCCTTCCCCTCTAGAAGTCTGAACTGAGGTTAAAAAACTCAGGTGGATTTAAGAACTTCTTTCATTAGCTTTAATGGAATATGTGTGTTTAAATTCCTTCATAATGTTCACTCAAGGACTTTTTTTTCCTTAGAAAATGTTCTTGCCCTTGGTAAAATGACAAAAAATGTGAAAAGAAGCCTCAATTAGTGAACTCGTGATATGCCAACAGTTGTATAAACTCCTTAAGGCAAGTACTGGAGTTTTTATTCATTTTATGGCATCTCGTATAGTGGGGTCTTGGTCTGAAGAGCTTTGGTCAAAAAAATAAAAATAAAAAAATTCAGGCTGCTTATTTCAGTTTCCTCATGGATCTGCTATTGGATCGATAAATTAAAATTGTATATGTTATTAGTGCTGATACCACATCCTTGAACAGTGCTTTCACTTACTGACACCGTGTTTGGATTGTTCTGTTCCTTCATAAGAAAAAAATAAGCCTTTTGGGAACAGTCAATCAAATGTAATTTGCTCTGTCACTCACCCATTCCTGCTATTGTGCCTACAACAGAAAAGGAAATTGAAGTTGAGAGAGTAGACCCTGAGCCACACACAATCACCAAAATAGACCACAGAGCAATAGCTCTTTGACCAGCACTGAGTATCTTCGTCTCGTTTTTTTCCAACTACTGTCAATGGCTTTACATAAATCTGAATACATTTCCAGGCAAACCGAGGCCCTTATAGAGTGTCCTAAATTAATGAGACCATCATCAGGGGAAATATTAATCTGAAATATTGCATTTTACTTCAAGTGACTATGACCACAGGCCACCGCTTCTCATGGAAACAATTACTCACAATTACTTGCAATTAATGCAGTCCTAATCACATGCAGAATTTGGTCCAAGAGCCAGAATTAATGCATGTCTGCATTTTGATATTCCCATTAAAGACATTCTTTTTCCCTTGTTGAACCTTCTGCAATCATATATATATTTTGTCTCAGGAAATACAACTGTGCTTTAACAGGAGGTCAAAGGAGTTTAAATATTATCTGCAATCAAATGTGGACATAACCTGAAAGAAAAAGGCATGCGCTTCTTCCAGAAAGTACATAAAATTATGCTAGCTAACATTAGAAGTGACAAGTTTTGTAACTAAATAAACATCTCTAGTATTTGATGATTCAGAATCGTTCCTGGTAAGGTCCCTCTCCATACCTCAGCACATAACTTCACTGCTGATGTAACTCCAGTTCTAGCCAGTTCATTTCTGATCCTCCTCCACCAGTAAAAGGATAAGAGCCTATTAACCTAAGCACCGGGTTACAAAGATGCCATCCCAAAATGCTTACCTGCACAGTGCTGCTCAGGTACCCACTGGACTTTCAACCCTTCTCGCTGACAGGCTCGGGCATAGGCCAGGAATGACTCACAATAGCAGTTTTTATGAACTGGACACTCGCACATGTCTGTCACACAGGACCTGCAGAACAAAGCCCCAGAACAAATAAGCAAGGAAAGATTTAGCAATTATCTCACCAAGGTTTGGAATCATTTACTCTCCAGTCACACAGAGTTTGATGCCACAGCAAATTATGCTAAGCAGCAAGAAACTTAAACACTCGCCGCTTTTCTGCTGCCAAACGTAACCTCACGTCTCTTTTTTGATGCGCTGTTCTAATGCAGAGAAGGCTTAAGAGCACCAAGGAGAGAACCACATGGGAACAGGGACGTGAGAATAAGAACCAAGAGGGGTCAGGCAGAGACGACCAAGACCACAGTGCTAGGAAGCAAACTCCAAAATGATTTGCACCAACACAAGATAAAGGCTTCTTTCCCATTCCTGGAAAGTTATAGTGTAATAATACTATTAATAACAAAGCAGCAGTGTTAAATGGGTGACTTCTGCAGGAAATGAGCACATGTCCTTCAATGCAAGGAATGAGAACTTCTCTCCAGGTCACCTCCAGCTTCCCCCCACTTTGAAGGCCCCAAAGCAGCTATTTGTTTATTTTCTCAGCAGCAACACTACTAAATGCCAGATTAAATGGAGACAGGCTGATGCAGCATAGCTGAGCAGTTCTTATGCTAGGATACCCCCCAGGCACTTGTTAATAGCACCATCTTCTTCCATCGCATAAGATGGAATCACCACAAAACATGGCAGGGAGCAAAGCTGCTAACATGGCCCTAAAAAATACTGCTATTGTGTTTGTCACCACTATATTTCAAGTTAGCTAATCCAAAATGTGTGCCCATTTGGCACAAATCTAAAGTACAACTGACAAGAGACAGCATATTTGCAGTTGACAGTTTCTGCATATGCAAAATGCTTAAACACTTCTGCAAACACAGAAATGCAAATTAAGAATTGCCAAGTATCTGCTGCTCCAAGTGAAGGGAGGGACAAGGTGTGAGGAAGACATACAGCCCATGTGAGGAAGACACAATCAGGGCCTCAGTTCCTCTGCTTTCCAGAGACGGCTCCATGCATGGACCTTGGGGGTCAATGGGCAAGAGTACCTTGCACCCTAGTGTCCTCTCCATTCCTGAATGATCAAGGCAACACTTGTGAGAGGCACAAGTCCTCCAGAAGGACCGAGGGCTAAAGTCACAAATGAACTCTCCATATTAACTGCTCTTGCTGTGGATCAAAAATTCAACTGTCTTTAGGAAAAAGATGGATATGGGCCTCCTTTTCCAGAAACTTTCCCCATAGCTAGTGTCTGGAAAAGGAGCAAGCATCTCAGCAAATTAATCTGGAGTCCTAATGCCTGTAGGATGCTTTGGAGTCACTGGGAGATCTATTCAAAACTAGGTGAGAGGATTAGTGGCCCATCAAACATGGACAAACTTGTTTCTGCCTATCCAACAACACTCCTTTAAGAGGAGTATTTCCCCTTGTCAGAATTACTGGCTGTTTCAGTGACCTTTTGTATGGTTATGCCTGACAGTTCTGCTTGACATTTCCATCAGCGTTTATTTATTTTTACTCTCAGTGAATCCCCATCGTGAAATTACCTAAAAAGTCAATGTGACAAATAAGCAATATAAGTGTTAATGTAAAAAGGTTACCTGTCCTGCATTTATCAATATATACATAATATGCATAAACAGAATTGCTTTGGATCAAATATATGTAAAATGTTCACATTTACAGACCAGTGGTTTTCATTTGAAACAACTTTACTTTCCATGGGCAATGTAACTTTACTTCACTTGAGTTCTGTGGTGGGTCCCTTTACATCCTTTCCAGTAACAGATGTTGCTGCTTGGGTGTAACAGCTGATAGGCTGTAAGGAACAAATCAGCACTATGTCTTTGGCCTTGTTTGACATTGTTAGCTGATAAAAGACCTTGTGTAAGCACAAAGGGTAACCTTTTTACATGACACAGTAAATAACTTCACACTGTTTCCTTTGGCCACAATGTGCCTGTGATCTCCTGCTAGCATTCTTTCCCACCCATAGCAGGAACCACTTCATATCCCCAGTGCCATTTGGGATATGTATTTCTCATTTTACAGGGAAATAGATGCTTGTTTGCTATTGCAGCAGATTATCATCACAAAGAAGGTCTGTAACTATCTCCACAGATAGAGTCAGTTATCAAAATACCATTCGATCATCTTATCATTTCTGTGCTAGCTAGTAGTGTTTTACTGCTGCCCACTAAGATTTAGTTTTAATGCCCAAGGTGCTTAGGAATGCTTTCCAGTGCCAGGTCGGTTGTGTGTTCACTGACTTTCTGCCTTAGAAATTATAAACCCCTAAGCCTGAGGTACTTCTTCTGCTTTTGAAGCATAACTGCAGTTCTTAGCATCACTCAGAGGGGGATGCCACCTTCTACAGTGAGTCAGTGCAGTGACAGCTAACTCAGGTGCTTGCATCAGGTCAGGAAATCTCAAGGCTCTCCATCAGTCACTCAGTCTTTCTAATTAATACCATGTTCATGGCACTCTTCATGACCAAGCCCGGGCATGGTTTCGGGGATTAGGGAGGCAAGGGCAGTGTTCCCGGCCTGCAGGATGGCACCAGGGCAAGCACGCTGTTTGAGTTTAGCTGCTATATGCATGTGCTACATGATGCTACACCATTAGCCCTTAGCATTGGAATGGCCGTAGGCATCCAGGCAGGCTCCAGAATGAAACGTGCAGTTTGGCTGGGATCACCATTATCTGCTACGGTGTTCAGCATGTGTGTTCACTGCAAAAGGTAGCACGCCACATTCAAAACAAACAATACTCTGATTCATTACACACCTAATTTCTTGTATAATTTTTATTTTCCTGAAGTGTTTTATCCTGGTGACAGCTGCTGGCTCACTCCCTAGGCTTGGCTGAGGACCAGTCATCAGACTGCAGATGCTCTATTAATGAATTACAATTTCTAATTATTTTTATGTTTAAATAATTATGAAAGATGATAGTAAAGGAAACTATATCCACAACTGCCCAGCCTAGTCAATCAAAATAAAACCTTTTTTTTTCCTTATGAAATTTCTTAGTGGCAAGTTTAAGGCATTAATGTTAATATTAATTGTAGTTAGATGGATTGGCAGTTGGGTAGGGAGGAAGGAGTCTTTTTATATCAATTCTCAAATTAGCAGGGAGCAAGTATGTGGTCTGCTTGATAGCCAACAGAGTCATTGCTTCCCTTCAGTGCACCCTGCGGGAAACTCCGTGCCAAGTCACCATGACAGTCAAAGGGCAGTTCTGGGAAAGGACCCCCCTTTTGTTAGGGGGTGGCTACTGAGAGAGTGTTGGCACTGTCCCATGGGCAAACTTTGGCACTGGTTCTGTAATTTTTTTTTTCCAACTATGAATCCTTGTATTTAATTATATTTCTCAGAGTTATTGTTACAGTTATATTAGAGAGTCATTAGGGAATGCTTCATGATATAAATTTACAATCCTATTCTTGTGTGCAGTCCTCACCCATTCCCCTTTCAAAAATCTTCAGTATACCTATGGCTTTTTTTCACCTTCCCCAGTGACTGACACAATTCAAACTTCTTTGTTAGATTCTGTGACTCTAAATGCATGTACGCAGAGGCTTTGGGCTTATCTGTACTCTAAACTGACTGTTCAAACAACATAAAAATACTCTTTTACTAAAATTTTGGAGTTATATCAACAATGAAGCCGTACTGTCAAGTTACCATACTGCCCACTGAAGGAGACTTTAGGTCTTCCGGGGTATTGTGATTTTTCCAAGACTAAAACATTTGCTTAAGTGAACTAAAAGTGAAAATACATTCCAGAAACTTAAACATCAAACCATTAGAGTCATACAGAAAGAATCCCATAGGAAGACTGCAGTGGAAGTCACTGATAAAATTAATCTGTTTTACCAGCTATGGAAATACACCCAGAATACTTTAATCAGCCTTAACTCTGCCCTCAGTGAAATCATATCAAAATGCAATGATGTTGCAGTCCAAAATAAATTTCTTTTAAGGGCCTATTTAGATTTCTAAAAAATATTTGGCTGTGATGGTGTCCTATTTTTTCATCATCTTAAATTGTAGAGAAAATCTTATCACCACCAAATGTAAGGTAATGGCTCCCAGAATCATATTTTCGGAACAGGACAGCATGATGATTAAAAAAGACAGGAATTTTGATCTTAGGTAAACTGACATAATTATTTATGCATACACATAAGTGTTAAGTCCTCTCTCTCAAATCACAGACACTTGTGTAACAGTGAAATAGCCCCAGAGTCTATCCAAGGAAGGTCCAAGTGGACAGTGAGAAATGTTGTTTCCCTCTATTACTCATCCTTTAAACTCAGTCACAGCTTCCCATGAACAGCTTCCCTTAAGAACACAATGAATAAAAGGCTTTGAAACCTGTTCCTGTCCAGCTAGGGAAGAAGTACTGTTCTTCCTGTGAGCCCTCCTTCTCAAAAACACTTTATTTGGAGCCCCAGCTCCAGTGTTGGCCTAATTTAGCACCAGTTATGAGCCCCAGCTCCATATAAGTACCCAAGCACAGCTGAACCTCTCAATCCTCCACTGGCACTAAGTGCCTCACTGTGATTCCTTTTGATGATGCCTGTGCTGCCTGCAGGGTGTGTGTTAGAGATGGCGCTAATTGGGTGTGTATAATCACAAACTGTTGCAGAGGGAAATCCATGAAAGTGAAGGCATCCGGCAGCTGGGGGACACACCCTTGCAGGAGACACACATACACACACTGCTTCCACAACTTCAAAGTGAACTGGATGAGTATGCTCCTTCAGCAACAGCCCTTTTTTCACATTAAACCGTGGAAAGTCTCCAAGTCTCACAAAGGGCAAAGAATTGAGTCCTGTGCTACATGTTCTATGAAAAAGGAGGAGGAACGATCAGCAGTGAATCCCACAGCTTCAGTCTGTGCCACGCGGAATTGAAATTGCAGATGTTCAGTGTCATTTCAGAAACGTCAGCAGTCCCTCATTTCACTTTGCAGTGCACACAAATCCAAACACAGTCATATCAGGAAGGACTGTGCCTTTTTGCATTAAATATATATATATATGAAATCTCATTTCTGAACAGGAATGGGATGCAGGGCACTTTTCAGACCTTTTAGTACTTTCAGGAAGTGGCTTTCTGTAGACAGAAAACACTAACATCCTCCCCTTCACCATTTCACCACTAGGTCTCAGCAGACTTTACAGAAGCTCTTGGAGTTGGTGCATCACCATCCCCATTTTACATATGTGAAAACTCAGACATCAGGCTGTGAAAGGGCTTGTCCTCCATACTGGGCATAAGCTGTATGCTTACAAACTCCACTGACTGAAGGGTCATTGGCCTAGGGAGGAGGATTAATGTTCGGTCCCACCAACCTGTGAGACAGACTCACCAGGAGAACTTACCAGTATGCCACATTGGAGTTTTGGTACAATGTTGGCCTATTTTAGCACCGCTTATGAAAATAGCCAAAATCTACACAACAGTGAGGCTGGATTCCTATAATCACACTGGAGTACTCACAATTTAGCAGCAAAACTCAGGATTCATTTTTCCTGATCCAAAATTAGACCTCCATTTTCCTCTTTCATAGGAAAAATAAAAACCAATGGCTTCCGTCAGTAGCTCCATTATTAGAAGAAAGTTTGTATGGGCTGTTTTTCCCATAAAGTTTCAAGGAGTTGCCATTATTTATGGCCCCCACCAGAGAACTTATTTTACAAGGTAAGAAAATGAGAAGATGAGCTATGCTCCAATATATAATGCAAAGGCTCATGCTGTTCCTGTTGTAAACTGTATTTTGTCTGTATGTGCATGTCTAATCTTACTGAAGTACTGAAGCTTGCTATTTAGAGCTGGAGTCTTTTTATGGCTGAGAGGCTTGAGATCAGAGCCTTGAGATCATTCTCGCTTTCTCCAGAATTTACTAATTTTAATACAGAAGCAGCAAATAACTCATGAGGGAGGTAATTTTGGAGGCTGCAGAAATACAAAAGTCCTTACATCAATTGAGCATTCATTCAAGTACTTGCCTGGGGGACAGACTGTTTCTTGCAGCAAAGGCAGTCATTTTCATAAAGCATTTCTTCCAAGACTAGGTAAGTATACCTGCATCCTCCGTGCATTTCCTACACATTAGAACAATGGTAACATTTCCTTAAATTGAGGGTCTATTAAAGGCATCCATAACAATATTAACAACACTCCATCACATTTTTTCTGGTAAGATCTGGATCAAAAAGCTCTAAAAATGTGGGAGCAGAAAAGGAACTCATAGCACATCTTCTGTGAGCAGTGCAGAGAAAATCTACTGCAGGTATATACTTTCCATAGGGAAATCTCATTCCTATAAAGAGACTATTGGCTTGAGAATGCTTGAGAGTATCACAGTTATTTTTGGTAGGTTGCAGAGGAGGAGTTTGCAGCAGTGGGCATTTGAATCATGTGTTCGAATTTCATCCCAGTCACTGATTTTTGTGCAAATTTGAGTCAACCATGGACAGTATTGCCACAAGGAGCCCAGCAGAAAGAAATGGTAAAACACACATCTCCACAAAAGAGATAGAGCTATATGTGACTTAAGATTTCTTGGGCACAGCAGTCACTTTTACACTCACACTGGAGAGTCCTAATTTAACTTACTACCATTGTTCCTGCTCCAGAGATAGACTTGGCACTCAGAGTCAATTAAACAGAATTACACAAGATATCCACACCCATCCCTGCCATGCCAAGGCACCCTTCCAAAGTAGATATTTAGAGGAGTTCAGTCAACTTGGGAAAAGGATGCTTTAAATGAAAGTGATAATTATTGTTGGTAATTTCCAACATAGCACAGACAGACAGTAATTCAATTTTGATTTCTTTGCATATCCAGCTCCTTTAAAAGCAGTCAGAACCCATGCTTTCTTCACAAAGTGTAAGCAAAAATGATATTTTCCAGTGACACTGAATAAGTGAAGGTACATGCAAACTTCTGAAAATGCATACTGTGCTGCACAATATCACCATAAGCCTATACTACATACTGCTAAAAGTATTATCCACAAGCCTTTGGAAAATGCCAGAAAGAGTGTTCTATGTGTATTTTTAACCTTTATAAAAAAGAGTATACTGTGCCAGATTTGCATTTTATTGCCTTAACCAACATTACCCACAAGAATATAGTAAAATGAACAATGAAACATTCTGGAACATTTTCTAAAACTGCATCAAATTAAAGTTCTCAAGACAGCACTACTCTGACATCATATTTATAATCTTCCCTGACTATGTAGTAGCAGTGGTAAAGCTATTTAAAAGGAGGGAAGGGGGAAGAACCAAATAAAGAGCAAAACAGAAGAGCAACCTTCCCTACTTCTTTCTTCATATTTCCCCCCAGTGTCTCAAATAGGCTTTTTCTATCTAGTGCTTGGACCTTACAGGCATTTGTGGGTTTAAATGTTCTTTCTGGTCCTGAGAATGGAAAGGATGGATAAAATCCCACCATGGGGAAATAGCTGAGCCATGACTGAGGAAGACAATGAAGTCCCACACTGGGCTCCAAGAAGCATCTGGTATGACTCAGAATATTTCCTAGAGCTGAAGGTTATAATACAGTTGAGCAGCTGACTTGCCACCTTTACTGGGAGTGGATTTTTGCTAAAAATCTCCAGTAGAATAGAGAAATGCCATCCACACACAACCCTGGAAGAGCTGACCCCTTGTACTCTTTCAGAAAGTGAAAAAGGGTTTTCCCCTGCTATTCTGTTTCAGTTTTGCTGGGCCACACAGAGTGTAACTTTTAAAGTAATGACATTTGAAAGAAACAGCTGTATGTATGAGAACTCAACCACTTTGGTCTGAGTCTGAGTTCACACATAGCATATACCTCAAAGTGAAACTGTTAAAAACAACTTCCCTGTGCACACAAGATTAGCATTTTGCATCCAGAATTACTGGAATAAAGAAGACATACAGCATTTCAAACATGTGCCCAATACCACACTGAAACATGCCTGTCAATAATTGCCTTCTTTTACTTGCTTACTCAAGCAGTATGCATGCAAGTTGTTCCACTTTCTTTGGTGGGATTACTGAAAGAAAACAAAAAACAAAAAAACATTTGGCTGCCTGTATATTGTATGCTCAATAGCTTGTATATCTGGTTGGAAAAAACAAGGACCATAATAACTGCTATAGAACAGTTTCCAAAATAATTATAAAGAGGCCAACTGCAATAAAAAAGTTTGGACCAACAAAAAGATACAGATGCATAGTTAGAAGTATCACCTGGAACATGACACTGGTGGTTCAAAAACTGGAATCTGGTTTCCGAGGACACGTATTTCTTCAGTTTATATCCACAGTCATCCACTTGCAAATGTGCATCACATAACTGGTAAAAATTATGCTACCCAATACAGCTGATCATGCATTTGTCCAAAGCTGTCTGGCAACCAGTCTTGGTGCCCTGAGGCCTTAATATTCAGAAAGAAAGTCACCTCCTAAGGGATTTTCTAACAAAAATCCCATCTTTCATAGCCCCAGTGGCCTAAGGTCTGCAGCGTATTTGCTCGTCACTGATTTCCTATGGCTGTGGCTGTAAACACTGCTGTAGTGTTTGGGCCACACTGACCTACTTTCTGCATCCATCGTCTCTCCTCAGAAGCCACAACCTAGACAAATTCCCAAATTTCACAATCTTCTGTTTTGGATTTCTTAAGCCAATAGGATTCCTTATTATTTATCGTGTTCTGAAATCACACATCAGTATTCAAGCTACTTCAACTGACCACTGGCATTTCAGATGTGTAATCAAGTTTTCCTTATGAGAGGAAAAGATAGGGACAATGTCCTAGTGGACCTTCTGAATATCCATACTAATACTTTTACACTTCCGTTTTTCTCACTATGTGAGAAATGTGCTTAGCCTAGCACTTACACTGCTAATGTGAATTTGCCTTGCAACTGAGTTAATCCATGCTGAGGGAATTTGCAGTGTCCTCTGGCATAGCTACCATGGAAAACGCATCTTATTTTGCACCTTTGGTGTTATATAATTGACATAAAATTTTATCTTTTTCTCTGTGTCTAGACTCTATTTTTAAAGAAGATTCCACCCAGTCTCCAGTTCTTCAAGTGGAGACTGAACTGTCATATCTTATCTAGAGAGAGAAAACAACAGTCATTGTAATCCAGGAAAAAGAAAAAAAAAAAAAAAGAAAGAAAGAAAGAAAGAAAGAAAAAAATGTTTTAATATTTAAATTCATAGCATTCAAGTGGTGTTTTCAATCAACAGTTTAATTTTGTTTTTTATGTTTCATGCAGTGCAAATGAACGTGGCAAACGAATCTAATATTAAACTAACTTTCATAAACTTTCACTGTAGTAGACAGAGAGCCCATTAGTGTATTCTGTGTGACAGTCCTCATCCAAGAAAAGCCAGAGGTTTGTCAGGAGTTCATAAACTTCCTAGATAGAACATCAAAAATTATTTAGAGGTTCTAAAGTAATGACCCTAGAGAAATACAAACCATCTAGATATTGCCATAGTCATGAAATAGTCATATAAAATACCACAAGATTTAAATCTTCTAAAATAAAAATTCAAAGCAGGTCATCTCCTTCTCTCTACCAACTAAATATATTGTGGTTCTGCTATGCTATCTATCATAAAAATATGCCATATCCAATAATGAGCACAATGAGAACACGACACAGGAAATATTTCCAAAGTGTAAACATAAACTGAAGTTATCGTCAGCTTTTGATGGTGATTCACTGTATATATATCCAAGGAGGTCTTGTGATATAATAACAAACAGGCTGGCTAGTTTAGAAACTCTCATTCTTAAACTCTGCAGAGCCCACTCTGTGGCTTAACCAGTATGAAATTAACTTTGATCAAGCATATTTTTCCTCTAGGTGGCTGCAGAGCATTTAAAAAGTTGCTGGCTCCAGATGGAATATGAAAGAGAGAGAGTAAGGGAAAAAGTAGACAGGAGACCGTTACTTAGAAAGCAGCCTTCCTCCTCATCTTGCTTCCTTTACAAAGCAGAAGCCAAAATCCTATTTCAGCAAAGTTAGATTTGCAATGAGCATGTCACACTACCACTGTCATGCACACACATTGCATTTCATCTCAGAAGTTTCACTCTTTGCTCATCATCAAAGATAATGGGCTAAAAAGAGGAATTGCAAAAAATGGCGCAAGAGCCAACTTACCTGAACTGAAACGTTCAAAAAACACTCTCTTCCCAGTTTTATGACTTCCTGTGTGGTCTTGGCCCAGACCGATAGGAAGATGTAGGCACATTAAAGTATGATTTAGGCAGAGTTCATACACCTGAATCCAAAGCTGTGGTCCTGGCTTGGTTGCCCTGACCCTGTCAATGCATCCTGGCAATGCTGAAGACTTAGTACCTGCTTTTACATTTCTTCAGACACATCTGCTTTTACTCTACATGTTCCCAAGGCTGCATGGTCATTGGCAGGGATAAGCTCGACCGGCATCTCAACCACGAGGGCCTCTCACCCACAGAGCCAGGCTGTCTTAAAAGAGTGGCAGTGCTGTCATAGTCCTGTTCCAGTTTCAACAGACCAGAGAGTGAACATAACAGTTCGACAGTGGCCCAACCCTCAGCCAGGAGTAAGGGACGTGGCTTCTAGTCTCTGATCTATGGTCAGTTTTGGCTTAGTCTGCACTTCACATAAAGAAAACTGTAGATAAGCGATGCTCTGCATGCTACCACAGTTCTTTAACCTTAGTGCAAGATCTCAACAGTAAAACACCATACAGAGCCTGAAAATACTGTGCTTGAAATGCTGGCTCCAGTGAAATCAATGGTAATTTTCCTACTGACAACACAGGAGCCAAGATTCAGAACCATCATCAGCTTTTTTTGCTGTACTTCAAGGCTTTGAAGGATCCAGATGCTTTCAGGGCACGGTTATACATTAAATTCAATCTTCCTGAATTAAAATGCTATGAATTAAAGTTTCCTGTACTAGACATAGTGACTCCACGACATATTGGCCTTGCCCAGGAGCCACAGGAACCCACAAGGATATTATAAAGTCAGAATGACCTAATTCTGGGTGAGGTGGAATGAGATGATGCAAGGACACAGAGCCAAGGTTTGTTCTCCTTCATGACAAACTTACCTTTCAGTGTGTTGGCTCGGGCACAGTACTTTACTCGGCTAAATACAAAGAGAGCTCTGATGCGAATCAGCAGTCTTTAAAGTGAAATGTTGGCCATGACCATGAGCAAACCCTCCCTATCACAAAATGATCACGACCTCATTAGGTCCACAATTCTGAGTTATTTTCCTGCTACTCTCTTGGTGATGCCCAGTGGTGAAGGTAACGTGCTAAGATTACTTCTGGGGTTTGTCTTGTATAAAAAGTCCTAAGTATCTGAATTTGACTTTGCTTCTTTTTGTTGGCTAAGCGGAGTCTCTACCAAGCAGATTTGTGCCTGGTGTTAGCCACTGCGACCATGCTGCCTGATGGAGCCATAAAGCAATTCATTCTCTCTCCATCACTTTTCACTCCATAAAATCTTCCCTGGACTCCCCACAGAAACAGCAGAAAGATCTCGGTGCGGTACCAATTTGTTATGAAGCTTGCTGTCAAACTTGGCAGTGGTTGCAAGCTACTCTCAACCTTTCTCACCAGCGAAGTTTGTGGGTAGAAATTGTCAGCACTGGCTACTCCTTTCCACCTTCAGAAACAGGGAAACAGCTCAGCTGTGGCAAAGCAGCCAGTGCAGCATCTCTCTTAAAGAAGCCCAGCTGACAGCAGAGGGAAATCCCAGAAGGCAGTAAGGAAGGAAAAGCTGTTGCTGGAGGTTACACAGGCTTCATAGTTATGTTCTCCATGGGTCCTTGGGAACCACAATGTTTAGAGTCCATACCTCTGGGAGGCCACAGATTTCTTCTCTTTGAGGTGAGCATGTGGCACCCGCTCGGTAGTTTTTCTGCTCCCATGGATCTTTCCACAGGTGGGGAGCCTGAGGGCCCGTATGAAAGCATGAGTGGATTAGCTCTGTCAAAACAAAGATCCTGTTTTTGTGCCAGTAAGGAAAAAAAGGAGGGAGCAGGGAAAGCATAAAATAGAGCATATGATATATAGAAGGAAAATTGTTTTTTAATAGAATCTTTTCAAAGTTTTCCATTCAGCTTTGGTCGTTTGCAGTGCAAGTTTTGGAATGCAACTCCCTCATCCCCTCAGGATGGTCTGCATTTTATTATGTTAGTAAGGAAGCCTGGCTTATTCCTAGCAGAGCTACTGTATGAAACATTTCAATCTCAAGCCAAAGTGGCAGGAGTAAAAACCCCTCCTGCCTGATTGATTTTCAGCCACTATTCTGGTGCCAGTAATTTAACATAATTTTTATCATGTGCAGAAGAAACTTTTATTACCAAGCAATAAGTAAATCAGGATCACATCATAATGAACAAGATGATATGCACCCAAATGTTACCCATATGATCACTAGATTTCAGCTGAGATACTTAATGAGAATGAGCAAAGGAATATATCAGAAGAAGGGAGGAGGCACTGGTTATGAATCAGGGGAGATGAACTGAGTAATGAGAGGATACTAGAAGCTCATCCTTCCCTCCAACCTTCCTTCCTTTCCTTCTTCCATCTCCCATTTCAGTAATGCAGGCCATATGACTATTAGGAATAGCTGCATTGAAAGAAGAGGAATAACGGCAGTACCAGTAGTCCAGGAGAAAACAAAAAAGATGGGGCAGTATCATCAGTCTGTCCCCTGGGAGCATGCAAGGGCATGGAAGATGCTATTACACGTATCAATAGCAATTCTTACAGTTCAGAGACATTAGAGAGACAGAATGAAAGCTGTACCTACCAAAATGAAACCAGAAGAGGGATGAAGCACTTTGGTAGGATCATAGGAGTCTAAAGAAACTTACATATTTATACATATGTCATATCAGTCTGTGTATAAAAAGTAGCTGTGGTCTCCAGAGATGCCATTTAGGAGATGTAATGAGCATTGGCAAATTGTTACACACTTAAAAATCAGGGAAAATGACCATCTTTAAGACACAATTAGCCTTACAATGTAGCAAGTCTTGTCTTCACCAGGTGTCTCATCTTCAGACTTACCTTTCCTGGGTAAAGACTGCACTTTCTGCTTTGATTCATGATAAATTTTGCAGAAAATGCTACAAAAAGTGAAGTGTTTTGTCCTTGCTCTCTGAAGTTATTTGTCTGGATGCAAACAACTTTGAGCCTCTGCTTTCTCAGAGTCTCTCCCAGAGATATGTGGCCAGGACTCATTCCTCTGAGGTGCAACATGGTGGCTCTTGAACATGTTGTCCAGAGAGAACTATTTTTCAAAATAATTCAGAAGAAACTCTCCAGAGTGCATGTGTGTATACACAGATTTGATCCTGTTCTAGTCCTAGGTCAGTAATGCAACAGGCTGTCTATTGGACTTCAGGTTAAACAAGGTCTTGTTTACTCAGTCACCCTTATGTTGCATTTAATATCTTGCCATTTTCTAAAATTATAGCACAACAAGAAGATCATAAATTTTAACACTGTCTCCCTCACCAAATAGATTAATGAAATCATATAGCATCTCCATGGAGATTTGTGCATCTTCAGCACACTCCATGTGAATATCAACTGTTGTCAGACCATACCTCTCTCCACTTACAAGTAAAGAATAGCACCATTTAAGATATGGAGAAATTCTAAATGCATAAGATCTACTTACAGAGATTATGTTATGTGAATGTCAAGCCCAGTGGTTCTTAGAGATCCCTTTATGTAACAGTAGCAGCAGCCATGGAAAGAAAGAATCAGGAGGCAACAAAGTCCTTGATCCCATCTGGGCAAAGAGTACAAAGGGAATCATCACGTCTGCATGAAGAGAGTGATGGTGATGGAATATTAACAGAAGAGGCAGAGCCCCCGGAGTCAAACACTGTGGGAATGAGTAAAAGCCACGGAAGGAAATGGAGGCTAAAGGGAAAGGCACACAGTAAATATCTACAGATGCTGTCATTTGCAACAGGGGCTGAACCAACAAGGACATAGTCACACACTCACATAGCACCTACTAGCTTTGGAAAAAAAAAAAAAAAAGAAAAAAAAAAAGAGGGAAAAAAACAGCCTCACCAGTGAAGGAATAGTCTTTTTAAGATCAAAAGTCAAGCAGCAATAAAATCCGTGTCAAAAAACACAGACAGAGGAGGTTGTACATGCTCACTGTTGAACATCTGCACAGAGAAGCCACTTAAGTAACCATGCAACAGCATGGAAGAAACATCTGCAGTATGTAGACCACCAGCTGTGCAGTAATAATACTTTGAATATCCAGAGTGCCTTTCATCTGAATACTGCAAAGCATTTTCCAAACAAATTAAGCTTCACAACACCACTGTGAGCTTCTTATTTAATGGTAGGATTATTTCATCCTGCACCAAAATGCCATTGCCGCCAGAATGAAAACTAACACCTGTTTATCATCGCACAGAAATGTAGAATTTACATGACGGGAAGTGATGAAAAGCCTGTAGTTAAGTTAAAGTGCAGGAAGACTTGAGGTGGTCAAAATTAAATGTTAGGAAAATGAAAAAAGAGTATTACCCCACTTTACTTTTTATGCAAAATGTCACGTTAAGTTTTATGCCCACATGCTGTTACTCTTTGGTCTTTATTTCACATTGGGAAGAGAATACTTCCTTGGGTATATACTTGTAGGGGTGTCTACAGATGTGCTCAGAAGTACAGAACATACCTTTCCTCGTTGTGTATACTTAATAAAATGTATTGCTGTGCATTGCAAATAGCTTTCCTTTGTACTCCTTCAGATCTGTTTTTATAAGGCATCCTGATGATTATACTAGAGCACTTCCTCCAAGGCAGCATGCCATCTAGTAAGTCCTAAAACAAATTTCTTGCTGTGTGTGCTATCAGCTCCACAAGGTACTCTGTGTAAGCAGTTCTGTCCTGATTTCTGCTGGGTTTGTGCTATCTGACTGTACATTCCTCAAGAACAAGGAGAAAGGCTGGAGAACATGATACTTGCAGATAGGAAATATTACAGACAACCCATTATCATTTCCTCTCTTTGCTTAATACGACCACTTTTCAATCCAATGGAAATGTTAGTGGAAGAAGTGGTTTGATGGGTAAGTTATAGCAACAAAGAAGACTACTTTATTATGCAATGAAGTTCTCTACTGACAGAACAACATATAATTGTTCTATATGGGAGAAACCATTCCAAATTCTTCAAAAATAAAGAAATATACATCTTTAAAATGTAAACCTTTCGAGGGTATCAATAAGATTCTTATCCTTGCTTGACACTAACACCCTAAGATGTTAACCTGTGAGGAAGGCTTTTTGATGCTACTGTTAAATAAAAATTGTAGCTTGGACTTGCAAATGGCTAAGTGAATTTTTAAGACATTGTTAATGATATTCAGATATTAAGCAAAAAGCTCTAGCTTCAGCTAAGGGGATATATTGTAAACATTTCCACATTGATCATCTCTGAGTTGGTCCCAGCTGGGCATGTGGTGGTTAACCTCAGACCAACTTTTCCCTTCTTCTAAGAAGTTGGTTATAAGAGGACACTGCCTGGCTTGAGAAAAGAAGGTTCTTTCATGATTAAAATTTTCCAGAAACACTGGGTGTTGGTAGAACTCTGTCCCTGCTGAAGCACAGGGTAAAATTTTTTTGTCTATAATGCCAGGTAAGGTTGGCCAGCACCAGCTGCTTTTGACGTCTCATCCCACACGACCAGCTCTGAAAAAGTTCTCTCATACTCACATCCTGACTTGCCTCCAAAAAGAGCTGTTTCTTTTCTCCATGGATGCAACTGAACACCTGTGCCAAGTTACTCACTATCCCGCCAGGACCGACTACTTCATTTTAAATAAACCATAAAATGGCATGAATTACTTGGGGAGAATAAAATGTTCCCTTTCAGTCTATATGTTCATTATTTTTTCTCTTGTATGCTGGTTTTGTATGTTTGTTTCAGATATGATTTTCCTTAGCCAAATTTCAAAATAGTGAATAGGAAGATTAAGTCTTAAAAAAATAAAGTATATCCTTTTCAGTTCTATCATACATAGGATAAGCAGTTATCTACTTTTTGATACATGATCTCAACATGTCCACAGCCTCACCAACTCAGAACAACAGCACTAAAGAACTAGAGACTTTGAAAGGTTTCTGTCCCTTGGAATATTAAAATTTCTTACCAACATTTACTTCCATTTTGTTTTTTTGACACCATAACTTTCGAATTATATTTTGCATTTCAGTTTGGATAAACCTCAGAAAAAAGCTGAGACCTAAGCCACACACCAGCTCTAACTCACCAGTTGAAATGATAGCATTGCATTGTTTCCACAAGACAAGGAGAAGCAAAATCTTCAATTCCAGACCCTACATCTGTTCCAATTTAGTAACAAACTAAACTCATTCTCCATCCCCCATAAGCATATCCGCACATACACACAATGGAACACTCAATTTTAAGGACATTTGCCTCTGGATCTGGATCCATGTTGGGCCACTGCTAGTTTCCAGACACAATCATAAATCAGTCCAGTTTCACTAGAAAGAAAGGAGATTCGTAGAGAGCTCCAGGCAAAGATCTCTACCCAACTTTCCTAGCCCAAAATCTGGCTCTGCAGCAATACATTATATTTGTTTTCAGCAGTGGAATAATACTGCATACATTCATAGTCTCACCAGGGACAATTTATGAGATCGTTGCCCTTAACCCTCCTCCATCTGGTCCTTCACTGAGCTATATATCTTCAGAAATAGCTTTAAAACCATGTCTTTTCCTAACTCTGCTTTGAACCCCCTGGTTTAGAAATACAGTAGCAAGAACATGAATTGCTGGGAAGGGCAGCAAGGCTGAGTCTCTGCTCCAGGGACACTGGAGACCATGAGTCTGATGGACCTATTAACCAGACTCAGTCCTTTGATACCCAGGCTCAGAAAGTGCTCTTCTCCCTTCTCTTTCCATTCAAATAGAGTCTGAAATTTAAGGAAAATAGAAATACATTGCTAACACACTCCAAAGACTGAAAATCATGAAGCAGGGAGGTGGCTGGTCACCCATTTACACATCTGTTTTGCACTGTGAACTATGTGAGGGTAATAGCTAACCCACTTGGTGTTTTTAATGCCAATCGGAAGCTGCAGTGTTATCAAGCAGTCCTGTATGCCTGAAATCAGCACATGAGCTTCAGAAGCATTTCATTTTGCCATGGTCCATTTTCAGACTTCATTTCACACTCAAGTACGTGGGCAATTTGGAGTCCCAAAAGTCAATGCATAGTATAAGTCAATGCAGTGTAAAAATTTTTATAGACCCAAGCATAACTACATTCACGTGCTAATACATGAATGCTATTAAAAGTCAAAGTAGCTTGAAATCCCATTTCCCCTTGTATGTTTCCTGCTAAGCCTGTTCAGTTTGTATACTTTTAACCTTGTGAAATATCCTAAATATCATATTTATGAGGCACTGGCAGGTTGAGATCCTTGGCATTAAAATCTCTTATTTAAGAAGAAGTAATGTATTTGCCACAGAGTATTGACAATCATCCCACTGGACAGGTGGGGAAAGATTCCCAGAATCTTTATGTATCTTCTGCTGAGGATGGTGCTTGGTGAGCTGCAAATTGCTTATGTAAATGTCGAATAACAGAGGGAAGTCACCATCTCACTTAAATGCAACTTGCATACTGCTCACTGAATGGAAACAGCTTTCCACCCCAGGCTCAGCTCAAACCAGAGGTAGTTGTAAAATTATTTGCATTGATGATCACACCTCACATCTGTGGGGATGGAAGAGAGAAATGGCACCAAGCCTTCATTTTGTTCTTCACAAGCTGAAGGCAATGGGCAGATCCAACCAAGGAAGCCCTACCTTCCCCTCAGGAAGTGGGTACGGGAAGGCACAGGAATGGTGACAATGTGGGGAAGTGATTTCTCCCACATTACACGCAAGTCATTTCTTCAGCAGGTGGAGAATTGGCTCTGTCCCCATCTTCCTTCCTTCCCATCACTCTGCCTTGCAAGGCACTTCATTACTACAGAGCATACACATTGGACTGTGGACACTGGCAGAGCCTCTCTTTATTTTTTGTTTTTACTTGCAGTGCATTCCTGAGGATGAACAAAATGTACAGATCACACCCTGTGACCACAGAGTGATATCTAAATCATGTTTCTGGGATGCACATGCTTCCTAGGGTTTCCTCTGATGCTGCCTGAAGCACCGCATACATGTGCTATCCATCCTCTCCAAATCCCAGCCCTCTACAAGGGCATGCCTAACACACAGCCTTCTGCATCTGACTTCCAAAGGCAGCAGGGAACATACGCAGCAGTGGAAGATGTCCCTGACTCGTCACTATCATCACATTGCTTGTCCAGTATTTTCCAGATTTTCTAGACATGCACTGTCCTGGCCCAAGGTCTTGGCTACATCATTTCAGACTAATCAGGGCTTAGCTATCCAGGTCAAAAGTGAGGTCATGAGGGGTAACATTCAAAATGGAGAGTTTGTCTTGACAACAGAAGAAATAAGTGCTGCCCCACATTTTAATCTGAAATAACACAGCACCAGTTTTCCAATAAATTTGTAAAAAACTGACTAGACACACATCGGTCATGATGACAATCCCAGCATGTATTTTCTTTTTCCTGTTTTCTGTGCAATAAAGAGACCCAGAGAGGTTTTTCCATTCGTAAAACAAATGAGGAAATGTGAGGTTAAAGGCTGAAAAGAAGAGCTCGGCTAGGAGCAATTCTTCTTTACTGTTATAATTGTCTATGATTATTGTTATTATTATTGTATCATCAAAAGAAATAGCTCTATTGTTTTATGCAGCTGAAGTTGCAGGCCCCATGATTCATTGCATGCAGTTGTACAGTACTCTAGGCTAGGCTTAAAACACACTTCTCTCTTAATCCTGAAAAGATGTGTGAACCTGCACATACAACTTCCTGGGGTGGCCTCAAGCAAATCATCTCACCTGGAGTGAGACAGATGAAAATTTTGCCATTGAAGTCTGACCCTGAGCTGATGTAAAGGGCAGGAGAGCTGTATAGAAATTGCCAGGCCACAGGCTTGTACTGAGAGTATGAAGATAAAGCCCTTCTTTCATTCCCTGAAGCCAGTAACAACTGGCATTATGTGGTCCTTGCTCTCTTCTCACGTACTGCAACACAAAGGAACAATCCATATTAAGACATCCATTTAAAAGCAAAAGTAAAAATAAATTTCTCCATCTAGATATCCCATTGCATTGTCACTCACACTTGCTGTCTTATCTCCAGGGAATTTCCAAACACTTTTTATTCTGGTTAGAGTGCAAATTCCTACCACACTAAGCAAACACCCCTGGCCCCTGGAGCAGCCCTTTTCCCAGAAACCTACGTAGGAAAACCCATGGCACTCTAAAAGACCACATGGTAGAACTGAACCTTTCATTCTAAATCCACATTTATTGCTGTTTCCAGCCACCACAGGAGTCACACAGCATGTAAGTCAGAAAACACAGACACTAGAGATCAGCTAAATGGCAAATACATTTCACTTGTCAGGTGCAGATCAAGCACCCTGCTGTTGTCCTCAACACTGGACTGTCTCCCCATCTCAGAGAGACTCTGAAATCTGGTCTGACCTCAATGCTGCAGTCATTTGCAGTCATTGCAGGTGTCAATTCTTTCTACAGTCTGCATTTCCAACCTCCCTTCCTTAAAACTTGCTCCCCAGCAATGCTGCCATGAGCTCAATAGAGAACACTGATATTAGTAAAGCTGTTGGGTTCATAGAAGACATCAACGCATCACAGCAAGCCCCTCCACAACCACATTTCTGCTCTCTGCCCACTAACTGGGCAACGAAGACAAAGTAAAATCCCCGGTGCTGAGCCAATGGATAAGCCGCCAGGAAATTTCAAACTGCTTTAAGCATGACAGCCAACGGAAACCATGATGTAAAGTTCAAAAGGAGGTCACTGCTTCAGAATCTCTTTCTAAAGAGAGATTTTGTTATGGTTTTCCTTTTGCATGCATACATCAATAGAGCTAGAGTACCAGAGACAGACAGAGAAGAAGGGTGGATGTATAAAGAAGATCCAAAATAAATTTGAAAGTACTTTTTGCCTGGGTGGTTCAGGCACATATTTTCAGCCTTTGGTACATTCTGTGCATCTGCAAAACTCCACACTGACAGGCACGAAAGTAGTTTAAGTGGCCGCCCATGTTCTGCACAGCTGATAACCCACTTTCAACATAAGGCTGGGGGAGCTGGACAGACAACTTGGAGCTCCCTGACAACCATCCAGAGGGTTCACTCTGAATTTGGAGGCTTTATCTTGCATATTCACATTGTAAGGCTTTGATTGAGGTATCACTGGGCTGGCTTATAGGTAATATGTGGCAGAGCTGGGACCGAGCCTCAGACCCACCCATGCATCCATCTCCAAAAGACCAGCCACCATATGAAGGCCTTGTCAAAAAAATTTACATTTCATCTAAAGCTTTGGAGATTCAAAAGGAAAGCTTTGGGAACCTGGAGACAAGGGCTTGCTTCCTTGCAATGGGACTTTTCTCCTCTCCTGTCTCTAAATGGGCTACAGTTGGGTATATAACCACACTGCTTGCAGGTTTTCTATTTATTATTGTAACAACACAGAGAAGTATTACATTTAAGTGGGTGCTTCCTCTTTCATTAGGATTGGATCACCTTTGTATTAAGCAAGGAAAATAAAACAACCTTGGGTTTTATGCCAGAAACTGTCTGTTCTGCTTGGACTAAAGTCCTCTAGGAACTCTGCACAAGCTAAAACAGCAGATTTAAGGTATTTTGTCTCATGCAATTTGGATGTAGACTTGGGTTTTTCGGAAATAAAACAGAAATATGACACCAGTTTAGCCCCAGGTGTTTTCTTCTCTCATGTTGTGCTTCATGGCAGTTTTCCATATTTGAAGGCTATCCCACATGGAAACTCATCTCTTAAAACAACCCACAATCATTTATGTGGCTATCCAGATCAATCCTACAGAAGAACTCTGTGGAATCACAATGACAGAAAGCAGTTTCAGAGATGATCCAAGCAAGCACCATGGCTACACTGCTGAGAAAGCTGACAGTCTGAAGGTCACCTCTAATCCCACTAACTGTAAATACATAATCTGCTAACTGGCTGCTAAAGAGTTCTTGGTTGGCTGTCAAAGTATTTGCCTACAAGCTGTTGTGGACCCTACTGGGGACTATACTTCTCATGAGGTGATCACTTGAAACTTCTCTAAGGTACAAAGCAAAAACACAAGACTGAATGTTTTGAGAAAAGTCAACTCACAGTGGAAATCCCGGAGGAGAGACCAGCACATCTTCTCTCCTCCATGGCCACCATGAGTGCATTTCGAGTGCAGAATCCTCTGATAAAGAATTAAATGGCTTGTGGGTAGGAAATGACAAAGGGCAATTAAAATTATATTAAACTTTCTCATTGCTTTTCTCTGGTGTTTCCTGCAATACAAATGTCAGAAGATTAATTTGTTTACTGTGCACAGATGTAATGATAACCACAACTGCTTCCCAAAGAACATTCAGTACAGCAACACTGCAGGTCCCCTTCTACCACCACAGCATTTTTCTACTGCATCTCCTGGGGACTGCCATAGCTGGGAAGACCAGCGTGTGGTCCTGAAACCACAAGGCATCCTTCCTGGGCCCTGAGATCCAGGCCTGCTAAGAGTATGGGAGAAAAAAAACACATGCTATCTACCAGAAAAAGACCAAGAGACACACCATGCAACCATAGGCTACAATGCACCCTGTGCCACTAAAGGCAAAACTCATCTTTTTCTGTTTATATCAGTATTAAATTCATGCCACTATTCCTAATCTAAAAATATTATCAGTGAAAGGAGAAGCAGGTTAACAGATTAGTATTAGAAATGTTTCCATACAGACCCTAAACATGACTGTGACCTTATAGGCATGCACAAAAACTCATGCAAGGGTTTTCGCTGAAGCCAATCAGCAACTATTTAGCCAAGTGGCTGCCAGTTGCTGTAGATAAAATGCTTATCACATTGCAGTCTGGCCCACTGTCTGTTAAGCACATTTAAGTGAGAAGGTGAGTGATTCATTTATGTTATTTTCATTTTTAGGACATGACTTTGACCTCAGTCATTTGTCTGAGCTGATCCCATTATGTCTCCCTTTTCTGAGTGATTATCAAAGTTCTCACAATGGCAGGAGGAAGATCTCCTCCTAGGCATTGCTGGAGCTTAGGATGTGTCAGATAAATGCATCGAAGAGGAGATTATTCCTGAATGCTAAAAGCCCACTGGAAATATATATGACAGCCCCAAGGCAGCCTGACACTAGCATCCCTCAGCTGGGTCTGTTAGACAAACAGCTCATATTTTACTTAGAGTGAAAAAATCACACACACTATGGTTCTCTGACACTCTTTAATCTTAACACAGCTGCAAACTTCTTTCAGCAGAGAAACCTTCTGGGTGAATGTGACCTTTGGATAAATCCTCACATGTTCTCTGTGGTGGTATTTATTGTTGCAGTCAGGCTAATGATTCACTTTGTGAACAGCCCTGGGAGGGACTGTTTTTTCCAGCAGCCCCACAGACCTGTAAATATGTTCCTCCGTCACTGTCACACCTGTACTGCAAAAGGGAAAAACAAAGGGTCAAAGGAAAAAAAGATATTCTTTCACACACCTTCATTTGGGTTGCTGCACAGCCTGATAATCTGGAGCAAAAAGAGAACATTCATTTTTACAAGATATATTGGGGAACACTAAACATTTTTAAAGTTAAGGCAACTGGCTTCTGGTAGACTCTGTAATAAGTTATTACTCTTTTCTGGAACCACTAGCTACCAGGACATAATGTGTTTTCCTGAGCCAAAAGGAAAAGTAAGGCATCACTGCTCTTGAAGAACATTCCTCTCCAAAGCAGGCAATGTATGCTACAAAAGACAAAGATAAAACCAGCAAGAGCCTTGAAAACTACACCATGAATCTCTTTGTTGGCTTTCAGCAATACCATTACTCTTCAGCTACAGCTGGTGTTGTTGCAGTTGACGCTCAATATCAAAAAAAATTGTTTCTGTTCCTATTGCACGTACAAAAAATAATCCTCTCTTGTTTGTTCCACACTCAGTTCACAACACAGTCCTTTTGCTGAACCACCAAGAAGCTTGAATCCAGTCTGACCATGTAATTTAACAGGCTCCAGGCTGCCAGGGAAGGGACATGTCAAAAACTCCTGGGAAAACTACTGCTTCTGCTCTAATTATAAGCTTCACGCTACTTCATGAAATACAATTCTGTCTAGAGCCCCAAGAGCTGACCTAGTCTCACTCTCACCACTTGACAAAAGATGGATCAAAGAGCTGGTTCGTGTCAAACTGGAGGGCTTTCTCACATCTGAATGGAAAGCGGACTTCAGAATTTTATTAGTATCTTAAGCTTAAAAATGAAGGATGCTGCCAGACATGAGCCAGCATCTGCAGGAGATTAATTTCATGGAGACTGTTAAAAAATAGCAGTGTTCAGATGTTTAGAAATGTATATAATTCGGAATTCGGATGCACTCGCTGGATGCATCGCCAGTGGTGCCAGTGCACTCTCTGGACTCACTGCACTGCATCCCCAGTGGTGCCAGTGTAGTCTCTGGACTCACTGCAGTGCATCCCCAGTGGTGCCAGTGCAATCTCTGGACTCACTGCAGTGCAGCTCCAGTGGTGCCAGTGCAGTCTCTGCAGTCACTGCACTGCATCCCCAGTGGTGCCAGTGCACTCTATGGACTCACTGCACTGCAACCCCAGTGGTACCAGTGCACTCTCTGCACTCACTGTACTGCATCCCCAGTGGTGCCAGAGCACTCTCAGGACTCACTGAAGTGCAGCCCCTGAGGTGCCAGTGCACTCTCTGGACTCACTGCACTGCATCCCCTGTGGTTCCAGTGCACTCTCTGGACTCACTGCACTGCATACCCGGTGGTGCCAGTGCACTCTCTGGACTCACTGCAGTGCATCCCCAGTGGTGCCTGTGCGGTCTCTGGACTCACTGCACTGCATCCACAGTGGTGCCAGTGCACTCTCTGCACTCACTGCACTGCATCACCAGTGGTGCCAGTGCACTCTCTGGACTCACTGCAGTGCATCCCCAGTGGTGCCTGTGCAGTCTCTGGACTCACTGCACTGCATCCCAAGTGGTGCCAGTGCACTCTCTGGACTCACTGCACTGCATCCCCAGTGGTGCCAGTGCAATCTCTGGACTCACTGCACTGCATCCCCAGTAGTGCCAGTGCACTCTCTGGAATCACTGCAGTGCAGCCCCTGAGGTGCCAGTGCACTCTCTGGACTCACTGCAGTGCATCCCCAGTGGTGCCAAAGCACTCTCTACACTCACTACACTGCATCCCCAGTGGTGCCAGTGCACTCTCTACACTCACTACACTGCATCCCCACTAGTGCCAGTGCACTCTCTGGACTCACTGCACTGCATCCCCAGTGGTGCCAGTGTAGTCTCTGGACTCACTGCAGTGCAGCTCCAGTTGGTGCCAGTGCACTAACTGGACTCACTGCACTGCATCCCCAGTGGTGCCAGTGCACTCTCTACACTCACTACACTGCATCGCCACTAGTGCCAGTGCACTCTCTGGACTCACTGCAGTGCATCCCCAGTGGTGCCAGTGCACTCTCTGGACTCACTGCAGTGCATCCCCAGTGGTGCCAGTGCACTCTCTGGACTCACTGCACTGCATCCCCGGTGGTGCCAGTACAGTCTCTGGACTCACTGCACTGCATCCCCAGTAGTGCCAGTGCACTCTCTGGACTCACTGCAGTGCATCCCCAGTGGTGCCAGTGCACTCTCTGGACTCACTGCAGTGCATCACCAGTGGTTCCAGTGCACTCTCTGGACTCACTGCACTGCATCACGATTGGTGCCTGGGCACTCTCCGGACTCACTGCAGTGCATCCGCAGTGGTGCCAGTGCACTCTTTCGAGTCACTGCACTGCATCCCCAGTGGTGCCAGTGCATTCTCTGGACTCACTGCACTGCATCCCCAGTGCTGACAGTGCACTCCCTGGACTCACTGCACTGCATCCCCAGTGGTGCCAGTGCACTCTCTGGACTCACTGAATTGCATCCCCAGTGGAGCCAGGTCACTCTATGGACTCACTGCAGTGCATCCCCAGTGGTGCCAGTGCACTCTCTGGACTCACTGCAGTGCATCCCCAGTGGTGCCAGTGCACTCTCTGGACTCACTGCACTGCATCCCCTGTGGTGCCAGTGCACTCTCTGGACTCACTGCACTGCATCCCCAGTGGTGCCAGTGCACTCTCTGGACTCACTGCAGTGCATCCCCAGTGGTGCCAGGGCACTCTCTGGACTCACTGCACTGCATCTCCAGTGGTGCCAGTGCACTCTCTGGACTCACTGCACTGCATCCCCAGTGGTGCCAGTGCACTCTCTGCACTCACTGCACTGCATCCCCAGTGGTGTCCGTGCACTCTCTGGACTCACTGCAGTGCATCCCCAGTGGTGCCAGAGCACTCTCTGGACTCACTGCAGTGCATCTCCAGTGGTGCCAGTGCACTCTCTGGACTCACTGCAGTGCAGCCCCTGAGGTGCCAGTGCACTCTCTGGACTCACTGCACTGCATCCCCAGTGGTGCCAGTGCACTCTCTGGAGTCACTGCAGTGCATCCCCAGTGGTGCCAGTGCACTCTCTACACTCACTGCACTGCATCCCCAGTGGTGCCAGAGCACTCTCTGGACTCACTGCAGTGCATCCCCAGTGGTGCCAGTGCACTCTCTGGACTCACTGCACTGCATCCCCAAGGTGCCAGTGCACTCTCTGGACTCACTGCAGTGCATACCCAGTGGTGCCTGTGCACTCTGTGGACTCACTGCAATGCATCCCCAGTGGTGCCAGTGCACTCTCTGGACTCACTGCAGTGCATCACCAGTGGTGCCAGTGCACTCTCTGGACTCACTGCAGTGCATCCCCAGTGGTGCCACTGCACTCTCTGGACTCACTGCACTGCATCCCCAGTGGTGCCAGTGCACTCTCTGGACTCACTGCAGTGCATCCCCAGTGGTGCCAGTGAACTCTCTGGAGTCACTGCAGTGCATCCCCAGTGGTGCCAGGGCACTCTATGGACTCACTGCAGTGCATCCCCAGTGGTGCCAGTGGACTCTCTGGACTCACTGCACTGCATCCCCAGTGGTGCCACTGCACTCTCTGGACTCACTGCAGTGCATCCCCAGTGGTGCCAGTGCACTCTCTGGAGTCACTGCAGTGCATCCCCAGTGGTGCCAGTGCAATCTCAGGACTCACTGCAGTGCAGCTCCAGCTGGTGCCAGTGCACTAACTGGACTCACTGCACTGCATCCCCAGTGGTGCCACTGCACTCTCTGGACTCACTGCACTGCATCCCCAGTGGTGCCAGTGTAGTCTCTGGACTCACTGCAGTGCATCCCCAGTGGTGCCAGTGCACTCTGTGGACTCACTGCAGTGCATCACCAGTTTTGCCAGTGCACTCTCTGGACTCACTGCACTGCATCCCCAGTGGTGCCAGTGCACTCTCTGCACTCACTGTACTGCATCCCCAGTGGTGCCAGAGCACTCTCAGGACTCACTGAAGTGCAGCCCCTGAGGTGCCAGTGCACTCTCTGGACTCACTGCACTGCATCCCCTGTGGTTCCAGTGCACTCTCTGGACTCACTGCACTGCATCCCCGGTGGTGCCAGTGCACTCTCTGGACTCACTGCAGTGCATCCCCAGTGGTGCCTGTGCAGTCTCTGGACTCACTGCACTGCATCCACAGTGGTGCCAGTGCCCTCTCTGCACTCACTGCACTGCATCACCAGTGGTGCCAGTGCACTCTCTGGACTCACTGCACTGCATCCCCAGTGGTGCCTGTGCAGTCTCTGGACTCACTGCAGTGCATCCCCAGTGGTGCCAGTGCACTCTCTGGACTCACTGCAGTGCATCCCCAGTGGTGCCAGTGCAATCTCAGGACTCACTGCAGTGCATCCCCAGTGGTGCCAGTGCACTCTCTGGACTCACTGCACTGCATCCCCAGTGGTGCCAGTGCACTCTCTGGACTCACTGCAGTGCAGCCCCTGAGGTGCCAGTGCACTCTCTGGACTCACTGCAGTGCATCCCCAGTGGTGCCAAAGCACTCTCTACACTCACTACACTGCATCCCCAGTGGTGCCAGTGCACTCTCTGGACTCACTACACTGCATCCCCATTAGTGCCAGTGCACTCTCTGGACTCACTGCACTGCATCCCCAGTGGTGCCAGTGTAGTCTCTGGAATCACTGCAGTGCATCCCCAGTGGTGCCAGTGCACTCTCTGGACTCACTGCAGTGCAGCTCCAGTTGGTGCCAGTGCACTCTCTGGACTCACTGCAGTGCATCCCCAGTGGTGCCAGTGCACTGTCTGGACTCACTGCACTGCATCCCCGGTGGTGCCAGTGCACTCTCTGGACTCACTGCAGTGCATCCCCAGTGGTGCCAGTGCACTCTCTGGACTCACTGCACTGCATCACGATTGGTGCCAGGGTACTCTCCGGACTCACTGCAGGGCATCCGCAGTGGTGCCAGTGCACTCTTTCGAGTCACTGCACTGCATCCCCAGTGGTGCCAGTGCATTCTCTGGACTCACTGCACTGCATCCCCAGTGGTGCCAGTGCACTCTCTGGACTCACTGCACTGCATCCCCAGTGGTGCCAGTGCACTCTCTGGACTCACTGCACTGCATCCCCAGTGCTGACAGTGCACTCTCTGGACTCACTGCACCGCATCCCCAGTGGTGCCAGTGCACTCTCTGGACTCACTGCAGTGCATCCCCAGTGGTGCCAGTGCACTCTCTGCACTCACTGCACTGCATCCCCTGTGGTGCCAGTGCACTCTCTGGACTCACTGCACTGCATCCCCAGTGGTGCCAGTGCACTCTCTGGACTCACTGCAGTGCATCCCCAGTGGTGCCAGGGCACTCTCTGGACTCACTGCACTGCATCTCCAGTGGTGCCAGTGCACTCTCTGGACTCACTGCACTGCATCCCCAGTGGTGCCAGTGCACTCTCTGGACTCACTGCAGTGCATCCCCAGTGGTGCCCGTGCACTCTCTGGACTCACTGCAGTGCATCCCCAGTGGTGCCAGAGCACTCTCTGGACTCACTGCAGTGCATCTCCAGTGGTGCCAGTGCACTCTCTGGACTCACTGCAGTGCATCCCCAGTGGTGCCAGTGCACTCTCTGGAGTCACTGCACTGCATCCCCAGTGGTGCCAGTGCACTCTCTGGACACTGCACTGCATCCCCAGTGGTGCCAGTGCACTCTCTACACTCACTGCACTGCATCCCCAGTGGTGCCAGAGCACTCTCTGGACTCACTGCAGTGCATCCCCAGTGGTGCCAGTGCACTCTCTGCACTCACTGCTCTGCATCCCCAGTGGTGCCAGTGCATTCTCTGGAGTCACTGCACTGCATCCCCAAGGTGCCAGTACACTCTCTGGACTCACTGCAGTGCATCACCTGTGGTGCCTGTGCACTCTGTGGACTCACTGCACTGCATCCCCAGTGGTGCCAGTGCACTCTCTGGACTCACTGCAGTGCATCACCAGTGGTGCCAGTGCACTCTCTGGACTCACTGCACTGCATCACCAGTGGTGCCACTGCACTCTCTGGAGTCACTGCACTGCATCCCCAGTGGAGCCAGTGCACTCTCTAGACTCACTGCAGTGCATCCCCAGTGGTGCCAGTGAACTCTCTGGAGTCACTGCAGTGCATCCCCAGTGGTGCCAGGGCACTCTATGGACTCACTGCAGTGCATCCCCAGTGGTGCCAGTGCACTCTCTGGACTCACTGCACTGCATCCCCAGTGGTGCCACTGCACTCTCTACACTCACTGCACTGCATCCCCAGTGGTGCCAGTGCACTCTGTGCACTCACTGCAGTGCATCCCCAGTGGTGCCACTGCAATCTCTGGACTCACTGCACTGCATCCCCAGTGGTGCCAGTGCACTCTCTGGACTCACTGCAGTGCATCCCCAGTGGTGCCAATGCACTCTCTGCACTCACTGCAGTGCATCCCCAGTGGTGCCAGTGCACTCTCTAGACTCACTGCACGGCATCCCCAGTGGTGCCAGTGCACTCTCTGGACTCACTGCAGTGCATCCCCAGTGGTGCCAGTGCACTCTTTAAACTCACTGCACTGCATCCACAGTGCTGCCAGTGCACTCTCTGGACTCACTGCAGTGCATCCCCAGCGGTGCCAGTGCACTCTCTGGACTCCCTGCACTGCATCCCCAGTGGTGCCAGTGCACACTCTGGACTCACTGCACTGCATCCCCAGTGGTGCCAGTGCACTCTCTGGACTCACTGAACTGCATCCCCAGTGGTGCCAGTGCACACTCTGGACTCACTGCACTGCATCCCCAGTGGTGCCAGGGCACTCTCTGGACTCACTGCACTGCATCCCCAGTGGTGCCAGTGCACTCTCTGGACTCACTGCAGTGCATCCCCAGTGGTGCCAGTGCACTCTCTGGACTCACTGCACTGCATCCCCAGTGGTGCCAGTGCACTCTCTGGACTCACTGCACTGCATCCCCAGTGGTGCCAGGGCACTCTCTGGACTCACTGCACTGCATCTCCAGTGGTGCCAGTGCACTCTCTGGACTCACTGCACTGCATCCCCAGTGGTGCCAGTGCACTCTCTGGACTCACTGCAGTGCATCCCCAGTGGTGCCCGTGCACTCTCTGGACTCACTGCAGTGCATCCCCAGTGGTGCCAGAGCACTCTCTGGACTCACTGCAGTGCATCTCCAGTGGTGCCAGTGCACTCTCTGGACTCACTGCAGTGCAGCCCCTGAGGTGCCACTGCACTCTCTGGACTCACTGCACTGCATCCCCAGTGGTGCCAGTGCACTCTCTGGAGTCACTGCACTGCATCCCCAGTGGTGCCAGTGCACTCTCTGGACACTGCACTGCATCCCTAGTGGTGCCAGTGCACTCTCTGGACTCACTGCACTGCATCCCCAGTGGTGCCAGTGCACTCTCTGGACACTGCACTGCATCCCCAGTGGTGCCAGTGCACTCTCTACAGTCACTGCACTGCATCCCCAGTGGTGCCAGAGCACTCTCTGGACTCACTGCAGTGCATCTCCAGTGGTGCCAGTGCACTATCTGGACTCACTGCAGTGCATCCCCAGTGGTGCCAGTGCACTCTCTGGACTCACTGCAGTGCATCCCCAGTGGTGCCAGTGCACTCTCTGGACTCACTGCACTGCATCCCCAGTGGTGCCAGTGCAATCTCTGGACTCACTGCAGTGCATCCCCAGTGGTGCCAGGGCACTCTCTGGACTCACTGCACTGCATCTCCAGTGGTGCCAGTGCACTCTCTGGACTCACTGCACTGCATCCCCAGTGGTGCCAGTGCACTCTCTGGACTCACTGCAGTGCATCCCCAGTGGTGCCCGTGCACTCTCTGGACTCACTGCAGTGCATCCCCAGTGGTGCCAGAGCACTCTCTGGACTCACTGCAGTGCATCTCCAGTGGTGCCAGTGCACTCTCTGGACTCACTGCAGTGCAGCCCCTGAGGTGCCAGTGCACTCTCTGGACTCACTGCACTGCATCGCCAGTGGTGCCAGTGCACTCTCTGGAGTCACTGCACTGCATCCCCAGTGGTGCCAGTGCACTCTCTGGACACTGCACTGCATCCCCAGTGGTGCCAGTGCACTCTCTACACTCACTGCACTGCATCCCCAGTGGTGCCAGAGCACTCTCTGGACTCACTGCAGTGCATCCCCAGTGGTGCCAGTGCACTCTCTGGACTCACTGCAGTGCATCTCCAGTGGTGCCAGTGCACTCTCTGGACTCACTGCAGTGCAGCCCCTGAGGTGCCAGTGCACTCTCTGGACTCACTGCACTGCATCCCCAGTGGTGCCAGTGCACTCTCTGGACTCACTGCACTGCATCCCCAGTGGTGCCAGTGCACTCTCTGGACTCACTGCTCTGCATCCCCAGTGGTGCCAGTGCATTCTCTGGACTCACTGCACTGCATCCCCAAGGTGCCAGTGCACTCTCTGGACTCACTGCAGTGCATCACCTGTGGTGCCTGTGCAATCTGTGGACTCACTGCACTGCATCCCCAGTGGTGCCAGTGCACTCTCTGGACTCACTGCAGTGCATCACCAGTGGTGCCAGTGCACTCTCTGGACTCACTGCACTGCATCACCAGTGGTGCCACTGCACTCTCTGGACTCACTGCACTGCATCCCCAGTGGTGCCAGTGCACTCTCTGGACTCACTGCAGTGCATCCCCAGTGGTGCCAGTGAACTCTCTGGTGTCACTGCAGTGCATCCCCAGTGGTGCCAGGGCACTCTATGGACTCACTGCAGTGCATCCCCAGTGGTGCCAGTGCACTCTCTGGACTCAAGCACTGCATCCCCAGTGGTGCCACTGCACTCTCTACACTCACTGCACTGCATCCCCAGTGGTGCCAGTGCACTCTCTGGAGTCACTGCAGTGCATCCCCAGTGGTGCCAGTGCAATCTCAGGACTCTCTGCAGTGCAGCTCCAGTTGGTGCCAGTGCACTAACTGGACTCACTGCACTGCATCCCCAGTGGTGCCACTGCACTCTCTGGACTCACTGCACTGCATCCCCAGTGGTGCCAGTGCACTCTCTGGACTCACTGCACTGCATCCCCAGTGGTGCCAGTGCACTCTCTGGACTCACTGCACTGCATCCCCAGTGGTGCCAGTGCACTCTCTGGACTCACTGCAGTGCAGCCCCTGAGGTGCCAGTGCACTCTCTGGACTCACTGCACTGCATCCCCAGTGGTGCCAGTGCACTCTCTGCACTCACTGCACTGCATCCCCTGTGGTTCCAGTGCACTCTCTACACTCACTGCACTGCATCCCCAGTGGTGCCAGTGCACTCTCTGCACTCACTGCAGTGCATCCCCAGTGGTGCCACTGCAATCTCTGGACTCCCTGCACTGCATCCCCAGTGGTGCCAGTGCACACTCTGGACTCACTGCACTGCATCCCCAGTGGTGCCAGTGCACTCTCTGGACTCACTGCAGTGCATCCCCAGTGGTGCCAATGCACTCTCTGGACTCACTGCACTGCATCCCCAAGGTGTCAGTGCACTCTCTGGACTCACTGCAGTGCATCCCCAGTGGTGCCAGTGCACTCTGTGGACTCACTGTACTGCATCCCCAGTGGTGCCATTGCACTCTCTGGACTCACTGCACTGCATCCCCAGTGGTGCCAGTGCACTCTCTGGAGTCACTGCACTGCATCCCCAGTGCTGCCTGTGCACTCTCTGGACTGACTGCATTGCATCCCCAGTGGTTCCAGTGCACTCTCTGGACTCACTGTACTGCATCACCATTGGTGCCAGGGCACTCTCCGGACTCACTGCAGTGCAACCGCAGTGGTGCCAGTGCACTCTCTGGAGTCACTGCACTGCATCCCCAGTGCTGACAGTGCACTCTCTGGACTCACTGCTCTGCATCCCCAGTGGTGCCAGTGCACTCTCTGGACTCACTGCACTGCATCCCCTGTGGTTCCAGTGCACTCTCTACACTCACTGCAGTGCATCCCCAGTGGTGCCAGTGCACTCTCTGGACTCACTGCAGTGCATCCCCAGTGGTGCCTGTGCAGTCTCGGGACTCACTGCACTGCATCCACAGTGGTGCCAGTGCACTCTCTGCACTCACTGCACTGCATCACCAGTGGTGCCAGTGCACTCTCTGGACTCACTGCACTGCATCCCCAGTGGTGCCTGTGCAGTCTCTGGACTCACTGCAGTGCATCTCCAGTGGTGCCAGTGCACTCTCTGGACTCACTGCACTGCATCCCCAGTGGTGCCAGTGCACTCTCTGGACTCACTGCAGTGCATCCCCAGTGGTGCCAGTGCAATCTCAGGACTCACTGCAGTGCATCCCCAGTGGTGCCAGTGCACTCTCTGGACTCACTGCACTGCATCCCCAGTGGTGCCAGTGCACTCTCTGGACTCACTGCAGTGCAGCCCCTGAGGTGCCAGTGCACTCTCTGGACTCACTGCAGTGCATCCCCAGTGGTGCCAAAGCACTCTCTACACTCACTGCACTGCATTCCCAGTGGTGCCAGTGCACTCTCTGGACTCACTGCACTGCATCCCCAGTGGTGCCAGTGTAGTCTCTGGACTCACTGCAGTGCATCCCCAGTGGTGCCAGTGCAATCTCAGGACTCACTGCAGTGCAGCTCCAGTTGGTGCCAGTGCACTAACTGGACTCACTGCACTGCATCCCCAGTGGTGCCAGTGCACTCTCTGGACTCACTGCAGTGCATCCCCAGTGGTGCCAGTGCACTCTCTGGACTCACTGCAGTGCATCCCCAGTGGTGCCAGTGCACTCTCTGGACTCACTGCACTGCATCCCCGGTGGTGCCAGTGCACTCTCTGGACTCACTGCACTGCATCCCCAGTAGTGCCAGTGCACTCTCTGGACTCACTGCAGTGCATCCCCAGTGGTGCCAGGGCACTCTCTGGACTCACTGCAGTGCATCACCAGTGGTTCCAGTGCACTCTCTGGACTCACTGCACTGCATCACGATTGGTGCCAGGGCACTCTCTGGACTCACTGCAGTGCATCCGCAGTGGTGCCAGTGCACTCTTTCGAGTCACTGCACTGCATCCACAGTGGTGCCAGTGCACTCTCTGGACTCACTGAATTGCACCCCCTGTGGAGCCAGGTCACTCTCTGGACTCACTGCAGTGCATCCCCAGTGGTGCCAGTGCACTCTCTGGACTCACTGCAGTGCATCCCCAGTGGTGCCAGTGCACTCTCTGGACTCACTGCACTGCATCCCCAGTGGTGCCAGTGCACTCTCTGGACTCACTGCAGTGCATCCCCAGTGTTGCCAGGGCACTCTCTGGACTCACTGCACTGCATCTCCAGTGGTGCCAGTGCACTCTCTGGACTCACTGCAGTGCATCCCCAGTGGTGCCCGTGCACTCTCTGGACTCACTGCAGTGCATCCCCAGTGGTGCCAGAGCACTCTCTGGACTCACTGCAGTGCATCTCCAGTGGTGCCAGTGCACTCTCTGGACTCACTGCAGTGCAGCCCCTGAGGTGCCAGTGCACTCTCTGGACTCACTGCACTGCATCCCCAGTGGTGCCAGTGCACTCTCTGGAGTCACTGCACTGCATCCCCAGTGGTGCCAGTGCACTCTCTGGACACTGCACTGCATCCCCAGTCGTGCCAGTGCACTCTCTACACTCACTGCACTGCATCCCCAGTGGTGCCAGAGCACTCTCTGGACTCACTGCAGTGCATCCCCAGTGGTGCCAGTGCAGTCTCTGGACTCACTGCACTGCATCCCCAGTGGTGCCAGTGCACTCTCTGGACTCACTGCAGTGCAGCCCCTGAGGTGCCAGTGCACTCTCTGGACTCACTGCAGTGCATCCCCAGTGGTGCCAGTGCACTCTCTGGACTCACTGCACTGCATCCCCAGTGGTGCCAGTGCACTCTCTGGACTCACTGCACTGCATCCCCAGTGGTGCCAGTGCAATCTCTGGACTCACTGCAATGCATCCCCAAGGTGCCAGTGCACTCTCTGGACTCACTGCAGTGCATACCCAGTGGTGCCTGTGCACTCTGTGGACTCACTGCACTGCATCCCCAGTGGTGCCAGTGCACTCTCTGGACTCACTGCAGTGCATCCCCAGTGGTGCCAGGGCACTCTATGGACTCACTGCAGTGCATCCCCAGTAGTGCCAGTGCACTCTCTGGACTCACTGCACTGCATCCCCAGTGGTGCCACTGCACTCTCTGGACTCACTGCAGTGTATCCCCAGTGGTGCCAGTGCACTCTCTGGAGTCACTGCAGTGCATCCCCAGTGGTGCCAGTGCAATCTCAGGACTCACTGCAGTGCAGCTCCAGTTGCTGCCAGTGCACTAACTGGACTCACTGCTCTGCATCCCCAGTGGTGCCAGTGCACTCTCTGGACTCACTGCAGTGCATCCCCAGTGGTGCCAGTGCACTCTCTGGACTCACTGCAGTGCATCCCCAGTGGTGCCAGTGCACTCTCTGGACTCACTGCAGTGCATCCCCAGTGGTGCCAGTGCACTCTCTGGACTCACTGCACTGCATCCCCAGTGGTGCCAGTGCACTCTCTGCACTCACTGCACTGCATCCCCTGTGGTTCCAGTGCACTCTCTACACTCACTGCACTGCATCCCCAGTGGTGCCAGTGCACTCTCTGGACTCACTGCACTGCATCACCAGTGGTGACAGTACACTCGCTGGACTCACTGCACTGCATCCGCAGTGGTGCCAGTGCACTCTCTGGACTCACTGCACTGCATCCCCTGTGGTGCCAGTGCACTCTCTGGACTCACTGCACTGCATCCCCAGTGGTGCCAATGCACTCTCTGGACTCACTGCACTGCATCCCCAAGGTGTCAGTGCACTCTCTGGACTCACTGCAGTGCATCCCCAGTGGTGCCAGGGCACTCTCCGGACTCACTGCAGTTCATCCGCAGTGGTGCCAGTGCACTCTCTGGAGTCACTGCACTGCATCCCCAGTGGTGCCAGTGCACTCTCTGGACTCACTGCTCTGCATCCCCAGTGGTGCCAGTGCACTCTCTGGACTCACTGAACTGCATCCCCAGTGGTGCCAGAGCACTCTCTGGACTCACTGCAGTGCAGCCCCTGAGGTGCCAGTGCACTCTCTGTACTCACTGCACTGCATCCCCTGTGGTTCCAGTGCACTCTCTGGACTAACTGCACTGCATCCCCAGTGGTGCCTGTGCAGTCTCTGGACTCACTGCACTGCATCCCCAGTGGTGCCAGTGCACTCTCTGCACTCACTGCACTGCATCCCCAGTGGTGCCAGTGCACTCTCTGGAGTCACTGCACTGCATCCCCAGTGGTGCCTGTGCAGTCTCTGGACTCACTGCAGTGCATCCCCAGTGGTGCCAGTGCACTCTCTGTACTCACTGCACTGCATCCCCAGTGGTGCCAGTGCACTCTCTGGACTCACTGCACTGCATTCCCAGTGGTTCCAGTGTACTCTCTACACTCACTGCACTGCATCCCCAGTGGTGCCAGTGCACTCTCTGGACTCACATGACTGAATGAACAGTGGTGCCAGTGCACTCTCTGGACTCACTGCAGTGCATCCCCAGTGGTGCCAGTGTAGTCTCTGGACTCACTGCAGTGCATCCCCAGTGGTGCCAGTGCAATCTCAGGACTCACTGCAGTGCAGCTCCAGTTGGTGCCAGTGCACTAACTGGACTCACTGCACTGCATCCCCAAGGTGTCAGTGCACTCTCTGGACTCACTGCAGTGCATCCCCAGTGGTGCCAGTGCACTCTGTGGACTCACTGCACTGCATCCCCAGTGGTGCCATTGCACTCTCTGGACTCACTGCAGTGCATCCCCAGTGGTGCCAGTGCACTCTCTGGAGTCACTGCACTGCATTCCCAGTGGTTCCAGTGTACTCTCTACACTCACTGCACTGCATCCCCAGTGGTGCCAGTGCACTCTCTGGACTCACATGACTGAATGAACAGTGGTGCCAGTGCACTCTCTGGACTCACTGCAGTGCATCCCCAGTGGTGCCAGTGTAGTCTCTGGACTCACTGCAGTGCATCCCCAGTGGTGCCAGTGCAATCTCAGGACTCACTGCAGTGCAGCTCCAGTTGGTGCCAGTGCACTAACTGGACTCACTGCACTGCATCCCCAAGGTGTCAGTGCACTCTCTGGACTCACTGCACTGCATCCCCAGTGGTGCCAGTGCACTCTGTGGACTCACTGCACTGCATCCCCAGTGGTGCCATTGCACTCTCTGGACTCACTGCAGTGCATCCCCAGTGGTGCCAGCGCACTCTCTGGACTCACTGCACTGCATCCCCAGTGGTGCCAGTGCACTCTCTGGACACACTGCACTGCATCGCCAGTGGTGCCAGTGCACTCTCTGGACTCACTGCACTGCATCGCCAGTGGTGCCAGTGCACTCTCTGGACTCACTGCACTGCATCCCCAGTGGTGCCAGTGCACTCTCTGGACTCACTGCACTGCATCCCCAGCAGTGCCAGTGCACTCTCTGGACTCACTGCAGTGCATCCCCAGTGGTGCCAATGCACTCTCTGGACTCACTGCACTGCATCCCCAAGGTGTCAGTGCACTCTCTCGACTAACTGCAGTGCATCCCCAGTGGTACCAGAGCACTCTGTGGACTCACTGTACTGCATCCCCAGTGGTGCCATTGCACTCTCTGGACTCGCTGCAGTGCATCACCTGTGGTGCCAGTGCACTCTCTGTACTCACTGCACTGCATCATCAGTAATGCCAGTGCACTCTCTGGAGTCACTGCACTGCATCCCCAGTGGTGCCACTGCACTCTCTGGACTCACTGCACTGCATCCCCAGTGGTGCCACTGCACTCTCTGGACTCACTGCACTGCATCCCCAGTGCTGACAGTGCACTCTCTGGACTCACTGAAGTGCATCCCCTGTGGTGCCAGTGCACTCTCTGGACTCACTGCACTGCATCCCCAGTGGTGCCAGTGCACTCTCTGGAGTCACTGCACTGCATACTCAGTGGTGCCTGTGCACTCACTGCACTGCACTGCACTACATCCCCAGTGGTTCCAGTGCACTCTCTGGACTCACTGCACTGCATCCCCAGTGGTGCCAGTGCACTCTCTGCACTCACTGCACTGCATATTTAGTGGTGCTAGTGCACTATCTGGACTCACTGCACTGCATCATCAGTGGTGCCAGTGCACTCTCCGGACTCACTGCAGTGCATCCGCAGTGGTGCCAGTGCACTCTTTTGCGTCACTGCACTGCATCCCCATTAGTGCCAGTGCATTCTCTGGACTCACCGCAGTGAATCCCCAGTGGTGCCAGTGCACTCTCTGGAGTCACAGCACTGCATCCCCATTGGTGCCAGTGCACTCTCTGGACTCACTGCACTGCATCCCCAGTGGTGCCAGTGCACTCTCTGGACTCACTGCACTGCATCCCTAGTGGTGCCAGTGCACTCTCTGGACTCACTGCAGTGCAGCCCCAGTGATGCCAATGCACTCTCTGGACTCACTGCACTGCATCCCCAGTGGTGCCAGTGCACTCTCTAGACTCACTGTACTGCATCCCCACTGGTGCCAGTGCACTCTCTGGACTCACTGCACTGCATCCCCAGTGGTGCCAGTGCACTCTCTGGACTCACTGCAGTGCATCCCCAGCGGTGCCAGTGCACTCTCTGGACTCCCTGCACTGCATCCCCAGTGGTGCCAGTGCACACTCTGGACTCACTGCAGTGCATGCCCTTTGGTGCCAGTGCACTCTCTGGACTCACTGCAGTGCATCCCCAGTGGTGCCAGTGCACTCTCTACACTCACTGCACTGCATCACCAGTGGTGCCAGTGCACTCTCTGGACTCACTGCACTGCATCCCCAGTGGTGCCAGTGCACTCTCTGGACTCACTGCACTGCATCTCCAGTAGTGCCAGTGCACTCTCTGGACTCACTGCAGTGCATCCCCAGTGGTGCCAATGCACTCTCTGGACTCACTGCACTGCATCCCCAAGGTGTCAGTGCACTCTCTGGACTCACTGCAGTGCATCCCCAGTGGTGCCAGTGCACTCTGTGGACTCACTGTACTGCATCCCCAGTGGTGCAAGTGCACTCTCTGGACTCACTGCACTGCATCCCCAGTGGTGCCAGTGCACTCTCTGGAGTCACTGCACTGCATCCCCAGTGCTGCCTGTGCACTCTCTGGACTGACTGCATTGCATCCCCAGTGGTTCCAGTGCACTCTCTGGACTCACTGCACTGCATCCCCAGTGGTGCCAGTGCACTCTCTGCACTCACTGCACTGCATCCCCAGTGGTGCTAGTGCACTATCTGGACTCACTGCACTGCATCACCATTGGTGCCAGGGCACTCTCCGGACTCACTGCAGTGCATTCCCGGTGGTTCCAGTGCACTCTCTGGACTCACTGAACTGCATCCCCAGTGGTGCCAGGGCACTCTCTGGACTCACTGCAGTGCAGCCCCTGAGGTGCCAGTGCACTCTCTGTACTCACTGCACTGCATCCCCTGTGGTTCCAGTGCACTCTCTACACTCACTGCACTGCATCCCCAGTGGTGCCAGTGCACTCTCTGGACTCACATGACTGAATGAACAGTGGTGCCAGTGCACTCTCTGGACTCACTGCAGTGCATCCCCAGTGGTGCCAGTGCAATCTCAGGACTCACTGCAGTGCAGCTCCAGTTGGTGCCAGTGCACTAACTGGACTCACTGCACTGCATCCCCAAGGTGTCAGTGCACTCTCTGGACTCACTGCACTGCATCGCCAGTGGTGCCAGTGCACTCTCTGGACTCACTGCACTGCATCCCCAGTGGTGCCAGTGCACTCTCTGGACTCACTGCACTGCATCCCCAGTGGTGCCAGTGCACTCTCTGGACTCACTGCACTGCATCCCCAGTAGTGCCAGTGCACTCTCTGGACTCACTGCAGTGCATCCCCAGTGGTGCCAATGCACTCTCTGGACTCACTGCACTGCATCCCCAGTGGTGCTAGTGCACTCTCTGGACTCACTGCAGTGCATCCCCAGTGGTACCAGAGCACTCTGTGGACTCACTGTACTGCATCCCCAGTGGTGCCATTGCACTCTCTGGACTCACTGCAGTGCATCCCCAGTGGTGCCAGTGCACTCTCTGGACTCAGTGCACTGCATCGCCAGTAATGCCAGTGCACTCTCTGGAGTCACTGCACTGCATCCCCAGTGGTGCCACTGCACTCTCTGGACTCACTGCACTGCATCCCCAGTGGTGCCACTGCACTCTCTGGACTCACTGCACTGCATCCCCAGTGCTGACAGTGCACTCTCTGGACTCACTGAAGTGCATCCCCTGTGGTGCCAGTGCACTCTCTGGACTCACTGCACTGCATCCCCAGTGGTGCCAGTGCACTCTCTGGAGTCACTGCACTGCATCCCCAGTGGTGCCTGTGCACTCTCTGGACTGACTGCATTGCATCCCCAGTGGTTCCAGTGCACTCTCTGGACTCACTGCACTGCATCCCCAGTGGTGCCAGTGCACTCTCTGCACTCACTGCACTGCATATTCAGTGGTGCTAGTGCACTATCTGGACTCACTGCACTGCATCACCATTGGTGCCAGTGCACTCTCCAGACTCACTGCAGTGCATCCGCAGTGGTGCCAGTACACTCTTTTGCGTCACTGCACTGCATCCCCATTAGTGCCAGTGCATTCTCTGGACTCACCGCAGTGAATCCCCAGTGCTGCCAAAGCACTCTCTGGACTCACTGAACTGCATCCCCAGTGGTGCCAGTGCACTCTCTGGACTCACTGCACTGCATCCCCAGTGGTGCCAGTGCACTCTCTGCACTCACTGAACTGCATCCTCTGTGGTGCCAGAGCACTCTCTGGACTCACTGCAGTGCATCGCCAGTGGTGCCTGTGCACTCTCTGGACTCACTGCAGTGCATCCCCTTTGGTGCCAGTGCACTCTCTGGACTCACTGCACTGCATCCCAAGTGGTGCCAGTGCACTCTCTGGAGTCACTGCACTGCATCCCCAGTGGTGCCTGTGCAGTCTCTGGACTCACTGCAGTGCATCCCCAGTGGTGCCAGTGCACTCTCTGGACTCACTGCAGTGCATCCCCAGTGGTGCCAGTGCACTCTCTGGACTCACTGCACTGCATCCCCAGTGGTGCCAGTGCACTCTCTGGACTCACTGCAGTGCAGCCCCTGAGGTGCCAGTGCACTCTCTGGAGTCACTGCAGTGCATCCCCAGTAGTGCCAGTGCACTCTCTGGACTCACTGCAGTGCATCCCCAGTGGTTCCAGTGCACTCTCTACACTCACTGCACTGCATCCCCAGTGGTACCAGTGCACTCTCTGGACTCACATGACTGAATGAACAGTGGTGCCAGTGCACTCTCTGGACTCACTGCAGTGCATCGCCAGTGGTGCCAGTGTAGTCTCTGGACTCACTGCAGTGCATCCCCAGTGGTGCCAGTGCACTCTCTGGACTCACTGCAGTGCATCCCCAGTGCTGACTGTGCACTCTCTAGACTCACTGCAGTGCATCCCCAGTGGTGCCAGTGCACTATCTGGACTCACTGCAGTGCATCCCTAGTGGTGCCAGTGCAGTCTCTGGAATCACTGCAGTGCAGCCCCTGAGGTGCCAGTGCACTCTCTGTACTCACTGCACTGCATCCCCTGTGGTGCCAGTGCACTCTCTGGACTCACTGCACTGCATCCCCGGTGGTGCCAGTGCACTCTCTGGACTCACTGCAGTGCATCCCCAGTGGTGCCTGTGCACTCTCTGGACTCACTGCACTGCATCCCCAGTGGTGCCAGTGCACTCTCTGGAGTCACTGCACTGCATCCCCAGTGGTGCCAGTGCACTCTCTGGACTCAATGCAGTGCAGCCCCAGAGGTGCCAGTGCACTCTCTGGACTCACTGCAGTGCATCCCCAGTGGTGCCAGTGCACTCTCTGGAGTCACTGCACTGCATTCCCAGTGGTTCCAGTGCACTCTCTACACTCACTGCACTGCATCCCCAGTGGTGCCAGTGCACACTCTGGACTCACTGCACTGCATCCCCAGTGGTGCCAGTGCACTCTCTGGACTCACTGCACTGCATCCCCAGTGGTGCCAGTGCACTCTCTGGACTCACTGCAGTGCATCCCCAGTGGTGCCAGTGCACACTCTGGACTCACTGCAGTGCATCCCCAGTGGTGCCAGTGCACTCTCTGGACTCACTGCAGTGCATCCCCAGTGGTGCCAATGCACTCTCTGGACTCACTGCACTGCATCCCCAAGGTGTCAGTGCACTCTCTGGACTCACTGCAGTGCATCCCCAGTGGTGCCAGTGCACTCTGTGGACTCACTGCACTGCATCCCCAGTGGTGCCATTGCACTCTCTGGACTCACTGCAGTGCATCACCTGTGGTGCCAGTGCACTCTCTGGACTCACTGCACTGCATCCCCAGTGGTGCCACTGCACTCTGTGGACTCACTGCACTGCATCCCCAGTGGTGCCAGTGCACTCTCTGGACTCACTGCACTGCATCGCCAGTGGTGCCAGTGCACTCTCTGGACTCACTGCACTGCATCACCAGTGGTGCCAGTGCACTCTCTGGACTCACTGCACTGCATCCCCAGTGGTGCCAGTGCACTCTCTGGACTCACTGCATTGCATCCCCAGTAGTGCCAGTGCACTCTCTGGACTCACTGCAGTGCATCCCCAGTGGTGCCAATGCACTCTCTGGACTCACTGTACTGCATCCCCAAGGTGTCAGTGCACTCTCTGGACTCACTGTAGTGCATCCCCAGTGGTACCAGTGCACTCTGTGGACTCACTGTACTGCATCCCCAGTGGTGCCATTGCACTCTCTGGACTCACTGCAGTGCATCACCTGTGGTGCCAGTGCACTCTCTGGACTCACTGCACTGCATCCCCAGTGGTGCCACTGCACTCTGTGGACTCACTGCACTGCATCCCCAGTGGTGCCACTGCACTCTCTGGACTCACTGCACTGCATCCCCAGTGCTGACAGTGCACTCTCTGGACTCACTGAACTGCATCACCTGTGGTGCCAGTGCACTCTCTGGACTCACTGCACTGCATCCCCAGTGGTGACAGTGCACTCTCTGCACTCACTGAACTGCATCCCCAGTGGTGCCAGAGCACTCTCTGGACTCACTGCAGTGCAGCCCCTGAGGTGCCAGTGCACTCTCTGTACTCACTGCACTGCATCCCCTGTGGTTCCAGTGCACTCTCTGGACTCACTGCACTGCATCCCCGGTGGTGCCAGTGCACTCTCTGGACTCACTGCAGTGCATCCCCAGTGGTGCCTGTGCACTCTCTGGACTCACTGCACTGCATCCCCAGTGAGGCCTGTGCAGTCTCTGGACTCACTGCACTGCATCCCCAGTGGTGCCAGTGCACTCTCTGGACTCACTGCAGTGCATCCACCGTGGTGCCAGTGCACTCTCTGAACTCACTGAAGTGCATTCTCAGTGGTGCCAGTGCACTCTCTGGACTCACTGCAGTGCAGCCCCTGAGGTGCCAGTGCACTCTCTGGACTCACTGCACTGCATCCCCATTGGTGCCAGTGCACTCTCTGGAGTCACTGCACTGCATTCCCAGTGGTTCCAGTGCACTCTCTACACTCACTGCACTGCATCCCCAGTGGTGCCAGTGCACTCTCTGGACTCACATGACTGAATGAACTGTGGCGCCAGTGCACTCTCTGGACTCACTGCAGTGCATCCCCAGTGGTGCCAATGTAGTGTCTGGACTCACTGCAGTGCATCCCCAGTGGTGCCAGTACAATCTCAGGACTCACTGCAGTGCAGCTCCAGTTGGTGCCAGTGCACTAACTGGACTCACTGCACTGCATCCCCAGTGGTGCCAGTGCACTCTCTGGACTCACTGGAGTGCATCCCCAGTGGTGCCAGTGCACTCTCTGGACTCACTGCACTGCATCCCCAGTGCTGACAGTGCACTCTCTAGACTCACTGCACTGCATCCCCAGTGGTGCCAGTGCACTCTCTGGACTCACTGCAGTGCATCCCTAGTTTTGCCAGTGCAGTCTCTGGACTCACTGCAGTGCAGCCCCTGAGGTGCCAGTGCACTCTCTGTACTCACTGCACTGCATCCCCTGTGGTTCCAGTGCACTCTCTGGACTCACTGCACTGCATCCCCGGTGGTGCCAGTGCACTCTCTGGACTCACTGCAGTGCATCCCCAGTGGTGCCTGTGCAGTCTCTGGACTCACTGCACTGCATCCCCAGTGGTGCCAGTGCACTCTCTGGACTCACTGCACTGCATCCCCAGTGGTGCCAGTGCACTCTCTGGACTCACTGCACTGCAGCCCCAGTGGTGCCAGTGCACTCTCTGGACTCACTGCAGTGCAGACCCTGAGGTGCCAGTGCACTATCTGGACTCACTGCAGTGCATCCCCAGTGGTGCCAGTGCACTCTCTGGAGTCACTGCACTGCATTCCCAGTGGTTCCAGTGCACTCTCTACACTCACTGCACTGCAACCCCAGTGGTGCCAGTGCACTCTCTGGACTCACATGACTGAATGAACACTGCTGCCAGTGCACTCTCTGGACTCACTGCAGTGCATCCCCAGTGGTGCCAGTGTAGTCTCTGGACTCACCGCAGTGCATCCCCAGTGGTGCCAGTGCACTCTCTGGACTCACTGCAGTGCAGCTCCAGTTGGTGCCAGTGCACTAACTGGACTCACTGCACTGCATCCCCAGTGCTGACAGTGCACTCTCTGGACTCACTGCAGTGCATCCCCAGTGGTGCCAGTGCACTCTCTGGACTCACTGCACTGCATCCCCAGTGGTGCCAGTGCACTCTCTGGACTCACTGCACTGCATCCCCAAGGTGTCAGTGCACTCTCTGGACTCACTGCAGTGCATCCCCAGTGGTGCCAGTGCACTCTGTGGACTCACTGTACTGCATCCCCAGTGGTGCCATTGCACTCTCTGGACTCACTGCACTGCATCCCCAGTGGTGCCAGTGCACTCTCTGGAGTCACTGCACTGCATCCCCAGTGCTGCCTGTGCACTCTCTGGACTGACTGCATTGCATCCCCAGTGGTTCCAGTGCACTCTCTACACTCACTGCACTGCATCCCCAGTGGTGCCAGTGCACTCTCTGCACTCACTGCACTGCATCCCCAGTGGTGCTAGTGCACTATCTGGACTCACTGCACTGCATCACCATTGGTGCCAGGGCACTCTCCGGACTCACTGCAGTGTATCCGCAGTGGTGCCAGTGCACTCTCTGGAGTCACTGCACTGCATCCCTAGTGGTGCCAGTGCACTCTCTGGACTCACTGCACTGCATCCCCAGTGGTGCCAGTGCACTCTCTGGACTCACTGCACTGCATCCCCAGTAGTGCCAGTGCACTCTCTGGACTCACTGCAGTGCATCCCCAGTGGTGCCAATGCACTCTCTGGACTCACTGCACTGCATCCCCAGTGGTGCTAGTGCACTCTCTGGACTCACTGCAGTGCATCCCCAGTGGTACCAGAGCACTCTGTGGACTCACTGTACTGCATCCCCAGTGGTGCCATTGCACTCTCTGGACTCACTGCAGTGCATCACCTGTGGTGCCAGTGCACTCTCTGGACTCACTGCACTGCATCGCCAGTAATGCCAGTGCACTCTCTGGAGTCACTGCACTGCATCCCCAGTGGTGCCACTGCACTCTCTGGACTCACTGCACTGCATCCCCAGTGGTGCCACTGCACTCTCTGGACTCACTGCACTGCATCCCCAGTGCTGACAGTGCACTCTCTGGACTCACTGAAGTGCATCCCCTGTGGTGCCAGTGCACTCTCTGGACTCACTGCACTGCATCCCCAGTGGTGCCAGTGCACTCTCTGGAGTCACTGCACTGCATACCCAGTGGTGCCTGTGCACTCTCTGGACTGACTGCATTGCATCCCCAGTGGTTCCAGTGCACTCTCTGGACTCACTGTACTGCATCCCCAGTGGTGCCAGTGCACTCTCTGCACTCACTGCACTGCATATTCAGTGGTGCTAGTGCACTCTCTGCACTCACTGCACTGCATCCCAAGTGGTGCCAGTGCACTCTCCGGCCTCACTGCAGTGCATCCGCAGTGGTGCCAGTGCACTCTTTTGCGTCACTGCACTGCATCCCCATTAGTGCCAGTGCATTCTCTGGACTCACCGCAGTGAATCCCCAGTGGTGCCAGTGCACTCTCTGGAGTCACAGCACTGCATCCCCATTGGTGCCAGTGCACTCTCTGGACTCACTGCACTGCATCCCCAGTGGTGCCAGTGCACTCTCTGCACTCACTGAACTGCATCCCCTGTGGTTCCAGTGCACTCTCTGGACTCACTGCACTGCATCCCCGGTGGTGCCAGTGCACTCTCTGGACTCACTGCAGTGCATCCCCAGTGGTGCCAGTGCAGTCTCTGGACTCACTGCACTGCATCCCCAGTGGTGCCAGTGCACTCTCTGCACTCACTGCACTGCATCCCAAGTGGTGCCAGTGCACTCTCTGGAGTCACTGCACTGCATCCCCAGTGGTGCCTGTGCAGTCTCTGGACTCACTGTACTGCATCCCCAGTGGTGCCAGTGCACTCTCTGGACTCACTGCAGTGCATCCCCAGTGGTGCCAGTGCACTCTCTGGACTCACTGCACTGCATTCCCAGTGGTTCCAGTGCACTCTCTACACTCACTGCAGTGCATCCCCAGTGGTGCCAGTGCACTCTCTGGACTCACATGACTGAATGAACAGTGGCGCCAGTGCACTCTCTGGACTCACTGCAGTGCATCCCCAGTGGTGCCAATGTAGTGTCTGGACTCACTGAAGTGCATCCCCAGTGGTGCCAGTACAATCTCAGGACTCACTGCAGTGCAGCTCCAGTTGGTGCCAGTGCACTAACTGGACTCACTGCACTGCATCCCCAGTGCTGACAGTGCACTCTCTGGACTCACTGCAGTGCATCCCCAGTGGTGCCAGTGCACTCTCTGGACTCACTGCACTGCATCCCCAGTGGTGCCAGTGCACTCTCTAGACTCACTGCACTGCATCCCCAGTGGTGCCAGTGCACTCTCTGGACTCACTGAAGTGCATTTCTAGTTTTGCCAGTGCAGTCTCTGGACTCACTGCAGTGCAGCCCCTGAGGTGCCAGTGCACTCTCTGTACTCACTGCACTGCATCCCCTGTGGTTCCAGTGCACTCTCTGGACTCACTGCACTGCATCCCCGGTGGTGCCAGTGCACTCTCTGGACTCACTGCAGTGCATCCCCAGTGGTGCCTGTGCAGTCTCTGGACTCACTGCACTGCATCCCCAGTGGTGCCAGTGCACTCTCTGGACTCACTGCACTGAATCCCCAGTGGTGCCAGTGCACTCTCTGGACTCACATGACTGAATGAACAGTGGCGCCAGTGCACTCTCTGGACTCACTGCAGTGCATCCCCAGTGGTGCCAATGTAGTGTCTGGACTCACTGAAGTGCATCCCCAGTGGTGCCAGTACAATCTCAGGACTCACTGCAGTGCAGCTCCAGTTGGTGCCAGTGCACTAACTGGACTCACTGCACTGCATCCCCAGTGCTGACAGTGCACTCTCTGGACTCACTGCAGTGCATCCCCAGTGGTGCCAGTGCACTCTCTGGACTCACTGCACTGCATCCCCAGTGGTGCCAGTGCACTCTCTAGACTCACTGCACTGCATCCCCAGTGGTGCCAGTGCACTCTCTGGACTCACTGAAGTGCATTTCTAGTTTTGCCAGTGCAGTCTCTGGACTCACTGCAGTGCAGCCCCTGAGGTGCCAGTGCACTCTCTGTACTCACTGCACTGCATCCCCTGTGGTTCCAGTGCACTCTCTGGACTCACTGCACTGCATCCCCGGTGGTGCCAGTGCACTCTCTGGACTCACTGCAGTGCATCCCCAGTGGTGCCTGTGCAGTCTCTGGACTCACTGCACTGCATCCCCAGTGGTGCCAGTGCACTCTCTGGACTCACTGCACTGAATCCCCAGTGGTGCCAGTGCACTCTCTGGACTCACTGCACTGCAGCCCCAGTGGTGCCAGTGCACTCTCTGGACTCACTGCACTGCATCCCCAGTGGTGCCAGTGCACTCTCTGGACTCACTGCACTGCATCCCCAGTGGTGCCAGTGCACTCTCTGGACTCACTGCACTGCATCCCCAAGGTGTCAGTGCACTCTCTGGACTCACTGCAGTGCATCCCCAGTGGTGCCAGTGCACTCTGTGGACTCACTGTACTGCATCCCCAGTGGTGCCAGTGCACTCTCTGGACTCACTGCACTGCATCCCCAGTGTTGCCAGTGCACTCTCTGGAGTCACTCTACTGCATCCCCAGTGCTGCCTGTGCACTCTCTGGACTGACTGCATTGCATCCCCAGTGGTTCCAGTGCACTCTCTGGACTCACTGCACTGCATCCTTAGTGGTGCCAGTGCACTCTCTGCACTCACTGCACTGCATCCCCAGTGGTGCTAGTGCACTATCTGGACTCACTGCACTGCATCACCATTGGTGCCAGGGCACTCTCCGGACTCACTGCAGTGCATCCGCAGTGGTGCCAGTGCACTCTCTGGAGTCACTGCACTGCATCCCTAGTGGTGCCAGTGCACTCTCTGGACTCACTGCACTGCATCCCCAGTGGTGCCAGTGCACTCTCTGGACTCACTGCACTGCATCCCCAGTAGTGCCAGTGCACTCTCTGGACTCACTGCAGTGCATCCCCAGTGGTGCCAATGCACTCTCTGGACTCACTGCACTGCATCCCCAGTGGTGCTAGTGCACTCTCTGGACTCACTGCAGTGCATCCCCAGTGGTACCAGAGCACTCTGTGGACTCACTGTACTGCATCCCCAGTGGTGCCATTGCACTCTCTGGACTCACTGCAGTGCATCACCTGTGGTGCCAGTGCACTCTCTGGACTCACTGCACTGCATCGCCAGTAATGCCAGTGCACTCTCTGGAGTCACTGCACTGCATCCCCAGTGGTGCCACTGCACTCTCTGGACTCACTGCACTGCATCCCCAGTGGTGCCACTGCACTCTCTGGACTCACTGCACTGCATCCCCAGTGCTGACAGTGCACTCTCTGGACTCACTGCACTGCATCCCCAGTGGTGCCAGTGCACTCTCTGGAGTCACTGCACTGCATACCCAGTGGTGCCTGTGCACTCTCTGGACTGACTGCATTGCATCCCCAGTCGTTCCAGTGCACTCTCTGGACTCACTGCACTGCATCCCCAGTGGTGCCAGTGCACTCTCTGCACTCACAGCACTGCATATTCAGTGGTGCTAGTGCACTATCTGGACTCACTGCACTGCATCACCATTGGTGCCAGTGCACTCTCCGGCCTCACTGCAGTGCATCCGCAGTGGTGCCAGTGCACTCTTTTGCGTCACTGCACTGCATCCCCATTAGTGCCAGTGCATTCTCTGGACTCACCGCAGTGAATCCCCAGTGGTGCCAGTGCACTCTCGGAATCACAGCACTGCATCCCCATTGGTGCCAGTGCACTCTCTGGACTCACTGCACTGCATCCCCAGTGGTGCCAGTGCACTCTCTGCACTCACTGAACTGCATCCCCTGTGGTGCCAGAGCACTCTCTGGACTCACTGCAGTGCAGCCCCTGAGGTGCCAGTGCACTCTCTGTACTCACTGCACTGCATCCCCTGTGGTTCCAGTGCACTCTCTGGACTCACTGCACTGCATCCCCGGTGGTGCCAGTGCACTCTCTGGACTCACTGCAGTGCATCCCCAGTGGTGCCTGTGCAGTCTCTGGACTCACTGCACTGCATCCCCAGTGGTGCCAGTGCACTCTCTGCACTCACTGCACTGCATCCCCTGTGGTGCCAGTGCACTCTCTGGAGTCACTGCACTGCATCCCCAGTGGTGCCTGTGCAGTCTCTGGACTCACTGAACTGCATCCCCAGTGGTGCCAGTGCACTCTCTGGACTCACTGCAGTGCATCCCCAGTGGTGCCAGTGCACTCTCTGGAGTCACTGCACTGCATTCCCAGTGGTTCCAGTGCACTCTCTACACTCACTGCAGTGCATCCCCAGTGGTGCCAGTGCACTCTCTGGACTCACATGACTGAATGATCAGTGGCGCCAGTGCACTCTCTGGACTCACTGCAGTGCATCCCCAGTTGTGCCAATGTAGTGTCTGGACTCACTGCAGTGCATCCCCAGTGGTGCCAGTACAATCTCAGGACTCACTGCAGTGCAGCTCCAGTTGGTGCCAGTGCACTAACTGGACTCACTGCACTGCATCCCCAGTGCTGACAGTGCACTCTCTGGACTCACTGCAGTGCATCCCCAGTGGTGCCAGTGCACTCTCTGGACTCACTGCAGTGCATCCCCAGTGGTGCCAGTGCACTCTCTAGACTCACTGCACTGCATCCCCAGTGGTGCCAGTGCACTCTCTGGACTCACTGCAGTGCATCCCTAGTTTTGCCAGTGCAGTCTCTGGACTCACTGCAGTGCAGCCCCTGAGGTGCCAGTGCACTCTCTGTACTCACTGCACTGCATCCCCTCTGGTTCCAGTGCACTCTCTGGACTCACTGCACTGCATCCCCGGTGGTGCCAGTGCACTCTCTGGACTCACTGCAGTGCATCCCCAGTGGTGCCTGTGCAGTCTCTGGACTCACTGAAGTGCATCCCCAGTGGTGCCAGTGCACTCTCTGGACTCACTGCACTGCATCCCCAGTGGTGGCAGTGCACTCTCTGGACTCACTGCACTGCAGCGCCAGTGGTGCCAGTGCACTCTCTGGACTCACTGCACTGCATCCCCAGTGGTGCCAGTGCACTCTCTGGACTCACTGCAGTGCATCCCCAGTGGTGCCAGTGCACTCTCTGGAGTCACTGCACTGCATTCCCAGTGGTTCCAGTGCACTCTCTACACTCACTGCACTGCAACCCCAGTGGTGCCAGTGCACTCTCTGGACTCACATGACTGAACGAACACTGCTGCCAGTGCACTCCCTGGACTCACTGCAGTGCATCCCCAGTGGTGCCAGTGTAGTCTCTGGACTCACCGCAGTGCATCCCCAGTGGTGCCAGTGCAATCTCAGGACTCACTGCAGTGCAGCTCCAGTGGTTCTAGTGCACTATCTGGACTCACTGCACTGCATCACCATTGGTGCCAGGGCACTCTCCGGACTTACTGCAGTGCATCCGCAGTGGTGCCAGTGCACTCTCTGGAGTCACTGCACTGCATCCCCAGTGGTGCCAGTGCACTCTCTGGACTCACTGCACTGCATCCCCAGTAGTGCCAGAGCACTCTCTGGACTCACTGCAGTGCATCCCCAGTGGTGCCAATGCACTCACTGGACTCACTGCACTGCATCCCCAGTGGTGCTAGTGCACTCTCTGGACTCACTGTAGTGCATCCCCAGTGGTACCAGAGCACTCTGTGGACTCACTGTACTGCATCCCCAGTGGTGCCAATGCACTCTCTGGACTCACTGCAGTGCATCACCTGTGGTGCCAGTGCACTCTCTGGACTCACTGCACTGCATCGCCAGTAATGCCAGTGCACTCTCTGGAGTCACTGCACTGCATCCCCAGTGGTGCCACTGCACTCTCTGGACTCACTGCACTGCATCCCCAGTGGTGCCAGTGCACTCTCTGGACTCACTGCACTGCATCCCCAGTGCTGACAGTGCACTCTCTGGACTCACTGAAGTGCATCCCCTGTGGTGCCAGTGCACTCTCTGGACTCACTGCACTGCAGCCCCAGTGGTGCCAGTGCACTCTCTGGAGTCACTGCACTGCATACCCAGTGGTGCCTGTGCACTCTCTGGACTCTCTGCATTGCATCCCCAGTGGTTCCAGTGCACTCTCTGGACTCACTGCACTGCATCCCCAGTGGTGCCAGTGCACTCTCTGCACTCACTGCACTGCATATTCAGTGGTGCTAGTGCACTATCTGGACTCACTGCACTGCATCACCATTGGTGCCAGTGCACTCTCCGGCCTCACTGCAGTGCATCCGCAGTGGTGCCAGTGCACTCTTTTGCGTCACTGCACTGCATCCCCATTAGTGCCAGTGCATTCTCTGGACTCACCGCAGTGAATCCCCAGTGGTGCCAGTGCACTCTCTGGACTCACTGCACTGCATCCCCAGTGGTGCCAGTGCACTCTCTGCACTCACTGAACTGCATCCCCTGTGGTGCCAGAGCACTCTCTGGACTCACTGCAGTGCAGCCCCTGAGGTGCCAGTGCACTCTCTGTACTCACTGCACTGCATCCCCTGTGGTTCCAGTGCACTCTCTGGACTCACTGCACTGCATCCCCGGTGGTGCCTGTGCGCTCTCTGGACTCACTGCAGTGCATCCCCAGTGGTGCCTGTGCAGTCTCTGGACTCACTGCACTGCATCCCCAGTGGTGCCAGTGCACTCTCTGCACTCACTGCACTGCATCCCAAGTGGTGCCAGTGCACTCTCTGGAGTCACTGCACTGCATCCCCAGTGGTGCCTGTGCAGTCTCTGGACTCACTGCACTGCATCCCCAGTGGTGCCAGTGCACTCTCTGGACTCACTGCAGTGCATCCCCAGTGGTGCCAGTGCACTCTCTGGACTCACTGCACTGCATCCCCAGTGGTGCCAGTGCACTCTCTGGACTCACTGCAGTGCATCCCCAGTGGTGCCTGTGCAGTCTCTGGACTCACTGCACTGCATCCGCAGTGGTGCCAGTGCACTCTCTGGACTCACTGCAGTGCATCCCCCGTGGTGTCACTGCACTCTCTGGACTCACTGAAGTGCATTCTCAGTGGTGCCAGTGCACTCTCTGGACTCACTGCACTGCATCCCCAGTGGTGCCAGTGCACTCTCTGGACTCACTGCACTGCATCCCCAGTGGTGCCTGTGCAGTCTCTGGACTCACTGCACTGCATCCCCAGTGGTGCCAGTGCACTCTCTGGACTCACATGACTGAATGAACAGTGGTGCCAGTGTACTCTCTGGACTCACTGCAGTGCATCCCCAGTGGTGCCAGTACAATCTCAGGACTCACTGCAGTGCAGCTCCAGTTGGTGCCAGTGCACTAACTGGACTCACTGCACTGCATCCCCAGTGGTGCCAGTGCACTCTCTGGACTCACTGCAGTGCATCCGCAGTGGTGCCAGTGCACTCTCTGGACTCACTGCACTGCATCCCCAGTGCTGACAGTGCACTCTCTAGACTCACTGCACTGCATCCCCAGTGGTGCCAGTGCACTCTCTGGACTCACTGCAGTGCATCTCTAGTTTTGCCAGTGCAGTCTCTGGACTCACTGCAGTGCAGCCCCTGAGGTGCCAGTGTACTCTCTGTACTCACTGCACTGCATCCCCTGTGGTTCCAGTGCACTCTCTGGACTCACTGCACTGCATCCCCGGTGGTGCCAGTGCACTCTCTGGACTCACTGCAGTGCATCCCCAGTGGTGCCTGTGCAGTCTCTGGACTCACTGCACTGCATCCCCAGTGGTGCCAGTGCACTCTCTGGACTCACTGCACTGCATCCCCAGTGGTGCCAGTGCACTCTCTGGACTCACTGCACTGCAGCCCCAGTGGTGCAAGTGCACTCTCTGGACTCACTACAGTGCAGCACCTGAGGTGCCAGTGCACTCTCTGGACTCACTGCACTGCATCCCCAGTGGTGCCAGTGCACTCTCTGGAGTCACTGCACTGCATTCCCAGTGGTTCCAGTGCACTCTCTGCACTCACTGCACTGCATCCCCAGTGGTTCTAGTGCACTATCTGGACTCACTGCACTGCATCACCATTGGTGCCAGGGCACTCTCCGGACTCACTGCAGTGCATCCGCAGTGGTGCCAGTGCACTCTCTGGAGTCACTGCACTGCATCCCCAGTGGTGCCAGTGCACTCTCTGGACTCACTGCACTGCATCCCCAGTAGTGCCAGTGCACTCTCTGGACTCACTGCAGTGCATCCCCAGTGGTGCCAATGCACTCACTGGACTCACTGCACTGCATCCCCAGTGGTGCTAGTGCACTCTCTGGACTCACTGTAGTGCATCCCCAGTGGTACCAGAGCACTCTGTGGACTCACTGTACTGCATCCCCAGTGGTGCCAATGCACTCTCTGGACTCACTGCAGTGCATCACCTGTGGTGCCAGTGCACTCTCTGGACTCACTGCACTGCATCGCCAGTAATGCCAGTGCACTCTCTGGAGTCACTGCACTGCATCCCCAGTGGTGCCACTGCACTCTCTGGACTCACTGCACTGCATCCCCAGTGGTGCCAGTGCACTCTCTGGACTCACTGCACTGCATCCCCAGTGCTGACAGTGCACTCTCTGGACTCACTGAAGTGCATCCCCTGTGGTGCCAGTGCACTCTCTGGACTCACTGCACTGCAGCCCCAGTGGTGCCAGTGCACTCTCTGGAGTCACTGCACTGCATACCCAGTGGTGCCTGTGCACTCTCTGGACTGACTGCATTGCATCCCCAGTGGTTCCAGTGCACTCTCTGGACTCACTGCACTGCATCCCCAGTGGTGCCAGTGCACTCTCTGCACTCACTGCACTGCATATTCAGTGGTGCTAGTGCACTATCTGGACTCACTGCACTGCATCACCATTGGTGCCAGTGCACTCTCCGGCCTCACTGCAGTGCATCCGCAGTGGTGCCAGTGCACTCTTTTGCGTCACTGCACCGCATCCCCATTAGGCCAGTGCATTCTCTGGACTCACCGCAGTGAATCCCCAGTGGTGCCAGTGCACTCTCTGGACTCACTGCACTGCATCCCCAGTGGTGCCAGTGCACTCTCTGCACTCACTGAACTGCATCCCCTGTGGTGCCAGAGCACTCTCTGGACTCACTGCAGTGCAGCCCCTGAGGTGCCAGTGCACTCTCTGTACTCACTGCACTGCATCCCCTGTGGTTCCAGTGCACTCTCTGGACTCACTGCACTGCATCCCCGGTGGTGCCTGTGCACTCTCTGGACTCACTGCAGTGCATCCCCAGTGGTGCCTGTGCAGTCTCTGGACTCACTGCACTGCATCCCCAGTGGTGCCAGTGCACTCTCTGCACTCACTGCACTGCATCCCAAGTGGTGCCAGTGCACTCTCTGGAGTCACTGCACTGCATCCCCAGTGGTGCCTGTGCAGTCTCTGGACTCACTGAACTGCATCCCCAGTGGTGCCAGTGCACTCTCTGGACTCACTGCAGTGCATCCCCAGTGGTGCCAGTGCACTCTCTGGACTCACTGCACTGCATCCCCAGTGGTGCCAGTGCACTCTCTGGACTCACTGCAGTGCATCCCCAGTGGTGCCTGTGCAGTCTCTGGACTCACTGCACTGCATCCGCAGTGGTGCCAGTGCACTCTCTGGACTCACTGCAGTGCATCCCCCGTGGTGTCACTGCACTCTCTGGACTCACTGAAGTGCATTCTCAGTGGTGCCAGTGCACTCTCTGGACTCACTGCACTGCATCCCCAGTGGTGCCAGTGCACTCTCTGGACTCACTGCACTGCATCCCCAGTGGTGCCTGTGCAGTCTCTGGACTCACTGCACTGCATCCCCAGTGGTGCCAGTGCACTCTCTGGACTCACATGACTGAATGAACAGTGGTGGCAGTGCACTCTCTGGACTCACTGCAGTGCATCCCCAGTGGTGCCAGTACAATCTCAGGACTCACTGCAGTGCAGCTCCAGTTGGTGCCAGTGCACTAACTGGACTCACTGCACTGCATCCCCAGTGGTGCCAGTGCACTCTCTGGACTCACTGCAGTGCATCCCCAGTGGTGCCAGTGCACTCTCTGGACTCACTGCACTGCATCCCCAGTGCTGACAGTGCACTCTCTAGACTCACTGCACTGCATCCCCAGTGGTGCCAGTGCACTCTCTGGACTCACTGCAGTGCATCCCTAGTTTTGCCAGTGCAGTCTCTGGACTCACTGCAGTGCAGCCCCTGAGGTTCCAGTGCACTCTCTGTACTCACTGCACTGCATCCCCTGTGGTTCCAGTGCACTCTCTGGACTCACTGCACTGCATCCCCGGTGGTGCCAGTGCACTCTCTGGACTCACTGCAGTGCATCCCCAGTGGTGCCTGTGCAGTCTCTGGACTCACTGCACTGCATCCCCAGTGGTGCCAGTGCACTCTCTGGACTCACTGCACTGCATCCCCAGTGGTGCCAGTGCACTCTCTGGACTCACTGCACTGCAGCCCCAGTGGTGCAAGTGCACTCTCTGGACTCACTGCAGTGCAGCACCTGAGGTGCCAGTGCACTCTCTGGACTCACTGCACTGCATCCCCAGTGGTGCCAGTGCACTCTCTGGAGTCACTGCACTGCATTCCCAGTGGTTCCAGTGCACTCTCTACACTCACTGCACTGCAACCCCAGTGGTGCCAGTGCACTCTCTGGACTCACATGACTGAATGAACACTGCTGCCAGTGCACTCTCTGGACTCACTGCAGTGCATCCCCAGTGGTGCCAGTGTAGTCTCTGGACTCACTGCACTGCATCCCCAGTGGTGCCAGTGCACTCTCTGGACTCACTGCACTGCATCCCCAGTGGTGCCAGTGCACTCTCTGGACTCACTGCACTGCAGCCCCAGTGGTGCCAGTGCACTCTCTGGACTCACTGCAGTGCATCCCCAGTGGTGCCAGTGCACTCTCTGGACTCACTGCACTGCATCCCTAGTGGTGCCAGTGCACTCTCTGGACTCACTGCACTGCATCCCCAAGGTGTCAGTGCACTCTCTGGACTCACTGCAGTGCATCCCCAGTGGTGCCAGTGCACTCTCTGCACTCACTGTACTGCATCCCCAGTGGTGCCATTGCACTCTCTGGACTCACTGCACTGCATCCCCAGTGGTGCCAGTGCACTCTCTGGACTCACTGCACTGCATCCCCAGTGCTGCCTGTGCACTCTCTGGACTGATTGCATTGCATCCCCAGTGGTTCCAGTGCACTCTCTGGACTCACTGCACTGCATCCCCAGTGGTGCCAGTGCACTCTCTGGACTCACTGCACTGCATCCCCAGTGGTGCTAGTGCACTATCTGGACTCACTGCACTGCATCACCATTGGTGCCAGGGCACTCTCCGGACTCACTGCAGTGCATCCGCAGTGGTGCCAGTGCACTCTCTGGAGTCACTGCACTGCATCCCCAGTGGTGCCAGTGCACTCTCTGGACTCACTGCACTGCATCCCCAGTGGTGCCAGTGCACTCTCTGGACTCACTGCAGTGCAGCCCCAGTAGTGCCAGTGCACTCTCTGGACTCACTGCAGTGCATCCCCAGTGGTGCCAATGCACTCTCTGGACTCACTGCACTGCATCCCCAGTGGTGCTAGTGCACTCTCTGAACTCACTGCAGTGCATCCCCAGTGGTACCAGAGCACTCTGTGGACTCACTGTACTGCATCCCCAGTGGTGCCATTGCACTCTCTGGACTCACTGCAATGCATCACCTGTGGTGCCAGTGCACTCTCTGGACTCACTGCACTGCATCGCCAGTAATGCCAGTGCACTCTCTGGAGTCACTGCACTGCATCACCAGTGCTGACAGTGCACTCTCTGGACTCACTGAAGTGCATCCCCTGTGGTGCCAGTGCACTCTCTGGACTCACTGCACTGCATCCCCAGTGGTGCCAGTGCACTCTCTGGAGTCACTGCACTGCATACCCAGTGGTGCCTGTGCACTCTCTGGACTGACTGCATTGCATCCCCAGTGGTTCCAGTGCACTCTCTGGACTCACTGCACTGCATCCCCAGTGGTGCCAGTGCACTCTCTGGAGTCACTGCACTGCATTCCCAGTGGTTCCAGTGCACTCTCTACACTCACTGCACTGCAACCCCAGTGGTGCCAGTGCACTCTCTGGACTCACATGACTGAATGAACACTGCTGCCAGTGCACTCTCTGGACTCACTGCAGTGCATCCCCAGTGGTGCCAGTGTAGTCTCTGGACTCACTGCACTGCATCCCCAGTGGTGCCAGTGCACTCTCTGGACTCACTGCACTGCATCCCCAGTGGTGCCAGTGCACTCTCTGGACTCACTGCACTGCAGCCCCAGTGGTGCCAGTGCACTCTCTGGACTCACTGCAGTGCATCCCCAGTGGTGCCAGTGCACTCTCTGGACTCACTGCACTGCATCCCCAGTGGTGCCAGTGCACTCTCTGGACTCACTGCACTGCATCCCCAAGGTGTCAGTGCACTCTCTGGACTCACTGCAGTGCATCCCCAGTGGTGCCAGTGCACTCTCTGCACTCACTGTACTGCATCCCCAGTGGTGCCATTGCACTCTCTGGACTCACTGCACTGCATCCCCAGTGGTGCCAGTGCACTCTCTGGACTCACTGCACTGCATCCCCAGTGCTGCCTGTGCACTCTCTGGACTGATTGCATTGCATCCCCAGTGGTTCCAGTGCACTCTCTGGACTCACTGCACTGCATCCCCAGTGGTGCCAGTGCACTCTCTGGACTCACTGCACTGCATCCCCAGTGGTGCTAGTGCACTATCTGGACTCACTGCACTGCATCACCATTGGTGCCAGGGCACTCTCCGGACTCACTGCAGTGCATCCGCAGTGGTGCCAGTGCACTCTCTGGAGTCACTGCAGTGCATCCCCAGTGGTGCCAGTGCACTCTCTGGACTCACTGCACTGCATCCCCAGTGGTGCCAGTGCACTCTCTGGACTCACTGCAGTGCAGCCCCAGTAGTGCCAGTGCACTCTCTGGACTCACTGCAGTGCATCCCCAGTGGTGCCAATGCACTCTCTGGACTCACTGCACTGCATCCCCAGTGGTGCTAGTGCACTCTCTGAACTCACTGCAGTGCATCCCCAGTGGTACCAGAGCACTCTGTGGACTCACTGTACTGCATCCCCAGTGGTGCCATTGCACTCTCTGGACTCACTGCAATGCATCACCTGTGGTGCCAGTGCACTCTCTGGACTCACTGCACTGCATCGCCAGTAATGCCAGTGCACTCTCTGGAGTCACTGCACTGCATCACCAGTGCTGACAGTGCACTCTCTGGCCTCACTGAAGTGCATCCCCTGTGGTGCCAGTGCACTCTCTGGACTCACTGCACTGCATCCCCAGTGGTGCCAGTGCACTCTCTGGAGTCACTGCACTGCATACCCAGTGGTGCCTGTGCACTCTCTGGACTGACTGCATTGCATCCCCAGTGGTTCCAGTGCATTCTCTGGACTCACCGCAGTGAATCCCCAGTGGTGCCAGTGCACTCTCTGGAGTCACAGCACTGCATCCCCATTGGTGCCAGTGCACTCCCTGGACTCACTGCACTGCATCCCCAGTGGTGCCAGTGCACTCTCTGCACTCACTGAACTGCATCCCCTGTGGTGCCAGAGCACTCTCTGGACTCACTGCAGTGCAGCCGCTGAGGTGCCAGTGCACTCTCTGTACTCACTGCACTGCATCCCCTGTGGTGCCAGTGCTCTCTCTGGACTCACTGCACTGCATCCCCGGTGGTGCCAGTGCACTCTCTGGACTCACTGCAGTGCATCCCCAGTGGTGCCTGTGCAGTCTCTGGACTCACTGCACTGCATCCCCAGTGGTGCCAGTGCACTCTCTGCACTCACTGCACTGCATCCCCTGTGGTACCAGTGCACTCTCTCGAGTCACTGCACTGCATCCCCAGTGGTGCTTGTGCAGTCTCTGGACTCACTGAACTGCATCCCCAGTGGTGCCAGTGCACTCTCTGGACTCACTGCACTGCATCCCCAGTGCTGACAGTGCACTCTCTAGACTCACTGCACTGCATCCCCAGTGGTGCCAGTGCACTCTCTGGACTCACTGCAGTGCATCCCTAGTTTTGCCAGTGCAGTCTCTGGACTCACTGCAGTGCAGTCCCTGAGGTGCCAGTGCACTCTCTGTACTCACTGCACTGCATCCCCTGTGGTTCCAGTGCACTCTCTGGACTCACTGCACTGCATCCCCGGTGGTGCCAGTGCACTCTCTGGACTCACTGCAGTGCATCCCCAGTGGTGCCTGTGCAGTCTCTGGACTCACTGCACTGCATCCCCAGTGGTGCCAGTGCACTCTCTGGACTCACTGCACTGCATCCCCAGTGGTGCCAGTGCACTCTCTGGACTCACTGCACTGCAGCCCCAGTGGTGCAAGTGCACTCTCTGGACTCACTGCAGTGCAGCACCTGAGGTGCCAGTGCACTCTCTGGACTCACTGCAGTGCATCCCCAGTGGTGCCAGTGCACTCTCTGGAGTCACTGCACTGCATTCCCAGTGGTTCCAGTGCACTCTCTACACTCACTGCAGTGCATCCCCAGTGGTGCCAGTGCACTCTCTGGACTCACATGACTGAAAGAACACTGCTGCCAGTGCTCTCTCTGGACTCACTGCAGTGCATCCCCAGTGGTGCCAGTGTAGTCTCTGGACTCACTGCACTGCATCCCCAGTGGTGCCAGTGCACTCTCTGGACTCACTGCACTGCATCCCCAGTGGTGCCAGTGCACTCTCTGGACTCACTGCACTGCAGCCCCAGTGGTGCCAGTGCACTCTCTGGACTCACTGCAGTGCATCCCCAGTGGTGCCAGTGCACTCTCTGGACTCACTGCACTGCATCCCCACTGGTGCCAGTGCACTCTCTGGACTCACTGCACTGCATCCCCAAGGTGTCAGTGCACTCTCTGGACTCACTGCACTGCATCCCCAGTGGTGCCAGTGCACTCTGTGGACTCACTGTACTGCATCCCCAGTGGTGCCATTGCACTCTCTGGACTCAGTGCACTGCATCCCCAGTGGTGCCAGTGCACTCTCTGGAGTCACTGCACTGCATCCCCAGTGCTGCCTGTGCACTCTCTGGACTGATTGCATTGCATCCCCAGTGGTTCCAGTGCACTCTCTGGACTCACTGCACTGCATCCCCAGTGGTGCCAGTGCACACTCTGCACTCACTGCACTGCATCCCCAGTGGTGCTAGTGCACTATCTGGACTCACTGCACTGCATCACCATTGGTGCCAGGGCACTCTCCGGACTCACTGCAGTGCATCCGCAGTGGTGCCAGTGCACTCTCTGGAGTCACTGCACTGCATCCCCAGTGGTGCCAGTGCACTCTCTGGACTCACTGCACTGCATCCCCAGTGGTGCCAGTGCACTCTCTGGACTCACTGCACTGCAGCCCCAGTAGTGCCAGTGCACTCTCTGGACTCACTGCAGTGCATCCCCAGTGGTGCCAATGCACTCTCTGGACTCACTGCACTGCATCCCCAGTGGTGCTAGTGCACTCTCTGAACTCACTGCAGTGCATCCCCAGTGGTACCAGAGCACTCTGTGGACTCACTGTACTGCATCCCCAGTGGTGCCATTGCACTCTCTGGACTCACTGCACTGCATCCCCAGTGGTGCCAGTGCACTCTCTGGACTCACATGACTGAATGAACAGTGGTGCCAGTGCACTCTCTGGACTCACTGCAGTGCATCCCCAGTGGTGCCAGTACAATCTCAGGACTCACTGCAGTGCAGCTCCAGTTGGTGCCAGTGCACTAACTGGACTCACTGCACTGCATCCCCAGTGGTGCCAGTGCACTCTCTGGACTCACTGCAGTGCATCCCCAGTGGTGCCAGTGCACTCTCTGGACTCACTGCACTGCATCCCCAGTGCTGACAGTGCAGTCTCTGGACTCACTGCACTGCATCCCCAGTGGTGCCAGTGCACTCTCTGGACTCACTGCAGTGCATCCCTAGTTTTGCCAGTGCAGTCTCTGGACTCACTGCAGTGCAGCCCCTGAGGTGCCAGTGCACTCTCTGTACTCACTGCACTGCATCCCCTGTGGTTCCAGTGCACTCTCTGGACTCACTGCACTGCATCCCCGGTGGTGCCAGTGCACTCTCTGGACTCACTGCAGTGCATCCCCAGTGGTGCCTGTGCAGTCTCTGGACTCACTGCACTGCATCCCCAGTGGTGCCAGTGCACTCTCTGGACTCACTGCACTGCATCCCCAGTGGTGCCAGTGCACTCTCTGGACTCACTGCACTGCAGCCCCAGTGGTGCAAGTGCACTCTCTGGACTCACTGCAGTGCAGCACCTGAGGTGCCAGTGCACTCTCTGGACTCACTGCACTGCATCCCCAGTGGTGCCAGTGCACTCTCTGGAGTCACTGCACTGCATTCCCAGTGGTTCCAGTGCACTCTCTACACTCACTGCACTGCAACCCCAGTGGTGCCAGTGCACTCTCTGGACTCACATGACTGAATGAACACTGCTTCCAGTGCCCTCTCTGGACTCACTGCAGTGCATCCGCAGTGGTGCCAGTGTAGTCTCTGGACTCACTGCACTGCATCCCCAGTGGTGCCAGTGCACTCTCTGGACTCACTGCACTGCATCCCCAGTGGTGCCAGTGCACTCTCTGGACTCACTGCACTGCAGCCCCAGTGGTGCCAGTGCACTCTCTGGACTCACTGCAGTGCATCCCCAGTGGTGCCAGTGCACTCTCTGCACTCACTGTACTGCATCCCCAGTGGTGCCATTGCACTCTCTGGACTCACTGCACTGCATCCCCAGTGGTGCCAGTGCACTCTCTGGACTCACTGCACTGCATCCCCAGTGCTGCCTGTGCACTCTCTGGACTGATTGCATTGCATCCCCAGTGGTTCCAGTGCACTCTCTGGACTCACTGCACTGCATCCCCAGTGGTGCCAGTGCACTCTCTGGACTCACTGCACTGCATCCCCAGTGGTGCTAGTGCACTATCTGGACTCACTGCACTGCATCACCATTGGTGCCAGGGCACTCTCCGGACTCACTGCAGTGCATCCGCAGTGGTGCCAGTGCACTCTCTGGAGTCACTGCACTGCATCCCCAGTGGTGCCAGTGCACTCTCTGGACTCACTGCACTGCATCCCCAGTGGTGCCAGTGCACTCTCTGGACTCACTGCAGTGCAGCCCCAGTAGTGCCAGTGCACTCTCTGGACTCACTGCAGTGCATCCCCAGTGGTGCCAATGCACTCTCTGGACTCACTGCACTGCATCCCCAGTGGTGCTAGTGCACTCTCTGAACTCACTGCAGTGCATCCCCAGTGGTACCAGAGCACTCTGTGGACTCACTGTACTGCATCCCCAGTGGTGCCATTACACTCTCTGGACTCACTGCAATGCATCACCTGTGGTGCCAGTGCACTCTCTGGACTCACTGCACTGCATCGCCAGTAATGCCAGTGCACTCTCTGGAGTCACTGCACTGCATCACCAGTGCTGACAGTGCACTCTCTGGCCTCACTGAAGTGCATCCCCTGTGGTGCCAGTGCACTCTCTGGACTCACTGCACTGCATCCCCAGTGGTGCCAGTGCACTCTCTGGAGTCACTGCACTGCATACCCAGTGGTGCCTGTGCACTCTCTGGACTGACTGCATTGCATCCCCAGTGGTTCCAGTGCACTCTCTGGACTCACTGCACTGCATCCCCAGTGCTGCCAGTGCACTCTCTGCACTCACTGCACTGCATCACCAGTGGTGCTAGTGCACTATCTGGACTCACTGCACTGCATCACCATTGGTGCCAGTGCACTCTCCGGACTCACTGCAGTGCATCCGCAGTGGTGCCAGTACACTCTTTTGCGTCACTGCACTGCATCCCCATTAGTGCCAGTGCATTCTCTGGACTCACCGCAGTGAATCCCCAGTGGTGCCAGTGCACTCTCTGGAGTCACAGCACTGCATCCCCATTGGTGCCAGTGCACTCTCTGGACTCACTGCACTGCATCCCCAGTGGTGCCAGTGCACTCTCTGCACTCACTGAACTGCATCCCATGTGGTGCCAGAGCACTCTCTGGACTCACTGCAGTGCAGCCGCTGAGGTGCCAGTGCACTCTCTGTACTCACTGCACTGCATCCCCTGTGGTGCCAGTGCTCTCTCTGGACTCACTGCACTGCATCCCCGGTGGTGCCAGTGCACTCTCTGGACTCACTGCAGTGCATCCCCAGTGGTGCTTGTGCAGTCTCTGGACTCACTGAACTGCATCCCCAGTGGTGCCAGTGCACTCTCTGGACTCACTGCACTGCATCCCCAGTGCTGACAGTGCACTCTCTAGACTCACTGCACTGCATCCCCAGTGGTGCCAGTGCACTCTCTGGACTCACTGCAGTGCATCCCTAGTTTTGCCAGTGCAGTCTCTGGACTCACTGCAGTGCAGTCCCTGAGGTGCCAGTGCACTCTCTGTACTCACTGCACTGCATCCCCTGTGGTTCCAGTGCACTCTCTGGACTCACTGCACTGCATCCCCGGTGGTGCCAGTGCACTCTCTGGACTCACTGCAGTGCATCCCCAGTGGTGCCTGTGCAGTCTCTGGACTCACTGCACTGCATCCCCAGTGGTGCCAGTGCACTCTCTGGACTCACTGCACTGCATCCCCAGTGGTGCCAGTGCACTCTCTGGACTCACTGCACTGCAGCCCCAGTGGTGCAAGTGCACTCTCTGGACAAACTGCAGTGCAGCAACTGAGGTGCCAGTGCACTCTCTGGACTCTCTGCAGTGCATCCCCAGTGGTGCCAGTGCACTCTCTGGAGTCACTGCACTGCATTCCCAGTGGTTCCAGTGCACTCTCTACACTCACTGCAGTGCATCCCCAGTGGTGCCAGTGCACTCTCTGGACTCACATGACTGAAAGAACACTGCTGCCAGTGCTCTCTCTGGACTCACTGCAGTGCATCCCCAGTGGTGCCAGTGTAGTCTCTGGACTCACTGCACTGCATCCCCAGTGGTGCCAGTGCACTCTCTGGACTCACTGCACTGCATCCCCAGTGGTGCCAGTGCACTCTCTGGACTCACTGCACTGCAGCCCCAGTGGTGCCAGTGCACTCTCTGGACTCACTGCAGTGCATCCCCAGTGGTGCCAGTGCACTCTCTGGACTCACTGCACTGCATCCCCACTGGTGCCAGTGCACTCTCTGGACTCACTGCACTGCATCCCCAAGGTGTCAGTGCACTCTCTGGACTCACTGCACTGCATCCCCAGTGGTGCCAGTGCACTCTGTGGACTCACTGTACTGCATCCCCAGTGGTGCCAATGCACTCTCTGGACTCAGTGCACTGCACCCCCAGTGGTGCCAGTGCACTCTCTGGACTCACTGCACTGCATCCCCAGTGCTGCCTGTGCACTCTCTGGACTGATTGCATTGCATCCCCAGTGGTTCCAGTGCACTCTCTGGACTCACTGCACTGCATCCCCAGTGGTGCCAGTGCACACTCTGCACTCACTGCACTGCATCCCCAGTGGTGCTAGTGCACTATCTGGACTCACTGCACTGCATCACCATTGGTGCCAGGGCACTCTCCGGACTCACTGCAGTGCATCCGCAGTGGTGCCAGTGCACTCTCTGGAGTCACTGCACTGCATCCCCAGTGGTGCCAGTGCACTCTCTGGACTCACTGCACTGCAGCCCCAGTAGTGCCAGTGCACTCTCTGGACTCACTGCAGTGCATCCCCAGTGGTGCCAATGCACTCTCTGGACTCACTGCACTGCATCCCCAGTGGTGCTAGTGCACTCTCTGAACTCACTGCAGTGCATCCCCAGTGGTACCAGAGCACTCTGTGGACTCACTGCACTGCATCCCCAGTGGTGCCATTGCACTCTCTGGACTCACTGCAATGCATCACCTGTGGTGCCAGTGCACTCTCTGGACTCACTGCACTGCATCGCCAGTAATGCCAGTGCACTCTCTGGAGTCACTGCACTGCATCCCCAGTGGTGCCACTGCACTCTCTGGACTCACTGCACTGCATGTCCAGTGGTGCCAGTGCACTCTCTGCACTCACTGCACTGCATCCCCAGTGCTGACAGTGCACTCTCTGGCCTCACTGAAGTGCATCCCCTGTGGTGCCAGTGCACTCTCTGGACTCACTGCACTGCATCCCCAGTGGTGCCAGTGCACTCTCTGGACTCACTGCACTGCATACCCAGTGGTGCCTGTGCACTCTCTGGACTGACTGCATTGCATCCCCAGTGGTTCCAGTGCACTCTCTGCACTCACTGCACTGCATCCCCAGTCGTGCTAGTGCACTATCTGGACTCACTGCACTGCATCACCATTGGTGCCAGTGCACTCTCCGGACTCACTGCAGTGCATCCGCAGTGGTGCCAGTGCACTCTTTTGCGTCACTGCACTGCATCCCCATTAGTGCCAGTGCATTCTCTGGACTCACCGCAGTGAATCCCCAGTGGTGCCAGTGCACTCTCTGGAGTCACAGCACTGCATCCCCATTGGTGCCAGTGCACTCTCTGGACTCACTGCATTGCATCCCCAGTGGTGCCAGTGCACTCTCTGCACTCACTGAACTGCATCCCCTGTGGTGCCAGAGCACTCTCTGGACTCACTGCAGTGCAGCCCCTGAGGTGCCAGTGCACTCTCTGTACTCACTGCACTGCATCCCCTGTGGTGCCAGTGCTCTCTCTGGACTCACTGCACTGCATCCCCGGTGGTGCCAGTGCACTCTCTGGACTCACTGCAGTGCATCCCCAGTGGTGCCTGTGCAGTCTCTGGACTCACTGCACTGCATCCCCAGTGGTGCCAGTGCACTCTCTGCACTCACTGCACTGCATCCCCTGTGGTGCCAGTGCACTCTCTGGAGTCACTGCACTGCATCCCCAGTGGTGCCAGTGCACTCTCTGGACTCACTGCAGTGCAGCCCCTGAGGTGCCAGTGCACTCTCTGGACTCACTGCAGTGCATCCCCAGTGGTGCCAGTGCACTCTCTGGAGTCACTGCACTGCATTCCCAGTGGTTCCAGTGCACTCTCTACACTCACTGCACTGCATCCCCAGTGGTGCCAGTGCACTCTCTGGACTCACATGACTGAATGAACAGTGGTGCCAGTGCACTCTCTGGACTCACTGCAGTGCATCCCCAGTGGTGCCAGTGTAGTCTCTGGACTCACTGCAGTGCATCCCCAGTGCTGACAGTGCACTCTCTAGACTCACTGCACTGCATCCCCAGTGGTGCCAGTGCACTATCTGGACTCACTGCAGTGCATCCCTAGTGGTGCCAGTGCAGTCTCTGGACTCACTGCACTGCATCCCCAGTGGTGACAGTGCACTCTCTGGACTCACTGCACTGCATCCACGGTGGTGCCAGTGCACTCTCTGGAGTCACTGCAGTGCATCCCCAGTGGTGCCAGTGCACTCTCTGGACTCACTGCAGTGCAGCCCCTGAGGTGCCAGTGCACTCTCTGGACTCACTGCAGTGCATCCCCAGTGGTGCCAGTGCACTCTCTGGACTCACTGCACTGCATTCCCAGTGGTTCCAGTGCACTCTCTACACTCACTGCACTGCATCCCCAGTGGTGCCAGTGCACACTCTGGACTCACTGCAGTGCATCCCCAGTGGTGCCAGTGCACTCTCTGGACTCACTGCAGTGCATCCCCAGTGGTGCCAGTGCACTCTCTGGACTCACTGCACTGCATCCCCAGTGGTGCCAGTGCACTCTCTGGACTCACTGCAGTGCATTCCCAGTGGTGCCAGTGCACTCTCTGGACTCACTGCAGTGCATCCCCAGTGGTGCCAATGCACTCTCTGGACTCACTGCACTGCATCCCCAAGGTGTCAGTGCACTCTCTGGACTCACTGCAGTGCATCCCCAGTGGTACCAGTGCACTCTGTGGACTAACTGTACTGCATCCCCAGTGGTGCCACTGCACTCTCTGGACTCACTGCACTGCATCCCCAGTGGTGCCACTGCACTCTCTGGACTCACTGCACTGCATCCCCATTGCTGACAGTGCACTCTCTGGACTCACTGAAGTGCATCACCTGTGGTGCCAGTGCACTCTCTGGACTCACTGCACTGCATCCCCAGTGGTGCCAGTGCACTCTCTGGACTCACTGCACTGCATCCCCGGTGGTGCCAGTGCACTCTCTGGAGTCACTGCACTGCATCCCCAGTGGTGCCAGTGCACTCTCTGGACTCACTGCAGTGCAGCCCCTGAGGTGCCAGTGCACTCTCTGGACTCACTGCAGTGCATCCCCAGTGGTTCCTGTGCAGTCTCTGGACTCACTGCACTGCATCCCCAGTGGTGCCAGTGCACTCTCTGCACTCACTGCACTGCATCCCCTGTGGTGCCAGTGCACTCTCTGGAGTCACTGCACTGCATCCCCAGTGGTGCCTGTTCAGTCTCTGGACTCACTGAACTGCATCCCCAGTGGTGCCAGTGCACTCTCTGGACTCACTGCAGTGCATCCCCAGTGGTGCCAGTGCACTCTCTGGACTCACTGCAGTGCAGCCCCTGAGGTGCCAGTGCACTCTCTGGACTCACTGCAGTGCATCCCCAGTGGTGCCAGTGCACTCTCTGGACTCACATGACTGAATGAACAGTGGTGCCAGTGCACTCTCTGGACTCACTGCACTGCATCCCCAGTGGTGCCAGTGTAGTCTCTGGACTCACTGCAGTGCATCCCCAGTGCTGACAGTGCACTCTCTAGACTCACTGCACTGCATCCCCAGTGGTGCCAGTGCACTATCTGGACTCACTGCATTGCATCCCCAGTGGTGCCAGTGCAGTCTCTGGACTCACTGCACTGCATCCCCAGTGGTGCCAGTGCACTATCTGGACTCACTGCACTGCATCCACGGTGGTGCCAGTGCACTCTCTGGAGTCACTGCAGTGCATCCCCAGTGGTGCCAGTGCACTCTCTGGACTCACTGCCATGCAGCCCCTGAGGTGCCAGTGCACTCTCTGGACTCACTGCAGTGCATGCCCAGTGGTGCCAGTGCACTCTCTGGAGTCACTGCACTGCATTCCCAGTGGTTCCAGTGCACTCTCTAGACTCACTGCACTGCATCCCCAGTGGTGCCAGTGCACACTCTGGACTCACTGCAGTGCATCCCCAGTGGTGCCAGTGCACTCTCTGGACTCACTTCAGTGCATCCCCAGTGGTGCCAGTGCACTCTCTGGACTCACTGCAGTGCATTCCCAGTGGTGCCAGTGCACTCTCTGGACTCACTGCAGTGCATCCCCAGTGGTGCCAATGCACTCTCTGGACTCACTGCACTGCATCCCCAAGGTGTCAGTGCACTCTCTGGACTCACTGCAGTGCATCCCCAGTGGTACCAGTGCACTCTGTGGACTAACTGTACTGCATCCCCAGTGGTGCCACTGCACTCTCTGGACTCACTGCACTGCATCCCCAGTGGTGCCAGTGCACTCTCTGGACTCACTGCACTGCATCCCCATTGCTGACAGTGCACTCTCTGGACTCACTGAAGTGCATCACCTGTGGTGCCAGTGCACTCTCTGGACTCACTGCACTGCATCCCCAGTGGTGCCAGTGCACTCTCTGGACTCACTGCACTGCATCCCCGGTGGTGCCAGTGCACTCTCTGGAGTCACTGCACTGCATCCCCAGTGGTGCCAGTGCACTCTCTGGACTCACTGCAGTGCAGCCCCTGAGGTGCCAGTGCACTCTCTGGACTCACTGCAGTGCATCCCCAGTGGTGCCTGTGCAGTCTCTGGACTCACTGCACTGCATCCCCAGTGGTGCCAGTGCACTCTCTGCACTCACTGCACTGCATCCCCTGTTGTGCCAGTGCACTCTCTGGAGTCACTGCACTGCATCCCCAGTGGTGCCTGTGCAGTCTCTGGACTCACTGAACTGCATCCCCAGTGGTGCCAGTGCACTCTCTGGACTCACTGCAGTGCATCCCCAGTGGTGCCAGTGCACTCTCTGGACTCACTGCAGTGCAGCCCCTGAGGTGCCAGTGCACTCTCTGGACTCACTGCACTGCATCCCCAGTGGTGCCAGTGCACTCTCTAGACTCACATGACTGAATGAACAGTGGTGCCAGTGCACTCTCTGGACTCACTGCACTGCATCCCCAGTGGTGCCAGTGTAGTCTCTGGACTCACTGCAGTGCATCCCCAGTGCTGACAGTGCACTCTCTAGACTCACTGCACTGCATCCCCAGTGGTGCCAGTGCACTATCTGGACTCACTGCATTGCATCCCTAGTGGTGCCAGTGCAGTCTCTGGACTCACTGCACTGCATCCCCAGTGGTGCCAGTGCACTATCTGGACTCACTGCACTGCATCCACGGTGGTGCCAGTGCACTCTCTGGAGTCATTGCAGTGCATCCCCAGTGGTGCCAGTGCACTCTCTGGACTCACTGCCATGCAGCCCCTGAGGTGCCAGTGCACTCTCTGGACTCACTGCAGTGCATGCCCAGTGGTGCCAGTGCACTCTCTGGACTCACTGCAGTGCATCCCCAAGGTGTCAGTGCACTCTCTGGACTCACTGCAGTGCATCCCCAGTGGTACCAGTGCACTCTGTGGACTAACTGTACTGCATCCCCAGTGGTGCCACTGCACTCTCTGGACTCACTGCACTGCATCCCCAGTGGTGCCACTGCACTCTCTGGACTCACTGCACTGCATCCCCATTGCTGACAGTGCACTCTCTGGACTCACTGAAGTGCATCACCTGTGGTGCCAGTGCACTCTCTGGACTCACTGCACTGCATCCCCAGTGGTGCCAGTGCACTCTCTGGACTCACTGCACTGCATCCCCGGTGGTGCCAGTGCACTCTCTGGAGTCACTGCACTGCATCCCCAGTGGTGCCAGTGCACTCTCTGGACTCACTGCAGTGCAGCCCCTGAGGTGCCAGTGCACTCTCTGGACTCACTGCAGTGCATCCCCAGTGGTGCCAGTGCATTCTCTGGAGTCACGGCACTGCATTCCCAGTGGTTCCAGTGCACTCTCTACACTCACTGCACTGCATCCCCAGTGGTGCCAGTGCACACTCTGGACTCACTGCAGTGCATCCCCAGTGGTGCCAGTGCACTCTCTGGACTCACTGCAGTGCATCCCCAGTTGTGCCAGTGCACTCTCTGGACTCACTGCACTGCATCCCCAGTGGTGCCAGTGCACTCTCTGGACTCACTGCAGTGCATCCCCAGTGGTGCCAATGCACTCTCTGGACTCACTGCACTGCATCCCGAAGGTGTCAGTGCACTCTCTGGACTCACTGTAGTGCATCCCCAGTGGTACCAGTGCACTCTGTGGACTAACTGTACTGCATCCCCAGTGGTGCCAGTGCACTCTCTGGACTCACTGCACTGCATCCCCAGTGGTGCCACTGCACTCTCTGGACTCACTGCACTGCATCCCCATTGCTGACAGTGCACTCTCTGGACTCACTGAAGTGCATCACCTGTGGTGCCAGTGCACTCTCTGGACTCACTGCACTGCATCCCCAGTGGTGCCAGTGCACTCTCTGGACTCACTGCACTGCATACCCAGTGGTGCCTGTGCACTCTCTGGACTGACTGCATTGCATCCCCAGTGGTTCCAGTGCACTCTCTGGACTCACTGCACTGCATCCCCAGTGGTGCCAGTGCACTCTCTGCACTCACTGCACTGCATCTCCAGTGGTGCTAGTGCACTATCTGTACTCACTGCACTGCATCACCATTGGTGCCAGTGCACTCTCCGGACTCACTGCAGTGCATCCCCAGTGGTGCCAGTGCACTCTCTGGAGTCACTGCACTGCATCCCCAGTGCTGCCTGTGCACTCTCTGGACTGACTGCATTGCATCCCCAGTGGTTCCAGGGCACTCTCTGGGCTCACTGCACTGCATCCCCAGTGGTGCCAGTGCACTCTCTGCACTCACTGCAATGCATCCCCTGTGGTGCCAGTGCACTCTCTGGAGTCACTGCACTGCATCCCCAGTGGTGCCTGTGCAGTCTCTGGACTCACTGAACTGCATCCCCAGTGGTGCCAGTGCACTCTCTGGACTCACTGCACTGCATCCCCAGTGGTGCCAGTGCACTCTCTGGACTCACTGCAGTGCAGCCCCTGAGGTGCCAGTGCACTCTCTGGAGTCACTGCACTGCATCCCCAGTGGTGCCAGTGCACTCTCTGGACTCACATGACTGAATGAACAGTGGTGCCAGTGCACTCTCTGGACTCACTGCACTGCATCCCCAGTGGTGCCAGTGTAGTCTCTGGACTCACTGCAGTGCATCCCCAGTGCTGACAGTGCACTCTCTAGACTCACTGCACTGCATCCCCAGTGGTGCCAGTGCACTATCTGGACTCACTGCATTGCATCCCTAGTGGTGCCAGTGCAGTCTCTGGACTCACTGCACTGCATCCCCAGTGGTGCCAGTGCACTATCTGGACTCACTGCACTGCATCCACGGTGGTGCCAGTGCACTCTCTGGAGTCACTGCAGTGCATCCCCAGTGGTGCCAGTGCACTCTCTGGACTCACTGCCATGCAGCCCCTGAGGTGCCAGTGCACTCTCTGGACTCACTGCAGTGCATGCCCAGTGGTGCCAGTGCACTCTCTGGAGTCACTGCACTGCATTCCCAGTGGTTCCAGTGCACTCTCTAGACTCACTGCACTGCATCCCCAGTGGTGCCAGTGCACACTCTGGACTCACTGCAGTGCATCCCCAGTGGTGCCAGTGCACTCTCTGGACTCACTTCAGTGCATCCCCAGTGGTGCCAGTGCACTCTCTGGACTCACTGCAGTGCATTCCCAGTGGTGCCAGTGCACTCTCTGGACTCACTGCAGTGCATCCCCAGTGGTGCCAATGCACTCTCTGGACTCACTGCACTGCATCCCCATTGCTGACAGTGCACTCTCTGGACTCACTGAAGTGCATCACCTGTGGTGCCAGTGCACTCTGTGGACTAACTGTACTGCATCCCCAGTGGTGCCACTGCACTCTCTGGACTCACTGCACTGCATCCCCAGTGGTGCCACTGCACTCTCTGGACTCACTGCACTGCATCCCCATTGCTGACAGTGCACTCTCTGGACTCACTGAAGTGCATCACCTGTGGTGCCAGTGCACTCTCTGGACTCACTGCACTGCATCCCCAGTGGTGCCAGTGCACTCTCTGGACTCACTGCACTGCATCCCCGGTGGTGCCAGTGCACTCTCTGGAGTCACTGCACTGCATCCCCAGTGGTGCCAGTGCACTCTCTGGACTCACTGCAGTGCAGCCCCTGAGGTGCCAGTGCACTCTCTGGACTCACTGCACTGCATCCCCAGTGGTGCCTGTGCAGTCTCTGGACTCACTGCACTGCATCCCCAGTGGTGCCAGTGCACTCTCTGCACTCACTGCACTGCATCCCCTGTTGTGCCAGTGCACTCTCTGGAGTCACTGCACTGCATCCCCAGTGGTGCCTGTGCAGTCTCTGGACTCACTGAACTGCATCCCCAGTGGTGCCAGTGCACTCTCTGGACTCACTGCAGTGCATCCCCAGTGGTGCCAGTGCACTCTCTGGACTCACTGCAGTGCAGCCCCTGAGGTGCCAGTGCACTCTCTGGACTCACTGCACTGCATCCCCAGTGGTGCCAGTGCACTCTCTAGACTCACATGACTGAATGAACAGTGGTGCCAGTGCACTCTCTGGACTCACTGCACTGCATCCCCAGTGGTGCCAGTGTAGTCTCTGGACTCACTGCAGTGCATCCCCAGTGCTGACAGTGCACTCTCTAGACTCACTGCACTGCATCCCCAGTGGTGCCAGTGCACTATCTGGACTCACTGCATTGCATCCCTAGTGGTGCCAGTGCAGTCTCTGGACTCACTGCACTGCATCCCCAGTGGTGCCAGTGCACTATCTGGACTCACTGCACTGCATCCACGGTGGTGCCAGTGCACTCTCTGGAGTCATTGCAGTGCATCCCCAGTGGTGCCAGTGCACTCTCTGGACTCACTGCCATGCAGCCCCTGAGGTGCCAGTGCACTCTCTGGACTCACTGCAGTGCATGCCCAGTGGTGCCAGTGCACTCTCTGGACTCACTGCAGTGCATCCCCAAGGTGTCAGTGCACTCTCTGGACTCACTGCAGTGCATCCCCAGTGGTACCAGTGCACTCTGTGGACTAACTGTACTGCATCCCCAGTGGTGCCACTGCACTCTCTGGACTCACTGCACTGCATCCCCAGTGGTGCCACTGCACTCTCTGGACTCACTGCACTGCATCCCCATTGCTGACAGTGCACTCTCTGGACTCACTGAAGTGCATCACCTGTGGTGCCAGTGCACTCTCTGGACTCACTGCACTGCATCCCCAGTGGTGCCAGTGCACTCTCTGGACTCACTGCACTGCATCCCCGGTGGTGCCAGTGCACTCTCTGGAGTCACTGCACTGCATCCCCAGTGGTGCCAGTGCACTCTCTGGACTCACTGCAGTGCAGCCCCTGAGGTGCCAGTGCACTCTCTGGACTCACTGCAGTGCATCCCCAGTGGTGCCAGTGCATTCTCTGGAGTCACGGCACTGCATTCCCAGTGGTTCCAGTGCACTCTCTACACTCACTGCACTGCATCCCCAGTGGTGCCAGTGCACACTCTGGACTCACTGCAGTGCATCCCCAGTGGTGCCAGTGCACTCTCTGGACTCACTGCAGTGCATCCCCAGTTGTGCCAGTGCACTCTCTGGACTCACTGCACTGCATCCCCAGTGGTGCCAGTGCACTCTCTGGACTCACTGCAGTGCATCCCCAGTGGTGCCAATGCACTCTCTGGACTCACTGCACTGCATCCCGAAGGTGTCAGTGCACTCTCTGGACTCACTGTAGTGCATCCCCAGTGGTACCAGTGCACTCTGTGGACTAACTGTACTGCATCCCCAGTGGTGCCAGTGCACTCTCTGGACTCACTGCACTGCATCCCCAGTGGTGCCACTGCACTCTCTGGACTCACTGCACTGCATCCCCATTGCTGACAGTGCACTCTCTGGACTCACTGAAGTGCATCACCTGTGGTGCCAGTGCACTCTCTGGACTCACTGCACTGCATCCCCAGTGGTGCCAGTGCACTCTCTGGACTCACTGCACTGCATACCCAGTGGTGCCTGTGCACTCTCTGGACTGACTGCATTGCATCCCCAGTGGTTCCAGTGCACTCTCTGGACTCACTGCACTGCATCCCCAGTGGTGCCAGTGCACTCTCTGCACTCACTGCACTGCATCTCCAGTGGTGCTAGTGCACTATCTGTACTCACTGCACTGCATCACCATTGGTGCCAGTGCACTCTCCGGACTCACTGCAGTGCATCCCCAGTGGTGCCAGTGCACTCTCTGGAGTCACTGCACTGCATCCCCAGTGCTGCCTGTGCACTCTCTGGACTGACTGCATTGCATCCCCAGTGGTTCCAGTGCACTCTCTGGGCTCACTGCACTGCATCCCCAGTGGTGCCAGTGCACTCTCTGCACTCACTGCAATGCATCCCCTGTGGTGCCAGTGCACTCTCTGGAGTCACTGCACTGCATCCCCAGTGGTGCCTGTGCAGTCTCTGGACTCACTGAACTGCATCCCCAGTGGTGCCAGTGCACTCTCTGGACTCACTGCACTGCATCCCCAGTGGTGCCAGTGCACTCTCTGGACTCACTGCAGTGCAGCCCCTGAGGTGCCAGTGCACTCTCTGGACTCACTGCACTGCATCCCCAGTGGTGCCAGTGCACTCTCTGGACTCACATGACTGAATGAACAGTGGTGCCAGTGCACTCTCTGGACTCACTGCACTGCATCCCCAGTGGTGCCAGTGTAGTCTCTGGACTCACTGCAGTGCATCCCCAGTGCTGACAGTGCACTCTCTAGACTCACTGCACTGCATCCCCAGTGGTGCCAGTGCACTATCTGGACTCACTGCATTGCATCCCTAGTGGTGCCAGTGCAGTCTCTGGACTCACTGCACTGCATCCCCAGTGGTGCCAGTGCACTATCTGGACTCACTGCACTGCATCCACGGTGGTGCCAGTGCACTCTCTGGAGTCACTGCAGTGCATCCCCAGTGGTGCCAGTGCACTCTCTGGACTCACTGCCATGCAGCCCCTGAGGTGCCAGTGCACTCTCTGGACTCACTGCAGTGCATGCCCAGTGGTGCCAGTGCACTCTCTGGAGTCACTGCACTGCATTCCCAGTGGTTCCAGTGCACTCTCTAGACTCACTGCACTGCATCCCCAGTGGTGCCAGTGCACACTCTGGACTCACTGCAGTGCATCCCCAGTGGTGCCAGTGCACTCTCTGGACTCACTTCAGTGCATCCCCAGTGGTGCCAGTGCACTCTCTGGACTCACTGCAGTGCATTCCCAGTGGTGCCAGTGCACTCTCTGGACTCACTGCAGTGCATCCCCAGTGGTGCCAATGCACTCTCTGGACTCACTGCACTGCATCCCCAAGGTGTCAGTGCACTCTCTGGACTCACTGCAGTGCATCCCCAGTGGTACCAGTGCACTCTGTGGACTAACTGTACTGCATCCCCAGTGGTGCCACTGCACTCTCTGGACTCACTGCACTGCATCCCCAGTGGTGCCAGTGCACTCTCTGGACTCACTGCACTGCATCCCCATTGCTGACAGTGCACTCTCTGGACTCACTGAAGTGCATCACCTGTGGTGCCAGTGCACTCTCTGGACTCACTGCACTGCATCCCCAGTGGTGCCAGTGCACTCTCTGGACTCACTGCACTGCATCCCCGGTGGTGCCAGTGCACTCTCTGGAGTCACTGCACTGCATCCCCAGTGGTGCCAGTGCACTCTCTGGACTCACTGCAGTGCAGCCCCTGAGGTGCCAGTGCACTCTCTGGACTCACTGCAGTGCATCCCCAGTGGTGCCTGTGCAGTCTCTGGACTCACTGCACTGCATCCCCAGTGGTGCCAGTGCACTCTCTGCACTCACTGCACTGCATCCCCTGTTGTGCCAGTGCACTCTCTGGAGTCACTGCACTGCATCCCCAGTGGTGCCTGTGCAGTCTCTGGACTCACTGAACTGCATCCCCAGTGGTGCCAGTGCACTCTCTGGACTCACTGCAGTGCATCCCCAGTGGTGCCAGTGCACTCTCTGGACTCACTGCAGTGCAGCCCCTGAGGTGCCAGTGCACTCTCTGGACTCACTGCACTGCATCCCCAGTGGTGCCAGTGCACTCTCTAGACTCACATGACTGAATGAACAGTGGTGCCAGTGCACTCTCTGGACTCACTGCACTGCATCCCCAGTGGTGCCAGTGTAGTCTCTGGACTCACTGCAGTGCATCCCCAGTGCTGACAGTGCACTCTCTAGACTCACTGCACTGCATCCCCAGTGGTGCCAGTGCACTATCTGGACTCACTGCATTGCATCCCTAGTGGTGCCAGTGCAGTCTCTGGACTCACTGCACTGCATCCCCAGTGGTGCCAGTGCACTATCTGGACTCACTGCACTGCATCCCTAGTGGTGCCACTGCACTCTCTGGAGTCATTGCAGTGCATCCCCAGTGGTGCCAGTGCACTCTCTGGACTCACTGCCATGCAGCCCCTGAGGTGCCAGTGCACTCTCTGGACTCACTGCAGTGCATGCCCAGTGGTGCCAGTGCACTCTCTGGAGTCACTGCACTGCATTCCCAGTGGTTCCAGTGCACTCTCTAGACTCACTGCACTGCATCCCCAGTGGTGCCAGTGCACACTCTGGACTCACTGCAGTGCATCCCCAGTGGTGCCAGTGCACTCTCTGGACTCACTGCAGTGCATCCCCAGTGGTGCCAGTGCACTCTCTGGACTCACTGCACTGCATCCCCAGTGGTGCCAGTGCACTCTCTGGACTCACTGCAGTGCATTCCCAGTGGTGCCAGTGCACTCTCTGGACTCACTGCAGTGTATCCCCAGTGGTGCCAATGCACTCTCTGGACTCACTGCACTGCATCCCCAAGGTGTCAGTGCACTCTCTGGACTCACTGCAGTGCATCCCCAGTGGTACCAGTGCACTCTGTGGACTAACTGTACTGCATCCCCAGTGGTGCCACTGCACTCTCTGGACTCACTGCACTGCATCCCCAGTGGTGCCACTGCACTCTCTGGACTCACTGCACTGCATCCCCATTGCTGACAGTGCACTCTCTGGACTCACTGAAGTGCATCACCTGTGGTGCCAGTGCACTCTCTGGACTCACTGCACTGCATCCCCAGTGGTGCCAGTGCACTCTCTGGACTCACTGCACTGCATCCCCGGTGGTGCCAGTGCACTCTCTGGAGTCACTGCACTGCATCCCCAGTGGTGCCAGTGCACTCTCTGGACTCACTGCAGTGCAGCCCCTGAGGTGCCAGTGCACTCTCTGGACTCACTGCAGTGCATCCCCAGTGGTGCCAGTGCATTCTCTGGAGTCACGGCACTGCATTCCCAGTGGTTCCAGTGCACTCTCTACACTCACTGCACTGCATCCCCAGTGGTGCCAGTGCACACTCTGGACTCACTGCAGTGCATCCCCAGTGGTGCCAGTGCACTCTCTGGACTCACTGCAGTGCATCCCCAGTTGTGCCAGTGCACTCTCTGGACTCACTGCACTGCATCCCCAGTGGTGCCAGTGCACTCTCTGGACTCACTGCAGTGCATCCCCAGTGGTGCCAATGCACTCTCTGGACTCACTGCACTGCATCCCGAAGGTGTCAGTGCACTCTCTGGACTCACTGTAGTGCATCCCCAGTGGTACCAGTGCACTCTGTGGACTAACTGTACTGCATCCCCAGTGGTGCCAGTGCACTCTCTGGACTCACTGCACTGCATCCCCAGTGGTGCCACTGCACTCTCTGGACTCACTGCACTGCATCCCCATTGCTGACAGTGCACTCTCTGGACTCACTGAAGTGCATCACCTGTGGTGCCAGTGCACTCTCTGGACTCACTGCACTGCATCCCCAGTGGTGCCAGTGCACTCTCTGGACTCACTGCACTGCATACCCAGTGGTGCCTGTGCACTCTCTGGACTGACTGCATTGCATCCCCAGTGGTTCCAGTGCACTCTCTGGACTCACTGCACTGCATCCCCAGTGGTGCCAGTGCACTCTCTGCACTCACTGCACTGCATCTCCAGTGGTGCTAGTGCACTATCTGTACTCACTGCACTGCATCACCATTGGTGCCAGTGCACTCTCCGGACTCACTGCAGTGCATCCCCAGTGGTGCCAGTGCACTCTCTGGAGTCACTGCACTGCATCCCCAGTGCTGCCTGTGCACTCTCTGGACTGACTGCATTGCATCCCCAGTGGTTCCAGTGCACTCTCTGGGCTCACTGCACTGCATCCCCAGTGGTGCCAGTGCACTCTCTGCACTCACTGCAATGCATCCCCTGTGGTGCCAGTGCACTCTCTGGAGTCACTGCACTGCATCCCCAGTGGTGCCTGTGCAGTCTCTGGACTCACTGAACTGCATCCCCAGTGGTGCCAGTGCACTCTCTGGACTCACTGCACTGCATCCCCAGTGGTGCCAGTGCACTCTCTGGACTCACTGCAGTGCAGCCCCTGAGGTGCCAGTGCACTCTCTGGACTCACTGCACTGCATCCCCAGTGGTGCCAGTGCACTCTCTGGACTCACATGACTGAATGAACAGTGGTGCCAGTGCACTCTCTGGACTCACTGCACTGCATCCCCAGTGGTGCCAGTGTAGTCTCTGGACTCACTGCAGTGCATCCCCAGTGCTGACAGTGCACTCTCTAGACTCACTGCACTGCATCCCCAGTGGTGCCAGTGCACTATCTGGACTCACTGCATTGCATCCCTAGTGGTGCCAGTGCAGTCTCTGGACTCACTGCACTGCATCCCCAGTGGTGCCAGTGCACTATCTGGACTCACTGCACTGCATCCACGGTGGTGCCAGTGCACTCTCTGGAGTCACTGCACTGCATTCCCAGTGGTTCCAGTGCACTCTCTAGACTCACTGCACTGCATCCCCAGTGGTGCCAGTGCACACTCTGGACTCACTGCAGTGCATCCCCAGTGGTGCCAGTGCACTCTCTGGACTCACTGCAGTGCATCCCCAGTGGTGCCAGTGCACTCTCTGGACTCACTGCACTGCATCCCCAGTGGTGCCAGTGCACTCTCTGGACTCACTGCAGTGCATTCCCAGTGGTGCCAGTGCACTCTCTGGACTCACTGCAGTGCATCCCCAGTGGTGCCAATGCACTCTCTGGACTCACTGCACTGCATCCCCAAGGTGTCAGTGCACTCTCTGGACTCACTGCAGTGCATCCCCAGTGGTACCAGTGCACTCTGTGGACTAACTGTACTGCATCCCCAGTGGTGCCACTGCACTCTCTGGAGTCACTGCACTGCATCCCCAGTGGTGCCACTGCACTCTCTGGACTCACTGCACTGCATCCCCATTGCTGACAGTGCACTCTCTGGACTCACTGAAGTGCATCACCTGTGGTGCCAGTGCACTCTCTGGACTCACTGCACTGCATCCCCAGTGGTGCCAGTGCACTCTCTGGACTCACTGCACTGCATCCCCGGTGGTGCCAGTGCACTCTCTGGAGTCACTGCACTGCATCCCCAGTGGTGCCAGTGCACTCTCTGGACTCACTGCAGTGCAGCCCCTGAGGTGCCAGTGCACTCTCTGGACTCACTGCAGTGCATCCCCAGTGGTGCCAGTGCACTCTCTGGAGTCACTGCACTGCATTCCCAGTGGTTCCAGTGCACTCTCTACACTCACTGCACTGCATCCCCAGTGGTGCCAGTGCACACTCTGGACTCACTGCAGTGCATCCCCAGTGGTGCCAGTGCACTCTCTGGACTCACTTCAGTGCATCCCCAGTGGTGCCAGTGCACTCTCTGGACTCACTGCACTGCATCCCCAGTGGTGCCAGTGCACTCTCTGGACTCACTGCAGTGCATCCCCAGTGGTGCCAATGCACTCTCTGGACTCACTGCACTGCATCCCGAAGGTGTCAGTGCACTCTCTGGACTCACTGTAGTGCATCCCCAGTGGTACCAGTGCACTCTGTGGACTAACTGTACTGCATCCCCAGTGGTGCCAGTGCACTCTCTGGACTCACTGCACTGCATCGCCAGTGGTGCCACTGCACTCTCTGGACTCACTGCACTGCATCCCCATTGCTGACAGTGCACTCTCTGGACTCACTGAAGTGCATCACCTGTGGTGCCAGTGCACTCTGTGGACTCACTGCACTGCATCCCCAGTGGTGCCAGTGCACTCTCTGGAGTCACTGCACTGCATACCCAGTGGTGCCTGTGCACTCTCTGTACTGACTGCATTGCATCCCCAGTGGTTCCAGTGCACTCTCTGGACTCACTGCACTGCATCCCCAGTGGTGCCAGTGCACTCTCTGCACTCACTGCACTGCATCTCCAGTGGTGCTAGTGCACTATCTGTACTCACTGCACTGCATCACCATTGGTGCCAGTGCACTCTCCGGACTCACTGCAGTGCATCCCCAGTGGTGCCAGTGCACTCTCTGGAGTCACTGCACTGCATCCCCAGTGATGCCTGTGCACTCTCTGGACTGACTGCATTGCATCCCCAGTGGTTCCAGTGCACTCTCTGGACTCACTGCACTGCATCCCCAGTGGTGCCAGTGCACTCTCTGCACTCACTGCACTGCATCCCCAGTGGTGCTAGTGCACTATCTGGACTCACTGCACTGCATCACCATTGGTGCCAGGGCACTCTCTGGACTCAATGCAGTGCATCCCCAGTGGTGCCAGTGCACTCTCTGGAGTCACTGCACTGCATCCCCAGTGGTGCCAGTGCACTCTCTGGACTCACTGCACTGCATCCCCAGTGGTGCCAGTGCACTCTCTGGACTCACTGCACTGCAGCCCCAGTAGTGCCAGTGCACTCTCTGGACTCACTGCAGTGCATCCCCAGTGGTGCCAATGCACTCTCTGGACTCACTGCACTGCATCCCCAGTGGTGCTAGTGCACTCTCTGAACTCACTGCAGTGCATCCCCAGTGGTACCAGAGCACTCTGTGGACTCACTGTACTGCATCCCCAGTGGTGCCATTGCACTCTCTGGACTCACTGCAATGCATCACCTGTGGTGCCAGTGCACTCTCTGGTCTCACTGCACTGCATCGCCAGTAATGCCAGTGCACTCTCTGGAGTCACTGCACTGCATCCCCAGTGGTGCCACTGCACTCTCTGGACTCACTGCACTGCATGTCCAGTGGTGCCAGTGCACTCTCTGCACTCACTGCACTGCATCCCCAGTGCTGACAGTGCACTCTCTGGCCTCACTGAAGTGCATCCCCTGTGGTGCCAGTGCACTCTCTGGACTCACTGCACTGCATCCCCAGTGGTGCCAGTGCACTCTCTGGACTCACTGCACTGCATACCCAGTGGTGCCTGTGCACTCTCTGGACTGACTGCATTGCATCCCCAGTGGTTCCAGTGCACTCTCTGGACTCACTGCACTGCATCCCCAGTGGTGCCAGTGCACTCTCTGCACTCACTGCACTGCATCCCCAGTGGTGCTAGTGCACTATCTGGACTCACTGCACTGCATCACCATTGGTGCCAGTGCACTCTCCGGACTCACTGCAGTGCATCCGCAGTGGTGCCAGTGCACTCTTTTGCGTCACTGCACTGCATCCCCTTTAGTGCCAGTGCATTCTCTGGACTCACCGCAGTGAATCCCCAGTGGTGCCAGTGCACTCTCTGGAGTCACAGCACTGCATCCCCATTGGTGCCAGTGCACTCTCTGGACTCACTGCATTGCATCCCCAGTGGTGCCAGTGCACTCTCTGCACTCACTGAACTGCATGCCCTGTGGTGCCAGAGCACTCTCTGGACTCACTGCAGTGCAGCCCCTGAGGTGCCAGTGCACTCTCTGTACTCACTGCACTGCATCCCCTGTGGTGCCAGTGCTCTCTCTGGACTCACTGCACTGCATCCCCGGTGGTGCCAGTGCACTCTCTGGACTCACTGCAGTGCATCCCCAGTGGTGCCTGTGCAGTCTCTGGACTCACTGCACTGCATCCCCAGTGGTGCCAGTGCACTCTCTGCACTCACTGCACTGCATCCCCTGTGGTGCCAGTGCACTCTCTGGAGTCACTGCACTGCATCCCCAGTGGTGCCAGTGCACTCTCTGGACTCACTGCAGTGCAGCCCCTGAGGTGCCAGTGCACTCTCTGGACTCACTGCAGTGCATCCCCAGTGGTGCCAGTGCACTCTCTGGAGTCACTGCACTGCATTCCCAGTGGTTCCAGTGCACTCTCTACACTCACTGCACTGCATCCCCAGTGGTGCCAGTGCACTCTCTGGACTCACATGACTGAATGAACAGTGGTGCCAGTGCACTCTCTGGACTCACTGCAGTGCATCCCCAGTGGTGCCAGTGTAGTCTCTGGACTCACTGCAGTGCATCCCCAGTGCTGACAGTGCACTCTCTAGACTCACTGCACTGCATCCCCAGTGGTGCCAGTGCACTATCTGGACTCACTGCAGTGCATCCCTAGTGGTGCCAGTGCAGTCTCTGGACTCACTGCACTGCATCCCCAGTGGTGCCAGTGCACTATCTGGACTCACTGCACTGCATCCACGGTGGTGCCAGTGCACTCTCTGGACTCACTGCAGTGCATCCCCAGTGGTGCCAGTGCACTCTCTGGACTCACTGCAGTGCAGCCCCTGAGGTGCCAGTGCACTCTCTGGACTCACTGCAGTGCATCCCCAGTGGTGCCAGTGCACTCTCTGGACTCACTGCACTGCATTCCCAGTGGTTCCAGTGCACTCTCTACACTCACTGCACTGCATCCCCAGTGGTGCCAGTGCACACTCTGGACTCACTGCAGTGCATCCCCAGTGGTGCCAGTGCACTCTCTGGACTCACTGCAGTGCATCCCCAGTGGTGCCAGTGCACTCTCTGGACTCACTGCACTGCATCCCCAGTGGTGCCAGTGCACTCTCTGGACTCACTGCAGTGCATTCCCAGTGGTGCCAGTGCACTCTCTGGACTCACTGCAGTGCATCCCCAGTGGTGCCAATGCACTCTCTGGACTCACTGCACTGCATCCCCAAGGTGTCAGTGCACTCTCTGGACTCACTGCAGTGCATCCCCAGTGGTACCAGTGCACTCTGTGGACTAACTGTACTGCATCCCCAGTGGTGCCACTGCACTCTCTGGACTCACTGCACTGCATCCCCAGTGGTGCCACTGCACTCTCTGGACTCACTGCACTGCATCCCCATTGCTGACAGTGCACTCTCTGGACTCACTGAAGTGCATCACCTGTGGTGCCAGTGCACTCTCTGGAGTCACTGCACTGCATCCCCAGTGGTGCCAGTGCACTCTCTGGACTCACTGCACTGCATCCCCGGTGGTGCCAGTGCACTCTCTGGAGTCACTGCACTGCATCCCCAGTGGTGCCAGTGCACTCTCTGGACCCACTGCAGTGCAGCCCCTGAGGTGCCAGTGCACTCTCTGGAGTCACTGCACTGCATCCCCAGTGGTGCCTGTGCAGTCTCTGGACTCACTGAACTGCATCCCCAGTGGTGCCAGTGCACTCTCTGGACTCACTGCAGTGCATCCCCAGTGGTGCCAGTGCACTCTCTGGACTCACTGCAGTGCAGCCCCTGAGGTGCCAGTGCACTCTGTGGACTAACTGTACTGCATCCCCAGTGGTGCCACTGCACTCTCTGGACTCACTGCACTGCATCCCCAGTGGTGCCACTGCACTCTCTGGACTCACTGCACTGCATCCCCAGTGGTGCCACTGCACTCTCTGGACTCACTGCACTGCATCCCCATTGCTGACAGTGCACTCTCTGGACTCACTGAAGTGCATCACCTGTGGTGCCAGTGCACTCTCTGGACTCACTGCACTGCATCCCCAGTGGTGCCAGTGCACTCTCTGGACTCACTGCACTGCATCCCCGGTGGTGCCAGTGCACTCTCTGGAGTCACTGCACTGCATCCCCAGTGGTGCCAGTGCACTCTCTGGAGTCACTGCACTGCATCCCCAGTGGTGCCTGTGCAGTCTCTGGACTCACTGAACTGCATCCCCAGTGGTGCCAGTGCACTCTCTGGACTCACTGCAGTGCATCCCCAGTGGTGCCAGTGCACTCTCTGCACTCACTGCACTGCAGCCCCTGAGGTGCCAGTGCACTCTCTGGACTCACTGCACTGCATCCCCAGTGGTGCCAGTGCACTCTCTGGACTCACATGACTGAATGAACAGTGGTGCCAGTGCACTCTCTGGACTCACTGCACTGCATCCCCAGTGGTGCCAGTGTAGTCTCTGGACTCACTGCAGTGCATCCCCAGTGCTGACAGTGCACTCTCTAGACTCACTGCACTGCATCCCCAGTGGTGCCAGTGCACTATCTGGACTCACTGCATTGCATCCCTAGTGGTGCCAGTGCAGTCTCTGGACTCACTGCACTGCATCCCCAGTGGTGCCAGTGCACTATCTGGACTCACTGCACTGCATCCACGGTGGTGCCAGTGCACTCTCTGGAGTCACTGCAGTGCATCCCCAGTGGTGCCAGTGCACTCTCTGGACTCACTGCCATGCAGCCCCTGAGGTGCCAGTGCACTCTCTGGACTCACTGCAGTGCATGCCCAGTGGTGCCAGTGCACTCTCTGGAGTCACTGCACTGCATTCCCAGTGGTTCCAGTGCACTCTCTAGACTCACTGCACTGCATCCCCAGTGGTGCCAGTGCACACTCTGGACTCACTGCAGTGCATCCCCAGTGGTGCCAGTGCACTCTCTGGAGTCACTGCACTGCATCCCCAGTGGTGCCAGTGCACTCTCTGGACTCACTGCACTGCATCCCCAGTGGTGCCAGTGTAGTCTCTGGACTCACTGCAGTGCATCCCCAGTGCTGACAGTGCACTCTCTAGACTCACTGCACTGCATCCCCAGTGGTGCCAGTGCACTATCTGGACTCACTGCAGTGCATCCCTAGTGGTGCCAGTGCAGTCTCTGGACTCACTGCACTGCATCCCCAGTGGTGCCAGTGCACTATCTGGACTCACTGCACTGCATCCACGGTGGTGCCAGTGCACTCTCTGGACTCACTGCAGTGCATCCCCAGTGGTGCCAGTGCACTCTCTGGACTCACTGCAGTGCAGCCCCTGAGGTGCCAGTGCACTCTCTGGACTCACTGCAGTGCATCCCCAGTGGTGCCAGTGCACTCTCTGGACTCACTGCACTGCATTCCCAGTGGTTCCAGTGCACTCTCTACACTCACTGCACTGCATCCCCAGTGGTGCCAGTGCACACTCTGGACTCACTGCAGTGCATCCCCAGTGGTGCCAGTGCACTCTCTGGACTCACTGCAGTGCATCCCCAGTGGTGCCAGTGCACTCTCTGGACTCACTGCACTGCATCCCCAGTGGTGCCAGTGCACTCTCTGGACTCACTGCAGTGCATTCCCAGTGGTGCCAGTGCACTCTCTGGACTCACTGCAGTGCATCCCCAGTGGTGCCAATGCACTCTCTGGACTCACTGCACTGCATCCCCAAGGTGTCAGTGCACTCTCTGGACTCACTGCAGTGCATCCCCAGTGGTACCAGTGCACTCTGTGGACTAACTGTACTGCATCCCCAGTGGTGCCACTGCACTCTCTGGACTCACTGCACTGCATCCCCAGTGGTGCCACTGCACTCTCTGGACTCACTGCACTGCATCCCCATTGCTGACAGTGCACTCTCTGGACTCACTGAAGTGCATCACCTGTGGTGCCAGTGCACTCTCTGGAGTCACTGCACTGCATCCCCAGTGGTGCCAGTGCACTCTCTGGACTCACTGCACTGCATCCCCGGTGGTGCCAGTGCACTCTCTGGAGTCACTGCACTGCATCCCCAGTGGTGCCAGTGCACTCTCTGGACCCACTGCAGTGCAGCCCCTGAGGTGCCGGTGCACTCTCTGGAGTCACTGCACTGCATCCCCAGTGGTGCCTGTGCAGTCTCTGGACTCACTGAACTGCATCCCCAGTGGTGCCAGTGCACTCTCTGGACTCACTGCAGTGCATCCCCAGTGGTGCCAGTGCACTCTCTGGACTCACTGCAGTGCAGCCCCTGAGGTGCCAGTGCACTCTGTGGACTAACTGTACTGCATCCCCAGTGGTGCCACTGCACTCTCTGGACTCACTGCACTGCATCCCCAGTGGTGCCACTGCACTCTCTGGACTCACTGCACTGCATCCCCAGTGGTGCCACTGCACTCTCTGGACTCACTGCACTGCATCCCCATTGCTGACAGTGCACTCTCTGGACTCACTGAAGTGCATCACCTGTGGTGCCAGTGCACTCTCTGGACTCACTGCACTGCATCCCCAGTGGTGCCAGTGCACTCTCTGGACTCACTGCACTGCATCCCCGGTGGTGCCAGTGCACTCTCTGGAGTCACTGCACTGCATCCCCAGTGGTGCCAGTGCACTCTCTGGAGTCACTGCACTGCATCCCCAGTGGTGCCTGTGCAGTCTCTGGACTCACTGAACTGCATCCCCAGTGGTGCCAGTGCACTCTCTGGACTCACTGCAGTGCATCCCCAGTGGTGCCAGTGCACTCTCTGCACTCACTGCACTGCAGCCCCTGAGGTGCCAGTGCACTCTCTGGACTCACTGCACTGCATCCCCAGTGGTGCCAGTGCACTCTCTGGACTCACATGACTGAATGAACAGTGGTGCCAGTGCACTCTCTGGACTCACTGCACTGCATCCCCAGTGGTGCCAGTGTAGTCTCTGGACTCACTGCAGTGCATCCCCAGTGCTGACAGTGCACTCTCTAGACTCACTGCACTGCATCCCCAGTGGTGCCAGTGCACTATCTGGACTCACTGCATTGCATCCCTAGTGGTGCCAGTGCAGTCTCTGGACTCACTGCACTGCATCCCCAGTGGTGCCAGTGCACTATCTGGACTCACTGCACTGCATCCACGGTGGTGCCAGTGCACTCTCTGGAGTCACTGCAGTGCATCCCCAGTGGTGCCAGTGCACTCTCTGGACTCACTGCCATGCAGCCCCTGAGGTGCCAGTGCACTCTCTGGACTCACTGCAGTGCATGCCCAGTGGTGCCAGTGCACTCTCTGGAGTCACTGCACTGCATTCCCAGTGGTTCCAGTGCACTCTCTAGACTCACTGCACTGCATCCCCAGTGGTGCCAGTGCACACTCTGGACTCACTGCAGTGCATCCCCAGTGGTGCCAGTGCACTCTCTGGAGTCACTGCACTGCATCCCCAGTGGTGCCAGTGCACTCTCTGGACTCACTGCACTGCATCCCCAGTGGTGCCAGTGCACTCTCTGGACTCACTGCAGTGCATTCCCAGTGGTGCCAGTGCACTATCTGGACTCACTGCAGTGTATCCCCAGTGGTGCCAATGCACTCTCTGGACTCACTGCACTGCATCCCCAAGGTGTCAGTGCACTCTCTGGACTCACTGCAGTGCATCCCCAGTGGTACCAGTGCACTCTGTGGACTAACTGTACTGCATCCCCAGTGGTGCCACTGCACTCTCTGGACTCACTGCACTGCATCCCCAGTGGTGCCACTGCACTCTCTGGACTCACTGCACTGCATCCCCATTGCTGACAGTGCACTCTCTGGACTCACTGAAGTGCATCACCTGTGGTGCCAGTGCACTCTCTGGACTCACTGCACTGCATCCCCAGTGGTGCCAGTGCACTCTCTGGACTCACTGCACTGCATCCCCGGTGGTGCCAGTGCACTCTCTGGAGTCACTGCACTGCATCCCCAGTGGTGCCAGTGCACTCTCTGGACTCACTGCAGTGCAGCCCCTGAGGTGCCAGTGCACTCTCTGGACTCACTGCACTGCATCCCCAGTGGTGCCAGTGCACTCTCTGGAGTCACGGCACTGCATTCCCAGTGGTTCCAGTGCACTCTCTACACTCACTGCACTGCATCCCCAGTGGTGCCAGTGCACACTCTGGACTCACTGCAGTGCATCCCCAGTGGTGCCAGTGCACTCTCTGGACTCACTGCAGTGCATCCCCAGTTGTGCCAGTGCACTCTCTGGACTCACTGCACTGCATCCCCAGTGGTGCCAGTGCACTCTCTGGACTCACTGCAGTGCATCCCCAGTGGTGCCAATGCACTCTCTGGACTCACTGCACTGCATCCCGAAGGTGTCAGTGCACTCTCTGGACTCACTGTAGTGCATCCCCAGTGGTACCAGTGCACTCTGTGGACTAACTGTACTGCATCCCCAGTGGTGCCAGTGCACTCTCTGGACTCACTGCACTGCATCCCCAGTGGTGCCACTGCACTCTCTGGACTCACTGCACTGCATCCCCATTGCTGACAGTGCACTCTCTGGACTCACTGAAGTGCATCACCTGTGGTGCCAGTGCACTCTCTGGACTCACTGCACTGCATCCCCAGTGCTGCCAGTGCACTCTCTGGACTCACTGCACTGCATACCCAGCGGTGCCTGTGCACTCTCTGGACTGACTGCATTGCATCCCCAGTGGTTCCAGTGCACTCTCTGGACTCACTGCACTGCATCCCCAGTGGTGCCAGTGCACTCTCTGCACTCACTGCACTGCATCTCCAGTGGTGCTAGTGCACTATCTGTACTCACTGCACTGCATCACCATTGGTGCCAGTGCACTCTCCGGACTCACTGTACTGCATCCCCAGTGGTGCCAGTGCACTCTCTGGAGTCACTGCACTGCATCCCCAGTGCTGCCTGTGCACTCTCTCGACTGACTGCATTGCATCCCCAGTGGTTCCAGTGCACTCTCTGGGCTCACTGCACTGCATCCCCAGTGGTGCCAGTGCACTCTCTGCACTCACTGCAATGCATCCCCTGTGGTGCCAGTGCACTCTCTGGAGTCACTGCACTGCATCCCCAGTGGTGCCTGTGCAGTCTCTGGACTCACTGAACTGCATCCCCAGTGGTGCCAGTGCACTCTCTGGACTCACTGCACTGCATCCCCAGTGGTGCCAGTGCACTCTCTGGACTCACTGCAGTGCAGCCCCTGAGGTGCCAGTGTACTCTCTGGACTCACTGCACTGCATCCCCAGTGGTGCCAGTGCACTCTCTGGACTCACATGACTGAATGAACAGTGGTGCCAGTGCACTCTCTGGACTCACTGCACTGCATCCCCAGTGGTGCCAGTGTAGTCTCTGGACTCACTGCAGTGCATCCCCAGTGCTGACAGTGCACTCTCTAGACTCACTGCACTGCATCCCCAGTGGTGCCAGTGCACTATCTGGACTCACTGCATTGCATCCCTAGTGGTGCCAGTGCAGTCTCTGGACTCACTGCACTGCATCCCCAGTGGTGCCAGTGCACTATCTGGACTCACTGCACTGCATCCACGGTGGTGCCAGTGCACTCTCTGGAGTCACTGCAGTGCATCCCCAGTGGTGCCAGTGCACTCTCTGGACTCACTGCCATGCAGACCCTGAGGTGCCAGTGCACTCTCTGGACTCACTGCAGTGCATCCGCAGTGGTGCCAGTGCACTCTCTGGACTCACTGCACTGCATCCCCAGTGGTTCCAGTGCACTCTCTAGACTCACTGCACTGCATCCCCAGTGGTGCCAGTGCACACTCTGGACTCACTGCAGTGCATCCCCAGTGGTGCCAGTGCACTCTCTGGACTCACTGCAGTGCATCCCCAGTGGTGCCAGTGCACTCTCTGGACTCACTGCACTGCATCCCCAGTGGTGCCAGTGCACTCTCTGGACTCACTGCAGTGCATTCCCAGTGGTGCCAGTGCACTCTCTGGACTCACTGCAGTGCATCCCCAGTGGTGCCAATGCACTCTCTGGACTCACTGCACTGCATCCCCAAGGTGTCAGTGCACTCTCTGGACTCACTGCAGTGCATCCCCAGTGGTACCAGTGCACTCTGTGGACTAACTGTACTGCATCCCCAGTGGTGCCACTGCACTCTCTGGAGTCACTGCACTGCATCCCCATTGCTGACAGTGCACTCTCTGGACTCACTGCACTGCATCCCCAGTGGTGCCAGTGCACTCTCTGGTGTCACTGCACTGCATACCCAGTGGTGCCTGTGCACTCTCTGTACTGACTGCATTGCATCCCCAGTGGTTCCAGTGCACTCTCTGGACTCACTGCACTGCATCCCCAGTGTTGCCAGTGCACTCTCTGGACTCACTGCAGTGCATCCCCAGTGCTGCTAGTGCACTCTCTGGACTCACTGCAGTGCATCCCCAGTGGTGCCAGTGCACTCTCTGGACTCACTGCAGTGCATCCCCAGTGGTGCCAGTGCACTCTCTGGACTCACTGCACTGCATCCCCAGTGGTGCCAGTGCACTCTTTTGAGTCACTGCACTGCATCCCCATTAGTGCCAGTGCATTCTCTGGACTCACCGCAGTGCATCCCCAGTGGAGCCAGTGCAATCTCTGGACTCACTGCACTGCATCCCCAGTGGTTCCAGTGCACTCTCTGCACTCATTGTACTGCATCCCCAGTGGTGCCAGTGCACTCTCTGGACTCACTGCAGTGCAGCCCCTGAGGTGCCAGTGCACTCTCTGGACTCCCTGCACTGCATCCCCGGTGGTGCCAGTGCACTCTCTGGACTCACTGCACTGCATCCCCAGTGGTGCCAGGGCACTCTCTCTACTCACTGCACTGCATCCCCAGTGGTGCCAGTGCACTCTCTGGACTCACTGCACTCCATCCCCAGTGGTGCCTTTGCACTCCCTGGACTCACTGCACTGCTCCAGCCGCGGCAGCCGCTTCAGCCGCGGTAGCCTTCCAGCCTCGGCATCCGCGGCAGCCGCTCCAGCAGCGGCAGCCGCTCTATCCGCGGCATACGAAGCAGACGCTCCAACCGCGGCAGCCGCTCCAGCTGCTCCAACCGCGGCAACCGCTCCAGCCGTGACAGCCGCTCCACTCGGTAGCGGCTGGAGCGGCTGCCGCGGCTGGAGCGGCTGCCGCGGCTGGAGCGGCTACCGCGGATGGAGCGGTTGACGCGGCTGAAGCGGATGCGGAGGCTGGAGCGGCTACCGCGGCTGGAGCAGTGCAGTGAGTCCAGAAAGTGCACTGGCACCTTGGGGATGCACTGCAGTGAGTCCAGAGAGTGCACTGGCACCACTGGGGATGCAGTACAGTGGGTCCAGAGAGTGCACTGGAACCACTGGGGATGAAGTGCAGTGACTCCGGAGAGTGCACTGGCACCACTGGGGATGCAGTGCAGTGAGTCCAGAGAGTGCACTGGGACCACTGAGAATACACTTCAGTGTGTCCAGAGAGTGCACTGGCACCACTGGGGATGCACTGCAGTGAGTCCAGAGAGTGCACTGGCACCACTGGCGATGCAGTGCAGTGAGTCCAGAGAGTGTACTGGCACCACTGGGGATGCAGTGCAGTGAGTCCAGAGAGTGCACTGGCACAACTGGGGATGCAGTGCAGTGAGTCCAGAGAGTGCACTGGCACCATTGGGGATGCAGTGCAGTGAGTCCAGAGAGTGTACTGGCACCACTGGGGATGCAGTGCAGTGAGTCCAGAGAGTGCACTGGCAGCACTGGGGATGCAGTGCAGTGAGTCCAGAGAGTGCACTGGCACCATTGGGGATGCAGTGCAGTGAGTCCAGAGAGTGCACTGGCATCACTGAGAATACACTTCAGTGAGTCCAGAGAGTGCACTGGCACCACTGGGGATGCAGTGCAGTGACTCCGGAGAGTGCACTGGCACCACTGGTGATGCAGTGCAGTGAGTCCAGAGAGTGCACTGGCACCACTGGGGTTGCAGTGCAGAGAGTCCAGAGAGTGCTCTGGCACCACTGGTGATGCAGTGCAGTGTGTCTAGAGAGTGCCGCTCCAGCCTCGGCATCCGCTCCAGCCGCGTCAACCGTTCCAGCCGCGGTAGCCCCTCCAGCCGCGGCAGACGCTCTAGACGCTCCAGCCGCGGCAGCCGCTCCAACCGCTGTAGCCCCTCCAGCCGCGGCAGCCTCTCCAGCCGCGGCAGCCTCTCCATCCGCGGCAGCAGCTCCAGCCGCGGCAGCCGCTCCAGCCGCTCCAACCGCGGCAACCGCTCCAGCCGTGACAGCCGCTCCACTCGGTAGCGGCTGGAGCGGCTGCCGCGGCTGGAGCGGCTGCCGCGGCTGGAGCGGCTACCGCGGATGGAGCGGTTGACGCGGCTGAAGCGGATGCGGAGGCTGGAGCGGCTACCGCGGCTGGAGCAGTGCAGTGAGTCCAGAAAGTGCACTGGCACCTTGGGGATGCACTGCAGTGAGTCCAGAGAGTGCACTGGCACCACTGGGGATGCAGTACAGTGGGTCCAGAGAGTGCACTGGAACCACTGGGGATGAAGTGCAGTGACTCCGGAGAGTGCACTGGCACCACTGGGGATGCAGTGCAGTGAGTCCAGAGAGTGCACTGGCACCACTGAGAATACACTTCAGTGTGTCCAGAGAGTGCACTGGCACCACTGGCGATGCAGTGCAGTGAGTCCAGAGAGTGTACTGGCACCACTGGGGATGCAGTGCAGTGAGTCCAGAGAGTGCACTGGCACCACTGGGGATGCAGTGCAGTGAGTCCAGAGAGTGCACTGGCACCATTGGGGATGCAGTGCAGTGAGTCCAGAGAGTGCACTGGCACCATTGGGGATGCAGTGCAGTGAGTCCAGAGAGTGCACTGGCACCACTGAGAATACACTTCAGTGAGTCCAGAGAGTGCACTGGCACCACTGGGGATGCAGTGCAGTGACTCCGGAGAGTGCACTGGCACCACTGGGGATGCAGTGCAGTGAGTCCAGAGAGTGCACTGGCACCACTGGGGATGCAGTGCAGTGACTCCAGAGAGTGCACTGGCACCACTGGGGATGCAGTGCAGTGACTCCGGAGAGTGCACTGGCACCATTGGGGATGCAGTGCAGTGAGTCCAGAGAGTGCACTGGCACCACTGAGAATACACTTCAGTGAGTCCAGAGAGTGCACTGGCACCACTGGGGATGCAGTGCAGTGACTCCGGAGAGTGCACTGGCACCACTGGGGATGCAGTGCAGTGAGTCCAGAGAGTGCACTGGCACCACTGGGGTTGCAGTGCAGAGAGTCCAGAGAGTGCTCTGGCACCACTGGGGATGCAGTGCAGTGTGTCTAGAGAGTGCCGCTCCAGCCTCGGCATCCGCTCCAGCCGCGTCAACCGTTCCAGCCGCGGTAGCCCCTCCAGCCGCGGCAGACGCTCTAGACGCTCCAGCCGCGGCAGCCGCTCCAACCGCTGTAGCCCCTCCAGCCGCGGCAGCCTCTCCAGCCGCGGCAGCCTCTCCATCCGCGGCAGCAGCTCCAGCCGCGGCAGCCGCTCCAGCCGCTCCAGCCGCGGCAGCCGCTCCAACCGCGGCAGCCGCTCCAGCCGCGGCAGACGCTCCAGCCGCGGCAGCCGCTCCAGCCGCGGCAGACGCTCCAGCCGCGGCAGCCGCTCCAGCCGCTACCGAGTGGAGCGGCTGTCACGGCTGGAGCGGTTGCCGCGGTTGGAGCGGCTGGAGCGGCTGCCGCGGTTGGAGCGTCTGCCGCGTATGCCGCGGATAGAGCGGCTGCCGCGGCTGGAGCGGCTGCCGCGGCTGCCGAGGCTGGAAGGCTACCGCGGCTGAAGCGGCTGCCGCGGCTGGAGCAGTGCAGTGAGTCCAGGGAGTGCAAAGGCACCACTGGGGATGGAGTGCAGTGAGTCCAGAGAGTGCTTTGGCACCACTGGGGATGCACTGCAATTACTCCAGAGAGTGCACTGGCACCACTGGGGATGCACTGCAGTGAGTCCAGAGAGTGCACTGGCACCACTGGGGCTGCAGTGCAGTGAGTCCAGAGAGTGCACTGGCACCACAGGGGATGCCCTGCAGTGAGTCCTGAGAGTGCACTGGCACCACTCAGGGTGCAGTGCGGTGAGTGCAGAGAATGCACTGGCACCAATTGGGATGCAGTGCAGTGAGTCCAGAGAGTGCACTGGTACCAGTGGGGATGCACTGCAGTGAGTCCAGAGAGTGCACTGGCACCACTGAGAATGCACTTCAGTGAGTCCAGGGAGTGCACTGGCACCACTGGGCATGCACTGCAGTGAGTCCAGAGAGTGCACTGGCACCACTGGTGGTGCACTGCAGTGACTCCGGAGAGTGCACTGGCACCACTGGGGATGCAGTGCAGTGAGTCCAGAGAGTGCACTGGCACCACTGGGGATGCAGTGCAGAGAGTCCAGAGAGTGCTCTGGCACCACTGGTGATGCAGTGCAGTGTGTCTAGAGAGTGCCGCTCCAGCCTCGGCATCCGCTCCAGCCGCGTCAACCGTTCCAGCCGCGGTAGCCCCTCCAGCCGCGGCAGACGCTCTAGACGCTCCAGCCGCGGCAGCCGCTCCATCCGCTGTAGCCCCTCCAGCCGCGGCAGCCTCTCCAGCCGCGGCAGCCTCTCCATCCGCGGCAGCAGCTCCAGCCGCGGCAGCCGCTCCAGCCGCTCCAGCCGCGGCAGCCGCTCCAACCGCGGCAGACGCTCCAGCCGCGGCAGACGCTCCAGCCACTCCAGCCGCGGCAGCCGCTCCAGCCGCTACCGAGTGGAGCGGCTGTCACGGCTGTAGCGGTTGCCGCGGCTGGAGAGGCTGGAGCGGCTGCCGCGGTTTGAGCGTCTGCCGCGTATGCCGCGGATAGAGCGGCTGCCGCGGCTGCCGAGGCTGGAAGGCTACCGCGGCTGAAGAGGCTGCCGCGGCTGGAGCAGTGCAGTGACTCCAGGGAGTGCAAAGGCACCACTGGGGATTCACTGCAGTGTGTCCAGAGAGTGCAATGGCACCACTGGGGATGCACTGCAGTGACTCCAGAGAGTGCGCTGGCACAACTGGGGATGCACTGCAGTGAGTCCAGAGGGTGCACTGGCACCACTCAGGTTGAAGTGCGGTGAGTGCAGAGAATGCACTGGCACCAATGGGGATGCAGTGCAGTGAGTCCAGAGAGTGCACTGGCACCACTGGGGATGCACTGCAGTGAGTCCAGGGAGTGCACTGGCACCACTGGGGATGCACTGCAGTGAGTCTAGAGAGTGCAGTGGCACCAATGGGGATGCAGTGCAGTGAGTCGAGAGAGTGCACTGGCTCCACGGGGGATGCACTGCAGTGAGTCCAGAGAGTGCACTGGCACCACTGGGGATTCAGTGCAGTGAGTCCAGAGAGTGCACTGGCACCACTGGGGATGCACTGCAGTGTGTCCAGAGAGTGCAATGGCACCACTGGGGATGCACTGCAGTGACTCCAGAGAGTGCGCTGGCACAACTGGGGATGCACTGCAGTGAGTCCAGAGGGTGCACTGGCACCACTCAGGTTGCAGTGCGGTGAGTGCAGAGAATGCACTGGCACCAATGGGGATGCAGTGCAGTGAGTCCAGAGAGTGCACTGGCACCACTGGGGATGCACTGCAGTGAGTCCAGGGAGTGCACTGGCACCACTGGGGATGCACTGCAGTGAGTCCAGAGAGTGCAGTGGCACCAATGGGGATGCAGTGCAGTGAGTCGAGAGAGTGCACTGGCTCCACGGGGGATGCACTGCAGTGAGTCCAGAGAGTGCACTGGCACCACTGGGGATTCAGTGCAGTGAGTCCAGAGAGTGCACTGGCACCACTGGGGATGCACTGCAGTGAGTCCAAGGAGTGCACTGGCACCACCGGGGATGCAGTGCAGTGAGTCCAGAGAATGCACGGGCTCCACTGGGGATGCACTGCAGTGAGTCCAGAGAATGCACTGGCACCACTGGGGATGCAGTGCAGTGTGTCCAGAGAGTGCACTGGCACCACTGGCGATGCAGTGCAGTGAGTCCAGAGAGTGCACTGGCACCACTGGGGATGCAGTGCAGTGAGTCCAGAGAGTGCATTGGCACCACTGGGGATGCACTGCAGTGAGTCCACAGTGTGCACTGGCACCACTGGGGATGCAGTACAGTGAGTCCAGAGAGTGCACTGGAACCACTGGGGATGCAGTGCAGTGAGTCCAGAGAGTGCAGTGGGACCACTGGGGCTGCAGTGCAGTGAGTCCAGAGAGTGCAGTGGCACCACTGGGGATGCAGTGCAGTGAGTGCATAGAGTGCACTGGCACCACTGGGGATGCAGTGCAAAGAGTCCAGAGAGTGGACTGGCACCACTGGGGATGCAGTGCAGTGAGTCCAGTGAGTGTACTGTCAACACTGGGGATGCACTGCAGTGTGTCCAGAGAGTGCACTGGCACAACTGAGAATGCACTTCAGTGAGTCCAGAGAGTGCACTGGCATCCCCGGGGATGCACTACAGTGAGTCCAGAGAGTGCACTAGCACCACTGGGGATGCAGTGCAGTGAATCCAGTGAGTGCACTGGCACCACTGGGGATGCAGTGCAGTGATTCCAGAGAGTGCACTGGCACCACTGGGGATGCAGTGCAGTGAGCCCAGAGAGTGCACTTGCACCACTGGAGATGCAGTACAGTGAGTCCAGAGAGTGCACTGGCACCACTGGGGATGCAGTACAGTGAGTCCAGAGAGTGCACTGGCACCACTGGGGATGCACTGCAGTGAGTCCAGAGAGTGCACTGGCACCACTGATGGTGCAGTACAGTGAGTACAGTGAGTGCACTGGCACCACTGGGGATGCACTGCAGTGAGTCCAGAGAGTGCACTGGCACCACTGGGGATGCACTGCAGTGAGTCCAGAGAGTGCATTGGCACAACTGTTGATGCAGTGCAGTGAGTCCAGAGAGTGCATTGGCACCACTGGGGATGCACTTCAGTGACTCCAGAGAGTGCACTGGCACCACTGGTGATGCAGTGCAGTGAGTCCAGTGAGTGCACTGGCACCACTGGGGATGCAGTGCAGTGAATCCAGAGAGTGCACTGGCACCACTGGGGATGCACTGCAGTGAGTCCAGAGAGTGCACTGGCAGCACTGATGATGCAGTACAGTGAGTCCAGTGAGTGCACTGGCAACACTGGGGATGTAGTGCAGTGAGTCGAGAGATTGCACTGGCACCACTGGGGATGCAGTGCAGTGAGTCCAGAGAGTACACTGGCACCACTGGGGATGCAGTGCAGTGAGTGCAGAGATTGCACTGGCATCACTGGGGATGCACTTCAGTGAGTCCAGAGAGTGCACTGGCACCACTGGGGATGCAGTGCAGTGAGTCCAGAGAGTGCACTGGCACCAGTGTGGATGCACTGCAGTGACTCCAGAGAGTGCACTGGCACCACTGGGGATGCACTGCAGTGAGTCTAGTGAACGCACTAGAACCACTGGGGATGCAGTGCAGTGAGTCCAGAGAGTACACTGGCACCACTGGGGATGCACTGCAGTGAGTCCAGAGAGTGCACTGGCACCACTGGGGTTGCACTGCAGTGAGTCCAGAAAGTGCACTGGCACCACTGGGGATGCAGTGCAGTGAGTCCAGAGAGTGCACTGGCACCACTGGGGATGCACTGCAGTGAGTCAAGAGAGTGCACTGGCACCACTGGGGATGCAGTGCAGTGAGTCCAGAGAGTGCACTGGGAGCACTGGTGATGCACTGCAGTGAGTCCAGAGAGTACACTGGCACCACTTGGGATGCACTGCAGTGAGTCCAGAGAGTGCACTGGCAAAATTGGGGATGCAGTGCAGTGAGTCCAGAGAGTGCACTGGCACCACGAAGGATGCACTGCAGTGAGTCCAGAGACTGCACTGGCACCACTGGGGATGCAGTGCAGTGAGTCCACAGAGTGCACTGGCCCCACTGGGGATGCAGCACAGTGAGTCCAGAGAGTGCAGTGGCACCACTGGGGATGCAGTGCAGTGAGTCCAGAGAGTGCACTGGCACCACTGGGGCTGCAGTGCAGTGAGTCCAGAGAGTGCACTGGTACCACTGGTGATGCGGTGCCGGGAGTCCAGAGAGTGCTTTGGCACCACTGGGGATGCACTGCAGTTACTCCAGAGAGTGCACTGGCAAAACGGGGGATGCACTGCCGTGAGTCCAGAGAGTGCACTGGCACCACTGGGGATGCAGTGCAGTGAGTCCAGAGAGTGCACTGGCACCACTCAGGTTGCAGTGCGGTGAGTGCAGAGAATGCACTGGCACCAATTGGGATGCAGTGCAGTGAGTCCAGAGAGTGCACTGGCACCACTGAGAATGCACTGCTGTGAGTCCACAGAGTGCACTAGCACCACTGGGGATGCAGTGCAGTGAGTCCAGAGAGTGCAGTGCCACCACTGGGGTTGCACTGCAGTGAGTCCAGGTAGTGCACTGGCACCACTGGTGATGCACTGCAGTGAGTCCAGAGAGTGCACTGGCACCACTGGGGCTGCAGTGCAGTGACTCCAGAGAGTGCAGTGGCACCACCGGGGATGCAGTGCAGTGAGTCCAGAGAGTGCACTGGCACCACTGGTGATGCACTGCATCGAGTCCAGAGAGTGCACTGGCACCACTGGGGATGCAGTGCAGTGAGTCCAGAGAGTGCACGGGCTCCACTGGGGATGCACTGCAGTGAGTCCAGAGAGTGCACTGGCACCACTGGGGATGCAGTGCAGTGAGTCCAGAGAGTGCACTGGCATCACAAGGGATGCACTGCAGTGAGTCCAGAGAGTGCACTGGCACCACTGGGGATGCAGTGCAGTGAGTCCAGAGAGTGCACTGGCACCACTGGGGATGCACTGCAGTGAGTCCACAGTGTGCACTGGCACCACTGGTGATGCACCGCAGTGAGTCCAGAGAGTGCAATGGAACCACTGGGGATGCAGTGCAGTGAGTCCAGAGAGTGCTCTGGCACCACTTGGGATGCAGTGCAGTGAGTCCAGAGAGTGCTTGGCACCACTGGGGCTGCAGTGCAGTGTGTCCAGAGAGTGCACTGGCACCACTGGTGATGCAGTGCTGTGACTCCAGAGAGTGCACTGGCACCACTGGGGATGCACTGCAGTGAGTCCAGAGAGTGCACTGGCACCACTGGGGATGCAGTGCAGTGAGTCCAGAGATTGCACTGGCACCACTGGGGATGCACTTCAGTGAGTCCAGAGAGTGCACTGGCACCACTGGGGATGCAGTGCAGTGAGTCCAGAGAGTGCAGTGGCACCACTGGGGATGCAGTGCAGTGAGTGCATAGAGTGCACTGGCACCACTGGGGATGCAGTGCAGTGAGTCCAGAGAGTGCACTGGCACCACTGGGGATGCAGTGCATTGAGTCCAGTGAGTCTACTGTCAACACTGGGGATGCACTGCAGTGAGTCCAGAGAGTGCACTGGCACAACTGAGAATGCACTGCAGTAAGTCCAGAGAGTGCACTGGCAACCCCGGGGATGCAGTGCAGTGAATCCAGTGAGTGCACTGGCACCACTGGGGATGCAGTGCAGTGAGTCCAGAGAGTGCACTGGCACCACTGGGGATGCACTGCAGTGAGCCCAGAGAGTGCACTTGCACCACTGGAGATGCAGTACAGTGAGTCCAGTGAATGCACTGGAACCACTGGGGATGCAGTGCAGTGAGTCCAGAGAGTGCACGGGCTCAACTGGGGATGCACTGCAGTGAGTCCAGAGAGTGCACTGGCACCACTGGGGATGCAGTGCAGTGAGTCCAGAGAGTGCACTGGCACCACTGGGGATGCACTGCAGTGAGTCCAGAGAGTGCAATGGCACCACTGGGGATGCATTGCATTGAGTCCAGAGAGTGCACTGGCACCACTGGGGATGCACTGCAGTGAGTCCACAGTGTGCACTGGCACCACTGGGGATGCAGTACAGTGAGTCCAGAGAGTGCACTGGCACCACTGGTGATGCAGTGCAGTGATTCCAGAGAGTGCTCTGGCACCACTGTTGATGCAGTGCAGTGAGTCCACAGAGTGCACTGGCTCCACTGGGGCTGCAGTGCAGTGAGTCCAGAGAGTGCACTGGCACCACTGGGGATGCAGTGCAGTGAGTCCAGAGAGTGCACTGGCACGACTGGGGATGCACTGCAGTGAGTCCAGAGAGTGCACTGGCACCACTGGGGATGCAGTGCAGTGAGTCCAGAGAGTGCACTGGCACCACAGGGTATGCCCTGCAGTGAGTCCAGAGAGTGCACTGGCACCACTGGGGATGCCCAGCAGTGAGTCCAGAGAGTGCACTGGCACCACTGTTTATGCACTGCAGTGAGTCCAGAGAGTGCACTGGCACCACTGGGGTTCCACTTCAGTGAGTCCAGAGATTGCACTGGCACCACTGGGGATGCATTGCAGTGAGTCCAGAGAGTGCACTGGCACCACTGGGGATGCACTGCAGTGAGTAAACAGTGTGCACTGGCACCACTGGGGATGCAGTACAGTGAGTCCAGAGAGTGCACTGGAACCACTGGGGATGCAGTGCAGTGAGTCCAGAGAGTGCTCTGGCACCACTGGGGATGCAGTGCAGTGAGTCCAGAGAGTGCACTGGCACCACTGGGGCTGCAGTGCAGTGAGTCCAGAGAGTGCACTGGCACCACTGGGGATGCAGTGCAGTGAGTCCAGAGAGTGCACTGGCACCACTGGGGATGCATGCAGTGAGTCCAGAGAGTGCACTGGCACCACTGGGGATGCAGTGCCGTGAGTCCAGAGAGTGCACTGGCACCACTGGGGATGCACTGCAGTGAGTCCAGAGAGTGCAGTGGGACCACTGGGGCTGCAGTGCAGTGAGTCCAGAGAGTGCAGTGGCAACACTGGGGATGCAGTGCAGTGAGTGCATAGAGTGCACTGGCACCACTGGGGATGCAGTGCAGTGAGTCCAGAGAGTGCACTGGCACCACTGGGGATGCAGTGCATTGAGTCCAGTGAGTCTACTGTCAACACTGGGGATGCACTGCAGTGAGTCCAGAGAGTGCACTGGCACAACTGAGAATGCACTGCAGTAAGTCCAGAGAGTGCACTGGCAACCCCGGGGATGCAGTGCAGTGAATCCAGTGAGTGCACTGGCACCACTGGGGATGCAGTGCAGTGAGTCCAGAGAGTGCACTGGCACCACTGGGGATGCACTGCAGTGAGCCCAGAGAGTGCACTTGCACCACTGGAGATGCAGTACAGTGAGTCCAGTGAATGCACTGGAACCACTGGGGATGCAGTGCAGTGAGTCCAGAGAGTGCACGGGCTCAACTGGGGATGCACTGCAGTGAGTCCAGAGAGTGCACTGGCACCACTGGGGATGCAGTGCAGTGAGTCCAGAGAGTGCACTGGCACCACTGGGGATGCACTGCAGTGAGTCCAGAGAGTGCAATGGCACCACTGGGGATGCATTGCATTGAGTCCAGAGAGTGCACTGGCACCACTGGGGATGCACTGCAGTGAGTCCACAGTGTGCACTGGCACCACTGGGGATGCAGTACAGTGAGTCCAGAGAGTGCACTGGCACCACTGGTGATGCAGTGCAGTGATTCCAGAGAGTGCTCTGGCACCACTGTTGATGCAGTGCAGTGAGTCCACAGAGTGCACTGGCTCCACTGGGGCTGCAGTGCAGTGAGTCCAGAGAGTGCACTGGCACCACTGGGGATGCAGTGCAGTGAGTCCAGAGAGTGCACTGGCACGACTGGGGATGCACTGCAGTGAGTCCAGAGAGTGCACTGGCACCACTGGGGATGCAGTGCAGTGAGTCCAGAGAGTGCACTGGCACCACAGGGTATGCCCTGCAGTGAGTCCAGAGAGTGCACTGGCACCACTGGGGATGCCCAGCAGTGAGTCCAGAGAGTGCACTGGCACCACTGTTTATGCACTGCAGTGAGTCCAGAGAGTGCACTGGCACCACTGGGGTTCCACTTCAGTGAGTCCAGAGATTGCACTGGCACCACTGGGGATGCATTGCAGTGAGTCCAGAGAGTGCACTGGCACCACTGGGGATGCACTGCAGTGAGTAAACAGTGTGCACTGGCACCACTGGGGATGCAGTACAGTGAGTCCAGAGAGTGCACTGGAACCACTGGGGATGCAGTGCAGTGAGTCCAGAGAGTGCTCTGGCACCACTGGGGATGCAGTGCAGTGAGTCCAGAGAGTGCACTGGCACCACTGGGGCTGCAGTGCAGTGAGTCCAGAGAGTGCACTGGCACCACTGGGGATGCAGTGCAGTGAGTCCAGAGAGTGCACTGGCACCACTGGGGATGCATGCAGTGAGTCCAGAGAGTGCACTGGCACCACTGGGGATGCAGTGCCGTGAGTCCAGAGAGTGCACTGGCACCACTGGGGATGCACTGCAGTGAGTCCAGAGAGTGCAGTGGGACCACTGGGGCTGCAGTGCAGTGAGTCCAGAGAGTGCAGTGGCAACACTGGGGATGCAGTGCAGTGAGTCCAGAGAGTGCACTGGCACCACTGGGGATGCAGTGCAGTGAGTCCAGAGAGTGCACTGGCACCACTGGGGATGCAGTGCAGTGAGTCCAGTGAGTGTACTGTCAACACTGGGGATGCACTGCAGTGAGTCCAGAGAGTGCACTGGCACAACTGAGAATGCACTTCAGTGAGTCCAGAGAGTGCACTTGCAACCCCGGGGATGCACTACAGTGAGTCCAGTGAGTGCACTAGCACCACTGGGGATGCAGTGCAGTGAATCCAGTGAGTGCACTGGCACCACTGGGGATGCAGTGCAGTGAGTCCAGAGAGTGCACTGGCACCACTGGGGATGCACTGCAGTGAGCCCAGAGAGTGCACTTGCACCACTGGAGATGCAGTACAGTGAGTCCAGTGAATGCACTGGAAGCACTGGGGATGCAGTGCATAGAGTCCAGAGAGTGCACTGGCACAACTGAGAATGCACTTCAGTGAGTCCAGAGAGTGCACTTGCAACCCCGGGGATGCACTACAGTGAGTCCAGTGAGTGCACTAGCACCACTGGGGATGCAGTGCAGTGAATCCAGTGAGTGCACTGGCACCACTGGGGATGCAGTGCAGTGATTCCAGAGAGTGCACTGGCACCACTGGGGATGCACTGCAGTGAGCCCAGAGAGTGCACTTGCACCACTGGAGATGCAGTACAGTGAGTCCAGTGAATGCACTGGAAGCACTGGGGATGCAGTGCAGTGAGTCCAGAGAGTGCACTGGCACCACTGGGGATGCAGTGCAGTGAGTCCAGAGAGTGCACTGGCACCACTGGGGATGCGGTTCAGTGAGTCCAGAGAGTGCACTGGCACCACTCAGGTTGCAGTGCGGTGAGTGCAGAGAATGCACTGGCACCACTGGGGATGCAGTGCAGTGAGTCCAGAGAGTGCACTGGCACCACTGGGGATGCAGTGCAGTGAGTCCAGAGAGTGCACTGGCACCACTGAGAATGCACTTCAATGAGTCCAGGGAGTGCACTGGTACCACTGGGGATGCACTGCTGTGAGTCCACAGAGTGCACTAGCACCACTGGGGATGCAGTGCAGTGAGTCCAGAGAGTGCAGTGCCACCACTGGGGTTGCACTGCAGTGAGTCCAGGTAGTGCACTGGCACCACTGGTGATGCACTGCAGTGAGTCCAGAGAGTGCACTGGCACCACAGGGGCTGCAGTGCAGTGACTCCAGAGAGTGCAGTGGCACCACCGGGGATGCAGTGCAGTGAGTCCAGAGAGTGCACTGGCACCACTGGTGATGCACTGCATCGAGTCCAGAGAGTGCACTGGCACCACTGGGGATGCAGTGCAGTGAGTCCAGAGAGTGCACGGGCTCCACTGGGGATGCACTGCAGTGAGTCCAGAGAGTGCACTGGCACCACTGGGGATGCAGTGCAGTGAGTCCAGAGAGTGCACTGGCACCACTGGGGATGCACTGCAGTGAGTCCAGAGAGTGCACTGGCACCACTGGGGATGTAGTGCAGTGAGTCCAGAGAGTGCACTGGCACCACTGGGGATGCACTGCAGTGAGTCCACAGTGTGCACTGGCACCACTGGTGATGCACTGCAGTGAGTCCAGAGAGTGCACTGGAACCACTGGGGATGCAGTGCAGTGAGTCCAGAGAGTGCTCTGGCACCACTTGGGATGCAGTGCAGTGAGTCCAGAGAGTGCTTGGCACCACTGGGGCTGCAGTGCAGTGTGTCCAAAGAGTGCACTGGCACCACTGGTGATGCAGTGCTGTGACTCCAGAGAGTGCACTGGCACCACTGGGGATGCACTGCAGTGAGTCCAGAGAGTGCACTGGCACCACTGGGGATGCAGTGCAGTGAGTCCAGAGATTGCACTGGCACCACTGGGGATGCACTTCAGTGAGTCCAGAGAGTGCACTGGCACCACTGGGGATGCAGTGCAGTGAGTCCAGAGAGTGCAGTGGCACCACTGGGGATGCAGTGCAGTGAGTGCATAGAGTGCACTGGCACCACTGGGGATGCAGTGCAGTGAGTCCAGAGAGTGCACTGGCACCACTGGGGATGCAGTGCATTGAGTCCAGTGAGTGTACTGTCAACACTGGGGATGCACTGCAGTGAGTCCAGAGAGTGCACTGGCACAACTGAGAATGCACTGCAGTGAGTCCAGAGAGTGCACTGGCAACCCCGGGGATGCAGTGCAGTGAATCCAGTGAGTGCACTGGCACCACTGGGGATGCAGTGCAGTGAGTCCAGAGAGTGCACTGGCACCACTGGGGATGCACTGCAGTGAGCCCAGAGAGTGCACTTGCACCACTGGAGATGCAGTACAGTGAGTCCAGTGAATGCACTGGAACCACTGGGGATGCAGTGCAGTGAGTCCAGAGAGTGCACGGGCTCAACTGGGGATGCACTGCAGTGAGTCCAGAGAGTGCACTGGGACCACTGGGGATGCAGTGCAGTGAGTCCAGAGAGTGCACTGGCACCACTGGGGATGCACTGCAGTGAGTCCAGAGAGTGCAATGGCACCACTGGGGATGCATTGCATTGAGTCCAGAGAGTGCACTGGCACCACTGGGGATGCACTGCAGTGAGTCCACAGTGTGCACTGGCACCACTGGGGATGCAGTACAGTGAGTCCAGAGAGTGCACTGGAACCACTGGGGATGCAGTGCAGTGATTCCAGAGAGTGCTCTGGCACCACTGTTGATGCAGTGCAGTGAGTCCACAGAGTGCACTGGCACCACTGGGGCTGCAGTGCAGTGAGTCCAGAGAGTGTACTGGCACCACTGGGGATGCAGTGCAGTGAGTCCAGAGAGTGCACTGGCACGACTGGGGATGCACTGCAGTGAGTCCAGAGAGTGCACTGGCACCACTGGGGATGCAGTGCAGTGAGTCCAGAGAGTGCACTGGCACCACAGGGTATGCCCTGCAGTGAGTCCAGAGAGTGCACTGGCACCACTGGGGATGCCCAGCAGTGAGTCCAGAGAGTGCACTGGCACCACTGTTTATGCACTGCAGTGAGTCCAGAGAGTGCACTGGCACCACTGGGGTTCCACTTCAGTGAGTCCAGAGATTGCACTGGCACCACTGGGGATGCATTGCAGTGAGTCCAGAGAGTGCACTGGCACCACTGGGGATGCACTGCAGTGAGTAAACAGTGTGCACTGGCACAACTGGGGATGCACTTCAGTGAGTCCAGAGAGTGCACTGACACCACTGGGGATGCAGTGCAGTGAGTCCAGAGAGTGCACTGGCACCACTGGGGATGCAGTGCAGTGAGTCCAGAGAGTGCACTGGCACCACTGGGGCTGCAGTGCAGTGAGTCCAGAGAGTGCACTGGCACCACTGGGGATGCAGTGCATTGAGTCCAGAGAGTGCTGTGGCACCACTGGGGATGCAGTGCAGTGAGTCCAGAGAGTGCACTGGCACCACTGGGGATGCAGTGCAGTGAGTAGAGTGAGTGCACTGGCACCACTGGGGATGCAGTGCAGTGAGTGCAGAGAGTGCACTGGCACCACTGGGGATGCAGTGCAGTGAGTCCAGAGAGTGCACTGGCACCACTGGGGCTGCAGTGCAGTGAGTCCAGAGAGTGCACTGGCACCACTGGGGATGCAGTGCATTGAGTCCAGAGAGTGCTGTGGCACCACTGGGGATGCAGTGCAGTGAGTCCAGAGAGTGCTCTGGCACCACTGGGGATGCAGTGCAGTGAGTAGAGTGAGTGCACTGGCACCACTGGTGATGCAGTGCAGTGAGTGCAGAGAGTGCACTGGCACCACTGGGGATGCAGTGCAGTGAGTCCAGAGAGTGCACTGGCACCACTGGGGATGCAGTGCAGTGAGTCCAGAGAGTGCACTGGCACCACTGGGGATGCAGTGCGGTGAGTGCAGAGAATGCACTGGCACCAATTGGGATGCAGTGCAGTGAGTCCAGAGAGTGCACTGGCACCACTGGAGATGCAGTACAGTGAGTCCACAGAGTGCACTGGCACCACAGATGATAACGTACAGTGAGTCCAGTGAGTGCACTGGCACCACTGGGGATGTAGTGCAGTGACTCGAGAGAGTGCACTGGCAGCACTGGGGATGCAGTGCAGTGAGTTGAGAGAGTACACTGGCACCACCGGTGATGCACTGCAGTGAGTCCAGAGAGTGCAGTGGCACCACTGTGGATGCAGTGCAGTGAGTCCAGAGAGTGCACAGGCACCACTGGAGATGCAGTACAGTGAGTCCACAGAGTGCACTGGCACCACAGATGATAACGTACAGTGAGTCCAGTGAGTGCACTGGCACCACTGGGGATGTAGTGCAGTGACTCGAGAGGGTGCACTGGCAGCACTGGGGATGCAGTGCAGTTAGTTCAGAGAGTACAATGGCACCACCGGTGATGCACTGCAGTGAGTCCAGAGAGTGCAGTGGCACCACTGTGGATGCAGTGCAGTGAGTCCAGAGAGTGCACTGGCACCACTGGGGATGCAGTGCAGTGAGTCCAGAGAGTGCACTGGCACCACTGGGGATGCTGTACAGTGAGGCCACAGAGTGGACTGGCACCACTGGGGATGCAGTGCAGTGAGTCCAGAGAGTGCACTGGCACCACTGGGGATGCAGTGCAGTGAGTCCAGAGACTTCACTGGCACCTACGGGAATGCAGTGCAGTGAGTCCAGAGAGTGCACTGGCAAAATTGGGGATGCAGTGCAGTGAGTCCAGAGAGTGCACTGGCACCACGAAGGATGCACGGCAGTGAGTCCAGAGAGTGCACTGGCACCACTGTGGATGCACTGAAGTGAGTCCAGAGAGTGCACTGGCACCACTGGGGATGCAGTGCAGTGAGTCCAGAGATTGCACTGGCACCACTGGGGATGCACTTCAGTGAGTCCAGAGAGTGCACTGGCACCACTGGGGATGCAGTGCAGTGAGTCCAGAGAGTGCAGTGGCACCACTGGGGATGCAGTGCAGTGAGTGCATAGAGTGCACTGGCACCACTGGGGATGCAGTGCAGTGAGTCCAGAGAGTGCACTGGCACCACTGGGGATGCAGTGCATTGAGTCCAGTGAGTGTACTGTCAACACTGGGGATGCACTGCAGTGAGTCCAGAGAGTGCACTGGCACAACTGAGAATGCACTGCAGTGAGTCCAGAGAGTGCACTGGCAACCCCGGGGATGCAGTGCAGTGAGTCCAGTGAGTGCACTGGCACCACTGTTGATGCAGTGCAGTGAGTCCAGAGAGTGCACTGGCACCACTGGGGATGCACTGCAGTGAGTCCAGAGAGTGCACAGGCACCACTGGGGATGCAGTGCAGTGAGTCCAGAGAGTGCACTGGCACCACTGGGGATGCACTGCAGTGAGTCCAGAGAGTGCACGGGCTCAACTGGGGATGCACTGCAGTGAGTCCAGAGAGTGCACTGGCACCACTGGGGATGCAGTGCAGTGAGTCCAGAGAGTGCACTGGCACCACTGGGGATGCACTGCAGTGAGTCCAGAGAGTGCAATGGCACCACTGGGGATGCATTGCATTGAGTCCAGAGAGTGCACTGGCACCACTGGGGATGCACTGCAGTGAGTCCACAGTGTGCACTGGCACCACTGGGGATGCAGTACAGTGAGTCCAGAGAGTGCACTGGAACCACTGGGGATGCAGTGCAGTGATTCCAGAGAGTGCTCTGGCACCACTGGTGATGCACTGCAGTGAGTCCAGAGAGTGCACTGGCACCACTGGGGCTGCAGTGCAGTGAGTCCAGAGAGTGCACTGGCACCACTGGGGATGCAGTGCAGTGAGTCCAGAGAGTGCACTGGCACCAGTGGGGATGCACTGCAGTGAGTCCAGAGAGTGCACTGGCACCACTGGGGATGCAGTGCAGTGAGTCCAGAGAGTGCACTGGCACCACAGGGTATGCCCTGCAGTGAGTCCAGAGAGTGCACTGGCACCACTGGGGATGCCTAGCAGTGAGTCCAGAGAGTGCACTGGCACCACTGTTTATGCACTGCAGTGAGTCCAGAGAGTGCACTGGCACCACTGGGGTTCCACTTCAGTGAGTCCAGAGATTCCACTGGCACCACTGGGGATGCACTGCAGTGAGTCCAGAGAGTGCACTGGCACCACTGGGGATGCACTGCAGTGAGTAAACAGTGTGCACTGGAACCACCGGGGATGCAGTACAGTGAGTCCAGAGAGTGCACTGGAACCACTGGGGATGCAGTGCAGTGAGTCCAGAGAGTGCTCTGGCACCACTGGGGATGCATGCAGTGAGTCCAGAGAGTGCACTGGCACCACTGGGGATGCAGTGCCGTGAGTCCAGAGAGTGCACTGGCACCACTGGGGATGCACTGCAGTGAGTCCAGAGAGTGCAGTGGGACCACTGGGGCTGCAGTGCAGTGAGTCCAGAGAGTGCAGTGGCAACACTGGGGATGCAGTGCAGTGAGTGCATAGAGTGTACTGGCACCACTGGGGATGCAGTGCAGTGAGTCCAGAGAGTGCACTGGCACCACTGGGGATGCAGTGCAGTGAGTCCAGTGAGTGTACTGTCAACACTGGGGATGCACTGCAGTGAGTCCAGAGAGTGCACTGGCACAACTGAGAATGCACTTCAGTGAGTCCAGAGAGTGCACTTGCAACCCCGGGGATGCAGTGCAGTGAGTCCAGAGAGTGCACTGGCACCACTGGGGATGCACTGAAGTGAGTCCAGAGAGTGCACTGGCACCACTGGGGATGCACTGCAGTGAGTCCAGAGAGTGCACTGACTCCACTGGGCATGCAGTACAGTGAGTCCAGAGAGTGCACTGGCACCACTGGGGATGCAGTGCAGTGAGTCCAGAGAGTGCTCTGGCACCACTGGGGATGCAGTGCAGTGAGTCCAGAGAGTGCACTGGAACCACTGGGGATGCACTGCAGTGAGTCCAGAGAGTGCACTGGCACCACTGGGGATGCACTGCAGTGAGTCCACAGTGTGCACTGGCACCACTGGGGATGCAGTACAGTGAGTCCAGAGAGTGCACTGGAACCACTGGGGATGCAGTGCAGTGAGTCCAGAGAGTGCACTGGCACCACTGGGGATGCACTGCAGTGAGTCCAGAGAGTGCACTGGCACCTCTGGGGATGCAGTGCAGTGAGTCCAGAGAGTGCACTGGCACCAATGGGGATGCAGTGCAGTGAGTCCAGAGAGTGCACTGGCACCACAGGGGCTGCAGTGCAGTGAGTCCAGAGATTGCACTGGCACCACTGGGGATGCACTTCAGTGAGTCCAGAGAGTGCAGTGGCACCACTGGGGATGCACTGCAGTGAGTCCAGAGAGTGCACTGGCACCACTGGGGATGCACTGCAGTGACTCCAGAGAGTGCACTGGCACCACTGGGGATGCAGTGCAGTGAGTCCAGAGAGTGCACTGGCACCACTGGGGATGCACTGCAGTGAGTCCAGAGAGTACACTGGCACCACTGGGGATGCACTGCAGTGAGTCCAGAGAGTGCACTGGCACCACTGGGGATGCACTGCAGTGAGTCTAGTGAACGCACTAGAACCACTGGGGATGCAGTGCAGTGAGTCCAGAGAGTACACTGGCACCACTGGGGATGCACTGCAGTGAGTCCAGAGAGTGCACTGGCACCACTGGGGATGCACTGCAGTGAGTCCAGAAAGTGCACTGGCACCACTGGGGATGCAGTGCAGTGAGTCCAGAGAGTGCACTGGCACCACTGGGGATGCACTGCAGTGAGTCAAGAGAGTGCACTGGCACCACTGGGGATGCAGTGCAGTGAGTCCAGAGAGTGCACTGGCACCACTGGGGATGCACTGCAGTGAGTCCAGAGAGTGCACTGGCACCACTGGGGATGCACTGCAGTGAGTCCAGAGAGTGCACTGGCAAAATTGGGGATGCAGTGCAGTGAGTCCAGAGAGTGCACTGGCACCACGAAGGATGCACTGCAGTGAGTCCAGAGAGTGCACTGGCACCACTGGGGATGCAGTGCAGTGAGTCCACAGAGTGCACTGGCACCACTGGGGATGCACTGCAGTGAGTCCAGAGAGTGCACTGGCTCCACTGGGGATGCACTGCAGTGAGTCCAGAGAGTGCACTGGCACCACTGGGGATGCAGTGCAGTGAGTAGAGTGAGTGCACTGGCACCACTGGGGATGCAGTGCAGTGAGTGCAGAGAGTGCAGTGGGACCACTGGGGATGCAGTACAGTGAGTCCACAGAGTGCACTGGCACCACAGATGATAACGTACAGTGAGTCCAGAGAGTGCACTGGCACCACTGGGGATGCAGTGCGGTGAGTGCAGAGAATGCACTGGCACCACTGGGGATGCACTGCAGTGAGTCCAGAGAGTGCACTGGCACCACTGGAGATGCAGTACAGTTAGTCCACAGAGTGCACTGGCACCACAGATGATAACGTACAGTGAGTCCAGTGAGTGCACTGGCACCACTGGGGATGTAGTGCAGTGACTCGAGAGAGTGCACTGGCAGCACTGGGGATGCAGTGCAGTGAGTTCAGAGAGTACACTGGCACCACCGGTGATGCACTGCAGTGAGTCCAGAGAGTGCAGTGGCACCACTGTGGATGCAGTGCAGTGAGTCCAGAGAGTGCACTGGCACCACTGGAGATGCAGTACAGTGAGTCCACAGAGTGCACTGGCACCACAGATTATAACGTACAGTGAGTCCAGTGAGTGCACTGGCACCACTGGGGATGTAGTGCAGTGACTCGAGAGAGTGCACTGGCAGCACTGGGGATGCAGTGCAGTGAGTTGAGAGAGTACACTGGCACCACCGGTGATGCACTGCAGTGAGTCCAGATAGTGCAGTGGCACCACTGTGGATGCAGTGCAGTGAGTCCAGAGAGTGCACTGGCACCACTGGAGATGCAGTACAGTGAGTCCACAGAGTGCACTGGCACCACAGATGATAACGTACAGTGAGTCCAGTGAGTGCACTGGCACCACTGGGGATGTAGTGCAGTGACTCGAGAGAGTGCACTGGCAGCACTGGGGATGCAGTGCAGTGAGTTCAGAGAGTACAATGGCACCACTGGGGATGCACTGCAGTGAGCCCAGAGAGTGCACTTGCACCACTGGAGATGCAGTACAGTGAGTCCAGTGAATGCACTGGAAGCACTGGGGATGCAGTGCAGTGAGTCCAGAGAGTGCACTGGCACCACTGGGGATGCAGTGCAGTGAGTCCAGAGAGTGCTCTGGCACCACTGGTGATGCACTGCAGTGAGTCCAGAGAGTGCACTGGCACCACTGGGGATGCACTTCAGTGACTCCAGAGAGTGCACTGGCACCACTGGTGATGCAGTGCAGTGAGTCCAGTGAGTGCACTGGCACCACTGGGGATGCAGTGCAGTGAATCCAGAGAGTGCACTGGCACCACTGGGGATGTACTGCAGTGAGTCCAGAGAGTGCACTGGCAGCACTGATGATGCAGTACAGTGAGTCCAGTGAGTGCACTGGCACCACTGGGGATGTAGTGCAGTGAGTCCACAGAGTGCTCTGGCACCACTGGTGATGCAGTGCAGTGAGTCCACAGAGTGCACTGGTCCCACTGGGGATGCGGTTCAGTGAGTCCAGAGAGTGCACTGGCACCACTCAGGTTGCAGTGCGGTGAGTGCAGAGAATGCACTGGCACCAATTGGGATGCAGTGCAGTGAGTCCAGAGAGTGCACTGGCACCACTGGGGATGCACTGCAGTGAGTCCAGAGAGTGCACTGGCACCACTGAGAATGCACTTCAATGAGTCCAGGGAGTGCACTGGTACCACTGGGGATGCACTGCAGTGAGTCCACAGAGTGCACTAGCACCACTGGGGATGCAGTGCAGTGAGTCCAGAGAGTGCAGTGCCACCACTGGGGTTGCACTGCAGTGAGTCCAGAGAGTGCACTGGCACCACTGGTGATGCACTGCAGTGAGTCCAGAGAGTGCACTGGCACCACAGGGGCTGCAGTGCAGTGACTCCAGAGAGTGCACTGGCACCACTGGGGATGCAGTGCAGTGAGTCCAGAGAGTGCACGGGCTCCACTGGGGATGCACTGCAGTGAGTCCAGAGAGTGCACTGGCACCACTGTGGATGCAGTGCAGTGAGTCCAGAGAGTGCATTGGCACCACTGGGGATGCACTGCAGTGAGTCCAGAGAGTGCACTGGCACCACTGGGGATGCAGTGCAGTGAGTCCAGAGAGTGCACTGGCATCACTGGGGATGCACTGCAGTGAGTCCACAGTGTGCACTGGCACCACTGGGGATGCAGTCCAGTGAGTCCACAGAGTGCACTGGAACCACTGGGGATGCACTGCAGTGAGTCCAGAGAGTGCTCTGGCACCACTGGGGATGCAGTGCTGTGACTCCAGAGAGTGCTTGGCACCACTGGGGCTGCAGTGCACTGTGTCCAGAGAGTGCACTGGCACCACTGGGGATGCAGTGCTGTGACTCCAGAGAGTGCACTGGCACCACTGGGGATGCACTGCAGTGAGTCCAGAGAGTGCACTGGCACCACTGGGGATGCAGTGCAGTGAGTCCAGAGATTGCACTGGCACCACTGGGGATGCACTTCAGTGAGTCCAGAGAGTGCACTGGCACCACTGGGGATGCAGTGCAGTGAGTCCAGAGAGTGCAGTGGCACCACTGGGGATGCAGTGCAGTGAGTGCATAGAGTGCACTGGCACCACTGGGGATGCAGTGCAGTGAGTCCAGAGAGTGCACTGGCACCACTGGGGATGCAGTGCATTGAGTCCAGTGAGTGTACTGTCAACACTGGGGATGCACTGCAGTGAGTCCAGAGAGTGCACTGGCACAACTGAGAATGCATTGCAGTGAGTCCAGAGAGTGCACTGGCAACCCCGGGGATGCAGTGCAGTGAATCCAGTGAGTGCACTGGCACCACTGGGGATGCAGTGCAGTGATTCCAGAGAGTGCACTGGCACCACTGGGGATGCACTGCAGTGAGCCCAGAGAGTGCACTTGCACCACTGGAGATGCAGTACAGTTAGTCCAGTGAATGCACTGGAACCACTGGGGATGCAGTGCAGTGAGTCCAGAGAGTGCACGGGCTCAACTGGGGATGCACTGCAGTGAGTCCAGAGAGTGCACTGGCACCACTGGGGATGCAGTGCAGTGAGTCCAGAGAGTGCACTGGCACCACTGGGGATGCAGTGCAGTGAGTCCAGAGAGTGCAATGGCACCACTGGGGATGCATTGCAGTGAGTCCAGAGAGTGCACTGGCACCACTGGGGATGCACTGCAGTGAGTCCACAGTGTGCACTGGCACCACTGGGGATGCAGTAGAGTGAGTCCAGAGAGTGCACTGGAACCACTGGGGATGCAGTGCAGTGATTCCAGAGAGTGCACTGGCACCACTGGGGATGCAGTGCAGTGAGTCCACAGAGTGCACTGGCACCACTGGGGCTGCAGTGCAGTGAGTCCAGAGAGTGCACTGGCACCACTGGGGATGCAGTGCAGTGAGTCCAGAGAGTGCACTGGCACGACTGGGGATGCACTGCAGTGAGTCCAGAGAGTGCACTGGCACCACTGGGGATGCAGTGCAGTGAGTCCAGAGAGTGCACTGGCACCACAGGGGATGCCCTGCAGTGAGTCCAGAGAGTGCACTGGCACCACTGGGGATGCCCAGCAGTGAGTCCAGAGAGTGCACTGGCAGCACTGTTTATGCACTGCAGTGAGTCCAGAGAGTGCACTGGCACCACTGGGGTTCCACTTCAGTGAGTCCAGAGATTGCACTGGCACCACTGTGGATGCAGTGCAGTGAGTCCAGAGAGTGCACTGGCACCACTGGGGATGCACTGCAGTGAGTCCACAGTGTGCACTGGCACCACTGTGGATGCAGTACAGTGAGTCCAGAGAGTGCACTGGAACCACTGGGGATGCAGTGCAGTGAGTCCAGAGAGTGCTGTGGCACCACTGGGGCTGCAGTGCAGTGAGTCCACAGAGTGCACTGGCACCACTGTGGATGCAGTGCAGTGAGTGCAGAGAGTGCACTGGCACCACTGGGGATGCAGTGCAGTGAGTCCAGAGAGTGCACTGGCACCACTGGGGATGCAGTGCAGTGAGTCCAGAGAGTGCACTGGCACCACTGGGGATGCAGTGCCGTGAGTCCAGAGATTGCACTGGCACCACTGGGGATGCAGTGCAGTGAGTCCAGAGAGTGCAGTGGGACCACTGGGGCTGCAGTGCAGTGAGTCCAGAGAGTGCAGTGGCACCACTGGGGATGCAGTGCAGTGAGTGCATAGAGTGCACTGGCACCACTGGGGATGCAGTGCAGTGAGTCCAGAGAGTGCACTGGCACCACTGGGGATGCAGTGCAGTGAGTCCAGTGAGTGTACTGTCAACACTGGGGATGCACTGCAGTGAGTCCAGAGAGTGCACTGGCACAACTGAGAATGCACTTCAGTGAGTCCAGAGAGTGCACTGGCAACCCCGGGGATGCACTACAGTGAGTCCAGAGAGTGCACTAGCACCACTGGGGATGCAGTGCAGTGAATCCAGTGAGTGCACTGGCACCACTGGGGATGCAGTGCAGTGATTCCAGAGAGTGCACTGGCACCACTGGGGATGCACTGCAGTGAGTCCAGAGAGTGCACTGGCACCACTGATGGTGCAGTACAGTGAGTACAGTGAGTGCACTGGCACCACTGGGGATGCACTGCAGTGAGTCCAGAGAGTGCACTGGCACCACTGGGGATGCACTGCAGTGAGTCCAGAGAGTGCACTGGCACAACTGTTGATGCAGTGCAGTGAGTCCAGAGAGTGCACTGGCACCACTGGGGATGCACTTCAGTGACTCCAGAGAGTGCACTGGCACCACTGGTGATGCAGTGCAGTGAGTCCAGTGAGTGCACTGGCACCACTGGGGATGCAGTGCAGTGAATCCAGAGAGTGCACTGGCACCACTGGGGATGCACTGCAGTGAGTCCAGAGAGTGCACTGGCAGCACTGATGATGCAGTACAGTGAGTCCAGTGAGTGCACTGGCACCACTGGGGATGTAGTGCAGTGAGTCGAGAGATTGCACTGGCACCACTAGGGATGCAGTGCAGTGAGTCCAGAGAGTACACTGGCACCACTGGTGATGCACTGCAGTGAGTCCAGAGAGTGCACTGGCCGCAGTGGGGATGCAGTGCAGTGAGTCCAGAGAGTGCAGTGGCACCACTGGGGATGCACTGCAGTGAGTCCATAGAGTGCACAGGCACCACCGGGGATGCAGTGCAGTGAGTCCAGAGAGTGTACTGGCACCACTGGTGATGCACTGCAGTGAGTCCAGAGAGTGCACTGGCACCACGGATGGTGCAGTACAGTGAGTCCAGTGAGTGCACTGGCACCACTGGGGATGCAGTGCAGTGAGTCCAGAGATTGCACTGGCAGCACTGATGATGCACTGCAGTGAGTCCAGTGAGTGCACTGGCACCACTGGGGATGTAGTGCAGTGAGTCGAGAGCGTGCCCTGGCACCACTGGGGATGCAGTGCAGTGAGTCCAGAGAGTACACTGGCACCACTGGGGATGCACTGCAGTGAGTCCAGAGAGTGCACTGGCACCACTGGGGATGCAGTGCAGTGAGTCCAGAGAGTGCACTGGCACCACTGGGGATGCACTGAAGTGAGTCCAGAGAGTGCACTGTCACCACTGGGGATGCACTGCAGTGAGTCCAGAGAGTGCACTGACTCCACTGGGCATGCAGTACAGTGAGTCCAGAGAGTGCACTGGAACCACTGGGGTTCCACTTCAGTGAGTCCAGAGATTGCACTGGCACCACTGGGGATGCGTTGCAGTGAGTCCAGAGAGTGCACTGGCACCACTGGGGATGCACTGCAGTGAGTCCACAGTGTGCACTGGCACCACTGGGGATGCAGTACAGTGAGTCCAGAGAGTGCACTGGAACCACTGGGGATGCAGTGCAGTGAGTCCAGAGAGTGCTGTGGCACCACTGGGGCTGCAGTGCAGTGAGTCCACAGAGTGCACTGGCACCACTGGGGATGCAGTGCAGTGAGTGCAGAGAGTGCACTGGCACCACTGGGGATGCAGTGCAGTGAGTCCAGAGAGTGCACTGGCACCACTGGGGATGCAGTGCAGTGAGTCCAGAGAGTGCACTGGCACCACTGGGGATGCAGTGCCGTGAGTCCAGAGATTGCACTGGCACCACTGGGGATGCAGTGCAGTGAGTCCAGAGAGTGCAGTGGGACCACTGGGGCTGCAGTGCAGTGAGTCCAGAGAGTGCAGTGGCACCACTGGGGATGCAGTGCAGTGAGTGCATAGAGTGCACTGGCACCACTGGGGATGCAGTGCAGTGAGTCCAGAGAGTGCACTGGCACCACTGGGGATGCAGTGCAGTGAGTCCAGTGAGTGTACTGTCAACACTGGGGATGCACTGCAGTGAGTCCAGAGAGTGCACTGGCACAACTGAGAATGCACTTCAGTGAGTCCAGAGAGTGCACTGGCAACCCCGGGGATGCACTACAGTGAGTCCAGAGAGTGCACTAGCACCACTGGGGATGCAGTTCAGTGAATCCAGTGAGTGCACTGGCACCACTGGGGATGCAGTGCAGTGATTCCAGAGAGTGCACTGGCACCACTGGGGATGCACTGCAGTGAGTCCAGAGAGTGCACTGGCACCACTGATGGTGCAGTACAGTGAGTACAGTGAGTGCACTGGCACCACTGGGGATGCACTGCAGTGAGTCCAGAGAGTGCACTGGCACCACTGGGGATGCACTGCAGTGAGTCCAGAGAGTGCACTGGCACAACTGTTGATGCAGTGCAGTGAGTCCAGAGAGTGCACTGGCACCACTGGGGATGCACTTCAGTGACTCCAGAGAGTGCACTGGCACCACTGGTGATGCAGTGCAGTGAGTCCAGTGAGTGCACTGGCACCACTGGGGATGCAGTGCAGTGAATCCAGAGAGTGCACTGGCACCACTGGGGATGCACTGCAGTGAGTCCAGAGAGTGCACTGGCAGCACTGATGATGCAGTACAGTGAGTCCAGTGAGTGCACTGGCACCACTGGGGATGTAGTGCAGTGAGTCGAGAGATTGCACTGGCACCACTAGGGATGCAGTGCAGTGAGTCCAGAGAGTACACTGGCACCACTGGTGATGCACTGCAGTGAGTCCAGAGAGTGCACTGGCCGCAGTGGGGATGCAGTGCAGTGAGTCCAGAGAGTGCAGTGGCACCACTGGGGATGCACTGCAGTGAGTCCATAGAGTGCACAGGCACCACCGGGGATGCAGTGCAGTGAGTCCAGAGAGTGTACTGGCACCACTGGTGATGCACTGCAGTGAGTCCAGAGAGTGCACTGGCACCACTGATGGTGCAGTACAGTGAGTCCAGTGAGTGCACTGGCACCACTGGGGATGAACTTCAGTGAGTCCAGAGAGTGCACTGGCACTACTGGGGATGCACTGCAGTGAGTCCAGAGAGTGCACTGGCACCACTGTTGATGCAGTGCAGTGAGTCCAGAGAGTGCACTGGCACCACTGGGGATGCACTTCAGTGACTCCAGAGAGTGCACTGGCACCACTGGGGATGCAGTGCAGTGAGTCCAGAGAGTGCACTGGCAGCACTGATGATGCACTGCAGTGAGTCCAGTGAGTGCACTGGCACCACTGGGGATGTAGTGCAGTGAGTCGAGAGCGTGCCCTGGCACCACTGGGGATGCAGTGCAGTGAGTCCAGAGAGTACACTGGCACCACTGGGGATGCACTGCAGTGAGTCCAGAGAGTGCACTGGCACCACTGGGGATGCAGTGCAGTGAGTCCAGAGAGTGCACTGGCACCACTGGGGATGCACTGAAGTGAGTCCAGAGAGTGCACTGGCACCACTGGGGATGCACTGCAGTGAGTCCAGAGAGTGCACTGACTCCACTGGGCATGCAGTACAGTGAGTCCAGAGAGTGCACTGGAACCACTGGGGATGCAGTGCAGTGAGTCCAGAGAGTGCACTGGCACCACTGGGGATGCACTGCAGTGAGTCCACAGTGTGCACTGGCACCACTGGGGATGCAGTACAGTGAGTCCAGAGAGTGCACTGGAACCACTGGGGATGCAGTGCAGTGAGTCCAGAGAGTGCACTGGCACCACTGGGGATGCACTGCAGTGAGTCCAGAGAGTGCACTGGCACCTCTGGGGATGCAGTGCAGTGAGTCCAGAGAGTGCACTGGCACCACTGGGGATGCAGTGCAGTGAGTCCAGAGAGTGCACTGGCACCACAGGGGATGCAGTGCAGTGAGTCCAGAGATTGCACTGGCACCACAGGGGATGCACTTCAGTGAGTCCAGAGAGTGCACTGGCACCACTGGTGATGCACTGCAGTGAGTCCAGAGAGTGCACTGGCACCACTGGGGATGCACTGCAGTGACTCCAGAGAGTGCACTGGCACCACTGGGGATGCAGTGCAGTGAGTCCAGAGAGTGCACTGGCACCACTGGGGATGCAGTGCAGTGAGTCCAGAGAGTACACTGGCACCACTGGGGATGCACTGCAGTGAGTCCAGAGAGTGCACTGGCACCACTGGGGATGCACTGCAGTGAGTCTAGTGAACGCACTAGAACCACTGGGGATGCAGTGCAGTGAGTCCAGAGAGTACACTGGCACCACTGGGGATGCAGTGCAGTGAGTCCAGAGAGTGCACTGGCACCACTGGGGATGCACTGCAGTGAGTCCAGAAAGTGCACTGGCACCACTGGGGATGCAGTGCAGTGAGTCCAGAGAGTGCACTGGCACCACTGGTGATGCACTGCAGTGAGTCCAGAGAGTGCACTGGCACCACTGGGGATGCACTGCAGTGAGTCCAGAGAGTGCACTGGCAAAATTGGGGATGCAGTGCAGTGAGTCCAGAGAGTGCACTGGCACCACGAAGGATGCACTGCAGTGAGTCCAGAGAGTGCACTGGCACCACTGGGGATGCAGTGCAGTGAGTCCACAGAGTGCACTGGCACCACTGGGGATGCACTGCAGTGAGTCCAGAGAGTGCACTGGCTCCACTGGGGATGCACTGCAGTGAGTCCAAAGAGTGCACTGGCACCACTGGGGATGCAGTGCAGTGAGTAGAGTGAGTGCACTGGCACCACTGGGGATGCAGTGCAGTGAGTGCAGAGAGTGCACTGGCACCACTGGGGATGCAGTACAGTGAGTCCACAGAGTGCACTGGCACCACAGATGATAACGTACAGTGAGTCCAGAGAGTGCACTGGCACCACTGGGGATGCAGTGCGGTGAGTGCAGAGAATGCACTGGCACCAATTGGGATGCAGTGCAGTGAGTCCAGAGAGTGCACTGGCACCACTGGAGATGCAGTACAGTTAGTCCACAGAGTGCACTGGCACCACAGATGATAACGTACAGTGAGTCCAGTGAGTGCACTGGCACCACTGGGGATGTAGTGCAGTGACTCGAGAGAGTGCACTGGCAGCACTGGGGATGCAGTGCAGTGAGTTGAGAGAGTACACTGGCACCACCGGTGATGCACTGCAGTGAGTCCAGACAGTGCAGTGGCACCACTGTGGATGCAGTGCAGTGAGTCCAGAGAGTGCACTGGCACCACTGGAGATGCAGTACAGTGAGTCCACAGAGTGCACTGGCACCACAGATGATAACGTACAGTGAGTCCAGTGAGTGCACTGGCACCACTGGGGATGTAGTGCAGTGACTCGAGAGAGTGCACTGGCAGCACTGGGGATGCAGTGCAGTGAGTTCAGAGAGTACAATGGCACCACTGGGGATGCAGTGCAGTGAGCCCAGAGAGTGCACTTGCACCACTGGAGATGCAGTACAGTGAGTCCAGTGAATGCACTGGAAGCACTGGGGATGCAGTGCAGTGAGTCCAGAGAGTGCACTGGCACCACTGGGGATGCAGTGCAGTGAGTCCAGAGAGTGCTCTGGCACCACTGGTGATGCACTGCAGTGAGTCCAGAGAGTGCACTGGCACCACTGGGGATGCACTTCAGTGACTCCAGAGAGTGCACTGGCACCACTGGTGATGCAGTGCAGTGAGTCCAGTGAGTGCACTGGCACCACTGGGGATGCAGTGCAGTGAATCCAGAGAGTGCACTGGCACCACTGGGGATGTACTGCAGTGAGTCCAGAGAGTGCACTGGCAGCACTGATGATGCAGTACAGTGAGTCCAGTGAGTGCACTGGCACCACTGGGGATGTAGTGCAGTGAGTCCACAGAGTGCTCTGGCACCACTGGTGATGCAGTGCAGTGAGTCCAGAGAGTGCAGTGCCACCACTGGGGTTGCACTGCAGTGAGTCCAGAGAGTGCACTGGCACCACTGGTGATGCACTGCAGTGAGTCCAGAGAGTGCACTGGCACCACTGGGGATGCAGTGCAGTGAGTCCAGAGAGTGCACTGGCACGACTGGGGATGCACTGCAGTGAGTCCAGAGAGTGCACTGGCACCACTGGGGATGCAGTGCAGTGAGTCCAGAGAGTGCACTGGCACCACAGGGGATGCCCTGCAGTGAGTCCAGAGAGTGCACTGGCACCACTGGGGATGCCCAGCAGTGAGTCCAGAGAGTGCACTGGCACCACTGTTTATGCACTGCAGTGAGTCCAGAGAGTGCACTGGCACCACTGGGGTTCCACTTCAGTGAGTCCAGAGATTGCACTGGCACCACTGGGGATGCATTGCAGTGAGTCCAGAGAGTGCACTGGCACCACTGGGGATGCACTGCAGTGAGTCCACAGTGTGCACTGGCACCACTGGGGATGCAGTACAGTGAGTCCAGAGAGTGCACTGGAACCACTGGGGATGCAGTGCAGTGAGTCCAGAGAGTGCTGTGGCACCACTGGGGCTGCAGTGCAGTGAGTCCACAGAGTGCACTGGCACCACTGGGGATGCAGTGCAGTGAGTGCAGAGAGTGCACTGGCACCACTGGGGATGCAGTGCAGTGAGTCCAGAGAGTGCACTGGCACCACTGGGGATGCAGTGCAGTGAGTCCAGAGAGTGCACTGGCACCACTGGGGATGCAGTGCCGTGAGTCCAGAGATTGCACTGGCACCACTGGGGATGCAGTGCAGTGAGTCCAGAGAGTGCAGTGGGACCACTGGGGCTGCAGTGCAGTGAGTCCAGAGAGTGCAGTGGCACCACTGGGGATGCAGTGCAGTGAGTGCATAGAGTGCACTGGCACCACTGGGGATGCAGTGCAGTGAGTCCAGAGAGTGCACTGGCACCACTGGGGATGCAGTGCAGTGAGTCCAGTGAGTGTACTGTCAACACTGGGGATGCACTGCAGTGAGTCCAGAGAGTGCACTGGCACAACTGAGAATGCACTTCAGTGAGTCCAGAGAGTGCACTGGCAACCCCGGGGATGCACTACAGTGAGTCCAGAGAGTGCACTAGCACCACTGGGGATGCAGTGCAGTGAATCCAGTCAGTGCACTGGCACCACTGGGGATGCAGTGCAGTGATTCCAGAGAGTGCACTGGCACCACTGGGGATGCACTGCAGTGAGTCCAGAGAGTGCACTGGCACCACTGATGGTGCAGTACAGTGAGTACAGTGAGTGCACTGGCACCACTGGGGATGCACTGCAGTGAGTCCAGAGAGTGCACTGGCACCACTGGGGATGCACTGCAGTGAGTCCAGAGAGTGCACTGGCACCACTGTTGATGCAGTGCAGTGAGTCCAGAGAGTGCACTGGCACCACTGGGGATGCACTTCAGTGACTCCAGAGAGTGCACTGGCACCACTGGGGATGCAGTGCAGTGAGTCCACAGAGTGCACTGGCAGCACTGATGATGCACTGCAGTGAGTCCAGTGAGTGCACTGGCACCACTGGGGATGTAGTGCAGTGAGTCGAGAGCGTGCCCTGGCACCACTGGGGATGCAGTGCAGTGAGTCCAGAGAGTACACTGGCACCACTGGGGATGCACTGCAGTGAGTCCAGAGAGTGCACTGGCACCACTGGGGATGCAGTGCAGTGAGTCCAGAGAGTGCACTGGCACCACTGGGGATGCACTGAAGTGAGTCCAGAGAGTGCACTGGCACCACTGGGGATGCAGTGCAGTGAGTCCAGAGAGTGCACTGACTCCACTGGGCATGCAGTACAGTGAGTCCAGAGAGTGCACTGGAACCACTGGGGATGCACTGCAGTGAGTCCAGAGAGTGCACTGGCACCACTGGGGATGCACTGCAGTGAGTCCACAGTGTGCACTGGCACCACTGGGGATGCAGTACAGTGAGTCCAGAGAGTGCACTGGAACCACTGGGGATGCAGTGCAGTGAGTCCAGAGAGTGCACTGGCACCACTGGGGATGCACTGCAGTGAGTCCAGAGAGTGCACTGGCACCTCTGGGGATGCAGTGCAGTGAGTCCAGAGAGTGCACTGGCACCACTGGGGATGCAGTGCAGTGAGTCCAGAGAGTGCACTGGCACCACAGGGGATGCAGTGCAGTGAGTCCAGAGATTGCACTGGCACCACTGGGGATGCACTTCAGTGAGTCCAGAGAGTGCACTGGCACCACTGGGGATGCACTGCAGTGAGTCCAGAGAGTGCACTGGCACCACGGGGGATGCACTGCAGTGACTCCAGAGAGTGCACTGGCACCACTGGGGATGCAGTGCAGTGAGTCCAGAGAGTGCACTGGCACCACTGGGGATGGAGTGCAGTGAGTCCAGAGAGTACACTGGCACCACTGGGGATGCACTGCAGTGAGTCCAGAGAGTGCACTGGCACCACTGGGGATGCACTGCAGTGAGTCTAGTGAACGCACTAGAACCACTGGGGATGCAGTGCAGTGAGTCCAGAGAGTACACTGGCACCACTGGGGATGCACTGCAGTGAGTCCAGAGAGTGCACTGGCACCACTGGGGATGCACTGCAGTGAGTCCAGAAAGTGCACTGGCACCACTGGGGATGCAGTGCAGTGAGTCCAGAGAGTGCACTGACACCACTGGTGATGCACTGCAGTGAGTCCAGAGAGTGCACTGGCACCACTGGGGATGCACTGCAGTGAGTCCAGAGAGTGCACTGGCAAAATTGGGGATGCAGTGCAGTGAGTCCAGAGAGTGCACTGGCACCACGAAGGATGCACTGCAGTGAGTCCAGAGAGTGCACTGGCACCACTGGGGATGCAGTGCAGTTAGTCCACAGAGTGCACTGGCACCACTGGGGATGCACTGCAGTGAGTCCAGAGAGTGCACTGGCTCCACTGGGGATGCACTGCAGTGAGTCCAGAGAGTGCACTGGCACCACTGGGGATGCAGTGCAGTGAGTAGAGTGAGTGCACTGGCACCACTGGGGATGCAGTGCAGTGAGTGCAGAGAGTGCACTGGCACCACTGGGGATGCAGTACAGTGAGTCCACAGAGTGCACTGGCACCACAGATGATAACGTACAGTGAGTCCAGAGAGTGCACTGGCACCACTGGGGATGCAGTGCGGTGAGTGCAGAGAATGCACTGGCACCAATTGGGATGCAGTGCAGTGAGTCCAGAGAGTGCACTGGCACCACTGGAGATGCAGTACAGTTAGTCCACAGAGTGCACTGGCACCACAGATGATAACGTACAGTGAGTCCAGTGAGTGCACTGGCACCACTGGGGATGCACTGCAGTGAGTCAAGAGAGTGCACTGGCAGCACTGGGGATGCAGTGCAGTGAGTTGAGAGAGTACACTGGCACCACCAGTGATGCACTGCAGTGAGTCCAGATAGTGCAGTGGCACCACTGTGGATGCAGTGCAGTGAGTCCAGAGAGTGCACTGGCACCACTGGAGATGCAGTACAGTGAGTCCACAGAGTGCACTGGCACCACAGATGATAACGTACAGTGAGTCCAGTGAGTGCACTGGCACCACTGGGGATGTAGTGCAGTGACTCGAGAGAGTGCACTGGCAGCACTGGGGATGCAGTGCAGTGAGTTCAGAGAGTACAATGGCACCACTGCGGATGCAGTGCAGTGAGCCCAGAGAGTGCACTTGCACCACTGGAGATGCAGTACAGTGAGTCCAGTGAATGCACTGGAAGCACTGGGGATGCAGTGCAGTGAGTCCAGAGAGTGCACTGGCACCACTGGGGATGCAGTGCAGTGAGTCCAGAGAGTGCTCTGGCACCACTGGTGATGCACTGCAGTGAGTCCAGAGAGTGCACTGGCACCACTGGGGATGCACTTCAGTGACTCCAGAGAGTGCACTGGCACCACTGGGGATGCAGTTCAGTGAGTCCAGTGAGTGCACTGGCACCACTGGGGATGCAGTGCAGTGAATCCAGAGAGTGCACTGGCACCACTGGGGATGTACTGCAGTGAGTCCAGAGAGTGCACTGGCAGCACTGATGATGCAGTACAGTGAGTCCAGTGAGTGCACTGGCACCACTGGGGATGTAGTGCAGTGAGTCCACAGAGTGCTCTGGCACCACTGGTGTTGCAGTTCAGTGAGTCCAGAGAGTGCAGTGCCACCACTGGGGTTGCACTGCAGTGAGTCCAGAGAGTGCACTGGCACCACTGGTGATGCACTGCAGTGAGTCCAGAGAGTGCACTGGCACCACTGGGGATGCAGTGCAGTGAGTCCAGAGAGTGCACTGGCACGACTGGGGATGCACTGCAGTGAGTCCAGAGAGTGCACTGGCACCACTGGGGATGCAGTGCAGTGAGTCCAGAGAGTGCACTGGCACCACAGGGGATGCCCTGCAGTGAGTCCAGAGAGTGCACTGGCACCACTGGGGATGCCCAGCAGTGAGTCCAGAGAGTGCACTGGCACCACTGTTTATGCACTGCAGTGAGTCCAGAGAGTGCACTGGCACCACTGGGGTTCCACTTCAGTGAGTCCAGAGATTGCACTGGCACCACTGGGGATGCATTGCAGTGAGTCCAGAGAGTGCACTGGCACCACTGGGGATGCACTGCAGTGAGTCCACAGTGTGCACTGGCACCACTGGGGATGCAGTACAGTGAGTCCAGAGAGTGCACTGGAACCACTGGGGATGCAGTGCAGTGAGTCCAGAGAGTGCTGTGGCACCACTGGGGCTGCAGTGCAGTGAGTCCACAGAGTGCACTGGCACCACTGGGGATGCAGTGCAGTGAGTGCAGAGAGTGCACTGGCACCACTGGGGATGCAGTGCAGTGAGTCCAGAGAGTGCACTGGCACCACTGGGGATGCAGTGCAGTGAGTCCAGAGAGTGCACTGGCACCACTGGGGATGCAGTGCCGTGAGTCCAGAGATTGCACTGGCACCACTGGGGATGCAGTGCAGTGAGTCCAGAGAGTGCAGTGGGACCACTGGGGCTGCAGTGCAGTGAGTCCAGAGAGTGCAGTGGCACCACTGGGGATGCAGTGCAGTGAGTGCATAGAGTGCACTGGCACCACTGGGGATGCAGTGCAGTGAGTCCAGAGAGTGCACTGGCACCACTGGGGATGCAGTGCAGTGAGTCCAGTGAGTGTACTGTCAACACTGGGGATGCACTGCAGTGAGTCCAGAGAGTGCACTGGCACAACTGAGAATGCACTTCAGTGAGTCCAGAGAGTGCACTGGCAACCCCGGGGATGCACTACAGTGAGTCCAGAGAGTGCACTGGCACCACTGGGGATGCAGTGCAGTGAATCCAGTGAGTGCACTGGCACCACTGGGGATGCAGTGCAGTGATTCCAGAGAGTGCACTGGCACCACTGGGGATGCACTGCAGTGAGTCCAGAGAGTGCACTGGCACCACTGATGGTGCAGTACAGTGAGTACAGTGATTGCACTGGCACCACTGGGGATGCACTGCAGTGAGTCCAGAGAGTGCACTGGCACCACTGGGGATGCACTGCAGTGAGTCCAGAGAGTGCACTGGCACAACTGTTGATGCAGTGCAGTGAGTCCAGAGAGTGCACTGGCACCACTGGGGATGCACTTCAGTGACTCCAGAGAGTGCACTGGCACCACTGGTAATGCAGTGCAGTGAGTCCAGTGAGTGCACTGGCACCACTGGGGATGCAGTGCAGTGAATCCAGAGAGTGCACTGGCACCACTGGGGATGCACTGCAGTGAGTCCAGAGAGTGCACTGGCAGCACTGATGATGCAGTACAGTGAGTCCAGTGAGTGCACTGGCACCACTGGGGATGTAGTGCAGTGAGTCGAGAGATTGCACTGGCACCACTAGGGATGCAGTGCAGTGAGTCCAGAGAGTACACTGGCACCACTGGTGATGCACTGCAGTGAGTCCAGAGAGTGCACTGGCCGCAGTGGGGATGCAGTGCAGTGAGTCCAGAGAGTGCAGTGGCACCACTGGGGATGCACTGCAGTGAGTCCATAGAGTGCACAGGCACCACCGGGGATGCAGTGCAGTGAGTCCAGAGAGTGTACTGGCACCACTGGTGATGCACTGCAGTGAGTCCAGAGAGTGCACTGGCACCACTGATGGTGCAGTACAGTGAGTCCAGTGAGTGCACTGGCACCACTGGGGATGAACTTCAGTGAGTCCAGAGAGTGCACTGGCACCACTGGGGATGCAGTGCAGTGAGTCCAGAGAGTGCACTGGCACCACTGGGGATGCACTGCAGTGAGTCCAGAGAGTGCACTGGCACCACAGGGGATGTACTTCAGTGAGTCCAGAGAGTGCACTGGCACCTCTGGGGATGCAGTGCAGTGAGTCCAGAGAGTGCACTGGCACCACTGGGGATGCAGTGCAGTGAGTCCAGAGAGTGCACTGGCAGCACAGGGGATGCAGTGCAGTGAGTCCAGAGATTGCACTGGCACCACTGGGGATGCACTTCAGTGAGTCCAGAGAGTGCACTGGCACCACTGGGGATGCACTGCAGTGAGTCCAGAGAGTGCACTGGCACCACTGGGGATGCACTGCAGTGACTCCAGAGAGTGCACTGGCACCACTGGGGATGCAGTGCAGTGAGTCCAGAGAGTGCACTGGCACCACTGGGGATGCACTGCAGTGAGTCCAGAGAGTACACTGGCACCACTGGGGATGCACTGCAGTGAGTCCAGAGAGTGCACTGGCACCACTGGGGATGCACTGCAGTGAGTCTAGTGAACGCACTAGAACCACTGGGGATGCAGTGCAGTGAGTCCAGAGAGTACACTGGCACCACTGGGGATGCACTGCAGTGAGTCCAGAGAGTGCACTGGCACCACTGGGGATGCACTGCAGTGAGTCCAGAAAGTGCACTGGCACCACTGGGGATGCAGTGCAGTGAGTCCAGAGAGTGCACTGGCACCACTGGGGATGCACTGCAGTGAGTCAAGAAAGTGCACTGGCACCACTGGGGATGCAGTGCAGTGAGTCCAGAGAGTGCACTGGCACCACTGGTGATGCACTGCAGTGAGTCCAGAGAGTGCACTGGCACCACTGGGGATGCACTGCAGTGAGTCCAGAGAGTGCACTGACAAAATTGGGGATGCAGTGCAGTGAGTCCAGAGAGTGCACTGGCACCACCAAGGATGCACTGCAGTGAGTCCAGAGAGTGCACTGGCACCACTGGGGATGCAGTGCAGTGAGTCCAGAGAGTGCACTGGCCCCACTGGTGATGCAGTACAGTGAGTCCAGAGAGTGCAGTGGCACCACTGGGGATGCAGTGCAGTGAGTCCAGAGAGTGCACTGTCACCACTGGGGATGCAGTGCAGTGAGTCCAGAGAGTGCACTGACACCACTGGTGATGCGGTGCCGGGAGTCCAGAGAGTGCTTTGGCACCACTGGGGATGCACTGCAGTTACTCCAGAGAGTGCACTGGCAACACTGGGGATGCACTGCAGTGAGTCCAGAGAGTGCACTGGCACCACTGGGGATGCACTGCAGTGACCCCAGAGAGTGCACTGGCACCACTGGGGATGCAGTGCAGTGAGTCCAGAGAGTGCACTGGCACCACTCAGGTTGCAGTGCGGTGAGTGCAGAGAATGCACTGGAACCAATTGGGATGCAGTGCAGTGAGTCCAGAGAGTGCACTGGCACCACTGGGAATGCACTGCAGTGAGTCCAGAGAGTGCATTGGCACCACTGAGAATGCACTTCAATGAGTCCAGGGAGTGCACTGGTACCACTGGGGATGCACTGCAGTGAGTCCACAGAGTGCACTAGCACCTCTGGGGATGCAGTGCAGTGAGTCCAGAGAGTGCAGTGCCACCACTGGGGTTGCACTGCAGTGAGTCCAGAGAGTGCACTGGCACCACTGGTGATGCACTGCAGTGAGTCCAGCGAGTGCACTGGCACCACTGGGGCTGCAGTGCAGTGACTCCAGAGAGTGCACTGGCACCACTGGGGATGCAGTGCAGTGAGTCCAGAGAGTGCACTGGCACCACTGGGGATGCAGTGCAGTGAGTCCAGAGAGTGCACTGGCACCACTGGGGATGCAGTGCAGTGAGTCCAGAGAGTGCACTGGCACCACTTGTGATGCAGTGCAGTGAGTCCAGAGAGTGCAGTGGCACCACTGGGGATGCAGTGCAGTGAGTCCACAGTGTGCACTGGCACCACTGGGGATGCAGTACAGTGAGTCCACAGAGTGCACTGGAACCACTGGGGATGCAGTGCAGGGAGTCCAGAGAGTGCACTGGCACCACTTGGGATGCAGTGCAGTGAGTCCAGAGAGTGCACTGGCACCACTGGGGATGCAGTGCTGTGACTCCAGAGAGTGCACTGGCACCACTGGGGATGCACTGCAGTGAGTCCAGAGAGTGCACTGGCACCACTGGGGATGCAGTGCAGTGAGTCCAGAGATTGCACTGGCACCACTGGGGATGCACTTCAGTGAGTCCAGAGAGTGCACTGGCACCACTGGGGATGCAGTGCAGTGAGTCCAGAGAGTGCAGTGGCACCACTGGGGATGCAGTGCAGTGAGTGCATAGAGGGCACTGGCACCACTGGGGATGCAGTGCAGTGAGTCCAGAGAGTGCACTGGCACCACTGGGGATGCAGTGCATTGAGTCCAGTGAGTGTACTGTCAACACTGGGGATGCAGTGCAGTGAGTCCAGAGAGTGCACTGGCACAACTGAGAATGCACTTCAGTGAGTCCAGAGAGTGCACTGGCAACCCCGGGGATGCACTGCAGTGAGTCCAGAGAATGCACTAGCACCACTGGGGATGCAGTGCAGTGAATCCTGTTAGGACACTGGCACCACTGGGGATGCACTGCAGTGAGTCCAGAGAGTGCACTGGCACCACTGGGGATGCACTGCAGTGAGCCCAGAGAGTGCACTTGCACCACTGGAGATGCAGTACAGTGAGTCCAGTGAATGCACTGGAACCACTGGGGATGCAGTGCAGTGAGTCCAGAGAGTGCACGGGCTCCACTGGGGATGCAGTGCAGTGAGTCCAGAGAGTGCACTGGCACCACTGGGGATGCAGTGCAGTGAGTCCAGAGAGTGCAGTGGCACCACTGGGGATGCAGTGCAGTGAGTGCATAGAGGGCACTGGCACCACTGGGGATGCAGTGCAGTGAGTCCAGAGAGTGCACTGGCACCACTGGGGATGCAGTGCATTGAGTCCAGTGAGTGTACTGTCAACACTGGGGATGCAGTGCAGTGAGTCCAGAGAGTGCACTGGCACAACTGAGAATGCACTTCAGTGAGTCCAGAGAGTGCACTGGCAACCCCGGGGATGCACTGCAGTGAGTCCAGAGAATGCACTAGCACCACTGGGGATGCAGTGCAGTGAATCCAGTGAGTGCACTGGCACCACTGGGGATGCAGTGCAGTGATTCCAGAGAGTGCACTGGCACCACTGGGGATGCACTGCAGTGAGCCCAGAGAGTGCACTTGCACCACTGGAGATGCAGTACAGTGAGTCCAGTGAATGCACTGGAACCACTGGGGATGCAGTGCAGTGAGTCCAGAGAGTGCACGGGCTCCAATGGGGATGCAGTGCAGTGAGTCCAGAGAGTGCACTGGCACCACTGCGGATGCAGTGCAGTGAGTCCAGAGAGTGCACTGGCACCACTGGGGATGCAGTGCAGTGAGTCCAGAGAGTGCACTGGCACCACTGGGGATGCACTGCAGTGAGTCCACAGTGTGCACTGGCACCACTGGGGATGCAGTACAGTGAGTCCAGAGAGTGCACTGGCACCACTGGGGATGCAGTGCAGTGAGTCCAGAGAGTGCTCTGGCACCACTGGGGATGCAGTGCAGTGAGTCCAGAGAGTGCACTGGCACCACTGGGGCTGCAGTGCAGTGAGTCCAGAGAGTGCACTGGCACCACTGGGGATGCAGTGCAGTGACTCCAGAGAGTGCACTGGCACGACTGGGGATGCACTGCAGTGAGTCCAGAGAGTGCACTGGCACCACTGGGGCTGCAGTGCAGTGAGTCCAGAGAGTGCACTGGCACCACAGGGGATGCCCTGCAGTGAGTCCAGAGAGTGCACTGGCACCACTGGGGATGCCCAGCAGTGAGTCCAGAGAGTGCACTGGCACCACTGTTTATGCACTGCAGTGAGTCCAGAGAGTGCACTGGCACCACTGGGGTTCCACTTCAGTGAGTCCAGAGATTGCACTGGCACCACTGGGGTGCAGTGCAGTGAGTCCAGAGAGTGCACTGGCACAACTGGGGATGCACTTCAGTGAGTCCAGAGAGTGCACTGGCACCACTGGGGATGCACTTCAGTGAGTCCAGAGAGTGCACTGGCACCACAGGAGATGCAGTGCAGTGAGTCCAGAGAGTGCTCTGGCACCAATGGGGATGCAGTGCAGTGAGTCCAGAGAGTGCACTGGCACCACTGGGGATGCACTGCAGTGAGTCCTGAGAGTGCACTGGCAAAATTGGGGATGCAGTGCAGTGAGTCCAGAGAGTGCACTGGCACCACGAAGGATGCCCAGCAGTGAGTCCAGAGAGTGCACTGGCACCACTGGGGATGCAGTGCAGTGAGTCCACAGAGTGCACTGGCACCACTGGGGATGCAGTACAGTGAGTCCAGAGAGTGCAGTGGCACCACTGGGGATGCAGTGCAGTGAGTCCAGAGAGTGCACTGGCACCACTGGGGATGCAGTGCAATGAGTCCTGAGAGTGCACTGGCACCACTGGTGATGCGGTGCCGGGAGTCCAGAGAGAGCTTTGGCACCACTGGGGATGCACTGCAGTTACTCCAGAGAGTGCACTGGCACCACTGGGGATGCACTGCAGTGAGTCCAGAGAGTGCACTGGCACCACTGGGGATGCACTGCAGTGAGTCCAGAGAGTGCACTGGCACCACTGGGGATGCACTGCAGTGAGTCCAGAGAGTGCACTGGCACCACTCAGGTTGCAGTGCGGTGAGTGCAGAGAATGTACTGGCACCAATTGGGATGCAGTGCAGTGAGTCCAGAGAGTGCACTGGCACCACTAGGGATGCACTGCAGTGAGTCCAGAGAGTGCACTGGCACCACTGAGAATGCACTGCAGTGAGTCCAGAGAGTGCACTGGCACCACTGGGGATGCAGTGCAGTGAGTCCAGAGAGTGCACTGGCACCACTGGGGATGCACTGCAGTGAGTCCAGAGAGTGCACTGGCACCACTGGGGATGCACTGCAGTGAGTCCAGAGAGTGCACTGGCACCACTCAGGTTGCAGTGCGGTGAGTGCAGAGAATGTACTGGCACCAATTGGGATGCAGTGCAGTGAGTCCAGGGAGTGCACTGGTACCACTGGGGATGCACTGCAGTGAGTCCACAGAGTGCACTAGCACTACTGGGGATGCAGTGCAGTGAGTCCAGAGAGTGCAGTGGCACCACTGGGGATGCAGTGCAGTGAGTCCAGACAGTGCACTGGCACCACTGGTGGTGCACTGCAGTGAGTCCAGAGAGTGCACTGGCACCACTGGGGATTCAGTGCAGTGAGTCCAGAGAGTGCACTGGCACCACTGGGGATGCACTGCAGTGAGTCCAGAGACTGCACTGTCACCACTGGGGATGCAGTGCAGTGAGTCCAGAGAGTGCACGGGCTCCACCAGGGATGCACTGCAGTGAGTCCAGAGAGTGCACTGGCACCACTGGGGATGCAGTGCAGTGAGTCCAGAGAGTGCACTGGCACCACTGGGGATGCAGTGCAGTGAGTCCAGAGAGTGCACTGGCACCACTGGGGATGCAGTGCAGTGAGTCCAGAGAGTGCACTGGCACCACTGGGGATGCAGTGCAGTGAGTCCAGTGAGTGTACTGTCAACACTGGGGATGCACTGCAGTGAGTCCAGAGAGTGCACTGGCACAACTGAGAATGCACTTCAGTGAGTCCAGAGAGTGCACTGGCAACCCCGGGGATGCACTACAGTGAGTCCAGAGAGTGCACTAGCACCACTGGGGATGCAGTGCAGTGAATCCAGTGAGTGCACTGGCACCACAGGGGATGCAGTGCAGTGATTCCAGAGAGTGCACTGGCACCACTGGGGATGCACTGCAGTGAGCCCAGAGAGTGCACTTGCACCACTGGAGATGCAGTACAGTGAGTCCAGTGAATGCACTGGAACCACTGGGGATGCACTGCAGTGAGTCCAGAGAGTGCACTGGCACCACTGGGGATGCACTGCAGTGAGTCTAGTGAACGCACTAGAACCACTGGGGATGCAGTGCAGTGAGTCCAGAGAGTACACTAGCACCACTGGGGATGCACTGCAGTGAGTCCAGAGAGTGCACTGGCACCACTGGGGATGCACTGCAGTGAGTCCAGAAAGTGCACTGGCACCACTGGGGATGCAGTGCAGTGAGTCCAGAGAGTGCACTGGCACCACTGGTGATGCACTGCAGTGAGTCAAGAAAGTGCACTGGCACCACTGGGGATGCAGTGCAGTGAGTCCAGAGAGTGCACTGGCACCACTGGTGATGCACTGCAGTGAGTCCAGAGAGTGCACTGGCACCACTGGGGATGCACTGCAGTGAGTCCAGAGAGTGCACTGACAAAATTGGGGATGCAGTGCAGTGAGTCCAGAGAGTGCACTGGCACCACCAAGGATGCACTGCAGTGAGTCCAGAGAGTGCACTGGCACCACTGATGGTGCAGTACAGTGAGTCCAGTGAGTGCACTGGCACCACTGGGGATGCACTTCAGTGAGTCCAGAGAGTGCACTGGCACCACTGGGGATGCAGTGCAGTGAGTCCAGAGAGTGCACTGGCACCACTGGGGATGCACTTCAGTGACTCCAGAGAGTGCACTGGCACCATTGGGGATGCAGTGCAGTGAGTCCAGAGAGTGCACTGGCAGCACTGATGATGCACTGCAGTGAGTCCAGTGAGTGCACTGGCACCACTGGGGATGTAGTGCAGTGAGTCGAGAGAGTGCACTCGCACCACTGGGGATGCAGTGCAGTGAGTCCAGAGAGTACACTGGCACCACTGGTGATGCACTGCAGTGAGTCCAGAGAGTGCACTGGCAGCACTGGTGATGCAGTTTAGTGAGTCCAGAGAGTGCACTGGCACCACTGGGGATGCAGTGCAGTGAGTCCAGAGAGTGCACTGACTCCACTGGGCATGCAGTACAGTGAGTCCAGAGAGTGCACTGGCACCACTGGGGATGCACTGCAGTCAGTCCAGAGAGTGCTCTGGCACCACTGGGGATGCAGTGCAGTGAGTCCAGAGAGGGCACTGGCACCACTGGGGATGCACTGCAGTGACTCCAGAGAGTGCACTGGCACCACTGGGGATGCAGTGCAGTGAGTCCACAGAGTGCACTGGCACCACTGGGGATGCAGTACAATGAGTCCAGAGAGTGCACTGGAACCAATGGTGATGCAGTGCAGTGAGTCCAGAGAGTGCTGTGGCATCACTGGGGATGCAGTGCAGTGAGTCCAGAGAGTGCACTGGCACCTCTGGGGATGCAGTGCAGTGAGTCCAGAGAGTGCACTGGCACCACTGGGGATGCACTTCAGTGACTCCAGAGAGTGCTCTGGCACCACTGGGGATGCAGTGCAGTGAGTCCAGAGATTGCACTGGCACCACTGGGGATGCACTTCAGTGAGTCCACAGAGTGCACTGGCACCACTGGGGATGCACTGCAGTGAGTCCAGAGAGTGCACTGGCACCACTGGGGATGCAGTGCAGTGACTCCAGAGAGTGCACTGGCACCACTGGGGATGCAGTGCAGTGAGTCCAGAGAGTGCACTGGCACCACTGTGGATGCACTGCAGTGAGTCCAGAGAGTACACTGGCACCACTGGGGATGCACTGCAGTGAGTCCAGAGAGTGCACTGGCACCACTGGGGATGCACTGCAGTGAGTCTAGTGAACGCACTAGAACCACTGGGGATGCAGTGCAGTGAGTCCAGAGAGTACACTGGCTCCACTGGGGATGCACTGCAGTGAGTCCAGAGAGTGCACTGGCACCACTGGGGATGCACTGCAGTGAGTCCAGAAAGTGCACTGGCACCACTGGGGATGCAGTGCAGTGAGTCCAGAGAGTGCACTGGCACCACTGGGGATGCACTGCAGTGAGTCCAGAGAGTGCACTGGCACCACTGGGGATGCAGTGCAGTGAGTCCAGAGAGTGCACTGGCACCACTGGTGATGCACTGCAGTGAGTCCAGAGAGTGCACTGGCATCACTGGGGATGCACTGCAGTGAGTCCAGAGAGTGCATTGGCAAAATTGGGGATGCAGTGCAGTGAGTCCAGAGAGTGCACTGGCACCACTAAGGAAGCACTGCAGTGAGTCCACAGAGTGCAATGGCACCACTGGGGATGCAGTGCAGTGAGTACACAGAGTGCATTGGCCCACACTGGGGATGCAGTACAGTGAGTCCAGAGAGTGCAGTGGCACCACTGGGGATGCAGTGCAGTGAGTCCAGAGAGTGCACTGGCACCACTGGGGATGCAGTGCAGTGAGTCCAGAGAGTGCACTGGCACCACTGGTGATGCGGTGCAGTGAGTCCAGAGAGTGCTTTGGCACCACTGGGGATGCACTGCAGTTACTCCAGAGAGTGCACTGGCAACACTGGGGATGCACTGCAGTGAGTCCAGAGAGTGCACTGGCACCACTGGGGATGCACTGCAGTGACTCCAGAGAGTCCACTGGCACCACTGGGGATGCGGTTCAGTGAGTCCAGAGAGTGCACTGGCACCACTCAGGTTGCAGTGCGGTGAGTGCAGAGAATGCACTGGCACCAATTGGGATGCAGTGCAGTGAGTCCAGAGAGTGCACTGGCACCACTGGGGATGCACTGCAGTGAGTCCACAGAGTGCACTAGCACCACTGGGGATGCAGTGCAGTGAGTCCAGAGAGTGCACTGGCACCACTGGTGATGCACTGCAGTGAGTCCAGAGAGTGCACTGGCACCACAGTAGCTGCAGTGCAGTGACTCCAGAGAGTGCACTGGCACCACTGGGGATGCAGTGCAGTGAGTCCAGAGAGTGCACTGGCACCACTGGGGATGCAGTGCAGTGAGTCCAGAGAGTGCACTGGCACCACTGGGGATGCAGTGCAGTGAGTCCAGAGAGTGCACGGGCTCCACTGGGGATGCACTGCAGTGAGTCCAGAGAGTGCACTGGCACCACTGGGGATGCAGTGCAGTGAGTCCAGAGAGTGCACTGGCACCACTGGGGATGCACTGCAGTGAGTCCACAGTGTGCACTGGCACCAGTGGGGATGCAGTACAGTGAGTCCACAGAGTGCACTGGAACCACTGGGGATGCAGTGCAGTGAGTCCAGAGAGTGCTCTGGCACCACTTGGGATGCAGTGCAATGAGTCCAGAGAGTGCACTGGCACCACTGGGGCTGCAGTGCAGTGAGTCCAGAGAGTGCACTGGCACCACTGGGGATGCAGTGCAGTGACTCCAGAGAGTGCACTGGCACCACTGGGGATGCACTGCAGTGAGTCCAGAGAGTGCACTGGCACCACTGGGGATGCAGTGCAGTGAGTCCAGAGATTGCACTGGCACCACTGGGGATGTACTTCAGTGAGTCCAGAGAGTGCACTGGCACCACTGGGGATGCAGTGCAGTGAGTCCAGAGAGTGCAGTGGCACCACTGGGGATGCAGTGCAGTGAGTCCAGAGAGTGCACTGGCACCACTGGGGATGCAGTGCATTGAGTCCAGTGAGTGTACTGTCAACACTGGGGATGCACTGCAGTGAGTCCAGAGAGTGCACTGGCACAACTGAGAATGCACTTCAGTGAGTCCAGAGAGTGCACTGGCAACCCCGGGGATGCACTGCAGTGAGTCCAGAGAATGCACTAGCACCACTGGGGATGCAGTGCAGTGAATCCAGTGAGTGCACTGGCACCACTGGGGATGCAGTGCAGTGATTCCAGAGAGTGCACTGGCACCACTGGGGATGCACTGCAGTGAGCCCAGAGAGTGCACTTGCACCACTGGAGATGCAGTACAGTGAGTCTAGTGAATGCACTGGAACCACTGGGGATGCAGTGCAGTGAGTCCAGAGAGTGCACTGGCACCACTGGGGATGCAGTGAAGTGAGTCCAGAGAGTGCACTGGCAAAACTGGTGATGCACTGCAGTGAGTCCAGAGAGTGCACTGTCATCACTGGGGTGCAGTGCAGTGAGTCCAGAGAGTGCACTGGCACCACTGGGGATGCAGTGCAGTGAGTCCAGAGAGTGCACTGGCACCACTAGGGATGCAGTGCAGTGAGTCCAGAGAGTGCACTGGCACCACTGGGCATGCAGTACAGTGAGTCCAGAGAGTGCACTGGCACCACTGGGGATGCAGTGCAGTGAGTCCAGAGAGTGCTCTGGCACCACTGGGGATGCAGTGCAGTGAGTCCAGAGAGGGCACTGTCACCACTGGGGATGCAGTGCAGTGAGTCCAGAGAGTGCACTGGCACCACTGGGGATGCAGTGCAGTGAGTCCAGAGAGTGCACTGGCACCACTGGGGATGCAGTACAGTGAGTCCAGAGAGTGCACTGGAACCAATGGGGATGCAGTGCAGTGAGTCCAGAGAGTGCTCTGGCACCACTGGGGATGCAGTGCAGTGAGTCCAGAGAGTGCACTGGCACCACTGGGGATGCAGTGCAGTGAGTCCAGAGAGTGCACTGGCACCACTGGGGATGCAGTGCAGTGAGTCCAGAGAGTGCACTGGCACCACTGGGGATGCACTGCAGTGAGTCCAGAGAGTGTACTGGCACCACTGGGGATGCGGTTCAGTGAGTCCAGAGAGTGCACTGGCACCACTCAGGTTGCAGTGCGGTGAGTGCAGAGAATGCACTGGCACCAATTGGGATGCAGTGCAGTGAGTCCAGAGAGTGCACTGGCACCACTGGGGATGCACTGCAGTGAGTCCAGAGAGTGCACTGGCACCACTGGGGATGCACTGCAGTGAGTCCAGAGAGTGCACTGACAAAATTGGGGATGCAGTGCAGTGAGTCCAGAGAGTGCACTGGCACCACCAAGGATGCACTGCAGTGAGTCCAGAGAGTGCACTGGCACCACTGATGGTGCAGTACAGTGAGTCCAGTGAGTGCACTGGCACCACTGGGGATGCACTTCAGTGAGTCCAGAGAGTGCACTGGCACCACTGGGGATGCAGTGCAGTGAGTCCAGAGAGTGCACTGGCACCACTGGGGATGCACTTCAGTGACTCCAGAGAGTGCACTGGCACCATTGGGGATGCAGTGCAGTGAGTCCAGAGAGTGCACTGGCAGCACTGATGATGCACTGCAGTGAGTCCAGTGAGTGCACTGGCACCACTGGGGATGTAGTGCAGTGAGTCGAGAGAGTGCACTCGCACCACTGGGGATGCAGTGCAGTGAGTCCAGAGAGTACACTGGCACCACTGGTGATGCACTGCAGTGAGTCCAGAGAGTGCACTGGCAGCACTGGTGATGCAGTTTAGTGAGTCCAGAGAGTGCACTGGCACCACTGGGGATGCAGTGCAGTGAGTCCAGAGAGTGCACTGACTCCACTGGGCATGCAGTACAGTGAGTCCAGAGAGTGCACTGGCACCACTGGGGATGCACTGCAGTCAGTCCAGAGAGTGCTCTGGCACCACTGGGGATGCAGTGCAGTGAGTCCAGAGAGGGCACTGGCACCACTGGGGATGCACTGCAGTGACTCCAGAGAGTGCACTGGCACCAGTGGGGATGCAGTGCAGTGAGTCCACAGAGTGCACTGGCACCACTGGGGATGCAGTACAATGAGTCCAGAGAGTGCACTGGAACCAATGGTGATGCAGTGCAGTGAGTCCAGAGAGTGCTGTGGCATCACTGGGGATGCAGTGCAGTGAGTCCAGAGAGTGCACTGGCACCTCTGGGGATGCAGTGCAGTGAGTCCAGAGAGTGCACTGGCACCACTGGGGATGCACTTCAGTGACTCCAGAGAGTGCTCTGGCACCACTGGGGATGCAGTGCAGTGAGTCCAGAGATTGCACTGGCACCACTGGGGATGCACTTCAGTGAGTCCACAGAGTGCACTGGCACCACTGGGGATGCACTGCAGTGAGTCCAGAGAGTGCACTGGCACCACTGGGGATGCAGTGCAGTGACTCCAGAGAGTGCACTGGCACCACTGGGGATGCAGTGCAGTGAGTCCAGAGAGTGCACTGGCACCACTGTGGATGCACTGCAGTGAGTCCAGAGAGTACACTGGCACCACTGGGGATGCACTGCAGTGAGTCCAGAGAGTGCACTGGCACCACTGGGGATGCAGTGCAGTGAGTCCAGAGAGTGCATTGGCACCACTGGGGATGCAGTGCAGTGAGTCCAGAGAGTACACTGGCTCCACTGGGGATGCACTGCAGTGAGTCCAGAGAGTGCACTGGCACCACTGGGGATGCACTGCAGTGAGTCCAGAAAGTGCACTGGCACCACTGGGGATGCAGTGCAGTGAGTCCAGAGAGTGCACTGGCACCACTGGGGATGCACTGCAGTGAGTCCAGAGAGTGCACTGGCACCACTGGGGATGCAGTGCAGTGAGTCCAGAGAGTGCACTGGCACCACTGGTGATGCACTGCAGTGAGTCCAGAGAGTGCACTGGCATCACTGGGGATGCACTGCAGTGAGTCCAGAGAGTGCATTGGCAAAATTGGGGATGCAGTGCAGTGAGTCCAGAGAGTGCACTGGCACCACTAAGGAAGCACTGCAGTGAGTCCACAGAGTGCAATGGCACCACTGGGGATGCAGTGCAGTGAGTCCACAGAGTGCATTGGCCCACACTGGGGATGCAGTACAGTGAGTCCAGAGAGTGCAGTGGCACCACTGGGGATGCAGTGCAGTGAGTCCAGAGAGTGCTGTGGCATCACTGGGGATGCAGTGCAGTGAGTCCAGAGAGTGCACTGGCACCTCTGGGGATGCAGTGCAGTGAGTCCAGAGAGTGCACTGGCACCACTGGGGATGCACTTCAGTGACTCCAGAGAGTGCTCTGGCACCACTGGGGATGCAGTGCAGTGAGTCCAGAGATTGCACTGGCACCACTGGGGATGCACTTCAGTGAGTCCACAGAGTGCACTGGCACCACTGGGGATGCACTGCAGTGAGTCCAGAGAGTGCACTGGCACCACTGGGGATGCAGTGCAGTGACTCCAGAGAGTGCACTGGCACCACTGGGGATGCAGTGCAGTGAGTCCAGAGAGTGCACTGGCACCACTGTGGATGCACTGCAGTGAGTCCAGAGAGTACACTGGCACCACTGGGGATGCACTGCAGTGAGTCCAGAGAGTGCACTGGCACCACTGGGGATGCACTGCAGTGAGTCTAGTGAACGCACTAGAACCACTGGGGATGCAGTGCAGTGAGTCCAGAGAGTACACTGGCTCCACTGGGGATGCACTGCAGTGAGTCCAGAGAGTGCACTGGCACCACTGGGGATGCACTGCAGTGAGTCCAGAAAGTGCACTGGCACCACTGGGGATGCAGTGCAGTGAGTCCAGAGAGTGCACTGGCACCACTGGGGATGCACTGCAGTGAGTCCAGAGAGTGCACTGGCACCACTGGGGATGCAGTGCAGTGAGTCCAGAGAGTGCACTGGCACCACTGGTGATGCACTGCAGTGAGTCCAGAGAGTGCACTGGCATCACTGGGGATGCACTGCAGTGAGTCCAGAGAGTGCATTGGCAAAATTGGGGATGCAGTGCAGTGAGTCCAGAGAGTGCACTGGCACCACTAAGGAAGCACTGCAGTGAGTCCACAGAGTGCAATGGCACCACTGGGGATGCAGTGCAGTGAGTCCACAGAGTGCATTGGCCCACACTGGGGATGCAGTACAGTGAGTCCAGAGAGTGCAGTGGCACCACTGGGGATGCAGTGCAGTGAGTCCAGAGAGTGCACTGGCACCACTGGGGATGCAGTGCAGTGAGTCCAGAGAGTGCACTGGCACCACTGGTGATGCGGTGCAGTGAGTCCAGAGAGTGCTTTGGCACCACTGGGGATGCACTGCAGATACTCCAGAGAGTGCACTGGCAACACTGGGGATGCACTGCAGTGAGTCCAGAGAGTGCACTGGCACCACTGGGGATGCACTGCAGTGACTCCAGAGAGTCCACTGGCACCACTGGGGATGCGGTTCAGTGAGTCCAGAGAGTGCACTGGCACCACTCAGGTTGCAGTGCGGTGAGTGCAGAGAATGCACTGGCACCAATTGGGATGCAGTGCAGTGAGTCCAGAGAGTGCACTGGCACCACTGGGGATGCACTGCAGTGAGTCCACAGAGTGCACTAGCACCACTGGGGATGCAGTGCAGTGAGTCCAGAGAGTGCACTGGCACCACTGGTGATGCACTGCAGTGAGTCCAGAGAGTGCACTGGCACCACAGTAGCTGCAGTGCAGTGACTCCAGAGAGTGCACTGGCACCACTGGGGATGCAGTGCAGTGAGTCCAGAGAGTGCACTGGCACCACTGGGGATGCAGTGCAGTGAGTCCAGAGAGTGCACTGGCACCACTGGGGATGCAGTGCAGTGAGTCCAGAGAGTGCACGGGCTCCACTGGGGATGCACTGCAGTGAGTCCAGAGAGTGCACTGGCACCACTGGGGATGCAGTGCAGTGAGTCCAGAGAGTGCACTGGCACCACTGGGGATGCACTGCAGTGAGTCCACAGTGTGCACTGGCACCAGTGGGGATGCAGTACAGTGAGTCCACAGAGTGCACTGGCACCACTGGGGATGTACTTCAGTGAGTCCAGAGAGTGCACTGGCACCACTGGGGATGCAGTGCAGTGAGTCCAGAGAGTGCACTGGCACCACTGGGGATGCAGTGCAGTGAGTCCAGAGAGTGCACGGGCTCCACTGGGGATGCACTGCAGTGAGTCCAGAGAGTGCACTGGCACCACTGGGGATGCAGTGCAGTGACTCCAGAGAGTGCACTGGCACCACTGGGGATGCACTGCAGTGAGTCCAGAGAGTGCACTGGCACCACTGGGGATGCAGTGCAGTGAGTCCAGAGATTGCACTGGCACCACTGGGGATGTACTTCAGTGAGTCCAGAGAGTGCACTGGCACCACTGGGGATGCAGTGCAGTGAGTCCAGAGAGTGCAGTGGCACCACTGGGGATGCAGTGCAGTGAGTCCAGAGAGTGCACTGGCACCACTGGGGATGCAGTGCATTGAGTCCAGTGAGTGTACTGTCAACACTGGGGATGCACTGCAGTGAGTCCAGAGAGTGCACTGGCACAACTGAGAATGCTCTTCAGTGAGTCCAGAGAGTGCACTGGCAACCCCGGGGATGCACTGCAGTGAGTCCAGAGAATGCACTAGCACCACTGGGGATGCAGTGCAGTGAATCCAGTGAGTGCACTGGCACCACTGGGGATGCAGTGCAGTGATTCCAGAGAGTGCACTGGCACCACTGGGGATGCATTGCAGTGAGCCCAGAGAGTGCACTTGCACCACTGGAGATGCAGTACAGTGAGTCTAGTGAATGCACTGGAACCACTGGGGATGCAGTGCAGTGAGTCCAGAGAGTGCACTGGCACCACTGGGGATGCAGTGAAGTGAGTCCAGAGAGTGCACTGGCAAAACTGGTGATGCACTGCAGTGAGTCCAGAGAGTGCACTGTCATCACTGGGGTGCAGTGCAGTGAGTCCAGAGAGTGCACTGGCACCACTGGGGATGCAGTGCAGTGAGTCCAGAGAGTGCACTGGCACCACTAGGGATGCAGTGCAGTGAGTCCAGAGAGTGCACTGGCACCACTGGGCATGCAGTACAGTGAGTCCAGAGAGTGCACTGGCACCACTGGGGATGCAGTGCAGTGAGTCCAGAGAGTGCTCTGGCACCACTGGGGATGCAGTGCAGTGAGTCCAGAGAGGGCACTGTCACCACTGGGGATGCAGTGCAGTGAGTCCAGAGAGTGCACTGGCACCACTGGGGATGCAGTGCAGTGAGTCCAGAGAGTGCACTGGCACCACTGGGGATGCAGTACAGTGAGTCCAGAGAGTGCACTGGAACCAATGGGGATGCAGTGCAGTGAGTCCAGAGAGTGCTCTGGCACCACTGGGGATGCAGTGCAGTGAGTCCAGAGAGTGCACTGGCACCACTGGGGATGCAGTGCAGTGAGTCCAGAGAGTGCACTGGCACCACTGGGGATGCAGTGCAGTGAGTCCAGAGAGTGCACTGGCACCACTGGGGATGCACTGCAGTGAGTCCAGAGAGTGTACTGGCACCACTGGGGATGCGGTTCAGTGAGTCCAGAGAGTGCACTGGCACCACTCAGGTTGCAGTGCGGTGAGTGCAGAGAATGCACTGGCACCAATTGGGATGCAGTGCAGTGAGTCCAGAGAGTGCACTGGCACCACTGGGGATGCACTGCAGTGAGTCCAGAGAGTGCACTGGCACCACTGAGAATGCACTTCAATGAGTCCAGGGAGTGTACTGGTACCACTGGGGATGCACTGCAGTGAGTCCACAGAGTGCACTAGCACCACTGGGGATGCACCTCAGTGAGTCCAGAGAGTGCACTGGCACCACTGGTGATGCACTGCAGTGAGTCCAGAGAGTGCACTGGCACCACTGGGGATGCACTGCAGTGAGTCCAGAGAGTGCACTGGCACCACTGGGGATGCAGTGACGCGAGTCCAGAGAGTGCACTGGCACCACTGGGGATGCACTGCAGTGAGTCCAGAGAGTGCACTGGAACCACTGGGGATGCAGTGCAGTGAGTCCAGAGAGTGCACGGGCTCCACTGGGGATGCACTGCAGTGAGTCCAGAGAGTGCACTGGCACCACTGGGGATGCAGTGCAGTGAGTCCAGAGAGTGCACTGGCACCACTGGGGACGCACTGCAGTGAGTGCAGAGAGTGCACTGGCACCACTGGGGATGCACTGCAGTGAGTCCACAGTGTGCACTGGCACCACTGGGGATGCAGTACAGTGAGTCCACAGAGTGCACTGGAACCACTGGGGATGCAGTGCAGTGAGTCCAGAGAGTGCTCTGGCACCACTTGGGATGCAGTGCAGTGAGTCCAGAGAGTGCACTGGCACCACTGGGGCTGCAGTGCAGTTAGTCCAGAGAGTGCACTGGCACCACTGGGGATGCAGTGCAGTGACTCCAGAGAGTGCACTGGCACCACTGGGGATGCACTGCAGTGAGTCCAGAGAGTGCACTGGCACCACTGGAGATGCAGTGCAGTGAGTCCAGAGATTGCACTGGCACCACTGGGGATGTACTTCAGTGAGTCCAGAGAGTGCACTGGCACCACTGGGGATGCAGTGCAGTGAATCCAGTGAGTGCACTGGCACAACTGAGAATGCACTTCAGTGAGTCCAGAGAGTGCACTGGCAACCCCGGGGATGCACTGCAGTGAGTCCAGAGAATGCACTAGCACCACTGGGGATGCAGTGCAGTGAATCCAGTGAGTGCACTGGCACCACTGGGGATGCAGTGCAGTGATTCCAGAGAGTGCACTGGCACCACTGGGGATGCACTGCAGTGAGCCCAGAGAGTGCACTTGCACCACTGGAGATGCAGTACAGTGAGTCCAGTGAATGCACTGGAACCACTGGGGATGCAGTGCAGTGAGTCCAGAGAGTGCACTGGCACCACTGGGGATGCAGTGCAGTGAGTCCAGAGAGTGCACTGGCAAAACTGGTGATGCACTGCAGTGAGTCCACAGAGTGCACTGGTACCACTGATGGTGCAGTACAGTGAGTCCAGGGAGTGCACTGGCACCACTGGGGATGCACTGCAGTGAGTCCAGAGAGTGCACTGGCACCACAGTTGATGCAGTGCAGTGAGTCCAGAGAGTGCACTGGCACCACTGGGGATGCACTGCAGTGAGTCCAGAGAGTGCACTGGCACCACTGGGGATGCAGTGCAGTGGGTCTAGTGAGTGCACTGGCACCACTGGGGATGCAGTGCAGTGAATCCACAGAGTGCACTGGCACCACTGGGGATGCAGTGCAGTGAGTCCAGAGAGTGCACTGGCAGCACTGATGATGCAGTGCAGTGAGTCCAGTGAGTGCACTGGCACCACTGGGGATGCAGTGCAGTGAGTCCAGAGAGTACACTAGCACCACTGGTGATGCACTGCAGTGAGTCCAGAGAGTGCACTGTCATCACTGGGGATGCAGTGCAGTGAGTCCAGAGAGTGCACTGGCACCACTGGGGATGCACTGCAGTGAGTCCAGAGAGTGCACTGGCACCACTGGGGATGCAGTGCAGTGAGTCCAGAGAGTGCACTGGCACCACTGGGCATGCAGTACAGTGAGTCCAGAGAGTGCACTGGCACCACTGGGGATGCAGTGCAGTGAGTCCAGAGAGTGCTCTGGCACCACTGGGGATGCAGTGCAGTGAGTCCAGAGAGGGCACTGTCACCACTGGGGATGCAGTGCAGTGAGTCCAGAGAGTGCACTGGCACCACTGGGGATGCAGTGCAGTGAGTCCACAGAGTGCACTGGCACCACTGGGGATGCAGTACAGTGAGTCCAGAGAATGCACTGGAACCAATGGGGATGCAGTGCAGTGAGTCCAGAGAGTGCTCTGGCACCACTGGGGATGCAGTGCAGTGAGTCCAGAGAGTGCACTGGCACCACTGGGGATGCAGTGCAGTGAGTCCAGAGAGTGCACTGGCACCACTGGGGATGCAGTGCAGTGAGTCCAGAGAGTGCACTGGCACCACTGGGGATGCACTGCAGTGAGTCCAGAGAGTGCACTGGCACCACAGGGGATGCAGTGCAGTGAGTCCAGAGATTGCACTGGCACCACTGGGGATGCACTTCAGTGAGTCCAGAGAGTGCACTGGCACCACTGGGGATGCACTGCAGTGAGTCCAGAGAGTGCACTGGCACCACTGAGGATGCCCTGCAGTGACTCCAGAGAGTGCACTGGCACCACTGGGGATGCAGTGCAGTGAGTCCAGAGAGTGCACTGGAACCAATGGGGATGCAGTGCAGTGAGTCCAGAGAGTGCTCTGGCACCACTGGGGATGCAGTGCAGTGAGTCCAGAAAGTGCACTGGCACCACTGGGGATGCAGTGCAGTGAGTCCAGAGAGTGCACTGGCACCACTGGGGATGCAGTGCAGTGAGTCCAGAGAGTGCACTGGCACCACTGGGGATGCACTGCAGTGAGTCCAGAGAGTGCACTGGCACCACAGGGGATGCAGTGCAGTGAGTCCAGAGGTTGCACTGGCACCACTGGGGATGCACTTCAGTGAGTCCAGAGAGTGCACTGGCACCACTGGGGATGCACTGCAGTGAGTCCAGAGAGTGCACTGGCACCACTGAGGATGCACTGCAGTGACTCCAGAGAGTGCACTGGCACCAGTGGGTATGCAGTGCAGTCAGTCCAGAGAGTGCACTGGCACCACTGGGGATGCACTGCAGTGAGTCCAGAGAGTACACTGGCACCACTGGGGATGCACTGCAGTGAGTCCAGAGAGTGCACTGGCACCACTGGGGATGCACTGCAGTGAGTCTAGTGAACGCACTAGAACCACTGGGGATGCAGTGCAGTGAGTCCAGAGAGTACACTGGCACCACTGGGGATGCACTTCAGTGAGTCCAGAGAGTGCACTGGCACCACTGGGGATGCACTGCAGTGAGTCCAGAAAGTGCACTGGCACCACTGGGGATGCAGTGCAGTGAGTCCAGAGAGTGCACTGGCACCACTGGGGATGCACTGCAGTGAGTCCAGAGAGTGCACTGGCACCACTGGGGATGCAGTGCAGTGAGTCCAGAGAGTGCACTGGCACCACTGGTGATGCACTGCAGTGAGTCCAGAGAGTGCACTGGCACCACTGGGGATGCAGTGCAGTGAGTCCAGAGAGTGCACTGGCACCACTGGGGATGCTGTACAGTGAGTCCACAGAGTGCACTGGCACCACTGGGGATGCAGTACAGTGAGTCCAGAGAGTGCACTGGCACCACTGGGCATGCAGTGCAGTGACTCCAGAGAGTACACTGGCACCACTGGGGATGCACTGCAGTGAGTCCAGAGAGTGCACTGGCACCACTGGGGATGCACTGCAGTGACTCCAGTGAGTGCACTGGCACCACTGGGGATGCAGTGCAGTGAGTCCACAGAGTGCACTGGCATCACTGGGGATGCACTGCAGTGAGTCTAGTGAACGCACTAGAACCACTGGGGATGCAGTGCAGTGAGTCCAGAGAGTACACTGGCACCAGTGGGGATGCACTTCAGTGAGTCCAGAGAGTGCACTGGCACCACTGGGGATGCAGTGACGCGAGTCCAGAGAGTGCACTGGCACCACTGGGGATGCAGTGCAGTGAGTCCAGAGAGTGCGCTGGAACCACTGGGGATGCACTGCAGTGACTCCAGAGAGTGCACTGGCACCACTGGGGATGCACTGCAGTGAGTCCAGAGAGTGCACTGGCAGCACTGGGGATGCAGTACAATGAGTCCAGAGAGTGCACTGGCACCACTGGGGGTGCACTGCAGTGAGTCCAGAGAGTGCACTGGCACCACTGGGGATGCAGTATAGTGAGTCCAGTGAGTGCACTGGCACCACTGGGGATGCAGTGCAGTGAGTCCAGAGAGTGCACTGGCACCATTGGGGATGCACTGCAGTGAGCCCAGAGAGTGCACTGGCACCACTGGAGATGCAGTACTGTGAGTCCAGTGAATGCACTGGCACCACTGGGGATGCAGTGCAGTGAGTCCAAAGAGTGCACTGGAAACACTGGGGATGCAGTGCAGTGAGTCCAGAGAGTGCACTGGCACCACTGGGGATGCACTGCAGTGAGTCCAGAGAGTGCACTGGCACCACTGATGATGCAGTACAGTGAGTCCAGAGAGTGCACTGGCACCACAAGAGATGTAGTGCAGGGACTCGAGAGAGTGCACTGGCACCACAGGTGATGCAGTGCAGTGAGTCCAGAGAGTACTCTGGCACCACTGGTGATGCACTGAAGTGAGTCCACAGAGTGCACTGGCACCACTGGGGATGCAGTGCAGTGGGTCCAGAGAGTGCACTGGCACAACTGGGGATGCAGTGCAGTGAGTACAGTGAGTGTACTGGCACCACTGGGGATGCACTGCAGTGAGTCCAGAGAGTGCACTAGCACCACTGGGGATGCAGTGCAGTGAATCCAGCGAGTGCACTGGCACCACAGGGGATGAAGTGCAGTGAGTCCAGAGAGTGCACTGGCACCACTGTTGATGCACTGCAGTGAGCCCAGAGAGTGCAGTGGCACCACTGGAGATGCAGTACAGTGAGTCCAGTGAATGCACTGGAACCACTGGGGATGCAGTGCAGTGAGTCCAGAGAGTGCACTGGCACCACTGGTGATGCAGTACAATGAGTCCAGTGAGTGCACTGGCACCACTGGGCATGCAGTGCAGTGAGTCCAGAGAGTGCACTGTCACCAATGGGGATGCACTTCAGTGAGTCCAGAGAGTGCACTGGCACCACTGATGATGCAGTCCAGTGAGTCCAGTGAGTGCACTGGCACAACTGGAGATGTAGTGCAGTGACTCGAGAGAGTGTACTGGCACCACTGGGAATGCACTGCAGTGAGTCCAGAGAGTACACTGGCACCACTGGGGATGCAGTGCAGTGAGTCCATTGAGTGCACTGGCACCACTGGGGATGCAGTGCAGTGAGTCCAGAGAGTGCAGTGGCACCACTGGGGATGCAGTGCAGTGAGTCCAGAGAGTGCACTGGCACCACTGGGGATGCGGTGCAGTGAGTGCAGAGAGTGCACTGGCACCACTGGGGATGCAGTGCAGTGAGTCCAGAGAGTGCACTGGCACCACTGGGGAAGCAGTGCAGTGAGTGCAGAGAGTGCACTGGCACCACTGCGGTTGCAGTGCAGTGAGTCCAGAGAGTGCACTGGCACCACTGGGGAAGCAGTGCAGTGAGTCCAGAGAGTGCAGTGGCACCACTGGGGATGCAGTGCAGTGAGTCCAGAGAGTGCACTGGCACCACTGGGGATGCAGTGCAGTGAGTCCAGAGAGTGCACTGGCACCACTGAGAATGTACTTCAGTGAGTCCAGAGAGTGCACTGGCACCACTGGGGATGCAGTGCAGTGAGTCCAGAGATTGCACTGGCACCACTGTGGATGCAGTGCTGTGACTCCAGAGAGCGCACTGGCACCACTGGGGATGCAGTGCAGTGAGTCCAGAGAGTGCACTGGCACCACTGGGGAAGCAGTGCAGTGAGTCCAGAGAGTGCACTGGCACCACTGGTGATGCACTGCAGTGAGTCCAGAGAGTGCACTGGCACCACTGGGGATACAGTGCAGTGAGTCCAGTGAGTGTACTGGCACCACTGGGGATGCACTGCAGTGAGTCCAGAGAGTGCACTGGCACCACTGAGAATGCACTTCAGTGAGTCCAGAGAGTGCACTGGAACCACTGGGGATGCACTGCAGTGAGTCCAGAGAGTGCAGTGGCACCACTGGGGATGCAGTGCAGTGAGTCCAGAGACTGCACTAGCACCAGAGGGAATGCACTGCAGTGAGTCCAGAGAGTGCACTGGCACCACTGGGGATGCGGTGCCGGGAGTCCAGAGATTGCACGGGCACCACTGGGGATGCAGTGACGCGAGTCCAGAGAGTGCACTGGCACCACTGGGAATGCACTGCAGTGAGTCCAGAGAGTGCACTGGCACCTCTGGGGCTGCAGTGCAGTGAGTCCAGAGAGTGCACTGACACCACTGGGGATGCAGTGCAGTGAGCCCAGAGAGTGCACTGGCACCACTGGGGATGCAGTGCTGTGACTCCAGAGAGTGCACTGGCACCACTGGGGATGCAGTTCCGTGAGTCCAGTGAGTGCACTGGCACCACTGGTGATGCAGTATAGTGAGTCCAGTGAGTGCACTGGCACCACTGGGGATGCAGTGCAGTGAGTCCACAGAGTGTACTGGCACCACCTATGATGCAGTGCAGTGAGTCCAGAGAGTGCACTGGCACCATTGGGGCTGCAGTGCAGTGAGTCCAGAGAGTGCACTGGCACCACTGGGGATGCACTGCAGTGACTCCAGAGAGTGCACTGGCACCACTGGGGATGCACTGCAGTGAGTCCAGAGAGTGCACTGGCACCACTGGGGATGCACTGCAGTGAGTCCAGAGAGTGCACTGGCACCACTGGGGATGCACTACAGTGAGTCCAGAGATTGCACTGGCACCACTGGGGATGCAGTGCAGTGAGTCCAGAGAGTGCACTGGCACCACTGGGGATGCAGTGCATTGAGTCCTGAGAGTGCACTGGCACAACTGGGGATGCACTTCAGTGAGTCCAGAGAGTGCACTGACACCACTGGGGATGCAGTGCAGTGAGTCCAGAGAGTGCACTGGCACCACTGGGGATGCACTGCAGTGAGTCCAGAGAGTACACTGGCACCACTGGGGATGCAGTGCAGTGTGTCCAGAGAGTGCACTGGCACCACTGGGGATGCACTTCAGTGACTCCAGAGAGTGCACTGGCACCACTGGGGATGCAGTACAGTGAGTCCAAAGACTTCACTGGCACCACTGGGGATGCAGTGCAGTGAGTCCAGAGAGTGCACTGGCACCACTGGGGATGCAGTGCAGTGAGTCCAGAGAGTGCACTGGCACCCCTGGGGATGCAGTGCAGTCAGTACAGTGAGTGCACTGGCACCACTGGGGGTGCAGTACAGTGAGTCCAGAGAGTGCACTGGCACCACTGGGGATGCAGTGCAGTGAGTCCAGAGAGTGCACTGGCACCACTGGGGATGCAGTGCAGTGAGTCCAGAGAGTGCGATGACACCACTGGGGATACAGTATAGTGAGTCCAGTGAGTGCACTGGCACCACTGGGGATGCAGTGCAGTGAGTCCAGAGAGTGCACTGGCACCACTGGGGATGCACTGCAGTGAGTCCAGAGAGTGCACTGGCACCACAGATGATGCAGTACAGTGAGTCCAGTGAGTGCACTGGCACCACTGGGGATGTAGTGCAGTGACTCGAGAGAGTGCACTTGCACCACTGGGGATGCACTGCAGTGAGTCCAGAGAGTGCACTGGCACCACTGGAGATGCACTGCAGTGAGTCCAGAGAGTGCACTGGCACCACTGGGGATGCAGTGCAGTGAGTCCAGAGAGTGCACTGGCACCACTGGGGATGCACTGCAGTGAGTCCAGAGAGTGCACTGGCGCCACTGGGGATGCAGTGCAGTGTGTCCAGAGAGCGCACTGGCACCACTGGGGATGCAGTGCAGTGAGACCAGAGAGTACACTGGCACCAGAGGGAATGCAGAGAAGTGAGTGCAGAGAGTGCACTGGCACCACTGGGGATGCAGTGCAGTGAGTCCAGAGAGTGCACTGGCACCATTGGGGATGCAGTGCAGTGAGTCCACAGAGTGTACTGGCACCACCCTTGATGCAGTGCAGTGAGTCCAGAGAGTGCACTGGCACCACTGGGGCTGCAGTGCAGTGAGTCCAGAGAGTGCACTGGCACCACTGGGGATGCAGTGCAGTGAGTCCAGAGAGTGCACTGGCACCACTGGGGATGCCCTGCAGTGAGTCCAGAGAGTGCACTGGCACCACTGGGGATGCAGTGCAGTGAGTCCACAGAGAGCACTGGCACCACTGGGGATGCAGTGCAGTGAGTCCAGAGATTGCACTGGCACCACTGGGGATGCAGTGCAGTGAGTCCAGAGAGTGCACTGCCACCACTGGGGATGCAGTGCATTGAGTCCAGAGAGTGCACTGGCACAACTGGGGATGCACTTCAGTGAGTCCAGAGAGTGCACTGACACCACTGGGGATGCAGTGCAGTGAGTCCAGAGAGTGCACTGGCACCACTGGGGATGCACTGCAGTGAGTCCAGAGAGTACACTGGCACCACTGGGGATGCAGTGCAGTGTGTCCAGAGAGTGCACTGGCACCACTGGGGATGCACTTCAGTGACTCCAGAGAGTGCACTGGCACCACTGGGGATGCAGTGCAGTGAGTCCAAAGACTTCACTGGCACCACTGGGGATGCAGTGCAGTGAGTCCAGAGAGTGCACTGGCACCACTGGGGATGCAGTGCTGTGACTCCAGAGAGCGCACTGGAACCACTGGGGATGCAGTGCAGTCAGTCCAGTGAGTGCACTGGCACCACTGGGGGTGCAGTACAGTGAGTCCAGAGAGTGCACTGGCACCACTGGGGATGCACTGTAGTGAGTCCAGACAGTGCACTGGCACCACTGGGGATGCAGTGCAGTGAGTCCAGAGAGTGCACTGGCACCACTGGGGATGCAGTGCAGTGAGTCCAGAGAGTGCACTGGCACCACTGGGAATGCAGTGCAGTGAGTCCAGAGAGTGCACTGGCACCACTGGGGCTTCAGTGCAGTGAGTCCAGAGAGTGCACTGGCACCACTGGGGATGCACTGCAGTGAGTCCAGAGAGTGCACTGGCACCACCGGGGATGCACTGCAGTGAGTCCAGAGAGTGCACTGTCACCACTGGGGATGCAGTACAGTGAGTCCACAGAGTTCACTGGCACGATTGGGGATGCAGTACAGTGAGTCCAGAGAGTGCACTGGCACCACTGGGCATGCAGTGCAGTGAGTCCAGAGAGTGCACTGGCACCACTGGGGATGCACTTCAGTGACTCCAGAGAGTGCACTGGCACCACTGGGGATGCAGTGCAGTGAGTCCAAAGACTTCACTGGCACCACTGGGGATGCAGTGCAGTGAGTGCAGAGAGTGCACTGGCAGCACTAGGGATGCAGTGAAGTGAGTGCAGAGAGTGCACTGGCACCACTGGGGATGCAGTGCAGTGAGTCCAGAGAGTGCACTGGCACCACTGGGGATGCACTACAGTGAGTCCAGAGAGTGCACTGGCACCACTGGGGATGCAGTGCAGTGAGTCCAGAGAGTGCACTGGCACCACTGGGAATGCAGTGCAGTGAGTCCAGTGAGTGTACTGGCACCACTGGGGATGCACTGCAGTTAGCCCAGAGAGTGCACTGGCACCACTGAGAATGCACTTCAGTGAGTCCAGAGAGTGCACTGGCACGACTGGGGATGCACTGCAGTGAGTCCAGAGAGTGCACTAGCACCACTGGGGATGCAGTGCAGTGAATCCTGTTAGGACACTGGCACCACTGGGGATGCAGTGCAGTGAGTCCAGAGAGCTCACTGGCACCACTGGGGATGCAGTGCAGTGAGTCCAGAGAGTGCAATGGCACCACTGGTGTGCAGTACAGTGAGTCCAGAGAATGCACTGGAACCACTGGGGATGCAGTGCAGTGAGTCCAGAGAGTGCACTGGCAGCACTGGTGATGCAGTACAGTGAGTCCAGTGAGTGCACTGGCACCACTGGGCCTGCAGTGCAGTGAGTCCAGAGAGTGCACTGGCACCACTGGGGATGCACTGCAGTGAGTCCAGAGAGTGCACTGACACCAACGATGATGCAGTACAGTGAGTCCAGTGAGTGCAATGGCACCACTGGGGATGTAGTGCAGTGACTCGAGAGTGTGCACTGGCACCACTGGGGATGCAGTGCAGTGAGTCCAGAGAGTACACTGGCACCACTGGGGATGCAGTGCAGTGAGTCCAGAGAGTGCACTGGCAGCAGTTGGGATGCAGTGCAGTGAGTCCAGAGAGTGCACTGGCACCACTGGGGATGGACTGCAGTGAGTCCAGAGAGTGCACAGGCAGTACTGGGGATGCAGTGCAGTGAGTCCAGAGAGTGCACTGGCACCACCGGGGATACAGTGCAGTGAGTCCAGAGAGTGCACTGGCACCACTGGGGATGCACTGCAGTGAGTCCAGAGAGTGCACTGGCACCACTGGGGATGCAGTGCAGTGAGTCCAGAGAGTGCACTGGCACCACTGGGGATGCAGTGCAGTGAGTCCAGAGAGTGCACTGGCACCACTGGGGATGCACTGCAGTGAGTCCAGTGAGTGCACTGGCACCACTGGGGATGCAGTGCAGTGAGTCCAGAGAGTGCACTGGCACCAGTGGGGATGCACTGCAGTGAGTCCAGTGAGTGCACTGGCTCCACTGGGGATGCAGTGCAGTGAGTCCAGAGAGTGCACTGGCACCACTGGGGAAGCAGTGCAGTGAGTCCAGAGAGTGCACTGGCACCACTGGGGATGTAGTGCAGTGAGTCCAGAGAGTGCACTGGCACCACTGGGGATGCACTGCAGTGAGTCCAGAGAGTGTACTGGCACCACTGGGGATGCAGTTCAGTGAGTCCAGAGAGTGCACTGGCACCACTGGGGATGCACTGCAGCGAGTCCAGAGAGTGCACTGGCACCACTGAGAATGCACTTCAGTGAGTCCAGAGAGTGCACTGGCACCACTGGGGATGCACTGCAGTGAGTCCAGAGATTGCACTGGCACCACTGGGGATGCTGTGCTGTGACTCCACAGAGTGCACTGGCACCCCTGGGGATGCAGTGCAGTGAGTCCAGAGAGTGCACTGGCACCACTGGGGATGCACTGCAGTGAGCCCAGAGAGTGCACTGGCACCAGTGGGGATGCACTGCAGTGAGTCCAGTGAGTGCACTGGCACCACTGGGGAAGCAGTGCAGTGAGTCCAGAGAGTGCACTGGCACCACTGGTGATGCAGTTTAGTGAGTCCAGAGAGTGCACTGGCACCACTGGGGATGCAGTGCAGTGAGTCCAGAGAGTGCACTGGCACCACTGGGGAAGCAGTGCAGTGAGTCCAGAGAGTGCACTAGCACCACTGGGGATGCACTGCAGTGAGTCCAGAGAGTGCACTGGCACCACTGGGGATACAGTGCAGTGAGTCCAGTGAGTGTACTGGCACCACTGGGGATGCACTGCAGTGAGTCCAGAGAGTGCACTGGCACCACTGAGAATGCACTTCAGTGAGTCCAGAGAGTGCACTGGCACGACTGGGGATGCACTGCAGTGAGTCCAGAGAGTGCACTAGCACCACTGGGGATGCAGTGCAGTGAATCCTGTTAGGACACGGGCACCACTGGGGATGCAGTGCAGTGAGTCCAGAGAGCTCACTGGCACCACTGGGGATGCAGTGCAGTGAGTCCAGAGAGTGCAATGGCACCACTGGTGTGCAGTACAGTGAGTCCAGAGAATGCACTGGAACCACTGGGGATGCAGTGCAGTGAGTCCAGAGAGTGCACTGGCACCACTGGGGATGCAGTACAGTGAGTCCAGTGAGTGCACTGGCACCACTGGGCCTGCAGTGCAGTGAGTCCAGAGAGTGCACTGGCACCACTGGGGATGCACTGCAGTGAGTCCAGAGAGTGCACTGACACCAACGATGATGCAGTACAGTGAGTCCAGTGAGTGCAATGGCACCACTGGGGATGTAGTGCAGTGACTCGAGAGTGTGCACTGGCACCACTGGGGATGCAGTGCAGTGAGTCCAGAGAGTACACTGGCACCACTGGGGATGCAGTGCAGTGAGTCCAGAGAGTGCACTGGCAGCAGTGGGGATGCAGTGCAGTGAGTCCAGAGAGTGCACTGGCACCACTGGGGATGCACTGCAGTGAGTCCAGAGAGTGCACTGGCATTACTGGGGATGCAGTGCAGTGAGTCCAGAGAGTGCACTGGCACCACCGGGGATACAGTGCAGTGAGTCCAGAGAGTGCACTGGCACCACTGGGGATGCAGTGCAGTGAGTCCAGAGAGTGCACTGGCACCACTGGGGATGCAGTGCAGTGAGTCCAGAGAGTGCACTGGCACCACTGGGGATGCAGTGCAGTGAGTCCAGAGAGTGCACTGGCACAACTGGGGATGCACTGCAGTGAGTCCAGTGAGTGCACTGGCACCACTGGGGATGCAGTGCAGTGAGTCCAGAGAGTGCACTGGCACCAGTGGGGATGCACTGCAGTGAGTCCAGTGAGTGCACTGGCTCCACTGGGGATGCAGTGCAGTGAGTCCAGAGAGTGCACTGGCACCACTGGGGAAGCAGTGCAGTGAGTCCAGAGAGTGCACTGGCACCACGAAGGATGCACTGCAGTGAGTCCAGAGAGTGCACTGGCACCACTGGGGATGCACTGCAGTGAGTCCAGTGAGTGTACTGGCACCACTGGGGATGCAGTTCAGTGAGTCCAGAGAGTGCACTGGCACCACTGGGGATGCACTGCAGCGAGTCCAGAGAGTGCACTGGCACCACTGAGAATGCAGTGCAGTGAGTCCAGAGAGTGCACTGGCACCACTGGGGATGCAGTGCAGTGAGTCCAGAGATTGCACTGGCACCACTGGGGATGCTGTGCTGTGACTCCACAGAGTTCACTGGCACCCCTGGGGATGCAGTGCAGTGAGTCCAGAGAGTGCACTGGCACCACTGGGGATGCACTGCAGTGAGCCCAGAGAGTGCACTGGCACCAGTGGGGATGCACTGCAGTGAGTCCAGAGAGTGCACTGGCACCACTGGGGAAGCAGTGCAGTGAGTCCAGAGAGTGCAGTGGCACCACTGGTGATGCAGTTTAGTGAGTCCAGAGAGTGCACTGGCACCACTGGGGATGCAGTGCAGTGAGTCCAGAGAGTGCACTGGCACCACTGGGGAAGCAGTGCAGTGAGTCCAGAGAGTGCACTAGCACCACTGGGGATGCACTGCAGTGAGTCCAGAGATTGCACTGGCACCACTGGGGATACAGTGCAGTGAGTCCAGTGAGTGTACTGGCACCACTGGGGATGCACTGCAGTGAGTCCAGAGAGTGCACTGGCACCACTGAGAATGCACTTCAGTGAGTCCAGAGAGTGCACTGGAACCACTGGGGATGCACTGCATTGAGTCCAGAGAGTGCAGTGGCACCACTGGGGATGCACTGCAGTGAGTCCAGAGAGTGCACTGGCACCACTGGGAATGCACTGCAGTGAGTCCAGAGAGTGCACTGGCACCTCTGGGGCTGCAGTGCAGTGAGTCCAGAGAGTGCACTGACACCACTGGGGATGCAGTGCAGTGAGCCCAGAGAGTGCACTGGCACCACTGGAGATGCAGTACAGTGAGTCCAGTGAATGCACTGGTAGCACTGGGGATGCAGTTCAGTGAGTCCAGTGAGTGCACTGGCACCACTGGTGATGCAGTATAGTGAGTCCAGTGAGTGCACTGGCACCACAGGGGATGCAGTGCAGTGAGTCCAGAGAGTGCACTGGCAACACTGGGGATGCACTGCAGTGAGTCCAGAGAGTGCACTGGCACCACAGATGATGCAGTACAGTGAGTCCAGTGAGTGCACTGGCACCACTGGGGATGTAGTGCAGTGACTCGAGAGAGTGCACTTGCACCACTGGGGATGCAGTGCAGTGAGTCCAGAGAGTGCACTGGCACCACTGGTGATGCACTGCAGTGAGTCCAGAGAGTGCACTGGCACCACTGGGGATGCAGTGCAGTGAGTCCAGAGAGTGCACTGGCACCACTGGGGATGCACTGCAGTGAGTCCAGAGAGTGCACTGGCGCCACTGGGGATGCAGTGCAGTGTGTCCAGAGAGTGCACTGGCACCACTGGGGATGCAGTGCAGTGAGTCCTGAGAGTGCACTGGCACCAGAGGGAATGCAGAGAAGTGAGTGCAGAGAGTGCACTGGCACCACTGGGGATGCACTGCAGTGAGTCCAGAGAGTGCACTGGCACCACTGGGGATGCAGTGCAGTGAGTCCACAGAGTGTACTGGCACCACCTGTGATGCAGTGCAGTGAGTCCAGAGAGTGCACTGGCACCATTGGGGCTGCAGTGCAGTGATTCCAGAGAGTGCACTGGCACCACTGGGGATGCACTGCAGTGAGTCCAGAGAGTGCACTGGCACCACTGGGGATGCACTGCAGTGAGTCCAGAGAGTGCACTGGCACCACTGGGGATGCACTGCAGTGAGTCCAGAGAGTGCACTGGCACCACTGGGGATGCACTACAGTGAGTCCAGAGATTGCACTGGCACCACTGGGGATGCAGTGCAGTGAGTCCAGAGAGTGCACTGGCACCACTGGGGTTGCAGTGCATTGAGTCCTGAGAGTGCACTGGCACCACTGGGAATGCACTGCAGTGAGTCCAGAGAGTGCACTGGCACCTCTGGGGCTGCAGTGCAGTGAGTCCAGAGAGTGCACTGACACCACTGGGGATGCAGTGCAGTGAGCCCAGAGAGTGCACTGGCACCACTGGAGATGCAGTACAGTGAGTCCAGTGAATGCACTGGTAGCACTGGGGATGCAGTTCAGTGAGTCCAGTGAGTGCACTGGCACCACTGGTGATGCAGTATAGTGAGTCCAGTGAGTGCACTGGCACCACAGGGGATGCAGTGCAGTGAGTCCAGAGAGTGCACTGGCAACACTGGGGATGCACTGCAGTGAGTCCAGAGAGTGCACTGGCACCACAGATGATGCAGTACAGTGAGTCCAGTGAGTGCACTGGCACCACTGGGGATGTAGTGCAGTGACTCGAGAGAGTGCACTTGCACCACTGGGGATGCAGTGCAGTGAGTCCAGAGAGTGCACTGGCACCACTGGTGATGCACTGCAGTGAGTCCAGAGAGTGCACTGGCACCACTGGGGATGCAGTGCAGTGAGTCCAGAGAGTGCACTGGCACCACTGGGGATGCACTGCAGTGAGTCCAGAGAGTGCACTGGCGCCACTGGGGATGCAGTGTAGTGTGTCCAGAGAGTGCACTGGCACCACTGGGGATGCAGTGCAGTGAGTCCTGAGAGTGCACTGGCACCAGAGGGAATGCAGAGAAGTGAGTGCAGAGAGTGCACTGGCACCACTGGGGATGCACTGCAGTGAGTCCAGAGAGTGCACTGGCACCACTGGGGATGCAGTGCAGTGAGTCCACAGAGTGTACTGGCACCACCTGTGATGCAGTGCAGTGAGTCCAGAGAGTGCACTGGCACCATTGGGGCTGCAGTGCAGTGATTCCAGAGAGTGCACTGGCACCACTGGGGATGCACTGCAGTGAGTCCAGAGAGTGCACTGGCACCACTGGGGATGCACTGCAGTGAGTCCAGAGAGTGCACTGGCACCACTGGGGATGCACTGCAGTGAGTCCAGAGAGTGCACTGGCACCACTGGGGATGCACTACAGTGAGTCCAGAGATTGCACTGGCACCACTGGGGATGCAGTGCAGTGAGTCCAGAGAGTGCACTGGCACCACTGGGGTTGCAGTGCATTGAGTCCTGAGAGTGCACTGGCACAACTGGGGATGCACTTCAGTGAGTCCACAGAGTGCACTGACACCACTGGGGATGCAGTGCAGTGAGTCCAGAGAGTGCACTGGCACCACTGGGGATGCACTGCAGTGAGTCCAGAGAGTACACTGGCACCACTGGGGATGCAGTGCAGTGTGTCCAGAGAGTGCACTGGCACCACTGGGGATGCACTTCAGTGACTCCAGAGAGTGCACTGGCACCACTGGGGATGCAGTGCAGTGAGTCCAAAGACTTCACTGGCACCACTGGGGATGCAGTGCAGTGAGTCCAGAGAGTGCACTGGCACCACTGGGGATGCAGTGCAGTGAGTCCAGAGAGTGCACTGGCACCACTGGGGATGTAGTGCAGTCAGTCCAGTGAGTGCACTGGCACCACTGGGGGTGCAGTACAGTGAGTCCAGAGAGTGCACTGGCACCACTGGGAATGCACTGTAGTGAGTCCAGACAGTGCACTGGCACCACTGTGGATGCAGTGCAGTGAGTCCAGAGAGTGCACTGGCACCACTGGGGATGCACTGCAGTGAGTCCAGAGAGTGCACTGGCACCACTGGGGATGCACTGCAGTGAGTCCAGAGAGTGCACTGGCACCACTGGGGATGCACTGCAGTGAGTCCAGAGAGTGCACTGGCACCACAGATGATGCAGTACAGTGAGTCCAGTGAGTGCACTGGCACCACTGGGGATGTAGTGCAGTGACTCGAGAGAGTGCACTTGCACCACTGGGGATGCACTGCAGTGAGTCCAGAGAGTGCACTGGCACCACTGGGGATGCACTGCAGTGAGTCCAGAGAGTGCACTGGCACCACTGGGGATGCAGTGCAGTGAGTCCAGAGAGTGCACTGGCACCACTGGGGATGCACTGCAGTGAGTCCAGAGAGTGCACTGGCGCTACTGGGGATGCAGTGCAGTGTGTCCAGAGAGTGCACTGGCACCACTGGGGTGCAGTGCAGTGAGACCAGAGAGTACACTGGCACCAGAGGGAATGCAGAGAAGTGAGTGCAGAGAGTGCACTGGCACCACTGGGGATGCAGTGCAGTGAGTCCAGAGAGTGCACTGGCACCACTGGGGATGCACTGCAGTGAGTCCACAGAGTGTACTGGCACCACCCTTGATGCAGTGCAGTGAGTCCAGAGAGTGCACTGGCACCACTGGGGATGCAGTGCTGTGACTCCAGAGAGCGCACTGGCACCACTGGGTATGCAGTGCAGTCAGTCCAGTGAGTGCACTGGCACCACTGGGGGTGCAGTGCAGTGAGTCCAGAGAGTGCATTGGCACCACTGGGGATGCACTGCAGTGAGTCCAGAGAGTGCACTGGCACCAACGATGATGCAGTACAGTGAGTCCAGTGAGTGCAATGGCACCACTGGGGATGTAGTGCAGTGAGTCCAGAGAGTGCACTGGCACCACTGGGGATGCACTGCAGTGAGTCCAGAGAGTGCACTGGCAGTACTGGGGATGCAGTGCAGTGAGTCCAGAGAGTGCACTGCCACCACCGGGGATACAGTGCAGTGAGTCCAGAGAGTGCACTGGCACCACTGGGGATGCACTGCAGTGAGTCCAGAGAGTGCACTGGCACCACTGGGGATGCACTGCAGTGAGTCCAGAGAGTGCACTGGCACCACTGGGGATGCACTGCAGTGAGTCCAGAGAGTGCACTGGCACCACTGGGGATGCACTGCAGTGAGTCCAGAGAGTGCACTGGCACCACTGGGGATGCACTACAGTGAGTCCAGAGATTGCACTGGCACCACTGGGGCTGCAGTGCAGTGAGTCCAGAGAGTGCACTGGCACCACTGGGGATGCAGTGCATTGAGTCCTGAGAGTGCACTGGCACAACTGGGGATGCACTTCAGTGAGTCCAGAGAGTGCACTGGCACCACTGGGGATGCAGTGCAGTGAGTCCAGAGAGTGCACTGGCACCACTGGGGATGCACTGCAGTGAGTCCAGAGAGTACACTGGCACCACTGGGGATGCAGTGCAGTGAGTCCAGAGAGTGCACTGGCACCACTGGGGATGCACTGCAGCGAGTCCAGAGAGTGCACTGGCACCACTGAGAATGCACTTCAGTGAGTCCAGAGAGTGCACTGGCACCACTGGGGATGCAGTGCAGTGAGTCCAGAGATTGCACTGGCACCACTGGGGATGCTGTGCTGTGACTCCACAGAGTGCACTGGCACCCCTGGGGATGCAGTGCAGTGAGTCCAGAGAGTGCACTGGCACCACTGGGGATGCACTGCAGTGAGCCCAGAGAGTGCACTGGCACCAGTGGCGATGCACTGCAGTGAGTCCAGTGAGTGCACTGGCACCACTGGGGAAGCAGTGCAGTGAGTCCAGAGAGTGCAGTGGCACCACTGGTGATGCAGTTTAGTGAGTCCAGAGAGTGCACTGGCACCACTGGGGATGCAGTGCAGTGAGTCCAGAGAGTGCACTGGCACCACTGGGGAAGCAGTGCAGTGAGTCCAGAGAGTGCAGTGGCACCACTGGAGATGCAGTGCAGTGAGTCCAGAGAGTGCACTGGCACCACTGGGGATGCAGTGCCGGGAGTCCACAGAGTGCACTGGCATGATTGGGGATGCAGTACAGTGAGTCCAGAGAGTGCACTGGCAGCACTGGGCATGCAGTGCAGTGAGTCCAGAGAGTGCACTGGCACCACTGGGGATGCACTTCAGTGACTCCAGAGAGTGCACTGGCACCACTGGGGATGCAGTGCAGTGAGTCCAAAGACTTCACTGGCACCACTGGGGATGCAGTGCAGTGAGTGCAGAGAGTGCACTGGCACCACTGGGGATGCAGTGAAGTGAGTGCAGAGAGTGCACTGGCACCACTGGGGATGCACTGCAGTGAGTCCAGAGAGTGCACTGGCACCACCGGGGATGCAGTGCAGTGAGTCCAGAGAGTGCACTGGCACCACTGGGGATGCAGTGCAGTGAGTCCACAGAGTGTACTGGCACCACCCTTGATGCAGTGCAGTGAGTCCAGAGAGTGCACTGGCACCATTGGGGCTGCAGTGCAGTGAGTCCAGAGAGTGCACTGGCACCACTGGGGATGCAGTGCAGTGAGTCCAGAGAGTGCTTTGGCAGCACTGGGGATGCACTGCAGTGAGTCCAGAGAGTGCACTGGCACCACTGGGGATGCAGTGCAGTGAGTCCAGAGAGTGCACTGGCACCACTGGGGATGCACTACAGTGAGTCCAGAGATTGCACTGGCACCACTGGGGATGCAGTGCAGTGAGTCCAGAGAGTGCACTGGCACCACTGGGGATGCAGTGCATTGAGTCCAGAGAGTGCACTGGCACAACTGGGGATGCACTTCAGTGAGTCCAGAGAGTGCACTGACACCACTGGGGATGCAGTTCAGTGAGTCCAGAGAGTGCACTGGCACCACTGGGGATGCACTGCAGTGAGTCCAGAGAGTACACTGGCACCACTGGGGATGCAGTGCAGTGTGTCCAGAGAGTGCACTGGCACCACTGGGGATGCACTTCAGTGACTCCAGAGAGTGCACTGGCACCACTGGGGATGCAGTGCAGTGAGTCCAAAGACTTCACTGGCACCACTGGGGATGCAGTGCAGTGAGTCCAGAGAGTGCACTGGCACCACTGGGGATGAAGTGCTGTGACTCCAGAGAGTGCACTGGCACCACTGGGGATGCAGTGCAGTGAGTCCAGAGATTGCACTGGCACCACTGGGGATGCTGTGCTGTGACTCCACAGAGTGCACTGGCACCCCTGGGGATGCAGTGCAGTGAGTCCAGAGAGTGCACTGGCACCACTGGGGATGCACTGCAGTGAGCCCAGAGAGTGCACTGGCACCACTGGGGATGCAGTGCAGTGAGTCCAGAGAGTGCACTGGCACCACTGGGAATGCAGTGCAGTGAGTCCAGAGAGTGCACTGGCACCACTGGGGCTTCAGTGCAGTGAGTCCAGAGAGTGCACTGGCACCACTGGGGATGCACTGCAGTGAGTCCAGAGAGTGCACTGGCACCACCGGGGATGCACTGCAGTGAGTCCAGAGAGTGCACTAGCACCACTGGGAATGCAGTGCAGTGAGTCCAGAGAGTGCACTGGCACCACTGGGGATGCACTTCAGTGACTCCAGAGAGTGCACTGGCACCACTGGGGATGCAGTGCAGTGAGTCCAAAGACTTCACTGGCACCACTGGGGATGCAGTGCAGTGAGTGCAGAGAGTGCACTGGCAGCACTGGGGATGCAGTGAAGTGAGTGCAGAGAGTGCACTGGCACCACTGGGGATGCACTGCAGTGAGTCCAGAGAGTGCACTGGCACCACTGGGGATGCACTACAGTGAGTCCAGAGAGTGCACTGGCACCACTGGGGATGCAGTGCAGTGAGTCCAGAGAGTGCACTGGCACCACTGGGAATGCAGTGCAGTGAGTCCAGTGAGTGTAATGGCACCACTGGGGATGCACTGCAGTTAGCCCAGAGAGTGCACTGGCACCACTGAGAATGCACTTCAGTGAGTCCAGAGAGTGCACTGGCACGACTGGGGATGCACTGCAGTGAGTCCAGAGAGTGCACTAGCACCACTGGGGATGCAGTGCAGTGAATCCTGTTAGGACACTGGCACCACTGGGGATGCAGTGCAGTGAGTCCAGAGAGCTCACTGGCATCACTTGGGATGCAGTGCAGTGAGTCCAGAGAGTGCAATGGCACCACTGGTGTGCAGTACAGTGAGTCCAGAGAATGCACTGGAACCACTGGGGATGCAGTGCAGTGGGTCCAGAGAGTGCACTGGCAGCACTGGTGATGCAGTACAGTGCGTCCAGTGAGTGCACTGGCACCACTGGGCCTGCAGTGCAGTGAGTCCAGAGAGTGCACTGGCAGCACTGGGGATGCACTGCAGTGAGTCCAGAGAGTGCACTGGCACCAACGATGATGCAGTACAGTGAGTCCAGTGAGTGCAATGGCACCACTGGGGATGTAGTGCAGTGACTCGAGAGTGTGCACTGGCACCACTGGGGATGCAGTGCAGTGAGTCCAGAGAGTACACTGGCACCACTGGGGATGCAGTGCAGTGAGTCCAGAGAGTGCACTGGCAGCAGTGGGGATGCAGTGCAGTGAGTCCAGAGAGTGCACTGGCACCACTGGGGATGCACTGCAGTGAGTCCAGAGAGTGCACTGGCAGTACTGGGGATGCAGTGCAGTGAGTCCAGAGAGTGCACTGGCACCACCGGGGATACAGTGCAGTGAGTCCAGAGAGTGCACTGGCACCACTGGCGATGCACTGCAGTGAGTCCAGAGAGTGCACTGGCACCACTGGGGATGCAGTGCAGTGAGTCCAGAGAGTGCACTGGCACCACTGGGGATGCAGTGCAGTGAGTCCAGAGAGTGTACTGGCACAACTGGGGATGCACTGCAGTGAGTCCAGTGAGTGCACTGGCACCACTGGGGATGCAGTGCAGTGAGTCCAGAGAGTGCACTGGCACCAGTGGGGATGCACTGCAGTGAGTCCAGTGAGTGCACTGGCTCCACTGGGGATGCAGTGCAGTGAGTCCAGAGAGTGCACTGGCACCACTGGGGAAGCAGTGCAGTGAGTCCAGAGAGTGCACTGGCACCACTGGGGATGCAGTGCAGTGAGTCCAGAGAGTGCACTGGCACCACTGGGGATGCACTGCAGTGAGTCCAGAGAGTGCACTGGTACAACTTGGGATGCAGTGCAGTGAGTCCAGAGAGTGCAGTGGCACCACTGGTGATGCAGTTTAGTGAGTCCAGAGAGTGCACTGGCACCACTGGGGATGCAGTGCAGTGAGTCCAGAGAGTGCACTGGCACCACTGGGGAAGCAGTGCAGTGAGTCCAGAGAGTGCAGTGGCATCACTGGGGATGCACTGCAGTGAGTCCAGAGAGTGCACTGGCACCACTGGGGATGCAGTGCCGGGAGTCCAGAGAGTGCTTTGGCACCACTAGGGATGCAATGCAGTGAGTCCAGAGAGTGCACTGGCACCACTGGGGATGCAGTGCAGTGAGTCCAGAGAGTGCGATGGCACCACTGGGGATGCAGTGCAGTGAGTCCAGAGAGTGCACTGGCACCACTGGGGATGCAGTTCAGTGAGTCCAGAGAGTGCACTGGCACCACTGGGGATGCAGTACAGTGAGTCCAGAGAGTGCACTGGCATGATTGGGGATGCAGTGCAGTGAGTCCAGAGAGTGCACTGGCACCACTGGGGATGCACTTCAGTGACTCCAGAGAGTGCACTGGCACCACTGGGGATGCAGTGCAGTGAGTCCAAAGACTTCACTGGCACCACTGGGGATGCAGTGCAGTGAGTCCAGAGAGTGCACTGGCACCACTGGGGATGCACTGCAGTGAGTCCAGAGAGTGCACTGGCACCACTGGGGATGCACTGCAGTGAGTCCAGAGAGTGCACTGGCACCACCGGGGATGCAGTGCAGTGAGTCCAGAGAGTGCACTGGCACCACTGGGGATGCACTGCAGTGAGTCCAGAGAGTGCACTGGCACCACTGGGGATGCAGTGCAGTGAGTCCAGAGAGTGCACTGGCACCACTGGGGATGCAGTGCAGTGAGTCCAGAGAGTGCACTGGCACCACTGGGGATGCACTGCAGTGAGTCCAGTGAGTGCACTGGCACCACTGGGGATGCAGTGCAGTGATTCCAGAGAGTGCACTGGCACCAGTGGGGATGCACTGCAGTGAGTCCAGTGAGTGCACTGGCTCCACTGGGGATGCAGTGCAGTGAGTCCAGAGAGTTCACTGGCACCACTGCGGAAGCAGTGCAGTGAGTCCAGAGAGTGCAGTGGCATCACTGGGGATGCAGTGCAGTGAGTCCAGAGAGTGCACTGGCACCACTGGGGATGCAGTGCAGGGAGTCCAGAGAGTGTACTGGCACCACTGGTGTTGCAGTTCAGTGAGTCCAGAGAGTGCAGTGGCACCACTGGGGATGCAGTGCAGTGAGTCCAGAGAGTGCACTGGCACCACTGAGAATGCACTTCAGTGAGTCCAGAGAGTGCACTGGCACCACTGGGGATGCAGTGCAGTGAGTCCAGAGAGTGCACTGGCACCACTGAGAATGCACTTCAGTGAGTCCAGAGAGTGCACTGGCACCACAGGGGAAGCAGTGCAGTGAGTCCAGAGAGTGCAGTGGCACCACTGGTGATGCAGTTTAGTGAGTCCAGAGAGTGCACTGGCACCACTGGGGATGCAGTGCAGTGAGTCCAGAGAGTGCACTGGCACCACTGGGGATGCAGTGCAGTGAGTCCAGAGAGTGCACTGGCACCACTGGGGATGCAGTACAGTGAGTCCACAGAGTGCACTGGCATGATTGGGGATGCAGTACAGTGAGTCCAGAGAGTGCAGTGGCACCACTGGGGATGCAGTGCAGTGAGTCCAGAGAGTGCACTGGCACCACTGGGGATGCACTTCAGTGAGTCCAGAGAGTGCACTGGCACCACTGGGGATGCACTGCAGTGAGTCCAGAGAGTGAACTAGCACCACTGGGGATGCAGTGCAGTGAATCCTGTTAGTACACTGGCACCACTGGGGATGCAGTGCAGTGAGTCCAGAGAGTGCACTGGCACCACTGGGGATGCAGTACAGTGAGTCCAGTGAATGCACTGGAACCACTGGGGATGCAGTGCAGTGAGTCCAGAGAGTGCACTGGCAGCACTGGTGATGCAGTACAGTGAGTCCAGTGAGTACACTGGCACCACTGGGGATGCAGTGCAGTGAGTCCAGAGAGTGCACTGGCACCACTGGGGATGCACTGCAGTGAGTCCTGAGAGTGCACTGGCACCAACGATTATGCAGAACAGTGAGTCCAGTGAGTGCAATGGCACCACTGGGGATGTAGTGCAGTGACTCGAGAGAGTGCACTGGCACCACTGGGGATGCACTGCAGTGAGTCCAGAGAGTACACTGGCACCACTGGTGATGCAGTGCAGTCAGTCCAGTGAGTGTACTGGCACCACTGGGGATGCACTGCAGTGAGTCCAGAGAGTGCACTGGCACCACTGAGAATGCACTTCAGTGAGTCCAGAGAGTGCACTGGCACCACTGGGGATGCACTGCAGTGAGTCCACAGAGTGCACTAGCACCACCCGGGGATGCAGTGCAGTGAGTCCAGAGAGTGCACTGGAACCACTGGGGATGCAGTGCAGTGAGTCCAGAGAGTGCACTGGCACCACTGGGGATGCACTGCAGTGAGTACAGAGATTGCACTGGCACCACTGGGGATGCACTGCAGTGAGCCCAGAGAGTGCACTGGCACCAGTGGGGATGCACTGCAGTGAGTCCAGTGAGTGCACTGGCACCACTGGGGAAGCAGTGCAGTGAGTCCAGAGAGTGCAGTGGCACCACTGGGGATGCACTGCAGTGAGTCCAGAGATTGCACTGGCACCACTGGGGATACAGTGCAGTGAGTCCAGAGAGTGTACTGGCACCACTGGGGATGCACTGCAGTGAGTCCAGAGAGTGCACTGGCACCACTGAGAATGCACTTCAGTGAGTCCAGAGAGTACACTGGCACCACTGGGGATGCACTGCAGTGAGTCCAGAGAGTGCACTGGCACCACTGGGGATGCACTGCAGTGAGTCCAGAGACTGCACTGGCACCAGAGGGAATGCACTGCAGTGAGTCCAGAGAGTGCACTGGCACCACTGGGGATGCAGTGCAGTGAGTCCAGAGAGAGCACTGGCACCACTGGGGATGCAGTGCAGTGAGTCCAGAGAGTCCACTGGCACCACTGGGGATGCAGTGCAGTGAGTCCAGAGAGTGCACTGGCACCAGTGGGGATGCACTGCAGTGAGTCCAGTGAGTGCACTGGCACCACTGGGGATGCAGTGCAGTGAGTCCAGAGAGTGCACTGGCACCACTGGGGAAGCAGTGCAGTGAGTCCAGAGAGTGCAGTGGCACCACTGGGGATGCAGTGCAGTGAGTCCAGAGAGTGCACTGGCACCACTGGGGATGCAGTGCAGTGAGTCCAGAGAGTGCACTGGCACCACTGGGGATGCAGTGCAGTGAGTCCAGAGAGTGCACTGGCACCACTGAGAATGCACTTCAGTGAGTCCAGAGAGTGCACTGGCACCACTGGTGATGCAGTGCAGTGAGTCCAGAGATTGCTCTGGCACCACTGTGGATTCAGTGCTGTGACTCCAGAGAGCGCACTGGCACCACTGGGGATGCACTGCAGTGAGTCCAGAGAGTGCACTGGCACCACTGGGGATGCACTGCAGTGAGTCCAGAGACTGCACTGGCACCAGAGGGAATGCACTGCAGTGAGTCCAGAGAGTGCACTAGCACCACTGGGGATGCACTGCAGTGAGTCCAGAGAGAGCACTGGCACCACTGGGGATGCAGTGCAGTGAGTCCAGAGAGTCCACTGGCACCACTGGGGATGCAGTGCAGTGCGTCCAGAGAGTGCACTGGCACCACTGGGGAAGCAGTGCAGTGAGTCCAGAGAGTGCAGTGGCACCACTGGGGATGCAGTGCAGTGAGTCCAGAGAGTGCACTGGCACCACTGGGGATGCAGTGCAGTGAGTCCAGAGAGTGCACTGGCACCACTGAGAATGCACTTCAGTGAGTCCAGAGAGTGCACTGGCACCACTGGTGATGCAGTGCAGTGAGTCCAGAGATTGCACTGGCACCACTGGGGATGCTGTGCTGTGACTCCACAGAGTGCACTGGCACCCCTGGGGATGCAGTGCAGTGAGTCCAGAGAGTGCACTGGCACCACTGGGGATGCACTGCAGTGAGCCCAGAGAGTGCACTGGCACCACTGGGGATGCAGTGCAGTGAGTCCAGAGAGTGCACTGGCACCACTGGGAATGCAGTGCAGTGAGTCCAGAGAGTGCACTGGCACCACTGGGGCTTCAGTGCAGTGAGTCCAGAGAGTGCACTGGCACCACTGGGGATGCACTGCAGTGAGTCCAGAGAGTGCACTGGCACCACCGGGGATGCACTGCAGTGAGTCCAGAGAGTGCACTAGCACCACTGGGAATGCAGTGCAGTGAGTCCAGAGAGTGCACTGGCACCACTGGGGATGCACTTCAGTGACTCCAGAGAGTGCACTGGCACCACTGGGGATGCAGTGCAGTGAGTCCAAAGACTTCACTGGCACCACTGGGGATGCAGTGCAGTGAGTGCAGAGAGTGCACTGGCAGCACTGGGGATGCAGTGAAGTGAGTGCAGAGAGTGCACTGGCACCACTGGGGATGCACTGCAGTGAGTCCAGAGAGTGCACTGGCACCACTGGGGATGCACTACAGTGAGTCCAGAGAGTGCACTGGCACCACTGGGGATGCAGTGCAGTGAGTCCAGAGAGTGCACTGGCACCACTGGGAATGCAGTGCAGTGAGTCCAGTGAGTGTAATGGCACCACTGGGGATGCACTGCAGTTAGCCCAGAGAGTGCACTGGCACCACTGAGAATGCACTTCAGTGAGTCCAGAGAGTGCACTGGCACGACTGGGGATGCACTGCAGTGAGTCCAGAGAGTGCACTAGCACCACTGGGGATGCAGTGCAGTGAATCCTGTTAGGACACTGGCACCACTGGGGATGCAGTGCAGTGAGTCCAGAGAGCTCACTGGCATCACTTGGGATGCAGTGCAGTGAGTCCAGAGAGTGCAATGGCACCACTGGTGTGCAGTACAGTGAGTCCAGAGAATGCACTGGAACCACTGGGGATGCAGTGCAGTGGGTCCAGAGAGTGCACTGGCAGCACTGGTGATGCAGTACAGTGCGTCCAGTGAGTGCACTGGCACCACTGGGCCTGCAGTGCAGTGAGTCCAGAGAGTGCACTGGCAGCACTGGGGATGCACTGCAGTGAGTCCAGAGAGTGCACTGGCACCAACGATGATGCAGTACAGTGAGTCCAGTGAGTGCAATGGCACCACTGGGGATGTAGTGCAGTGACTCGAGAGTGTGCACTGGCACCACTGGGGATGCAGTGCAGTGAGTCCAGAGAGTACACTGGCACCACTGGGGATGCAGTGCAGTGAGTCCAGAGAGTGCACTGGCAGCAGTGGGGATGCAGTGCAGTGAGTCCAGAGAGTGCACTGGCACCACTGGGGATGCACTGCAGTGAGTCCAGAGAGTGCACTGGCAGTACTGGGGATGCAGTGCAGTGAGTCCAGAGAGTGCACTGGCACCACCGGGGATACAGTGCAGTGAGTCCAGAGAGTGCACTGGCACCACTGGCGATGCACTGCAGTGAGTCCAGAGAGTGCACTGGCACCACTGGGGATGCAGTGCAGTGAGTCCAGAGAGTGCACTGGCACCACTGGGGATGCAGTGCAGTGAGTCCAGAGAGTGTACTGGCACAACTGGGGATGCACTGCAGTGAGTCCAGTGAGTGCACTGGCACCACTGGGGATGCAGTGCAGTGAGTCCAGAGAGTGCACTGGCACCACTGGGGATGCACTGCAGTGAGTCCAGTGAGTGCACTGGCTCCACTGGGGATGCAGTGCAGTGAGTCCAGAGAGTGCACTGGCACCACTGGGGAAGCAGTGCAGTGAGTCCAGAGAGTGCACTGGCACCACTGGGGATGCAGTGCAGTGAGTCCAGAGAGTGCACTGGCACCACTGGGGATGCACTGCAGTGAGTCCAGAGAGTGCACTGGTACAACTTGGGATGCAGTGCAGTGAGTCCAGAGAGTGCAGTGGCACCACTGGTGATGCAGTTTAGTGAGTCCAGAGAGTGCACTGGCACCACTGGGGATGCAGTGCAGTGAGTCCAGAGAGTGCACTGGCACCACTGGGGAAGCAGTGCAGTGAGTCCAGAGAGTGCAGTGGCATCACTGGGGATGCACTGCAGTGAGTCCAGAGAGTGCACTGGCACCACTGGGGATGCAGTGCCGGGAGTCCAGAGAGTGCTTTGGCACCACTAGGGATGCAATGCAGTGAGTCCAGAGAGTGCACTGGCACCACTGGGGATGCAGTGCAGTGAGTCCAGAGAGTGCGATGGCACCACTGGGGATGCAGTGCAGTGAGTCCAGAGAGTGCACTGGCACCACTGGGGATGCAGTTCAGTGAGTCCAGAGAGTGCACTGGCACCACTGGGGATGCAGTACAGTGAGTCCAGAGAGTGCACTGGCATGATTGGGGATGCAGTGCAGTGAGTCCAGAGAGTGCACTGGCACCACTGGGGATGCACTTCAGTGACTCCAGAGAGTGCACTGGCACCACTGGGGATGCAGTGCAGTGAGTCCAAAGACTTCACTGGCACCACTGGGGATGCAGTGCAGTGAGTCCAGAGAGTGCACTGGCACCACTGGGGATGCACTGCAGTGAGTCCAGAGAGTGCACTGGCACCACTGGGGATGCACTGCAGTGAGTCCAGAGAGTGCACTGGCACCACCGGGGATGCAGTGCAGTGAGTCCAGAGAGTGCACTGGCACCACTGGGGATGCACTGCAGTGAGTCCAGAGAGTGCACTGGCACCACTGGGGATGCAGTGCAGTGAGTCCAGAGAGTGCACTGGCACCACTGGGGATGCAGTGCAGTGAGTCCAGAGAGTGCACTGGCACCACTGGGGATGCACTGCAGTGAGTCCAGTGAGTGCACTGGCACCACTGGGGATGCAGTGCAGTGATTCCAGAGAGTGCACTGGCACCAGTGGGGATGCACTGCAGTGAGTCCAGTGAGTGCACTGGCTCCACTGGGGATGCAGTGCAGTGAGTCCAGAGAGTTCACTGGCACCACTGGGGAAGCAGTGCAGTGAGTCCAGAGAGTGCAGTGGCATCACTGGGGATGCAGTGCAGTGAGTCCAGAGAGTGCACTGGCACCACTGGGGATGCAGTGCAGGGAGTCCAGAGAGTGTACTGGCACCACTGGTGTTGCAGTTCAGTGAGTCCAGAGAGTGCAGTGGCACCACTGGGGATGCAGTGCAGTGAGTCCAGAGAGTGCACTGGCACCACTGAGAATGCACTTCAGTGAGTCCAGAGAGTGCACTGGCACCACTGGGGATGCAGTGCAGTGAGTCCAGAGAGTGCACTGGCACCACTGAGAATGCACTTCAGTGAGTCCAGAGAGTGCACTGGCACCACAGGGGAAGCAGTGCAGTGAGTCCAGAGAGTGCAGTGGCACCACTGGTGATGCAGTTTAGTGAGTCCAGAGAGTGCACTGGCACCACTGGGGATGCAGTGCAGTGAGTCCAGAGAGTGCACTGGCACCACTGGGGATGCAGTGCAGTGAGTCCAGAGAGTGCACTGGCACCACTGGGGATGCAGTACAGTGAGTCCACAGAGTGCACTGGCATGATTGGGGATGCAGTACAGTGAGTCCAGAGAGTGCAGTGGCACCACTGGGGATGCAGTGCAGTGAGTCCAGAGAGTGCACTGGCACCACTGGGGATGCACTTCAGTGAGTCCAGAGAGTGCACTGGCACCACTGGGGATGCACTGCAGTGAGTCCAGAGAGTGAACTAGCACCACTGGGGATGCAGTGCAGTGAATCCTGTTAGTACACTGGCACCACTGGGGATGCAGTGCAGTGAGTCCAGAGAGTGCACTGGCACCACTGGGGATGCAGTACAGTGAGTCCAGTGAATGCACTGGAACCACTGGGGATGCAGTGCAGTGAGTCCAGAGAGTGCACTGGCAGCACTGGTGATGCAGTACAGTGAGTCCAGTGAGTACACTGGCACCACTGGGGATGCAGTGCAGTGAGTCCAGAGAGTGCACTGGCACCACTGGGGATGCACTGCAGTGAGTCCTGAGAGTGCACTGGCACCAACGATTATGCAGAACAGTGAGTCCAGTGAGTGCAATGGCACCACTGGGGATGTAGTGCAGTGACTCGAGAGAGTGCACTGGCACCACTGGGGATGCACTGCAGTGAGTCCAGAGAGTACACTGGCACCACTGGTGATGCAGTGCAGTCAGTCCAGTGAGTGTACTGGCACCACTGGGGATGCACTGCAGTGAGTCCAGAGAGTGCACTGGCACCACTGAGAATGCACTTCAGTGAGTCCAGAGAGTGCACTGGCACCACTGGGGATGCACTGCAGTGAGTCCACAGAGTGCACTAGCACCACCCGGGGATGCAGTGCAGTGAGTCCAGAGAGTGCACTGGAACCACTGGGGATGCAGTGCAGTGAGTCCAGAGAGTGCACTGGCACCACTGGGGATGCACTGCAGTGAGTACAGAGATTGCACTGGCACCACTGGGGATGCACTGCAGTGAGCCCAGAGAGTGCACTGGCACCAGTGGGGATGCACTGCAGTGAGTCCAGTGAGTGCACTGGCACCACTGGGGAAGCAGTGCAGTGAGTCCAGAGAGTGCAGTGGCACCACTGGGGATGCACTGCAGTGAGTCCAGAGATTGCACTGGCACCACTGGGGATACAGTGCAGTGAGTCCAGAGAGTGTACTGGCATCACTGGGGATGCACTGCAGTGAGTCCAGAGAGTGCACTGGCACCACTGAGAATGCACTTCAGTGAGTCCAGAGAGTACACTGGCACCACTGGGGATGCACTGCAGTGAGTCCAGAGAGTGCACTGGCACCACTGGGGATGCACTGCAGTGAGTCCAGAGACTGCACTGGCACCAGAGGGAATGCACTGCAGTGAGTCCAGAGAGTGCACTGGCACCACTGGGGATGCAGTGCAGTGAGTCCAGAGAGAGCACTGGCACCACTGGGGATGCAGTGCAGTGAGTCCAGAGAGTCCACTGGCACCACTGGGGATGCAGTGCAGTGAGTCCAGAGAGTGCACTGGCACCAGTGGGGATGCACTGCAGTGAGTCCAGTGAGTGCACTGGCACCACTGGGGATGCAGTGCAGTGAGTCCAGAGAGTGCACTGGCACCACTGGGGAAGCAGTGCAGTGAGTCCAGAGAGTGCAGTGGCACCACTGGGGATGCAGTGCAGTGAGTCCAGAGAGTGCACTGGCACCACTGGGGATGCAGTGCAGTGAGTCCAGAGAGTGCACTGGCACCACTGGGGATGCAGTGCAGTGAGTCCAGAGAGTGCACTGGCACCACTGAGAATGCACTTCAGTGAGTCCAGAGAGTGCACTGGCACCACTGGTGATGCAGTGCAGTGAGTCCAGAGATTGCTCTGGCACCACTGTGGATTCAGTGCTGTGACTCCAGAGAGCGCACTGGCACCACTGGGGATGCACTGCAGTGAGTCCAGAGAGTGCACTGGCACCACTGGGGATGCACTGCAGTGAGTCCAGAGACTGCACTGGCACCAGAGGGAATGCACTGCAGTGAGTCCAGAGAGTGCACTAGCACCACTGGGGATGCACTGCAGTGAGTCCAGAGAGAGCACTGGCACCACTGGGGATGCAGTGCAGTGAGTCCAGAGAGTCCACTGGCACCACTGGGGATGCAGTGCAGTGCGTCCAGAGAGTGCACTGGCACCACTGGGGAAGCAGTGCAGTGAGTCCAGAGAGTGCAGTGGCACCACTGGGGATGCAGTGCAGTGAGTCCAGAGAGTGCACTGGCACCACTGGGGATGCAGTGCAGTGAGTCCAGAGAGTGCACTGGCACCACTGAGAATGCACTTCAGTGAGTCCAGAGAGTGCACTGGCACCACTGGTGATGCAGTGCAGTGAGTCCAGAGATTGCTCTGGCACCACTGTGGATGCAGTGCTGTGACTCCAGAGAGCGCACTGGCACCACTGTGGATGCAGTGCTGTGACTCCAGAGAGCGCACTGGCACCACTGGGGATGCACTGCAGTGAGCCCAGAGAGTGCACTGGCACCAGTGGGGATGCACTGCATTGAGTCCAGTGAGTGCACTGGCACCACTCGTGAAGCAGTGCAGTGAGTCCAGAGAGTGCACTCGCACCACTGGGGATGCACTGCAGTGAGTCCAGAGAGTGCACTGGCACCACTGGGGATACAGTGCAGTGAGTTCAGTGAGTGTACTGGCACCACTGGGGATGCACTGCAGTGAGTCCAGAGAGTGCACTGGCACCACTGAGAATGCACTTCAGTGAGTCCAGAGAGTGCACTGGCACCACTGGGGATGCACTGCAGTGAGTCCAGAGAGTGCAGTGGCACCACTGGGGATGCACTGCAGTGAGTCCAGAGACAGCACTGGCACCAGAGGGAATGCACTGCAGTGAGTCCAGAGAGTGCACTGGCACCACTGGGGATGCGGTGCCGGGAGTCCAGAGAGTGCACTGGCACCACTGGGGATGCAGTGCAGTGAATCCAGTGAGTGCACTGGCACCACTGGGGCTGCAGTGCAGTGAGTCCAGAGAGTGCACTGGCACCACCGGGGATGCAGTCCAGTGAGTCCAGAGAGTGCAGTGGCACCACTGGGGATGCAGTGCAGTGAGTCCAGAGAGTGCACTGGCACCACTGAGAATGCACTTCAGTGAGTCCAGAGAGTGCACTGGCACCACTGGGGATGCACTGCAGTGAGTCCAGAGAGTGCAGTGGCACCACTGGGGATGCACTGCAGTGAGTCCAGAGACAGCACTGGCACCAGAGGGAATGCACTGCAGTGAGTCCAGAGAGTGCACTGGCACCACTGGGGATGCGGTGCCGGGAGTCCAGAGAGTGCACTGGCACCACTGGGGATGCAGTGCAGTGAATCCAGTGAGTGCACTGGCACCACTGGGGCTGCAGTGCAGTGAGTCCAGAGAGTGCACTGGCACCACTGGGGATGCAGTCCAGTGAGTCCAGAGAGTGCACTGGCACCACTGGGGATGCAGTGCAGTGAGTCCAGAGAGTGCACTGGCACCACTGGGGATGCTCTGCAGTGAGTCCAGAGAGTGCACTGGCACCACTGGGGATGCAGTACAGTGAGTCCACAGAGTGCACTGGCACCACTGGGGATGCAGTGCAGTGAGTCCAGAGAGTGCACTGGCACCACTGCGGATGCACTGCAGTGAGTCCAGAGAGTGCACTGGCTCCACTGGGGATGCAGTGCAGTGAGTCCAGAGAGTGCACTGGCACCACTGGGGATGCAGTGCAGTGAGTCCGGAGAGTGCACTGGCACCACTGGGGATGCAGTGCAGTGAGTCCAGAGAGTGCTCTGGCACCACGGGGGATGCGGTGCCGGGAGTCCAGAGAGTGCTTTGGCACCACTAGGGATGCACTGCAGTTACTCCAGAGACTGCACTGGCACCACTGGGGATGCAGTGCAGTGAGTCCAGAGAGTGCACTGGCACCACTGGGGATGCAGTGCAGTGAGTCCAGAGAGTGCACTGGCACCACTGGGGATGCAGTGCAGTGAGTCCAGAGAGTGCACTGGCACCACTTGGGATGCAGTACAGTGAGTCCACAGAGTGCACTGGCACCACTGGGGATGCAGTGCAGTGAGTCCAGAGAGTGCACTGGCACCACTGGGGATGCAGTACAGTGAGTCCACAGAGTGCACTGGCACCACTGGGGATGCAGTACAGTGAGTCCACAGAGTGCACTGGCACCACTGGGGATGCAGTGCAGTGAGTCCAGAGAGTGCACTGGCACCACTGGGGATGCAGTGCAGTGAGTCCAGAGAGTGCACTGGCCCCACTGGGGATGCACTGCAGTTACTCCAGAGACTGCACTGGCACCACTGGGGGTGCAGCGCAGTGACTCCAGAGAGTGCACTGGCACCACTGGGGATGCGGTGCAGTGAGTCCAGAGAGTGCACTGGCACCACTCAGGGTGCAGTGCGTTGAGTCCAGAGAATGCACTGGGACCAATGTGGATGCACTGCAGTGAGTCCACAGAGTGCACTGGCACCACCTGTGTTGCAGTGCAGTGAGTCCAGAGAGTGCACTGGCACCACTGGGGATGCACTGCAGTGAGTCCAGAGATTGCACTGGCACCACTGGGGATGCAGTGCAGTGAGTCCAGAGAGTGCAGTGGCACCACTGGGGATGCAGTGCAGTGAGTCCAGAGAGTGCACTGGCACCACTGGGGATGCAGTGCCGGGAGTCCAGAGAGTGCTTTGGCACCACGAGGGATGCACTGCAGTTACTCCAGAGAGTGCACTGGCACCACTGGGGATGCAGTGCAGTGAGTCCAGAGAGTGCGATGGCACCACTGGGGATGCAGTGCAGTGAGTCCAGAGAGTGCACTGGCACCACTGGGGATGCAGTTCAGTGAGTCCAGAGAGTGCACTGGCACCACTGGGGATGCAGTACAGTGAGTCCACAGAGTGCACTGGCATGATTGGGGATGCAGTACAGTGAGTCCAGAGAGTGCAGTGGCACCACTGGGGATGCAGTGCAGTGAGTCCAGAGAGTGCACTGGCACCACTGGGGATGCACTTCAGTGACTCCAGAGAGTGCACTGGCACCACTGGGGATGCACTGCAGTGAGTCCAAAGACTTCACTGGCACCACTGGGGATGCAGTGCAGTGAGTGCAGAGAGTGCACTGGCACCACTGGGGATGCAGTGAAGTGAGTGCAGAGAGTGCACTGGCACCACTGGTGATGCAGTTTAGTGAGTCCAGAGAGTGCACTGGCACCACTGGGAATGCAGTGCAGTGAGTCCAGTGAGTGTACTGGCACCACTGGGGATGCACTGCAGTTAGCCCAGAGAGTGCACTGGCACCACTGAGCATGCACTTCAGTGAGTCCAGAGAGTGCACTGGCACGACTGGGGATGCACTGCAGTGAGTCCAGAGAGTGAACTAGCACCACTGGGGATGCAGTGCAGTGAATCCTGTTAGTACACTGGCACCACTGGGGATGCAGTGCAGTGAGTCCAGAGAGCTCACTGGCACCACTGGGGATGCAGTGCAGTGAGTCCAGAGAGTGCACTGGCACCACTGGGGATGCAGTACAGTGAGTCCAGTGAATGCACTGGAACCACTGGGGATGCAATGCAGTGAGTCCAGAGAGTGCACTGGCAGCACTGGTGATGCAGTACAGTGAGTCCAGTGAGTACACTGGCACCACTGGGGATGCAGTGCAGTGAGTCCAGAGAGTGCACTGGCACCACTGGGGATGCACTGCAGTGAGTCCAGAGAGTGCACTGTCACCACTGGGGATGCAGTACAGTGAGTCCACAGAGTGCACTGGCACGATTGGGGATGCAGTACAGTGAGTCCAGTGAGTGCACTGGCACCACTGGGGATGCAGTGCAGTGAGTCCAGAGAGTGCACTGGCACCACTGGGGATGCACTTCAGTGACTCCAGAGAGTGCACTGGCACCACTGGAGATGCAGTGCAGTGAGTCCAAAGACTTCACTGGCACCACTGGGGATGCAGTGCAGTGAGTGCAGAGAGTGCACTGGCACGATTGGGGATGCAGTACAGTGAGTCCAGAGAGTGCACTGGCACCACTGGTGATGCAGTATAGTGAGTCCAGTGAGTGCACTGGCACCACTGGGGATGCACTGCAGTGAGTCCAGAGAGTGCACTGGCAGCACTGGGGATGCACTGCAGTGAGTCCAGAGAGTGCACTGGCACCACAGATGATGCAGTACAGTGAGTCCAGTGAGTGCACTGGCACCACTGGGGTTGTAGTGCAGTGACTCGAGAGAGTGCACTTGCACCACTGGGGATGCAGTGCAGTGAGTCCAGAGAGTGCACTGGCACCACTGGGGATGCACTGCAGTGAGTCCAGAGAGTGCACTGGCACCACTGGGGATGCAGTGCAGTGAGTCCAGAGAGTGCACTGGCACCACCAAGGATGCACTGCAGTGAGTCCAGAGAGTGCACTGACACCACTGGGGATGCAGTGCAGTGTGTCCAGAGAGTGCACTGGCACCACTGGGGATGCAGTGCAGTGAGTCCAGAGAGTGCACTGGCACCAGAGGGAATGCACTGCAGTGAGTCCAGAGACTTCACTGGCACCACTGGGGATGCACTGCAGTGAATCCAGAGAGTGCACTGGCACCACCTGTGATGCAGTGCAGTGAGTCCAGAGAGTGCACTGGCACCACTGGGGATGCACTGCAGTGAGTCCAGAGAGTGCACTGGCACCACTGGGGATGCAGTACAGTGAGTCCAGAGAGTGCACTGGCACCACTGGGGATGCACTGCAGTGAGTCCAGAGAGTGCACTGGCACCACTGGGGATGCAGTGCAGTGTGTCCAGAGAGTGCACTGGCACCACCTGTGATGCAGTGCAGTGAGTCCAGAGAGCGCACTGGCACCACTGGGGATGCAGTGCAGTGAGTCCACAGAGTGCACTGGCACCACCTGTGATGCAGTGCAGTGAGTCCAGAGAGTGCACTGGCACCACTGGGGATGCACTGCAGTGAGTCCAGAGAGTGCACTGGCACCACTGGGGATGCACTGCAGTGAGTCCAGAGAGTGCACTGGCACCACCTGTGATGCAGAGAAGTGAGTGCAGAGAGTGCACTGGCACCACTGGGGATGCAGTGCAGTGAGTCCACAGAGTGCACTGGCACCACCTGTGATGCAGTGCAGTGAGTCCAGAGCGTGCACTGGCACCACTGGGGATGCACTGCAGTGAGTCCAGAGAGTGCACTGGCACCACTGGGGATGCACTGCAGTGAGTCCAGAGAGTGCACTGGCACCACTGGGGATGCACTGCAGTGAGTCCAGAGAGTGCAATGGCACCACTGGGGATGCACTGCAGTGAGTCCAGAGAGTGCACTGGCAGCACTGGGGATGCACTACAGTGAGTCCAGAGATTTCACTGGCACCACTGGGGATGCAGTGCAGTGAGTCCAGAGAGTGCACTGGCACCACTGGGGATGCAGTGCAGTGAGTCCAGAGAGTGCACTGGCACAACTGGGGATGCACTTCAGTGAGTCCAGAGAGTGCACTGACACCACTGGGGATGCAGTGCAGTGAGTCCAGAGAGTGCACTGGCACCACTGGGGATGCAATGCAGTGAGTCCAGAGAGTACACTGGCACCACTGGGTATGCAGTGCAGTGTGTCCAGAGAGTGCACTGGCACCACTGGGGATGCAGTGCAGTGTGTCCAGAGAGTGCACTTGCACCACTGGGGATGCAGTGCAGTGACTGCAGAGAGTACACTGGCACCACCGGGGATTCACTGCAGTTAGTCCAGAGAGTGCACTGGCACCACCTGTGATGCAGTACTGTGAGTCCAGTGAGTGCACTGGCACCACTGGGGATGCAGTGCTGTGACTCCAGAGAGCGCACTGGCACCACTGGGGATGCACTGCAGTGAGTCCAGAGAGTGCACTGGCACCACTGGGGATGCAGTGCAGTGAGTCCAGAGAGTGCACTGGCACCACTGGGGATGCAGTTCAGTGAGTCCAGAGAGTGCACTGGCACCACTGGGTATGCAGTACAGTGAGTCCACAGAGTGCACTGGCATGATTGGGGATGCAGTACAGTGAGTCCAGAGAGTGCACTGGCACAACTGGGGATGCACTTCAGTGAGTCCAGAGAGTGCACTGGCACCACTGGGGATGCACTTCAGTGACTCCAGAGACTGCACTGGCACCACTGGGGATGCAGTGCAGTGAGTCCAAAGACTTCACTGGCACCACTGGGGATGCAGTGCAGTGAGTCCAGAGAGTGCACTGGCACCACTGGGGATGCAGTGAAGTGAGTGCAGAGAGTGTACTGGCACCACTGGGGATGCACTGCAGTGAGTCCAGAGAGTGCACTGGCACCACCGGGGATGCAGTGCAGTGAGTCCAGAGAGTGCACTGGCACCACTGGGGATGCACTGCAGTGAGTCCAGAGAGTGCACTGGCACCACTGGGGATGCAGTGCAGTGAGTCCAGAGAGTGCACTGGCACCACTGGGGATGCAGTGCAGTGAGTCCAGAGAGTGCACTGGCACCACTGGGGATGCACTGCAGTGAGTCCAGTGAGTGCACTGGCACCACTGGGGATGCAGTGCAGTGAGTCCAGAGAGTGCACTGGCACCAGTGGGGATGCACTGCAGTGAGTCCAGTGAGTGCACTGGCTCCACTGGGGATGCAGTGCAGTGAGTCAAGAGAGTGCACTGGCACCACTGGGGAAGCAGTGCAGTGAGTCCAGAGAGTGCAGTGGCACCACTTGGGATGCAGTGCAGTGAGTCCAGAGAGTGCACTGGCACCACTGGGGATGCAGTGCAGTGAGTCCAGAGAGTGTACTGGCACCACTGGGGATGCAGTTCAGTGAGTCCAGAGAGTGCACTGGCACCACTGGGGATGCAGTGCAGTGAGTCCAGAGAGTGCACTGGCACCACTGAGAATGCAGTTCAGTGAGTCCAGAGAGTGCACTGGCACCACTGGGGATGCAGTGCAGTGAGTCCAGAGAGTGCACTGGCACCACTGGGGATGCAGTGCCGGGAGTCCAGAGAGTGCTTTGGCACCACTAGGGATGCACTGCAGTTACTCCAGAGAGTGCACTGGCACCACTGGGGATGCAGTGCAGTGAGTCCAGAGAGTGCGATGGCACCACTGGGGATGCAGTGCAGTGAGTCCAGAGAGTGCACTGGCACCACTGGGGATGCAGTTCAGTGAGTCCAGAGAGTGCACTGGCACCACTGGGGATGCAGTACAGTGAGTCCACAGAGTGCACTGGCATGATTGGGGATGCAGTACAGTGAGTCCAGAGAGTGCACTGGCAGCACTGGGCATGCAGTGCAGTGAGTCCAGAGATTGCACTGGCACCACTGGGGATGCACTTCAGTGACTCCAGAGAGTGCACTGGCACCACTGGGGATGCAGTGCAGTGAGTCCAAAGACTTCACTGGCACCACTGGGGATGCAGTGCAGTGAGTGCAGAGAGTGCACTGGCACCACTGGGGATGCAGTGAAGTGAGTGCAGAGAGTGCACTGGCACCACTGGGGATGCACTGCAGTGAGTCCAGAGAGTGCACTGGCACCACTGGGAATGCAGTGCAGTGAGTCCAGTGAGTGTACGGGCACCACTGGGGATGCACTGCAGTTAGCCCAGAGAGTGCACTGGCACCACTGAGCATGCACTTCAGTGAGTCCAGAGAGTGCACTGGCACGACTGGGGATGCACTGCAGTGAGTCCAGAGAGTGAACTAGCACCACTGGGGATGCAGTGCAGTGAATCCTGTTAGTACACTGGCACCACTGGGGATGCAGTGCAGTGAGTCCAGAGAGCTCACTGGCACCACTGGGGATGCAGTGCAGTGAGTCCAGAGAGTGCACTGGCAACACTGGGGATGCAGTACAGTGAGTCCAGTGAATGCACTGGAACCACTGGAGATGCAGTGCAGTGAGTCCAGAGAGTGCACTGGCAGCACTGGTGATGCAGTACAGTGAGTCCAGTGAGTACACTGGCACCACTGGGGATGCAGTGCAGTGAGTCCAGAGAGTGCACTGGCACCACTGGGGATGCACTGCAGTGAGTCCTGAGAGTGCACTGGCACCAACGATGATGCAGTACAGTGAGTCCAGTGAGTGCAATGGCACCACTGGGGATGTAGTGCAGTGACTCGAGAGAGTGCACTGGCACCACTGGGGATGCAGTGCAGTGAGTCTAGAGAGTACACTGGCACCACTGGTGATGCAGTGCAGTGAGTCCAGAGAGTGCACTGGCACCACTGGGGATGCAGTGCAGTCAGTCCAGTGAGTGTACTGGCACCACTGGGGATGCACTGCAGTGAGTCCAGAGAGTGCACTGGCACCACTGAGAATGCACTTCAGTGAGTCCAGAGAGTGCACTGGCACCACTGGGGATGCACTGCAGTGAGTCCAGAGACTGCACTGGCACCACTGGGGATGCAGTGCAGTGAGTCCAGAGAGTGCACTGGCACCACTGGGGATGCACTGCAGTGAGTCCAGAGATTGCACTGGCACCACTGTGGATGCAGTGCAGTGAGTCCAGAGACTTCACTGGCACCACTGGGAATGCAGAGAAGTGAGTGCAGAGAGTGCACTGGCACCACTGGGGATGCAGTGCAGTGAGTCCAGAGAGTGCACTGGCACCACTGGGGATGCAGTGCAGTGAGTCCAGAGAGTGCACTGGCACCACCTGTGATGCAGTGCAGTGAGTCCAGAGAGTGCACTGGCACCAATGGGGCTGCAGTGCAGTGAGTCCAAAGAGTGCACTGGCACCACTGGGAATGCACTGCAGTGAGTCCAGAGAGTGCACTGGCACCACTGGTGATGCAGTACAGTGAGTCCAGAGAGTGCACTGGCACCAGTGGGGATGCACTGCAGTGAGTCCAGAGAGTGCACTGGCACCACTGGGGATGCACTTCAGTGAGTCCAGAGATTGCACTGGCACCACTGGGGATGCAGTGCAGTGAGTCCAGAGAGTGCACTGGCACCACTGGGGATACAGTGCATTGAGTCCAGAGAGTGCACTGGCACAACTGGGGATGCACTTCAGTGAGTCCAGAGAGTGCACTGACACCACTGGGGATGCAGTGCAGTGAGTCCAGAGAGTGCACTGGCACCACTGGGGATGCACTGCAGTGAGTCCAGAGAGTGCACTAGCACCACTGGGGATGTGTCCAGTGAGTCCAGTGAGTGCACTGGCACCACTGTGGATGCAGTGCAGTGAGTCCAGAGAGTACACTGGCACCAGTGGGGATGCAGTGCAGTGAGTCCAGAGAGTGCACTGGCACCACTGGGGATGCAGTGCAGTCAGTCCAGTGAGTGCACTGGCACCACTGGGGGTGCAGTACAGTGAGTCCAGAGAGTGCACTGGCACCACTGGGGATGCACTGCAGTGAGTCCACAGAGTGCACTGGCACCACTGGGGATGCAGTGCAGTGAGTCCAGAGAGTGCGCTGGAACCACTGGGGATGCAGTGCAGTGAGTCCAGAGAGTGCACTGGCACCACTGGGGATGCAGTGCAGTGAGTCCAGAGAGTGCACTGGCACCAGTGGGGATGCACTGCAGTGAGTCCAGTGAGTGCACTGGCACCACTGGGGATGCAGTGCAGTGAGTCCAGAGAGTGCACTGGCACCACTGGTGATGCAGTGGAGTGAGTCCAGAGAGTGCAGTGGCACCACTAGGGATGCAGTGCAGTGAGTCCAGAGAGTGCACTGGCAGCACTGGGGATGCAGTGCAGTGAGTCCAGAGAGTGCACTGGCACCACTGGGGATGCAGTTCAGTGAGTCCAGAGAGTGCACTGGCACCACTGGGGATGCAGTGCAGTGAGTCCAGAGAGTGCACTGGCACCACTGAGAATGCACTTCAGTGAGTCCAGAGAGTGCACTGGCACCACTGGGGATGCAGTGCAGTGAGTCCAGAGATTGCACTGGCACCACTGGGGATGCAGTGCTGTGACTCCAGAGAGCGCACAGGCACCACTGGGGATGCAGTGCAGTGAGTCCAGAGAGTGCACTGGCACCACTGGGGATGCACTGCAGTGAGCCCAGAGAGTGCACTGGCACCAGTGGGGATGCACTGCAGTGAGTCCAGTGAGTGCACTGGCACCACTGGGGAAGCAGTGCAGTGAGTCCAGAGAGTGCAGAGGCACCACTGGTGATGCAGTTTAGTGAGTCCAGAGAGTGCACTGGCACCACTGGGGATGCACTGCAGTGAGTCCAGAGAGTGCACTGGCACCACTGAGAATGCACTTCAGTGAGTCCAGAGAGTGCACTGGCACCACTGGGGATGCACTTCAGTGAGTCCAGAGAGTGCACTGGCACCACTGGGGATGCACTGCAGTGAGTCCAGAGAGTGCACTGGCACCACTGGGGATGCAGTGCTGTGACTCAAGAGAGTGCACTGGCACCACTGGGGATGCTAGGCCTAGGAAGTGCTGGGGAAAGAACGTTAGGTTTACTCCTGTAAATATTACCCCGAAGTGGGCTTTTGCTCATGTTTGGTGTAGGGTAAACCCAGTGAGTAGTGGGAATCAGTGAGTAAATCCTGCTAGAATGGCAAAGACGGCGCCTATGGATAGGACGTAGTGGAAGTGGGCAACTACGTAGTACGTGTCGTGCAGGGCGATGTCTAGGGAAGAGTTTGCAAGAACGATTCCTGTTAATCCTCCGATGGTAAATAGGAAGATAAATCCTAGAGCTCATAGTATTGGGGGGGTCTCATTTGATTGTTCCTCCGTGCAGGGTGGCTAGTCAGCTAAATACTTTGATTCCGGTAGGGATGGCAATGATTATAGTGGCTGATGTAAAGTAGGCTCGGGTATCAACGTCTATTCCTACTGTAAACATGTGGTGAGCTCAGACGATGAATCCTAGGAAGCCGATGGATAGTATGGCTCAGACTATTCCCATGTAGCCGAAGGGCTCCTTTTTGCCTGAGTAGTACGTGACTACGTGTGAGATGATTCCGAACCCCGGTAGGATCAGAATATAGACTTCTGGGTGTCCGAAGAATCAGAATAGGTGTTGGTACAGGATTGGGTCTCCTCCTCCAGCGGGGTCGAAGAATGTGGTGTTTAGGTTTCGATCAGTTAGTAATATTGTAATACCGGCGGCGAGTACGGGGAGTGATAGAAGGAGTAGGATGGCGGTAATTAGTACGGATCAGACAAATAGTGGGGTTTGGTATTGTGAGAGTGCGGGGGGTTTTATGTTGATGGCTGTGGTGATAAAGTTGATGGCCCCAAGGATGGAGGAGATACCGGCTAAGTGGAGTGAGAAGATAGCCAGGTCTACTGAAGCTCCGGCGTGGGCAAGGTCACCTGCTAGGGGAGGGTAGACAGTTCAGCCTGTGCCGGCGCCAGCTTCTACAGTGGATGAGGCTAGTAGGAGGAGGAATGATGGGGGGAGGAGTCAAAAGCTTATGTTGTTTATTCGCGGGAATGCTATGTCGGGGGCACCGATTATGAGGGGGACTAATCAGTTGCCGAATCCTCCGATCATGATGGGTATGACTATAAAGAAGCTTATTACAAAGGCGTGAGCGGTAACGATTACATTGTAAATTTGGTCGTCGCCTAGGAGAGTTCCTGGTTGTCCTAGTTCTGCGCGGATTAATAGGCTGAGTGCGGTGCCGACTATTCCTGCTCATGCCCCGAAGATGAGGTACAGGGTGCCAATATCCTTATGGTTAGTGGAAAATAGTCATCGGTTGATGAAGGTGACGGGTAAGATGGCTGAGTGTTGAAGCGTTAGGCTGTAGTCCTTTTTACAGAGGTTTAATTCCTCTTCTTATCGGCTCTGTAGTGAAATTCATGTTGAGTTGCAAGCTCATCGATGCGCACTAGGGTGCGTCAGGGTCTTTGTAGGCAGAAGCCAATTGGTTTAGGCATTTAGCTGTTAACTAGAGTTTTGTGGGATCGAAGCCCATCTGTCTAGGGAGGCTTTAGCTTAATTAAAGCGTCTGACTTGCATTCAGAAGATACAGGTTAATATTCTGTAAGTCTTAATGTGCAGAAACTAAGAGGGTTTAACTCTTATTTAAGGCTTTGAAGGCCTTCGGTTTGGGGTGTTATCCTAAGTTTCTAGACAATGGCATGTATTATTGGGGACAGGGGAAGTAAGAGGATTGATAGTGAGGCAAGGACCGCAGTAGGTGTGCTTGGGGCTTTGCTAGTGTATCATTGTTTTATGTGGTTAGAGGAGTTGGGGGGAAGGGTAATTGTTGAGTGGTATGCGAGGCGTAGGTAGAAGAAGAGGCTGAGCAGTGATAGCATGGCAATTGCCATGGCTGCTGGTGTTATTTCCTGTTTAGTTAGTTCTTGGATGATAAGTCACTTTGGTATAAAGCCTGTTAATGGGGGGAGGCCTGCTAGGGATAAAAGTACTAGTATTAGGGTGGCGTTTAGCACTGGGGTTTTTGTTCATGAGGTTGTGATCATGGATAGGTTAAGGGCTTTGATTTTGTTAAGGGCTAGGAATACGGCTGATGTTATGATTGTGTATAGGTAGAAGGTAAGTAAGGCCAATTTGGGGCTGTAAACTAGGATGATGGCGATTCAGCCTAAGTGGGAGATGGACGAGAAGGCTAGGATTTTGCGTGTTTGTGTTTGGTTCCGTCCTATTCAGCCTCCTAGTGCTGTTGAGGCTAGGGCCATGGCGGTGAGTAGAGCTGGGTCGAGGGATTTGGATGTTAGTAGGAGCAGGGTTAGTGGGGGGAATTTTATGAGGGTCGAGAGTAGCAGGGCTGTTATTAGTGGCGATCCTTGTAGTACTTCTGGGAATCAGAAGTGAAATGGCACTAGGCCCAGTTTAATAGCGATTGCTGCTGTCAGTAGTAGACAGGAGGTTGGGTGGTTTATTTGTGTGATGTCTCATTGGCCGGTGACTCAGGCATTGGTTATGCTAGAGAATAGGACCAGGGCGGAAGCAGCTGCTTGGGTTAGGAAGTATTTCGTTGCGGCTTCTACTGCTCGTGGGTGGTGGGATTTGGCAATTAGGGGAATGATGGCTAGTGCGTTGATCTCCAGTCCTGTCCAGGCCAGAACTCAGTGGTTGCTGGAAATTGTGATTGTGGTGCCCAAGATGAGGCTGAAGGTTATGATTGGGGTCGCGTAAGGGTTCATTAGTAGAGGAGGGGGTTAAACCATCATTTTCGGGGTATGGGCCCGATAGCTTGATTAGCTGACTCTACTAGAAAATAATATAAGGGAAGTATGGAGAATTTTGATTTCTCTTGTGTGGGTTCAATTCCTACTTTTCTAAGGTCAACAGGAAATGAGAGGGCTGTTATACCTCTATGTTCACTTTATCATAGTGACCCTTTGTAGTTCAGGCACATTTCCTTATGTAAGGAGGTAGGCCTGCATAGCAGATAGGTATGCTGATGTGTCAGAGGCACAGAGCTAGTGTGAGGGGTAGGAAGTTTTTTCATAGTAGGTGCATTAGTTGGTCATATCGGAATCGTGGGTATGAAGCTCGGACCCATAAGAAACCAGAAGATAGTAGGAGGACTTTTGTGGCTAGGATGACGGGGAATAGTTCTGTGGGTGGCCCTAGGGCGCTTGGGTTTAGGAATATGATGGCTGTAAGTGTATTTATTAGCATAATGTTCGCATATTCAGCTAGGAAGAATAAGGCGAAGGGTCCTGCGGCGTATTCAACGTTAAACCCTGAGACTAGCTCAGATTCGCCCTCTGTGAGGTCAAAAGGAGCTCGGTTTGTCTCTGCTGGGGTGGATACGTATCATATTATTGCTAGGGGTCATGAGGAGAAAATGAAGTATAGAGGCTCCTGTGCGACGGCAAAGGAGCTGAGTGTGTAGCTTCCGCTTAGTATGATTATTGATAGCAGGATTATGGCCAGTGTCACTTCGTATGAAATGGTCTGTGCTACTGCCCGTAGGGCTCCGATTAGTGCGTATTTTGAGTTCGAGGCTCAGCCTGATCATAGGACTGAGTAGACGGCTAGGCTTGACATGGCTATTAGGAAGAGAACTCCGAGGTTTAGATCTGCTAGGGGAAATGGGAGTGGTAGTGGTGCTCAAGTGGTGAGGGCTAGGACAAGGGCTAGTATTGGTATCAGAATGAATAGAAGTGGGGAAGAGGTAGAGGGTCGGATGGGCTCTTTGGTAAATAGTTTCAGTCCGTCCGCAAATGGTTGAAGTAGGCCAAAAGGCCCGACAACGTTAGGGCCTTTGCGGGATTGTATGTAGCTTAGGATTTTCCGTTCTACTAGGGTTAGGAAGGCTACGGCAATCAGGATTGGGATGATGTATAGGAGGGATATAACGAGGCAGCTTAGTGTTGTTATTTGAATCATGGGTGAAGCTAGGGAGAGGATTTGAACCTCTGGGGAAAGGGCTTAAGCCTTCTGCACTTGCCGGGCTCTGCCACTCTAGCTGGTCCTTTTCTAGGATTGAAAGTGGTGGGGGAAGGCCCTCTTCACGGTTTAGTTGGTTTCACTGCTTAGAGGGGGGGGGGGCGTGCTTGTGGTATTGGCCCCACTTTCCCGGTCCTTTCGTACTGGGGAGAGTGTGTCATAGATAGAAACCGACCTGGATTGCTCCGGTCTGAACTCAGATCACGTAGGACTGTTAATCGTTGAACAAACGAACCCTTAATAGCGGCTGCACCATTAGGATGTCCTGATCCAACATCGAGGTCGTAAACCCCCCTGTCGATATGGGCTCTTGAGGGGGATTGCGCTGTTATCCCTGGGGTAGCTTGGTCCATTAATCAATTATATTGGGTCTGGTCACTGTTAGCACTTTGAGGGGTAGCTCTAGGTAAAGAGGTATGGTCTTGTTTTTGGAGGATTTGTTCTCCTCCAAGGTCGCCCCAACCGAAAAATATCGACCAGGCTCTGCGATGGTAGTGGCCCCAGTGGGGTTGATTGAGGATTCGCGGTGGTCGTTGATTTTTAAGTTCCACAGGGTCTTCTCGTCTTATGTTCACATCCCCGCTTTTGCACGGGGAGATCAATTTCACTGATTATCTGTGAGAGACAGTTAAGACCTCGTTTAGCCATTCATACAAGTCTCGATTTATGGGACAATTGATTGCGCTACCTTTGCACGGTTAGGATACCGCGGCCGTTAAACCTAAGTCACCGGGCAGGCATCACCTTCAATACTTGTTTAATTTGCTGAAGGCTATGTTTTTGGTAAACAGTCGGGCCTTATTAATTTGCCGAGTTCCTTTCACAGATTTTAATCGCTCTTATAGGCGCTCCTGAGTCGGGTTAACAGGGTTAGTTAATACGTGGTCTTGTAGGGGTTTTTGTATCTGTCTAGGTCTGTTAATAATGTTTCTATGTAAGCTTGCGCCGTTAGAGGGGTGTGGCCCTGTACATGAGGGGCCTAGGATGATTCCTAGGATTGTTATGAGGATGGCAGCGGTTTTGGTGATAAGGGGTATGGTTATTGGGGGGGTTTTGGTTGGTGTGATGAAAGAGGTAATGATTATTCCTGCTGTAATGCTGCCTAGGGCGAGTCGGGTTAGGGGGGCGGTGATTAGTGGGTTGTTTTCGTTTATTGATACTATTGGGGGGATTCGGGTTTGTCCAGCTTGGACTAGGATGGTTATGCGGATGCTGTAGGTTGCGGTGAATGCTGTGGCTATAAGGGTTAGGAGTAGGGCTCAAGTATTTAGGTATGATGTGTTTAAGCTTTCGATGATGAGGTCTTTTGAGTAGAATCCGGCTAGGAATGGGGTTCCTATCAGCGCCAGGTTTCCGATGGTTAGGCAGGAAGTAGTGACTGGGAGTATTTTCTGTAGGCCTCCTATCTTTCGGATATCTTGTTCTCCGTTTAGGTTGTGGATGATAGACCCTGAGCATAGGAATAGTATGGCTTTAAAGAAGGCATGGGTTGAGATGTGTAGGAAGGCTAGTTGTGGGAGGTTTAGTCCGATAGTGACTATTATTAGTCCTAGTTGGCTGGATGTTGAGAAAGCAATGATTTTTTTGATGTCATTTTGGGTTAGGGCGCATGTGGCAGCGAATAGGGTTGATAGAGCACCTAGGCATAGGCAGGCAGTTAGGGCTGTCTGGTTGGTGGCTAGCAGGGGGTGCATGCGGATGAGCAGGAAGATTCCGGCTACTACTATGGTACTGGAGTGCAGTAGGGCTGATACTGGGGTGGGGCCTTCTATTGCTGCGGGCAGTCATGGGTGGAGTCCAAATTGGGCGGATTTTCCTGCGGCTGCGAGGATTAATCCTATGAGGGGGAGGATTGGGGTTTGGTGGGGGTGTACGGCTTGTTGGATCTCTCAGGTGTTGAATGTTGAAGCTAGTCATGCTATGCTCAGGATCAGTCCGATGTCTCCGATTCGGTTGTAGATTACGGCTCGTAGGGCGGCGGTGTTGGCATCTGCTCGGCCTTGTCATCAGCCGATGAGAAGGAAGGACATGATTCGTACTCCTTCCCAGCCTACGAATAGGAGGAATATGTTGTTTGCGGTTGTTAGGAGGAGTATGGCGACTAGGAATGTCAGTAGGTAGGTGAAAAATTTTGTTACGTATGGCTCTGAGGCCATGTATCATATGGCGAATTGTAGGATTGATCATGTTACAAATAGGGCGATTGGAAGAAATGTTATTGAGTATTGGTCTATTTTTAGGCTCAGGGGGATTTTAAAGTTTATAATGAATTTTCACTCCCAGTGGCAGGTGACAGATTCTACTCCCGAGTAGATGAATGCGGTTGTAGGGGCTAGGCTAATTAGGAATGCGGTTTTAACAGCGCGGGTGGTGGCTTGTGGGGTGTTTTTAAAGTTTTTAAATAGAAATGGCAGGATGATTGGGGTTAGGAGGATTGTCAGCGTGAGTAGTGTGAGGGAGTTGATTAGTAGTGTGGGGTTCACTACTTTTACTTGGATTTGCACCAAGATGGGTGGTTCCTAAGACCAGTGGATTGCTGTTATCCTTTAAAAGTAAGGGGGCTGAGGTTTTAGGCTCAGATGTAAGAGTTAGCAGCTCTTGTTGGTTAAACCCTCCCCTCGGCAGGTAAGAAGGTTTGAACTTCTATTCTTAGAATCACAGTCTAATGTTTGGTTTAAACTATACTTGCATGAGGGGATTCCGGAGATCAGTTCGGGTTTGAGGATTAGGAGGAATATTGGGATAATGTGGAGTGTTATGAGCAGGTGTTCTCGCGTGGTTGAGTTTTGCATAGATGTGATGTGGGAGGGGATTGAGCCTCGTTGGGTCATTAGTAGTATGAATAAGGTGTAGGAGGCGGTTAGTAGGGTTGCGATTCCTGTTAGGATGATCGTGAAGGCAGATCAGTTGAATAAGGTGATTATAATGGTTAGCTCTGCTATGAGGTTTGTTGTTGGGGGTAAGGCTATGTTTGTTAGATTGGCCAGCAATCATCAGGTAGCTATGAGTGGTAGGAGAGGTTGTAGGCCTCGTGTGAGTAGTAGAATTCGGCTGTGCGTACGTTCATAGTTTGTGTTGGCTAGGCAGAATAGTATGGAGGAAGTTAGTCCATGGGAAATTATTAGGATCATTGCCCCTGAGAATGATCAGTGGGTTTGGATTATTCCTGCGGCGATAACTAGGCCTATGTGGCTAACGGATGAATAAGCGATTAGTGATTTTAGGTCTGTCTGTCGTAGGCAGATTGAGCTAGTCATTAGGGCGCCTCATAGGGCCAGGGTTAGGAAGGGGTAGTGCAGGAGGTTGGACAGTGGGCCCATAAATAGAGTGACTCGTATAATTCCGTATCCTCCTAGCTTTAGTAGTAGGGCGGCGAGGAGTATTGAGCCTGCGATGGGTGCTTCTACGTGGGCTTTTGGCAGTCAGAGGTGTAGGCCGTATAGTGGGGCTTTTACTATGAATGCTATGAGCAGTGCTAGACCTGATAGTATTCCTGTCCATGAGGTGGATAGGGTTGGGTGGGTTAGTTGTAGGGTTGGCAGGTGCAGGGTGCCAATTTTCACGTATAGGTGTATGATTGTGATTAGCAGGGGTAGAGAGCTTACTGGCGTGTAGAATAGCAGGTAGATGCCAGCGCTTAGGCGTTCTGGTTGGTTCCCCCATCGGGTGATTAAGATTAGGGTGGGAATGAGGGTTGCTTCAAATGAGATGTAAAATAGTGCTAGTTCTGTGGTGGAAAAGGCTAGTAGGATGAATGGCTGGACTGCGACTAAGGTTGAGATAAAGATTCGTTTGCGTTGTAGGGGTTCTTGTTGCAGGTGGTTTTGGCTTGCTATGATTATGAGTGGGAGTAGTCAGCAGGATAGTACTAGGAGGGGGGATGAGATTTGGTCAATTCCTGTTCAGTTGGATAAAAATTTGTAGGGGTAGTAGGTTGGGATTAATCACTGTAGGCTTAGGGCAGCGATTAGGAGGCTGTATAAGGTGGTGTTAGTCCATAGAAATTTTGGTGGAGACAGCAGGGCTGTTGGAAGAAGTATGATTGTGGGTAGGATGATTTTTAGCATTGCAGGAGGTTTAGGTTGTGTAGATGGTCGGAGCCATGTGTGCGGGTGGAGGCTACTAGGATGGCCAGGCCTGTGCCCGCCTCACACGCTGAGAAGGTTAGCATGAGAATTGGTACCATGGTGAATGAGGAGACTTGGTTTTCGATGGATCATATTGATAGGCCTACGAATATCGATAATATTATGCTTTCAAGGCATAGTAGGGCGGATACTAGGTGGGTTCGGTGGAAGGCTAGTCCTAGTCCGCTGAAAATGAAGGCTGAGTAGAAGCTTAAATGTAGGGGCGACATAAGAAAGTCACAGGGTTGGCTGTAATCTGCTGGGTCGAAACCAGCTATCTTTTTGGTTAGACTAACTTTCTGTTATTCTGCTCATTCTAGGCCCCCTTGAATTCACTCGTAGGCCAGTCCGAGTGTTAGGAGAAGGAGGATCACTACAGTTCAGGTGAGGGTCATTAGGGGGGATTGGAGTTGGACGGCTCATGGCAGGGGGAGTAGGAGGGCGATTTCTAGGTCGAATAGGACGAACAGGATGGCTACTGAGGAAGAATCGGACTGAGAATGGTAATCGAGCAGATCCAAGTGGGTCGAATCCACATTCGTACGGTGAGAGTTTCTCTGAGTCGGGGTTTATTTGGGCGAGTCAGAAGTTTAATGCGGTTAGGGCGGCGCTTAGGATTGATGATAGGGCGAATATGAACATGAGTGCGTTCATTGCTCTCCTCTGGGTTTATACCAGATTCTAGAGATTGGAAGTCAATTGTAATTAATATACTAGAAGAGCAAGATCCTCATCAGTAGATGGTTATGTAGAGGAATAGTCAGATGACGTCTACGAAGTGTCAGTATCAGGCTGCTGCCTCGAATCCGAAGTGGTGGTCTGATGTAAAGTGGAACTTGATCAGTCGGAAGAGGCAGACGGTCAGGAAGGAGGATCCGATGATTACGTGGAGTCCGTGGAATCCAGTGGCAACGAAGAAGGTAGATCCGTAGACGCTATCGGCGATTGAGAATGGGGCTTCGTGGTATTCTATTGCTTGTAGGGCTGTGAAGTAGAATCCCAGGAGGATCGTTAGGGTTAGGGCGTGGATGGCGTGTTTTCGGTTTCCTTCTGTGATGCTGTGATGGGCTCACGTTACGGTAACGCCTGAGGCTAGTAGGATGGCTGTGTTTAGTAGGGGGACTTCTATCGGGTTGAGTGGTTTAATTCCTGTTGGGGGTCATTGGCCTCCTAGTTCTGGGGTTGGGGCCAGGCTCGAGTGGAAGAACGCTCAGAAGAACCCTAAGAAGAAGAATGCTTCGGATGTGATGAAAAGGATTATGCCGTATCGTAGGCCTTTTTGGACTGTGGGAGTGTGATGGCCTTGGAAGGTGCTTTCTCGTACAATGTCTCGTCATCATTGGAGTATTACTAGGAGTATTGAGATGAGGCCTAGGGTTAGTAGTATGGATGAGTTGTAGTGGAATCACATGATTAATCCTGAGGTTGTGAGTAGGGCGGCGGCTGCCCCGAAGATTGGTCAAGGGCTTGGGTCAACTATGTGGTATGAGTGTGCTTGGTGTGCCATTAGATGTTTTCTTGTAAGTATAGGCTTAGAAGGAGCACGAAGACGTAGGCCTGGATTATGGCTACTGCTACTTCTAGGATGGTTAGGAGTAGTAGGATGATTATTGTTAGGATGGATACTGCAGGAAGGGTGGGTATTAATGCAATGGAGGCTGTAGAGATGAGTTGGATGAGTAAGTGTCCTGCTGTAAGGTTGGCTGTAAGGCGGACTCCGAGGGCTAGGGGGCGGATTAGTAGGCTGGTTGTTTCGATCAGGGTTAGTGCGGGGATTAGGGGTGTAGGGGTACCTTCGGGTAATAGGTGGGCTAAAGAGGCTGATGGTTGGTTTCGTAGGCCTGTTAGTAGTGTGGCGAGCCATAGTGGGAAGGCTAGGGCTATGTTCATAGATAGTTGGGTGGTTGGGGTGAATGTATATGGAAGGAGGCCTAGAAGGTTGATTGTAAGAAGTATGATTATTAGGGATGTAAATATTATGGCTCATTTGTGGCCATTTTTGTTGAGTGGGACTATTAGTTGTTTTGTGATTAGGTGAAGGAGTCATGTTTGGATAGTAGAAAGGCGGTTGTTGATTCATCGGTTGTTTGGGTACGGGAATAGTAGGGCTGGGAAGAGTAGGGATAGTAGGATTAAGGGGATGCCGAATAGATTGGGGCTGGAAAATTGGTCAAAGAAGCTTAGGTTCATGGTCAGGATCATGGTGTGGGTTTGGTAGTGAGGGAGGTCTTATTTGATGGGGGGTTGGTTGTGGTGAAGGCTAGTAGTTTTGGTTGGATGAGGAGTGCTAGGGTTAATCAGGTTATAATTATGATTGAAAATCATGGTGCGGGGTTAAGCTGTGGCATATCATTAAGGAGGGGGAAGTCCCTCTTTGGCTAGCTTAAAAGGCTAGTGCTGTTGCATAGCTTCTTAATGATTAGGATGATGATAGAAGGGACGATCAGGCCTCGAAATGTGGGAGTGGGGTTGATTCTACTACAATGGGTATGTAGCTGTGATTAGCCCCGCAAATTTCTGAGCATTGTCCGTAAAAAATCCCAGGCCGGGTGGTAATGAATGAAGTTTGGTTTAGTCGGCCTGGGATTGCGTCTGTTTTAACTCCGAGCGTTGGGACTGCTCAGGAGTGGAGTACGTCTCCTGCAGTAATGATCACGCGGATGGGGGATTCTATTGGGATAACTACGCGGTGGTCAACTTCTAGCAGTCGGAAGTGGCCGTTGGGTAAGTCTGGGGTGGGCACTATGTAGGAGTCGAATGATAGGTCTTTGAAGTCTGTGTATTCGTAGCTTCAGTATCATTGGTGGCCGATGGCTTTTAGGGTGAGGTCTGGTTCATCGATTTTGTCCATTATGTAGAGGATTTGTAGGGATGGGAGGGCGAGGAGTACCAGGACGATAGCAGGTAGGATTGTCCAGATCAGCTCTACTTCTTGGGCGTCTACAGCATTGGACGAGAGTTTTTCTGTTAGTATGTGGGCTAAAAGGTAGAGAACTAGGCTGCAGATAGCTAGGGCAACGATTAGGGCGTGGTCGTGGAATTCAACGAGTTCTTCTATGATGGGTGATGAGGCGTCTTGGAATCCTAGTTGGGAGTGGTTGGCCACATGAGATGTACAGGATTTTTACCTGTGATTTAGTCTTGACAAGGCTATGTAATTGGTTTACTAACGTCTCATAAGAAAGAAGCATGAGCGGTTAATGCAGTTGGCTTGAAACCAGCATGTGAGGGTTCGATTCCTTCCTTTCTTGTACTTGGACGAAGGCCGGTTCCTCGAAAGTATGGTATGGGGGAGGGCAGCCGTGGATTCATTCAACGTTTGTGGTAGTTAGTTCTGGTTGTAGGACTTTTCGTTTGGCCGGAAAGGCTTCTCAGATGATGAATATTAGTATGATTACGGCTACTATTGAGATTAGGGAGCCGATGGAGGAAATGGTGTTTCATAGTGTGTAGGCGTCGGGATAGTCCGAGTATCGTCGGGGTATTCCTGCTAGGCCTAGGAAGTGCTGGGGGAAGAACGTTAGGTTTACTCCTGTAAATATTACCCCGAAGTGGGCTTTTGCTCATGTTTGGTGTAGGGTAAACCCAGTGAGTAGTGGGAATCAGTGAGTAAATCCTGCTAGAATGGCAAAGACGGCGCCTATGGATAGGACGTAGTGGAAGTGGGCAACTACGTAGTACGTGTCGTGCAGGGCGATGTCTAGGGAAGAGTTTGCAAGAACGATTCCTGTTAATCCTCCGATGGTAAATAGGAAGATAAATCCTAGAGCTCATAGTATTGGGGGGGTCTCATTTGATTGTTCCTCCGTGCAGGGTGGCTAGTCAGCTAAATACTTTGATTCCGGTAGGGATGGCAATGATTATAGTGGCTGATGTAAAGTAGGCTCGGGTATCAACGTCTATTCCTACTGTAAACATGTGGTGAGCTCAGACGATGAATCCTAGGAAGCCGATGGATAGTATGGCTCAGACTATTCCCATGTAGCCGAAGGGCTCCTTTTTGCCTGAGTAGTACGTGACTACGTGTGAGATGATTCCGAACCCCGGTAGGATCAGAATATAGACTTCTGGGTGTCCGAAGAATCAGAATAGGTGTTGGTACAGGATTGGGTCTCCTCCTCCAGCGGGGTCGAAGAATGTGGTGTTTAGGTTTCAATCAGTTAGTAATATTGTAATACCGGCGGCGAGTACGGGGAGTGATAGAAGGAGTAGGATGGCGGTAATTAGTACGGATCAGACAAATAGTGGGGTTTGGTATTGTGAGAGTGCGGGGGGTTTTATGTTGATGGCTGTGGTGATAAAGTTGATGGCCCCAAGGATGGAGGAGATACCGGCTAAGTGGAGTGAGAAGATAGCCAGGTCTACTGAAGCTCCGGCGTGGGCAAGGTTACCTGCTAGGGGAGGGTAGACAGTTCAGCCTGTGCCGGCGCCAGCTTCTACAGTGGATGAGGCTAGTAGGAGGAGGAATGATGGGGGGAGGAGTCAAAAGCTTATGTTGTTTATTCGCGGGAATGCTATGTCGGGGGCACCGATTATGAGGGGGACTAATCAGTTGCCGAATCCTCCGATCATGATGGGTATGACTATAAAGAAGCTTATTACAAAGGCGTGAGCGGTAACGATTACATTGTAAATTTGGTCGTCGCCTAGGAGAGTTCCTGGTTGTCCTAGTTCTGCGCGGATTAATAGGCTGAGTGCGGTGCCGACTATTCATGCTCATGCCCCGAAGATGAGGTACAGGGTGCCAATATCCTTATGGTTAGTGGAAAATAGTCATCGGTTGATGAAGGTGACGGGTAAGATGGCTGAGTGTTGAAGCGTTAGGCTGTAGTCCTTTTTACAGAGGTTTAATTCCTCTTCTTATCGGCTCTGTAGTGAAATTCATGTTGAGTTGCAAGCTCATCGATGCGCACTAGGGTGCATCAGGGTCTTTGTAGGCAGAAGCCAATTGGTTTAGGCATTTAGCTGTTAACTAGAGTTTTGTGGGATCGAAGCCCATCTGTCTAGGGAGGCTTTAGCTTAATTAAAGCGTCTGACTTGCATTCAGAAGATACAGGTTAATATTCTGTAAGTCTTAATGTGCAGAAACTAAGAGGGTTTAACTCTTATTTAAGGCTTTGAAGGCCTTCGGTTTGGGGTGTTATCCTAAGTTTCTAGACAATGGCATGTATTATTGGGGACAGGGGAAGTAAGAGGATTGATAGTGAGGCAAGGACCGCAGTAGGTGTGCTTGGGGCTTTGCTAGTGTATCATTGTTTTATGTGGTTAGAGGAGTTGGGGGGAAGGGTAATTGTTGAGTGGTATGCGAGGCGTAGGTAGAAGAAGAGGCTGAGCAGTGATAGCATGGCAATTGCCATGGCTGCTGGTGTTATTTCCTGTTTAGTTAGTTCTTGGATGATAAGTCACTTTGGTATAAAGCCTGTTAATGGGGGGAGGCCTGCTAGGGATAAAAGTACTAGTATTAGGGTGGCGTTTAGCACTGGGGTTTTTGTTCATGAGGTTGTGATCATGGATAGGTTAAGGGCTTTGATTTTGTTAAGGGCTAGGAATACGGCTGATGTTATGATTGTGTATGGGTAGAAGGTAAGTAAGGCCAATTTGGGGCTGTAAACTAGGATGATGGCGATTCAGCCTAAGTGGGAGATGGACGAGAAGGCTAGGATTTTGCGTGTTTGTGTTTGGTTCAGTCCTATTCAGCCTCCTAGTGCTGTTGAGGCTAGGGCCATGGCGGTGAGTAGAGCTGGGTCGAGGGATTTGGATGTTAGTAGGAGCAGGGTTAGTGGGGGGAATTTTATGAGGGTCGAGAGTAGCAGGGCTGTTATTAGTGGCGATCCTTGTAGTACTTCTGGGAATCAGAAGTGAAATGGCACTAGGCCCAGTTTAATAGCGATTGCTGCTGTCAGTAGTAGACAGGAGGTTGGGTGGTTTATTTGTGTGATGTCTCATTGGCCGGTGACTCAGGCATTGGTTATGCTAGAGAATAGGACCAGGGCGGAAGCAGCTGCTTGGGTTAGGAAGTATTTCGTTGCGGCTTCTACTGCTCGTGGGTGGTGGGATTTGGCAATTAGGGGAATGATGGCTAGTGCGTTGATCTCCAGTCCTGTCCAGGCCAGAACTCAGTGGTTGCTGGAAATTGTGATTGTGGTGCCCAAGATGAGGCTGAAGGTTATGATTGGGGTCGCGTAAGGGTTCATTAGTAGAGGAGGGGGTTAAACCATCATTTTCGGGGTATGGGCCCGATAGCTTGATTAGCTGACTCTACTAGAAAATAATATAAGGGAAGTATGGAGAATTTTGATTTCTCTTGTGTGGGTTCAATTCCTACTTTTCTAAGGTCAACAGGAAATGAGAGGGCTGTTATACCTCTATGTTCACTTTATCATAGTGACCCTTTGTAGTTCAGGCACATTTCCTTATGTAAGGAGGTAGGCCTGCATAGCAGATAGGTATGCTGATGTGTCAGAGGCACAGAGCTAGTGTGAGGGGTAGGAAGTTTTTTCATAGTAGGTGCATTAGTTGGTCATATCGGAATCGTGGGTATGAAGCTCGGACCCATAAGAAACCAGAAGATAGTAGGAGGACTTTTGTGGCTAGGATGACGGGGAATAGTTCTGTGGGTGGCCCTAGGGCGCTTGGGTTTAGGAATATGATGGCTGTAAGTGTATTTATTAGCATAATGTTCGCATATTCAGCTAGGAAGAATAAGGCGAAGGGTCCTGCGGCGTATTCAACGTTAAACCCTGAGACTAGCTCAGATTCGCCCTCTGTGAGGTCAAAAGGAGCTCGGTTTGTCTCTGCTAGGGTGGATACGTATCATATTATTGCTAGGGGTCATGAGGAGAAAATGAAGTATAGAGGCTCCTGTACGACGGCAAAGGAGCTGAGTGTGTAGCTTCCGCTTAGTATGATTATTGATAGCAGGATTATGGCCAGTGTCACTTCGTATGAAATGGTCTGTGCTACTGCCCGTAGGGCTCCGATTAGTGCGTATTTTGAGTTCGAGGCTCAGCCTGATCATAGGACTGAGTAGACGGCTAGGCTTGACATGGCTATTAGGAAGAGAACTCCGAGGTTTAGATCTGCTAGGGGAAATGGGAGTGGTAGTGGTGCTCAAGTGGTGAGGGCTAGGACAAGGGCTAGTATTGGTATCAGAATGAATAGAAGTGGGGAAGAGGTAGAGGGTCGGATGGGCTCTTTGGTAAATAGTTTCAGTCCGTCCGCAAATGGTTGAAGTAGGCCAAAAGGCCCGACAACGTTAGGGCCTTTGCGGGATTGTATGTAGCTTAGGATTTTCCGTTCTACTAGGGTTAGGAAGGCTACGGCAATCAGGATTGGGATGATGTATAGGAGGGATATAACGAGGCAGCTTAGTGTTGTTATTTGAATCATGGGTGAAGCTAGGGAGAGGATTTGAACCTCTGGGGAAAGGGCTTAAGCCTTCTGCACTTGCCGGGCTCTGCCACTCTAGCTGGTCCTTTTCTAGGATTGAAAGTGGTGGGGGAAGGCCCTCTTCACGGTTTAGTTGGTTTCATTGCTTAGAGGGGGGGGGCGTGCTTGTGGTATTGGCCCCACTTTCCCGGTCCTTTCGTACTGGGGAGAGTGTGTCATAGATAGAAACCGACCTGGATTGCTCCGGTCTGAACTCAGATCACGTAGGACTGTTAATCGTTGAACAAACGAACCCTTAATAGCGGCTGCACCATTAGGATGTCCTGATCCAACATCGAGGTCGTAAACCCCCCTGTCGATATGGGCTCTTGAGGGGGATTGCGCTGTTATCCCTGGGGTAGCTTGGTCCATTAATCAATTATATTGGGTCTGGTCACTGTTAGCACTTTGAGGGGTAGCTCTAGGTAAAGAGGTATGGTCTTGTTTTTGGAGGATTTGTTCTCCTCCAAGGTCGCCCCAACCGAAAAATATCGACCAGGCTCTGCGATGGTAGTGGCCCCAGTGGGGTTGATTGAGGATTCGCGGTGGTCGTTGATTTTTAAGTTCCACAGGGTCTTCTCGTCTTATGTTCACATCCCCGCTTTTGCACGGGGAGATCAATTTCACTGATTATCTGTGAGAGACAGTTAAGACCTCGTTTAGCCATTCATACAAGTCTCGATTTATGGGACAATTGATTGCGCTACCTTTGCACGGTTAGGATACCGCGGCCGTTAAACCTAAGTCACCGGGCAGGCATCACCTTCAATACTTGTTTAATTTGCTGAAGGCTATGTTTTTGGTAAACAGTCGGGCCTTATTAATTTGCCGAGTTCCTTTCACAGATTTTAATCGCTCTTATAGGCGCTCCTGAGTCGGGTTAACAGGGTTAGTTAATACGTGGTCTTGTAGGGGTTTTTGTATCTGTCTAGGTCTGTTAATAATGTTTCTATGTAAGCTTGCGCCGTTAGAGGGGTGTGGCCCTGAGTTACTTATTTTAGCATTAATTCTCCTATATTCATAGGTTGACCTGTTTGTGATAAGGGAATCATCTTATTTTGGTATTTTTAGGTGGTGGAGCTTTGACGCACTCTTTTTTGATGGCTGCTTTAGGGCCCACGGTAGGATCAGTAGTAAGAATTATCCGCTAGTCGAGGTTGTGTCCTTTTTTAATGGAGCTGTCCCTCCATTAAATAGCTCTTAATCATCTCATTAGGGTTCAGGATGTCCGGTAGGGAGGATTAAGGGGGAACTTAGATTCGTTTCACAGGTAACCAGCTATCACCCAGCTCGGTTGGCTTTTCACCTCTACTGACAAGTCATCCCACTCTTTTGCAACAGAGACGGGTTCGCTCTCTTTAACTGCTTGAAAGTAGCTCGCTTGGGTTTCGGGGGGGCAAACTTTAGTTCACTTTGCTTGGTTGTTCTCGCTAAACCATGATGCAAAAGGTACAAGGGTTGATCTTTGCTGTCTGTCGCTTTGATTGTTTCACTGCTATTTCATCTTTCCCTTACGGTACTGGGGTCTCTATCGCGTCTAAGTGTCTTTTCTATCGCCTATACTAAGACTGTAAAATGCTTTAGTTTAATTAGTTTAGTAAATTCTTTAGTTTTGGTGTACTATTTGTGTGGTTGAGCTAGAGGGGGGGCTTCAAGACGATCCGGTCTAGTAGATATCTTTCAGGTGTAAGCTGAGTGCTTTGGTGTTATAGCTACGTCTTGATATTCTAAGTACACCTTCCGGTACACTTACCTTGTTACGACTTACCTCATCTTCAGCGTATTTATGGTATTAGTTATGTGGGATGTGGCTTTTGAGGAGGGTGACGGGCGGTATGTACGTGCCCCAGGGCCGGCTTAAAGTAGGCTCTATTGTCCCACTTTACTGCTAAATCCGCCTTCCAGAAGTGGTTTCACGCTTCTTTCCGTGTGCCCTATGAATGGGGAATGTAGCCCATTTCTTCCACTCCATAGGCTATACCTTGACCTGTCTTATTAGCGGGGTGCTATTGTGTCCACTGTTGTGCTCTCATTCGAGGTGGGCTGGCGACGGCGGTATGTAGGCTGTGTTGGCAAGGGGTGGTTGGGTTAATCGGGGATTATCGATTGTAGAACAGGCTCCTCTAGGTGGGTTTGGGGCACCGCCAAGTCCTTAGAGTTTTAAGCGTTTGTGCTCGTAGTTCTCTGGCGGATACTTCGGTAAAGTAAGTATCAAGATTTAGGGCCAGGCATAGTGGGGTATCTAATCCCAGTTTGGGCCCTGGCTTTCGTGGGTTTAAATCAGTCGTTAGTTCCTAAGATCATCTTAATGGTGTGTTTAGGTGCATCTTGGGCTTATGACAGCTCAGTTGCATTTTGATCTTAGTTAGCTAGGATAGGCATTTTACCACTCTTTACGCCGTGTCAATAGGACGGTTGATTTGGGTTTCTTGTATGACCGCGGTGGCTGGCACAAGATTTACCAACCCTTGAAGTTAGGCTGTTGCTATAACTAAGTCAAGTTTGCACTCATTGCTTAATGTTAATTACTGCTGAATACCCGTGGGGGCGTGGCTTAGCGAGGCGTCTTGGGCTACTACTTGGGTGTGCCTGATACCCGCTCCTCAAGGCCTGTATGGGGGTAGGTGGTCGAGGGCGTTTACACTGGGGCGCGGATACTTGCATGTATATATTTAGCAAAAACCAACCGTAAGGTTAGGACTAAGTCTTTTGTCCGCAGGCATGTTTTATGCCATCTTGGCAACTTCAGTGCCATGCTTTGTGTTAAGCTATGTGGACGGGGGTGTGGTTAGCTGATAGTTGAGTGGTGAGTGAGAGTGAAGTATATGAAATTATTGCTTGTGTTTACTATTTTTAGTACTGGAGTTTCTCTAATAAGTTTAAGTTATTTTGTATGTGTTTGTGTGTATATATACATCGTTCCGATGATGTCATGGAAGGGATGATTAATGGAGTTTTAGAGGTAGTTTGCTGGGATTGGGCGATGAAGGTTTATGCTACATGGTGGTTAGCGAAAGTTTACTGGTTTAGTTTGTGAAGCGCAGGGGTTGCGCTTAATGATTTGTTGTTTTGTGCTATGTCCAACGAGCATTCATCCAATAGCCCCATTTAACCCGGAGGGTGGAGGTAACATTAACTGAATGTGGTCAAAGTGCATCAGTGTCAGGATGATTCCCCATATACGCCAACCGTCTCATCGAGGGACCCTTGAAATATAGGATAGGCCGTGAGGCAGGTGTGTCCAGGCTTAGATTGTGGGACCCCCGAGATCACTGGGAATAGCCACCTGTGAGGTAACCCCGGAAAAAATAAGAGGAACCAGAGGCGCCAAAAAGCTGGAACATGCCGCGATTACGCATTGAGAAGGTGAAAGTACTCACAGATGCCACTTTGAAGGGCAAGGAGGGGTGAGTGAACCCAATGGATGGCCCTGACCGAGGAACCAGAGGCGCAAAAATGTGAGGAGGGCGAGGGGTTTAGGGGGAACGTATGGGCCTGAAGCTAGTCATACCGGACATTATGTGCAACGGGTTGCTGATTTCACGTGAGGAGTACGATTAATAAATCCGTCTGATACGAACTGCATGAGATATGTGGTGGAGAGTTGTTGTTGGAGCATGTCCTGTGAGCATTCATTAAAATGGGGTCTTGTTATGCGCTTGAGTGGAGTTGTATTGGGTGTTGTGGGGTATGGTCCTAGAACATTCATGCCGGGTGGTTTGGTAGGAGTGTGTTTAAGGGTTTAATGGCCGTGTACATGTATGGGTTTAGCACCTGCTTATAAGATAGTCCGTATATAATGTATATTACTGGTACTATAGTATGTATGTATATGGGGTATATAAATTTATGCACGAATATGCATAACCAAATACCCCCGCCTCGGGGGGGGAGGGAGGGGGGGTTAAGCATAATGGCATAGATGGGGTAGAATTATTGGGGGCTTGCGGTTAGTTCCTGTAGTTGAGAACAATGGCGGCTTTTCGAGCCGCAGGCCTCGGGTAGTGTCCGGGCAGGAATAATGACTTATTTTATGTTTTTTTTAGGGATTTGCTTTGCGGTGGGTGTTTTGGGTGTGGCGTCGAATCCTTCGCCGTATTATGGGGTTGTTGGTTTGGTGTTAGCGTCTGTGGCGGGGTGCGGGTGGTTGCTGGGCCTTGGGGTTTCGTTCGTGGCTTTAGTGCTGTTTATGGTGTATTTGGGGGGTATGCTGGTGGTGTTTGTTTATTCAGTAGCTTTAGCAGCGGAGCCTTTCCCTGGGGCTTGGGGGGATTGACGGGTGATTGGATGTGCAGTAGCGTTTGTGGCAATTGTTTTTGGGGGGTTGGTGTTTGGGGGTTTATGGGGGCTTGGAAGTTCGGGGTTTCTACTGTGAATAATGTTGGGGTGTTTGTTGTTCGGTCGGATTTTAGTGGAGTTTCCATGTTTTATTCACATGGGGCAGGGATGTTTTTAGTGGCGGGTTGGGGGCTGTTGTTGACTTTGTTTGTTGTATTGGAGCTTGTGCGGGGGTTGTCACGGGGTGCTATTCGGGCGGTTTAGGGATTAGGGTCAGAGAATAGTTTATTGAAAATGCCAGCTTTGGGAGCTGGAGATAAAGGTTTGAGTCCTTTTTTTCTGAGTTTGGGGTACTCTAAGAAGTGGTAAGTCTTCAATCTTTGGTTTACAAGACCAATGTTTTTATAAACTATTAGAGTATTTAGCAGTTGAGTATTTTGTTTTCTAGGGCGCTTGCGGCGGGGAGGAGAAATAGGAGGATAGTGAAGTAGGCGATTGAAGCGAGTTGGCCGATGATGATGAATGGGTGTTCGACGGGTTGGCTTCCTACTCATGTTAGGACGAGGAGGTCGGCGACTAGTACTCAGAATAGGAGCTGGGAGAGTGGTCGGAATGTTATTGCTCGTTGTTTTGATTTGTGCAGGAATGGGATTAGGAATAGGATCAGTACGGAGGCGGCCAGTGCTAATACGCCTCCTAGTTTATTTGGGATTGAACGTAGGATGGCGTAGGCGAATAGGAAGTATCATTCTGGCTTGATGTGTGGTGGGGTTACTAGCGGGTTTGCTGGGGTGAAGTTTTCTGGGTCTCCCAGGAGGTTAACCGCTCATGCTTCTTTCTTATGAGACGTTAGTAAACCAATTACATAGCCTTGTCAAGACTAAATCACAGGTAAAAATCCTGTACATCTCATGTGGCCAACCACTCCCAACTAGGATTCCAAGACGCCTCATCACCCATCATAGAAGAACTCGTTGAATTCCACGACCACGCCCTAATCGTTGCCCTAGCTATCTGCAGCCTAGTTCTCTACCTTTTAGCCCACATACTAACAGAAAAACTCTCGTCCAATGCTGTAGACGCCCAAGAAGTAGAGCTGATCTGGACAATCCTACCTGCTATCGTCCTGGTACTCCTCGCCCTCCCATCCCTACAAATCCTCTACATAATGGACGAAATCGATGAACCAGACCTCACCCTAAAAGCCATCGGCCACCAATGATACTGAAGCTACGAATACACAGACTTCAAAGACCTATCATTCGACTCCTACATAGTGCCCACCCCAGACTTACCCAACGGCCACTTCCGACTGCTAGAAGTTGACCACCGCGTAGTTATCCCAATAGAATCCCCCATCCGCGTGATCATTACTGCAGGAGACGTACTCCACTCCTGAGCAGTCCCAACGCTCGGAGTTAAAACAGACGCAATCCCAGGCCGACTAAACCAAACTTCATTCATTACCACCCGGCCTGGGATTTTTTACGGACAATGCTCAGAAATTTGCGGGGCTAATCACAGCTACATACCCATTGTAGTAGAATCAACCCCACTCCCACATTTCGAGGCCTGATCGTCCCTTCTATCATCATCCTAATCATTAAGAAGCTATGCAACAGCACTAGCCTTTTAAGCTAGCCAAAGAGGGACTTCCCCCTCCTTAATGATATGCCACAGCTTAACCCCGCACCATGATTTTCAATCATAATTATAACCTGATTAACCCTAGCACTCCTCATCCAACCAAAACTACTAGCCTTCACCACAACCAACCCCCCATCAAATAAGACCTCCCTCACTACCAAACCCACACCATGATCCTGACCATGAACCTAAGCTTCTTTGACCAATTTTCCAGCCCCAATCTATTCGGCATCCCCTTAATCCTACTATCCCTACTCTTCCCAGCCCTACTATTCCCGTCCCCAAACAACCGATGAATCAACAACCGCCTTTCTACTATCCAAACATGACTCCTTCACCTAATCACAAAACAACTAATAGTCCCACTCAACAAAAATGGCCACAAATGAGCCATAATATTTACATCCCTAATAATCATACTTCTTACAATCAACCTTCTAGGCCTCCTTCCATATACATTCACCCCAACCACCCAACTATCTATGAACATAGCCCTAGCCTTCCCACTATGGCTCGCCACACTACTAACAGTCATGTTTAACCATGTACGTGCCCCAGGGCCGGCTTAAAGTAGGCTCTATTGTCCCACTTTACTGCTAAATCCGCCTTCCAGAAGTGGTTTCACGCTTCTTTCCGTGTGCCCTATGAATAGGGAATGTAGCCCATTTCTTCCACTCCATAGGCTATACCTTGACCTGTCTTATTAGCGGGGTGCTATTGTGTCCACTGTTGTGCTCTCATTCGAGGTGGGCTGGCGACGGTGGTATGTAGGCTGTGTTGGCAAGGGGTGGTTGGGTTAATCGGGGATTATCGATTGTAGAACAGGCTCCTCTAGGTGGGTTTGGGGCACCGCCAAGTCCTTAGAGTTTTAAGCGTTTGTGCTCGTAGTTCTCTGGCGGATACTTCGGTAAAGTAAGTATCAAGATTTAGGGCCAGGCATAGTGGGGTATCTAATCCCAGTTTGGGCCCTGGCTTTCGTGGGTTTAAATCAGTCGTTAGTTCCTAAGATCATCTTAATGGTGTGTTTAGGTGCATCTTGGGCTTATGACAGCTCAGTTGCATTTTGATCTTAGTTAGCTAGGATAGGCATTTTACCACTCTTTACGCCGTGTCAATAGGACGGTTGATTTGGGTTTCTTGTATGACCGCGGTGGCTGGCACAAGATTTACCAACCCTTGAAGTTAGGCTGTTGCTATAACTAAGTCAAGTTTGCACTCATTGCTTAATGTTAATTACTGCTGAATACCCGTGGGGGCGTGGCTTAGCGAGGCGTCTTGGGCTACTACTTGGGTGTGCCTGATACCCGCTCCTCAAGGCCTGTATGGGGGTAGGTGGTCGAGGGCGTTTACACTGGGGCGCGGATACTTGCATGTATATATTTAGCAAAAACCAACCGTAAGGTTAGGACTAAGTCTTTTGTCCGCAGGCATGTTTTATGCCATCTTGGCAACTTCAGTGCCATGCTTTGTGTTAAGCTATGTGGACGGGGGTGTGGTTAGCTGATAGTTGAGTGGTGAGTGAGAGTGAAGTATATGAAATTATTGCTTGTGTTTACTATTTTTAGTACTGGAGTTTCTCTAAGTCCTAGGACTAGGAGGAAATGGTGTTTCATAGTGTGTAGGCGTCGGGATAGTCCGAGTATCGTCGGGGTATTCCTGCTAGGCCTAGGAAGTGCTGGGGGAAGAACGTTAGGTTTACTCCTGTAAATATTACCCCGAAGTGGGCTTTTGCTCATGTTTGGTGTAGGGTAAACCCAGTGAGTAGTGGGAATCAGTGAGTAAATCCTGCTAGAATGGCAAAGACGGCGCCTATGGATAGGACGTAGTGGAAGTGGGCAACTACGTAGTACGTGTCGTGCAGGGCGATGTCTAGGGAAGAGTTTGCAAGAACGATTCCTGTTAATCCTCCGATGGTAAATAGGAAGATAAATCCTAGAGCTCATAGTATTGGGGGGGTCTCATTTGATTGTTCCTCCGTGCAGGGTGGCTAGTCAGCTAAATACTTTGATTCCGGTAGGGATGGCAATGATTATAGTGGCTGATGTAAAGTAGGCTCGGGTATCAACGTCTATTCCTACTGTAAACATGTGGTGAGCTCAGACGATGAATCCTAGGAAGCCGATGGATAGTATGGCTCAGACTATTCCCATGTAGCCGAAGGGCTCCTTTTTGCCTGAGTAGTACGTGACTACGTGTGAGATGATTCCGAACCCCGGTAGGATCAGAATATAGACTTCTGGGTGTCCGAAGAATCAGAATAGGTGTTGGTACAGGATTGGGTCTCCTCCTCCAGCGGGGTCGAAGAATGTGGTGTTTAGGTTTCGATCAGTTAGTAATATTGTAATACCGGCGGCGAGTACGGGGAGTGATAGAAGGAGTAGGATGGCGGTAATTAGTACGGATCAGACAAATAGTGGGGTTTGGTATTGTGAGAGTGCGGGGGGTTTTATGTTGATGGCTGTGGTGATAAAGTTGATGGCCCCAAGGATGGAGGAGATACCGGCTAAGTGGAGTGAGAAGATAGCCAGGTCTACTGAAGCTCCGGCGTGGGCAAGGTCACCTGCTAGGGGAGGGTAGACAGTTCAGCCTGTGCCGGCGCCAGCTTCTACAGTGGATGAGGCTAGTAGGAGGAGGAATGATGGGGGGAGGAGTCAAAAGCTTATGTTGTTTATTCGCGGGAATGCTATGTCGGGGGCACCGATTATGAGGGAGACTAATCAGTTGCCGAATCCTCCGATCATGATGGGTATGACTATAAAGAAGCTTATTACAAAGGCGTGAGCGGTAACGATTACATTGTAAATTTGGTCGTCGCCTAGGAGAGTTCCTGGTTGTCCTAGTTCTGCGCGGATTAATAGGCTGAGTGCGGTGCCGACTATTCCTGCTCATGCCCCGAAGATGAGGTACAGGGTGCCAATATCCTTATGGTTAGTGGAAAATAGTCATCGGTTGATGAAGGTGACGGGTAAGATGGCTGAGTGTTGAAGCGTTAGGCTGTAGTCCTTTTTACAGAGGTTTAATTCCTCTTCTTATCGGCTCTGTAGTGAAATTCATGTTGAGTTGCAAGCTCATCGATGCGCACTAGGGTGCGTCAGGGTCTTTGTAGGCAGAAGCCAATTGGTTTAGGCATTTAGCTGTTAACTAGAGTTTTGTGGGATCGAAGCCCATCTGTCTAGGGAGGCTTTAGCTTAATTAAAGCGTCTGACTTGCATTCAGAAGATACAGGTTAATATTCTGTAAGTCTTAATGTGCAGAAACTAAGAGGGTTTAACTCTTATTTAAGGCTTTGAAGGCCTTCGGTTTGGGGTGTTATCCTAAGTTTCTAGACAATGGCATGTATTATTGGGGACAGGGGAAGTAAGAGGATTGATAGTGAGGCAAGGACCGCAGTAGGTGTGCTTGGGGCTTTGCTAGTGTATCATTGTTTTATGTGGTTAAAGGAGTTGGGGGGAAGGGTAATTGTTGAGTGGTATGCGAGGCGTAGGTAGAAGAAGAGGCTGAGCAGTGATAGCATGGCAATTGCCATGGCTGCTGGTGTTATTTCCTGTTTAGTTAGTTCTTGGATGATAAGTCACTTTGGTATAAAGCCTGTTAATGGGGGGAGGCCTGCTAGGGATAAAAGTACTAGTATTAGGGTGGCGTTTAGCACTGGGGTTTTTGTTCATGAGGTTGTGATCATGGATAGGTTAAGGGCTTTGATTTTGTTAAGGGCTAGGAATACGGCTGATGTTATGATTGTGTATAGGTAGAAGGTAAGTAAGGCCAATTTGGGGCTGTAAACTAGGATGATGGCGATTCAGCCTAAGTGGGAGATGGACGAGAAGGCTAGGATTTTGCGTGTTTGTGTTTGGTTCCGTCCTATTCAGCCTCCTAGTGCTGTTGAGGCTAGGGCCATGGCGGTGAGTAGAGCTGGGTCGAGGGATTTGGATGTTAGTAGGAGCAGGGTTAGTGGGGGGAATTTTATGAGGGTCGAGAGTAGCAGGGCTGTTATTAGTGGCGATCCTTGTAGTACTTCTGGGAATCAGAAGTGAAATGGCACTAGGCCCAGTTTAATAGCGATTGCTGCTGTCAGTAGTAGACAGGAGGTTGGGTGGTTTATTTGTGTGATGTCTCATTGGCCGGTGACTCAGGCATTGGTTATGCTAGAGAATAGGACCAGGGCGGAAGCAGCTGCTTGGGTTAGGAAGTATTTCGTTGCGGCTTCTACTGCTCGTGGGTGGTGGGATTTGGCAATTAGGGGAATGATGGCTAGTGCGTTGATCTCCAGTCCTGTCCAGGCCAGAACTCAGTGGTTGCTGGAAATTGTGATTGTGGTGCCCAAGATGAGGCTGAAGGTTATTATTGGGGCCGCGTAAGGGTTCATTAGTAGAGGAGGGGGTTAAACCATCATTTTCGGGGTATGGGCCCGATAGCTTGATTAGCTGACTCTACTAGAAAATAATATAAGGGAAGTATGGAGAATTTTGATTTCTCTTGTGTGGGTTCAATTCCTACTTTTCTAAGGTCAACAGGAAATGAGAGGGCTGTTATACCTCTATGTTCACTTTATCATAGTGACCCTTTGTAGTTCAGGCACATTTCCTTATGTAAGGAGGTAGGCCTGCATAGCAGATAGGTATGCTGATGTGTCAGAGGCACAGAGCTAGTGTGAGGGGTAGGAAGTTTTTTCATAGTAGGTGCATTAGTTGGTCATATCGGAATCGTGGGTATGAAGCTCGGACCCATAAGAAACCAGAAGATAGTAGGAGGACTTTTGTGGCTAGGATGACGGGGAATAGTTCTGTGGGTGGCCCTAGGGCGCTTGGGTTTAGGAATATGATGGCTGTAAGTGTATTTATTAGCATAATGTTCGCATATTCAGCTAGGAAGAATAAGGCGAAGGGTCCTGCGGCGTATTCAACGTTAAACCCTGAGACTAGCTCAGATTCACCCTCTGTGAGGTCAAAAGGAGCTCGGTTTGTCTCTGCTAGGGTGGATACGTATCATATTATTGCTAGGGGTCATGAGGAGAAAATGAAGTATAGAGGCTCCTGTGCGACGGCAAAGGAGCTGAGTGTGTAGCTTCCGCTTAGTATGATTATTGATAGCAGGATTATGGCCAGTGTCACTTCGTATGAAATGGTCTGTGCTACTGCCCGTAGGGCTCCGATTAGTGCGTATTTTGAGTTCGAGGCTCAGCCTGATCATAGGACTGAGTAGACGGCTAGGCTTGACATGGCTATTAGGAAGAGAACTCCGAGGTTTAGATCTGCTAGGGGAAATGGGAGTGGTAGTGGTGCTCAAGTGGTGAGGGCTAGGACAAGGGCTAGTATTGGTATCAGAATGAATAGAAGTGGGGAAGAGGTAGAGGGTCGGATGGGCTCTTTGGTAAATAGTTTCAGTCCGTCCGCAAATGGTTGAAGTAGGCCAAAAGGCCCGACAACGTTAGGGCCTTTGCGGGATTGTATGTAGCTTAGGATTTTCCGTTCTACTAGGGTTAGGAAGGCTACGGCAATCAGGATTGGGATGATGTATAGGAGGGATATAACGAGGCAGCTTAGTGTTGTTATTTGAATCATGGGTGAAGCTAGGGAGAGGATTTGAACCTCTGGGGAAAGGGCTTAAGCCTTCTGCACTTGCCGGGCTCTGCCACTCTAGCTGGTCCTTTTCTAGGATTGAAAGTGGTGGGGGAAGGCCCTCTTCACGGTTTAGTTGGTTTCATTGCTTAGAGGGGGGGGGCGTGCTTGTGGTATTGGCCCCACTTTCCCGGTCCTTTCGTACTGGGGAGAGTGTGTCATAGATAGAAACCGACCTGGATTGCTCCGGTCTGAACTCAGATCACGTAGGACTGTTAATCGTTGAACAAACGAACCCTTAATAGCGGCTGCACCATTAGGATGTCCTGATCCAACATCGAGGTCGTAAACCCCCCTGTCGATATGGGCTCTTGAGGGGGATTGCGCTGTTATCCCTGGGGTAGCTTGGTCCATTAATCAATTATATTGGGTCTGGTCACTGTTAGCACTTTGAGGGGTAGCTCTAGGTAAAGAGGTATGGTCTTGTTTTTGGAGGATTTGTTCTCCTCCAAGGTCGCCCCAACCGAAAAATATCGACCAGGCTCTGCGATGGTAGTGGCCCCAGTGGGGTTGATTGAGGATTCGCGGTGGTCGTTGATTTTTAAGTTCCACAGGGTCTTCTCGTCTTATGTTCACATCCCCGCTTTTGCACGGGGAGATCAATTTCACTGATTATCTGTGAGAGACAGTTAAGACCTCGTTTAGCCATTCATACAAGTCTCGATTTATGGGACAATTGATTGCGCTACCTTTGCACGGTTAGGATACCGCGGCCGTTAAACCTAAGTCACCGGGCAGGCATCACCTTCAATACTTGTTTAATTTGCTGAAGGCTATGTTTTTGGTAAACAGTCGGGCCTTATTAATTTGCCGAGTTCCTTTCACAGATTTTAATCGCTCTTATAGGCGCTCCTGAGTCGGGTTAACAGGGTTAGTTAATACGTGGTCTTGTAGGGGTTTTTGTATCTGTCTAGGTCTGTTAATAATGTTTCTATGTAAGCTTGCGCCGTTAGAGGGGTGTGGCCCTGAGTTACTTATTTTAGCATTAATTCTCCTATATTCATAGGTTGACCTGTTTGTGATAAGGGAATCATCTTATTTTGGTATTTTTAGGTGGTGGAGCTTTGACGCACTCTTTTTTGATGGCTGCTTTAGGGCCCACGGTAGGATCAGTAGTAAGAATTATCCGCTAGTCGAGGTTGTGTCCTTTTTTAATGGAGCTGTCCCTCCATTAAATAGCTCTTAATCATCTCATTAGGGTTCAGGATGTCCGGTAGGGAGGATTAAGGGGGAACTTAGATTCGTTTCACAGGTAACCAGCTATCACCCAGCTCGGTTGGCTTTTCACCTCTACTGACAAGTCATCCCACTCTTTTGCAACAGAGACGGGTTCGCTCTCTTTAACTGCTTGAAAGTAGCTCGCTTGGGTTTCGGGGGGGCAAACTTTAGTTCACTTTGCTTGGTTGTTCTCGCTAAACCATGATGCAAAAGGTACAAGGGTTGATCTTTGCTGTCTGTCGCTTTGATTGTTTCACTGCTATTTCATCTTTCCCTTACGGTACTGGGGTCTCTATCGCGTCTAAGTGTCTTTTCTATCGCCTATACTAAGACTGTAAAATGCTTTAGTTTAATTAGTTTAGTAAATTCTTTAGTTTTGGTGTACTATTTGTGTGGTTGAGCTAGAGGGGGGGCTTCAAGACGATCCGGTCTAGTAGATATCTTTCAGGTGTAAGCTGAGTGCTTTGGTGTTATAGCTACGTCTTGATATTCTAAGTACACCTTCCGGTACACTTACCTTGTTACGACTTACCTCATCTTCAGCGTATTTATGGTATTAGTTATGTGGGATGTGGCTTTTGAGGAGGGTGACGGGCGGTATGTACGTGCCCCAGGGCCGGCTTAAAGTAGGCTCTATTGTCCCACTTTACTGCTAAATCCGCCTTCCAGAAGTGGTTTCACGCTTCTTTCCGTGTGCCCTATGAATGGGGAATGTAGCCCATTTCTTCCACTCCATAGGCTATACCTTGACCTGTCTTATTAGCGGGGTGCTATTGTGTCCACTGTTGTGCTCTCATTCGAGGTGGGCTGGCGACGGCGGTATGTAGGCTGTGTTGGCAAGGGGTGGTTGGGTTAATCGGGGATTATCGATTGTAGAACAGGCTCCTCTAGGTGGGTTTGGGGCACCGCCAAGTCCTTAGAGTTTTAAGCGTTTGTGCTCGTAGTTCTCTGGCGGATACTTCGGTAAAGTAAGTATCAAGATTTAGGGCCAGGCATAGTGGGGTATCTAATCCCAGTTTGGGCCCTGGCTTTCGTGGGTTTAAATCAGTCGTTAGTTCCTAAGATCATCTTAATGGTGTGTTTAGGTGCATCTTGGGCTTATGACAGCTCAGTTGCATTTTGATCTTAGTTAGCTAGGATAGGCATTTTACCACTCTTTACGCCGTGTCAATAGGACGGTTGATTTGGGTTTCTTGTATGACCGCGGTGGCTGGCACAAGATTTACCAACCCTTGAAGTTAGGCTGTTGCTATAACTAAGTCAAGTTTGCACTCATTGCTTAATGTTAATTACTGCTGAATACCCGTGGGGGCGTGGCTTAGCGAGGCGTCTTGGGCTACTACTTGGGTGTGCCTGATACCCGCTCCTCAAGGCCTGTATGGGGGTAGGTGGTCGAGGGCGTTTACACTGGGGCGCGGATACTTGCATGTATATATTTAGCAAAAACCAACCGTAAGGTTAGGACTAAGTCTTTTGTCCGCAGGCATGTTTTATGCCATCTTGGCAACTTCAGTGCCATGCTTTGTGTTAAGCTATGTGGACGGGGGTGTGGTTAGCTGATAGTTGAGTGGTGAGTGAGAGTGAAGTATATGAAATTATTGCTTGTGTTTACTATTTTTAGTACTGGAGTTTCTCTAATAAGTTTAAGTTATTTTGTATGTGTTTGTGTGTATATGTACATCGTTCCGATGATGTCATGGAAGGGATGATTAATGGAGTTTTAGAGGTAGTTTGCTGGGATTGGGCGATGAAGGTTTATGCTACATGGTGGTTAGCGAAAGTTTACTGGTTTAGTTTGTGAAGCGCAGGGGTTGCGCTTAATGATTTGTTGTTTTGTGCTATGTCCAACGAGCATTCATCCAATAGCCCCATTTAACCCGGAGGGTGGAGGTAACATTAACTGAATGTGGTCAAAGTGCATCAGTGTCAGGATGATTCCCCATATACGCCAACCGTCTCATCGAGGGACCCTTGAAATATAGGATAGGCCGTGAGGCAGGTGTGTCCAGGCTTAGATTGTGGGACCCCCGAGATCACTGGGAATAGCCACCTGTGAGGTAACCCCGGAAAAAATAAGAGGAACCAGAGGCGCCAAAAAGCTGGAACATGCCGCGATTACGCATTGAGAAGGTGAAAGTACTCACAGATGCCACTTTGAAGGGCAAGGAGGGGTGAGTGAACCCAATGGATGGCCCTGACCGAGGAACCAGAGGCGCAAAAATGTGAGGAGGGCGAGGGGTTTAGGGGGAACGTATGGGCCTGAAGCTAGTCATACCGGACATTATGTGCAACGGGTTGCTGATTTCACGTGAGGAGTACGATTAATAAATCCGTCTGATACGAACTGCATGAGATATGTGGTGGAGAGTTGTTGTTGGAGCATGTCCTGTGAGCATTCATTAAAATGGGGTCTTGTTATGCGCTTGAGTGGAGTTGTATTGGGTGTTGTGGGGTATGGTCCTAGAACATTCATGCCGGGTGGTTTGGTAGGAGTGTGTTTAAGGGTTTAATGGCCGTGTACATGTATGGGTTTAGCACCTGCTTATAAGATAGTCCGTATATAATGTATATTACTGGTACTATAGTATGTATGTATATGGGGTATATAAATTTATGCACGAATATGCATAACCAAATACCCCCGCCTCGGGGGGGGAGGGAGGGGGGGTTAAGCATAATGGCATAGATGGGGTAGAATTATTGGGGGCTTGCGGTTAGTTCCTGTAGTTGAGAACAATGGCGGCTTTTCGAGCCGCAGGCCTCGGGTAGTGTCCGGGCAGGAATAATGACTTATTTTATGTTTTTTTTAGGGATTTGCTTTGCGGTGGGTGTTTTGGGTGTGGCGTCGAATCCTTCGCCGTATTATGGGGTTGTTGGTTTGGTGTTAGCGTCTGTGGCGGGGTGCGGGTGGTTGCTGGGCCTTGGGGTTTCGTTCGTGGCTTTAGTGCTGTTTATGGTGTATTTGGGGGGTATGCTGGTGGTGTTTGTTTATTCAGTAGCTTTAGCAGCGGAGCCTTTCCCTGGGGCTTGGGGGGATTGACGGGTGATTGGATGTGCAGTAGCGTTTGTGGCAATTGTTTTTGGGGGGTTGGTGTTTGGGGGTTTATGGGGGCTTGGAAGTTCGGGGTTTCTACTGTGAATAATGTTGGGGTGTTTGTTGTTCGGTCGGATTTTAGTGGAGTTTCCATGTTTTATTCACATGGGGCAGGGATGTTTTTAGTGGCGGGTTGGGGGCTGTTGTTGACTTTGTTTGTTGTATTGGAGCTTGTGCGGGGGTTGTCACGGGGTGCTATTCGGGCGGTTTAGGGATTAGGGTCAGAGAATAGTTTATTGAAAATGCCAGCTTTGGGAGCTGGAGATAAAGGTTTGAGTCCTTTTTTTCTGAGTTTGGGGTACTCTAAGAAGTGGTAAGTCTTCAATCTTTGGTTTACAAGACCAATGTTTTTATAAACTATTAGAGTATTTAGCAGTTGAGTATTTCGTTTTCTAGGGCGCTTGCGGCGGGGAGGAGAAATAGGAGGATAGTGAAGTAGGCGATTGAAGCGAGTTGGCCGATGATGATGAATGGGTGTTCGACGGGTTGGCTTCCTACTCATGTTAGGACGAGGAGGTCGGCGACTAGTACTCAGAATAGGAGCTGGGAGAGTGGTCGGAATGTTATTGCTCGTTGTTTTGATTTGTGCAGGAATGGGATTAGGAATAGGATCAGTACGGAGGCGGCCAGTGCTAATACGCCTCCTAGTTTATTTGGGATTGAACGTAGGATGGCGTAGGCGAATAGGAAGTATCATTCTGGCTTGATGTGTGGTGGGGTTACTAGCGGGTTTGCTGGGGTGAAGTTTTCTGGGTCTCCCAGGAGGTTAACCGCTCATGCTTCTTTCTTATGAGACGTTAGTAAACCAATTACATAGCCTTGTCAAGACTAAATCACAGGTAAAAATCCTGTACATCTCATGTGGCCAACCACTCCCAACTAGGATTCCAAGACGCCTCATCACCCATCATAGAAGAACTCGTTGAATTCCACGACCACGCCCTAATCGTTGCCCTAGCTATCTGCAGCCTAGTTCTCTACCTTTTAGCCCACATACTAACAGAAAAACTCTCGTCCAATGCTGTAGACGCCCAAGAAGTAGAGCTGATCTGGACAATCCTACCTGCTATCGTCCTGGTACTCCTCGCCCTCCCATCCCTACAAATCCTCTACATAATGGACGAAATCGATGAACCAGACCTCACCCTAAAAGCCATCGGCCACCAATGATACTGAAGCTACGAATACACAGACTTCAAAGACCTATCATTCGACTCCTACATAGTGCCCACCCCAGACTTACCCAACGGCCACTTCCGACTGCTAGAAGTTGACCACCGCGTAGTTATCCCAATAGAATCCCCCATCCGCGTGATCATTACTGCAGGAGACGTACTCCACTCCTGAGCAGTCCCAACGCTCGGAGTTAAAACAGACGCAATCCCAGGCCGACTAAACCAAACTTCATTCATTACCACCCGGCCTGGGATTTTTTACGGACAATGCTCAGAAATTTGCGGGGCTAATCACAGCTACATACCCATTGTAGTAGAATCAACCCCACTCCCACATTTCGAGGCCTGATCGTCCCTTCTATCATCATCCTAATCATTAAGAAGCTATGCAACAGCACTAGCCTTTTAAGCTAGCCAAAGAGGGACTTCCCCCTCCTTAATGATATGCCACAGCTTAACCCCGCACCATGATTTTCAATCATAATTATAACCTGATTAACCCTAGCACTCCTCATCCAACCAAAACTACTAGCCTTCACCACAACCAACCCCCCATCAAATAAGACCTCCCTCACTACCAAACCCACACCATGATCCTGACCATGAACCTAAGCTTCTTTGACCAATTTTCCAGCCCCAATCTATTCGGCATCCCCTTAATCCTACTATCCCTACTCTTCCCAGCCCTACTATTCCCGTCCCCAAACAACCGATGAATCAACAACCGCCTTTCTACTATCCAAACATGACTCCTTCACCTAATCACAAAACAACTAATAGTCCCACTCAACAAAAATGGCCACAAATGAGCCATAATATTTACATCCCTAATAATCATACTTCTTACAATCAACCTTCTAGGCCTCCTTCCATATACATTCACCCCAACCACCCAACTATCTATGAACATAGCCCTAGCCTTCCCACTATGGCTCGCCACACTACTAACAGTCATGTTTAACCATGTACGTGCCCCAGGGCCGGCTTAAAGTAGGCTCTATTGTCCCACTTTACTGCTAAATCCGCCTTCCAGAAGTGGTTTCACGCTTCTTTCCGTGTGCCCTATGAATAGGGAATGTAGCCCATTTCTTCCACTCCATAGGCTATACCTTGACCTGTCTTATTAGCGGGGTGCTATTGTGTCCACTGTTGTGCTCTCATTCGAGGTGGGCTGGCGACGGCGGTATGTAGGCTGTGTTGGCAAGGGGTGGTTGGGTTAATCGGGGATTATCGATTGTAGAACAGGCTCCTCTAGGTGGGTTTGGGGCACCGCCAAGTCCTTAGAGTTTTAAGCGTTTGTGCTCGTAGTTCTCTGGCGGATACTTCGGTAAAGTAAGTATCAAGATTTAGGGCCAGGCATAGTGGGGTATCTAATCCCAGTTTGGGCCCTGGCTTTCGTGGGTTTAAATCAGTCGTTAGTTCCTAAGATCATCTTAATGGTGTGTTTAGGTGCATCTTGGGCTTATGACAGCTCAGTTGCATTTTGATCTTAGTTAGCTAGGATAGGCATTTTACCACTCTTTACGCCGTGTCAATAGGACGGTTGATTTGGGTTTCTTGTATGACCGCGGTGGCTGGCACAAGATTTACCAACCCTTGAAGTTAGGCTGTTGCTATAACTAAGTCAAGTTTGCACTCATTGCTTAATGTTAATTACTGCTGAATACCCGTGGGGGCGTGGCTTAGCGAGGCGTCTTGGGCTACTACTTGGGTGTGCCTGATACCCGCTCCTCAAGGCCTGTATGGGGGTAGGTGGTCGAGGGCGTTTACACTGGGGCGCGGATACTTGCATGTATATATTTAGCAAAAACCAACCGTAAGGTTAGGACTAAGTCTTTTGTCCGCAGGCATGTTTTATGCCATCTTGGCAACTTCAGTGCCATGCTTTGTGTTAAGCTATGTGGACGGGGGTGTGGTTAGCTGATAGTTGAGTGGTGAGTGAGAGTGAAGTATATGAAATTATTGCTTGTGTTTACTATTTTTAGTACTGGAGTTTCTCTAAGTCCTAGGACTAGGAGGAAATGGTGTTTCATAGTGTGTAGGCGTCGGGATAGTCCGAGTATCGTCGGGGTATTCCTGCTAGGCCTAGGAAGTGCTGGGGGAAGAACGTTAGGTTTACTCCTGTAAATATTACCCCGAAGTGGGCTTTTGCTCATGTTTGGTGTAGGGTAAACCCAGTGAGTAGTGGGAATCAGTGAGTAAATCCTGCTAGAATGGCAAAGACGGCGCCTATGGATAGGACGTAGTGGAAGTGGGCAACTACGTAGTACGTGTCGTGCAGGGCGATGTCTAGGGAAGAGTTTGCAAGAACGATTCCTGTTAATCCTCCGATGGTAAATAGGAAGATAAATCCTAGAGCTCATAGTATTGGGGGGGTCTCATTTGATTGTTCCTCCGTGCAGGGTGGCTAGTCAGCTAAATACTTTGATTCCGGTAGGGATGGCAATGATTATAGTGGCTGATGTAAAGTAGGCTCGGGTATCAACGTCTATTCCTACTGTAAACATGTGGTGAGCTCAGACGATGAATCCTAGGAAGCCGATGGATAGTATGGCTCAGACTATTCCCATGTAGCCGAAGGGCTCCTTTTTGCCTGAGTAGTACGTGACTACGTGTGAGATGATTCCGAACCCCGGTAGGATCAGAATATAGACTTCTGGGTGTCCGAAGAATCAGAATAGGTGTTGGTACAGGATTGGGTCTCCTCCTCCAGCGGGGTCGAAGAATGTGGTGTTTAGGTTTCGATCAGTTAGTAATATTGTAATACCGGCGGCGAGTACGGGGAGTGATAGAAGGAGTAGGATGGCGGTAATTAGTACGGATCAGACAAATAGTGGGGTTTGGTATTGTGAGAGTGCGGGGGGTTTTATGTTGATGGCTGTGGTGATAAAGTTGATGGCCCCAAGGATGGAGGAGATACCGGCTAAGTGGAGTGAGAAGATAGCCAGGTCTACTGAAGCTCCGGCGTGGGCAAGGTCACCTGCTAGGGGAGGGTAGACAGTTCAGCCTGTGCCGGCGCCAGCTTCTACAGTGGATGAGGCTAGTAGGAGGAGGAATGATGGGGGGAGGAGTCAAAAGCTTATGTTGTTTATTCGCGGGAATGCTATGTCGGGGGCACCGATTATGAGGGAGACTAATCAGTTGCCGAATCCTCCGATCATGATGGGTATGACTATAAAGAAGCTTATTACAAAGGCGTGAGCGGTAACGATTACATTGTAAATTTGGTCGTCGCCTAGGAGAGTTCCTGGTTGTCCTAGTTCTGCGCGGATTAATAGGCTGAGTGCGGTGCCGACTATTCCTGCTCATGCCCCGAAGATGAGGTACAGGGTGCCAATATCCTTATGGTTAGTGGAAAATAGTCATCGGTTGATGAAGGTGACGGGTAAGATGGCTGAGTGTTGAAGCGTTAGGCTGTAGTCCTTTTTACAGAGGTTTAATTCCTCTTCTTATCGGCTCTGTAGTGAAATTCATGTTGAGTTGCAAGCTCATCGATGCGCACTAGGGTGCGTCAGGGTCTTTGTAGGCAGAAGCCAATTGGTTTAGGCATTTAGCTGTTAACTAGAGTTTTGTGGGATCGAAGCCCATCTGTCTAGGGAGGCTTTAGCTTAATTAAAGCGTCTGACTTGCATTCAGAAGATACAGGTTAATATTCTGTAAGTCTTAATGTGCAGAAACTAAGAGGGTTTAACTCTTATTTAAGGCTTTGAAGGCCTTCGGTTTGGGGTGTTATCCTAAGTTTCTAGACAATGGCATGTATTATTGGGGACAGGGGAAGTAAGAGGATTGATAGTGAGGCAAGGACCGCAGTAGGTGTGCTTGGGGCTTTGCTAGTGTATCATTGTTTTATGTGGTTAGAGGAGTTGGGGGGAAGGGTAATTGTTGAGTGGTATGCGAGGCGTAGGTAGAAGAAGAGGCTGAGCAGTGATAGCATGGCAATTGCCATGGCTGCTGGTGTTATTTCCTGTTTAGTTAGTTCTTGGATGATAAGTCACTTTGGTATAAAGCCTGTTAATGGGGGGAGGCCTGCTAGGGATAAAAGTACTAGTATTAGGGTGGCGTTTAGCACTGGGGTTTTTGTTCATGAGGTTGTGATCATGGATAGGTTAAGGGCTTTGATTTTGTTAAGGGCTAGGAATACGGCTGATGTTATGATTGTGTATAGGTAGAAGGTAAGTAAGGCCAATTTGGGGCTGTAAACTAGGATGATGGCGATTCAGCCTAAGTGGGAGATGGACGAGAAGGCTAGGATTTTGCGTGTTTGTGTTTGGTTCCGTCCTATTCAGCCTCCTAGTGCTGTTGAGGCTAGGGCCATGGCGGTGAGTAGAGCTGGGTCGAGGGATTTGGATGTTAGTAGGAGCAGGGTTAGTGGGGGGAATTTTATGAGGGTCGAGAGTAGCAGGGCTGTTATTAGTGGCGATCCTTGTAGTACTTCTGGGAATCAGAAGTGAAATGGCACTAGGCCCAGTTTAATAGCGATTGCTGCTGTCAGTAGTAGACAGGAGGTTGGGTGGTTTATTTGTGTGATGTCTCATTGGCCGGTGACTCAGGCATTGGTTATGCTAGAGAATAGGACCAGGGCGGAAGCAGCTGCTTGGGTTAGGAAGTATTTCGTTGCGGCTTCTACTGCTCGTGGGTGGTGGGATTTGGCAATTAGGGGAATGATGGCTAGTGCGTTGATCTCCAGTCCTGTCCAGGCCAGAACTCAGTGGTTGCTGGAAATTGTGATTGTGGTGCCCAAGATGAGGCTGAAGGTTATGATTGGGGCCGCGTAAGGGTTCATTAGTAGAGGAGGGGGTTAAACCATCATTTTCGGGGTATGGGCCCGATAGCTTGATTAGCTGACTCTACTAGAAAATAATATAAGGGAAGTATGGAGAATTTTGATTTCTCTTGTGTGGGTTCAATTCCTACTTTTCTAAGGTCAACAGGAAATGAGAGGGCTGTTATACCTCTATGTTCACTTTATCATAGTGACCCTTTGTAGTTCAGGCACATTTCCTTATGTAAGGAGGTAGGCCTGCATAGCAGATAGGTATGCTGATGTGTCAGAGGCACAGAGCTAGTGTGAGGGGTAGGAAGTTTTTTCATAGTAGGTGCATTAGTTGGTCATATCGGAATCGTGGGTATGAAGCTCGGACCCATAAGAAACCAGAAGATAGTAGGAGGACTTTTGTGGCTAGGATGACGGGGAATAGTTCTGTGGGTGGCCCTAGGGCGCTTGGGTTTAGGAATATGATGGCTGTAAGTGTATTTATTAGCATAATGTTCGCATATTCAGCTAGGAAGAATAAGGCGAAGGGTCCTGCGGCGTATTCAACGTTAAACCCTGAGACTAGCTCAGATTCACCCTCTGTGAGGTCAAAAGGAGCTCGGTTTGTCTCTGCTAGGGTGGATACGTATCATATTATTGCTAGGGGTCATGAGGAGAAAATGAAGTATAGAGGCTCCTGTGCGACGGCAAAGGAGCTGAGTGTGTAGCTTCCGCTTAGTATGATTATTGATAGCAGGATTATGGCCAGTGTCACTTCGTATGAAATGGTCTGTGCTACTGCCCGTAGGGCTCCGATTAGTGCGTATTTTGAGTTCGAGGCTCAGCCTGATCATAGGACTGAGTAGACGGCTAGGCTTGACATGGCTATTAGGAAGAGAACTCCGAGGTTTAGATCTGCTAGGGGAAATGGGAGTGGTAGTGGTGCTCAAGTGGTGAGGGCTAGGACAAGGGCTAGTATTGGTATCAGAATGAATAGAAGTGGGGAAGAGGTAGAGGGTCGGATGGGCTCTTTGGTAAATAGTTTCAGTCCGTCCGCAAATGGTTGAAGTAGGCCAAAAGGCCCGACAACGTTAGGGCCTTTGCGGGATTGTATGTAGCTTAGGATTTTCCGTTCTACTAGGGTTAGGAAGGCTACGGCAATCAGGATTGGGATGATGTATAGGAGGGATATAACGAGGCAGCTTAGTGTTGTTATTTGAATCATGGGTGAAGCTAGGGAGAGGATTTGAACCTCTGGGGAAAGGGCTTAAGCCTTCTGCACTTGCCGGGCTCTGCCACTCTAGCTGGTCCTTTTCTAGGATTGAAAGTGGTGGGGGAAGGCCCTCTTCACGGTTTAGTTGGTTTCATTGCTTAGAGGGGGGGGGCGTGCTTGTGGTATTGGCCCCACTTTCCCGGTCCTTTCGTACTGGGGAGAGTGTGTCATAGATAGAAACCGACCTGGATTGCTCCGGTCTGAACTCAGATCACGTAGGACTGTTAATCGTTGAACAAACGAACCCTTAATAGCGGCTGCACCATTAGGATGTCCTGATCCAACATCGAGGTCGTAAACCCCCCTGTCGATATGGGCTCTTGAGGGGGATTGCGCTGTTATCCCTGGGGTAGCTTGGTCCATTAATCAATTATATTGGGTCTGGTCACTGTTAGCACTTTGAGGGGTAGCTCTAGGTAAAGAGGTATGGTCTTGTTTTTGGAGGATTTGTTCTCCTCCAAGGTCGCCCCAACCGAAAAATATCGACCAGGCTCTGCGATGGTAGTGGCCCCAGTGGGGTTGATTGAGGATTCGCGGTGGTCGTTGATTTTTAAGTTCCACAGGGTCTTCTCGTCTTATGTTCACATCCCCGCTTTTGCACGGGGAGATCAATTTCACTGATTATCTGTGAGAGACAGTTAAGACCTCGTTTAGCCATTCATACAAGTCTCGATTTATGGGACAATTGATTGCGCTACCTTTGCACGGTTAGGATACCGCGGCCGTTAAACCTAAGTCACCGGGCAGGCATCACCTTCAATACTTGTTTAATTTGCTGAAGGCTATGTTTTTGGTAAACAGTCGGGCCTTATTAATTTGCCGAGTTCCTTTCACAGATTTTAATCGCTCTTATAGGCGCTCCTGAGTCGGGTTAACAGGGTTAGTTAATACGTGGTCTTGTAGGGGTTTTTGTATCTGTCTAGGTCTGTTAATAATGTTTCTATGTAAGCTTGCGCCGTTAGAGGGGTGTGGCCCTGAGTTACTTATTTTAGCATTAATTCTCCTATATTCATAGGTTGACCTGTTTGTGATAAGGGAATCATCTTATTTTGGTATTTTTAGGTGGTGGAGCTTTGACGCACTCTTTTTTGATGGCTGCTTTAGGGCCCACGGTAGGATCAGTAGTAAGAATTATCCGCTAGTCGAGGTTGTGTCCTTTTTTAATGGAGCTGTCCCTCCATTAAATAGCTCTTAATCATCTCATTAGGGTTCAGGATGTCCGGTAGGGAGGATTAAGGGGGAACTTAGATTCGTTTCACAGGTAACCAGCTATCACCCAGCTCGGTTGGCTTTTCACCTCTACTGACAAGTCATCCCACTCTTTTGCAACAGAGACGGGTTCGCTCTCTTTAACTGCTTGAAAGTAGCTCGCTTGGGTTTCGGGGGGGCAAACTTTAGTTCACTTTGCTTGGTTGTTCTCGCTAAACCATGATGCAAAAGGTACAAGGGTTGATCTTTGCTGTCTGTCGCTTTGATTGTTTCACTGCTATTTCATCTTTCCCTTACGGTACTGGGGTCTCTATCGCGTCTAAGTGTCTTTTCTATCGCCTATACTAAGACTGTAAAATGCTTTAGTTTAATTAGTTTAGTAAATTCTTTAGTTTTGGTGTACTATTTGTGTGGTTGAGCTAGAGGGGGGGCTTCAAGACGATCCGGTCTAGTAGATATCTTTCAGGTGTAAGCTGAGTGCTTTGGTGTTATAGCTACGTCTTGATATTCTAAGTACACCTTCCGGTACACTTACCTTGTTACGACTTACCTCATCTTCAGCGTATTTATGGTATTAGTTATGTGGGATGTGGCTTTTGAGGAGGGTGACGGGCGGTATGTACGTGCCCCAGGGCCGGCTTAAAGTAGGCTCTATTGTCCCACTTTACTGCTAAATCCGCCTTCCAGAAGTGGTTTCACGCTTCTTTCCGTGTGCCCTATGAATGGGGAATGTAGCCCATTTCTTCCACTCCATAGGCTATACCTTGACCTGTCTTATTAGCGGGGTGCTATTGTGTCCACTGTTGTGCTCTCATTCGAGGTGGGCTGGCGACGGCGGTATGTAGGCTGTGTTGGCAAGGGGTGGTTGGGTTAATCGGGGATTATCGATTGTAGAACAGGCTCCTCTAGGTGGGTTTGGGGCACCGCCAAGTCCTTAGAGTTTTAAGCGTTTGTGCTCGTAGTTCTCTGGCGGATACTTCGGTAAAGTAAGTATCAAGATTTAGGGCCAGGCATAGTGGGGTATCTAATCCCAGTTTGGGCCCTGGCTTTCGTGGGTTTAAATCAGTCGTTAGTTCCTAAGATCATCTTAATGGTGTGTTTAGGTGCATCTTGGGCTTATGACAGCTCAGTTGCATTTTGATCTTAGTTAGCTAGGATAGGCATTTTACCACTCTTTACGCCGTGTCAATAGGACGGTTGATTTGGGTTTCTTGTATGACCGCGGTGGCTGGCACAAGATTTACCAACCCTTGAAGTTAGGCTGTTGCTATAACTAAGTCAAGTTTGCACTCATTGCTTAATGTTAATTACTGCTGAATACCCGTGGGGGCGTGGCTTAGCGAGGCGTCTTGGGCTACTACTTGGGTGTGCCTGATACCCGCTCCTCAAGGCCTGTATGGGGGTAGGTGGTCGAGGGCGTTTACACTGGGGCGCGGATACTTGCATGTATATATTTAGCAAAAACCAACCGTAAGGTTAGGACTAAGTCTTTTGTCCGCAGGCATGTTTTATGCCATCTTGGCAACTTCAGTGCCATGCTTTGTGTTAAGCTATGTGGACGGGGGTGTGGTTAGCTGATAGTTGAGTGGTGAGTGAGAGTGAAGTATATGAAATTATTGCTTGTGTTTACTATTTTTAGTACTGGAGTTTCTCTAATAAGTTTAAGTTATTTTGTATGTGTTTGTGTGTATATGTACATCGTTCCGATGATGTCATGGAAGGGATGATTAATGGAGTTTTAGAGGTAGTTTGCTGGGATTGGGCGATGAAGGTTTATGCTACATGGTGGTTAGCGAAAGTTTACTGGTTTAGTTTGTGAAGCGCAGGGGTTGCGCTTAATGATTTGTTGTTTTGTGCTATGTCCAACGAGCATTCATCCAATAGCCCCATTTAACCCGGAGGGTGGAGGTAACATTAACTGAATGTGGTCAAAGTGCATCAGTGTCAGGATGATTCCCCATATACGCCAACCGTCTCATCGAGGGACCCTTGAAATATAGGATAGGCCGTGAGGCAGGTGTGTCCAGGCTTAGATTGTGGGACCCCCGAGATCACTGGGAATAGCCACCTGTGAGGTAACCCCGGAAAAAATAAGAGGAACCAGAGGCGCCAAAAAGCTGGAACATGCCGCGATTACGCATTGAGAAGGTGAAAGTACTCACAGATGCCACTTTGAAGGGCAAGGAGGGGTGAGTGAACCCAATGGATGGCCCTGACCGAGGAACCAGAGGCGCAAAAATGTGAGGAGGGCGAGGGGTTTAGGGGGAACGTATGGGCCTGAAGCTAGTCATACCGGACATTATGTGCAACGGGTTGCTGATTTCACGTGAGGAGTACGATTAATAAATCCGTCTGATACGAACTGCATGAGATATGTGGTGGAGAGTTGTTGTTGGAGCATGTCCTGTGAGCATTCATTAAAATGGGGTCTTGTTATGCGCTTGAGTGGAGTTGTATTGGGTGTTGTGGGGTATGGTCCTAGAACATTCATGCCGGGTGGTTTGGTAGGAGTGTGTTTAAGGGTTTAATGGCCGTGTACATGTATGGGTTTAGCACCTGCTTATAAGATAGTCCGTATATAATGTATATTACTGGTACTATAGTATGTATGTATATGGGGTATATAAATTTATGCACGAATATGCATAACCAAATACCCCCGCCTCGGGGGGGGAGGGGGGGGGGGGTTAAGCATAATGGCATAGATGGGGTAGAATTATTGGGGGCTTGCGGTTAGTTCCTGTAGTTGAGAACAATGGCGGCTTTTCGAGCCGCAGGCCTCGGGTAGTGTCCGGGCAGGAATAATGACTTATTTTATGTTTTTTTTAGGGATTTGCTTTGCGGTGGGTGTTTTGGGTGTGGCGTCGAATCCTTCGCCGTATTATGGGGTTGTTGGTTTGGTGTTAGCGTCTGTGGCGGGGTGCGGGTGGTTGCTGGGCCTTGGGGTTTCGTTCGTGGCTTTAGTGCTGTTTATGGTGTATTTGGGGGGTATGCTGGTGGTGTTTGTTTATTCAGTAGCTTTAGCAGCGGAGCCTTTCCCTGGGGCTTGGGGGGATTGACGGGTGATTGGATGTGCAGTAGCGTTTGTGGCAATTGTTTTTGGGGGGTTGGTGTTTGGGGGGTTTATGGGGGCTTGGAAGTTCGGGGTTTCTACTGTGAATAATGTTGGGGTGTTTGTTGTTCGGTCGGATTTTAGTGGAGTTTCCATGTTTTATTCACATGGGGCAGGGATGTTTTTAGTGGCGGGTTGGGGGCTGTTGTTGACTTTGTTTGTTGTATTGGAGCTTGTGCGGGGGTTGTCGCGGGGTGCTATTCGGGCGGTTTAGGGGTTAGGGTCAGAGAATAGTTTATTGAAAATGCCAGCTTTGGGAGCTGGAGATAAAGGTTTGAGTCCTTTTTTTCTGAGTTTGGGGTACTCTAAGAAGTGGTAAGTCTTCAATCTTTGGTTTACAAGACCAATGTTTTTATAAACTATTAGAGTATTTAGCAGTTGAGTATTTTGTTTTCTAGGGCGCTTGCGGCGGGGAGGAGAAATAGGAGGATAGTGAAGTAGGCGATTGAAGCGAGTTGGCCGATGATGATGAATGGGTGTTCGACGGGTTGGCTTCCTACTCATGTTAGGACGAGGAGGTCGGCGACTAGTACTCAGAATAGGAGCTGGGAGAGTGGTCGGAATGTTATTGCTCGTTGTTTTGATTTGTGCAGGAATGGGATTAGGAATAGGATCAGTACGGAGGCGGCCAGTGCTAATACGACTCCTAGTTTATTTGGGATTGAACGTAGGATGGCGTAGGCGAATAGGAAGTATCATTCTGGCTTGATGTGTGGTGGGGTTACTAGCGGGTTTGCTGGGGTGAAGTTTTCTGGGTCTCCCAGGAGGTTAACCGCTCATGCTTCTTTCTTATGAGACGTTAGTAAACCAATTACATAGCCTTGTCAAGACTAAATCACAGGTAAAAATCCTGTACATCTCATGTGGCCAACCACTCCCAACTAGGATTCCAAGACGCCTCATCACCCATCATAGAAGAACTCGTTGAATTCCACGACCACGCCCTAATCGTTGCCCTAGCTATCTGCAGCCTAGTTCTCTACCTTTTAGCCCACATACTAACAGAAAAACTCTCGTCCAATGCTGTAGACGCCCAAGAAGTAGAGCTGATCTGGACAATCCTACCTGCTATCGTCCTGGTACTCCTCGCCCTCCCATCCCTACAAATCCTCTACATAATGGACGAAATCGACGAACCAGACCTCACCCTAAAAGCCATCGGCCACCAATGATACTGAAGCTACGAATACACAGACTTCAAAGACCTATCATTCGACTCCTACATAGTGCCCACCCCAGACTTACCCAACGGCCACTTCCGACTGCTAGAAGTTGACCACCGCGTAGTTATCCCAATAGAATCCCCCATCCGCGTGATCATTACTGCAGGAGACGTACTCCACTCCTGAGCAGTCCCAACGCTCGGAGTTAAAACAGACGCAATCCCAGGCCGACTAAACCAAACTTCATTCATTACCACCCGGCCTGGGATTTTTTACGGACAATGCTCAGAAATTTGCGGGGCTAATCACAGCTACATACCCATTGTAGTAGAATCAACCCCACTCCCACATTTCGAGGCCTGATCGTCCCTTCTATCATCATCCTAATCATTAAGAAGCTATGCAACAGCACTAGCCTTTTAAGCTAGCCAAAGAGGGACTTCCCCCTCCTTAATGATATGCCACAGCTTAACCCCGCACCATGATTTTCAATCATAATTATAACCTGATTAACCCTAGCACTCCTCATCCAACCAAAACTACTAGCCTTCACCACAACCAACCCCCCATCAAATAAGACCTCCCTCACTACCAAACCCACACCATGATCCTGACCATGAACCTAAGCTTCTTTGACCAATTTTCCAGCCCCAATCTATTCGGCATCCCCTTAATCCTACTATCCCTACTCTTCCCAGCCCTACTATTCCCGTCCCCAAACAACCGATGAATCAACAACCGCCTTTCTACTATCCAAACATGACTCCTTCACCTAATCACAAAACAACTAATAGTCCCACTCAACAAAAATGGCCACAAATGAGCCATAATATTTACATCCCTAATAATCATACTTCTTACAATCAACCTTCTAGGCCTCCTTCCATATACATTCACCCCAACCACCCAACTATCTATGAACATAGCCCTAGCCTTCCCACTATGGCTCGCCACACTACTAACAGGCCTACGAAACCAACCATCAGCCTCTTTAGCCCACCTATTACCCGAAGGTACCCCTACACCCCTAATCCCCGCACTAATCCTGATCGAAACAACCAGCCTACTAATCCGCCCCCTAGCCCTCGGAGTCCGCCTTACAGCCAACCTTACAGCAGGACACTTACTCATCCAACTCATCTCTACAGCCTCCATTGCATTAATACCCACCCTTCCTGCAGTATCCATCCTAACAATAATCATCCTACTACTCCTAACCATCCTAGAAGTAGCAGTAGCCATAATCCAGGCCTACGTCTTCGTGCTCCTTCTAAGCCTATACTTACAAGAAAACATCTAATGGCACACCAAGCACACTCATACCACATAGTTGACCCAAGCCCTTGACCAATCTTCGGGGCAGCCGCCGCCCTACTCACAACCTCAGGATTAATCATGTGATTCCACTACAACTCATCCATACTACTAACCCTAGGCCTCATCTCAATACTCCTAGTAATACTCCAATGATGACGAGACATTGTACGAGAAAGCACCTTCCAAGGCCATCACACTCCCACAGTCCAAAAAGGCCTACGATACGGCATAATCCTTTTCATCACATCCGAAGCATTCTTCTTCTTAGGGTTCTTCTGAGCGTTCTTCCACTCGAGCCTGGCCCCAACCCCAGAACTAGGAGGCCAATGACCCCCAACAGGAATTAAACCACTCAACCCGATAGAAGTCCCCCTACTAAACACAGCCATCCTACTAGCCTCAGGCGTTACCGTAACGTGAGCCCATCACAGCATCACAGAAGGAAACCGAAAACACGCCATCCACGCCCTAACCCTAACGATCCTCCTGGGATTCTACTTCACAGCCCTACAAGCAATAGAATACCACGAAGCCCCATTCTCAATCGCCGATAGCGTCTACGGATCTACCTTCTTCGTTGCCACTGGATTCCACGGACTCCACGTAATCATCGGATCCTCCTTCCTGACCGTCTGCCTCTTCCGACTGATCAAGTTCCACTTTACATCAGACCACCACTTCGGATTCGAGGCAGCAGCCTGATACTGACACTTCGTAGACGTCATCTGACTATTCCTCTACATAACCATCTACTGATGAGGATCTTGCTCTTCTAGTATATTAATTACAATTGACTTCCAATCTCTAGAATCTGGTATAAACCCAGAGGAGAGCAATGAACGCACTCATGTTCATATTCGCCCTATCATCAATCCTAAGCGCCGCCCTAACCGCATTAAACTTCTGACTCGCCCAAATAAACCCCGACTCAGAGAAACTCTCACCGTACGAATGTGGATTCGACCCACTTGGATCTGCTCGATTACCATTCTCAGTCCGATTCTTCCTCAGTAGCCATCCTGTTCGTCCTATTCGACCTAGAAATCGCCCTCCTACTCCCCCTGCCATGAGCCGTCCAACTCCAATCCCCCCTAATGACCCTCACCTGAACTGTAGTGATCCTCCTTCTCCTAACACTCGGACTGGCCTACGAGTGAATTCAAGGGGGCCTAGAATGAGCAGAATAACAGAAAGTTAGTCTAACCAAAAAGATAGCTGGTTTCGACCCAGCAGATTACAGCCAACCCTGTAACTTTCTTATGTCGCCCCTACATTTAAGCTTCTACTCAGCCTTCATTTTCAGCGGACTAGGACTAGCCTTCCACCGAACCCACCTAGTATCCGCCCTACTATGCCTTGAAAGCATAATATTATCGATATTCGTAGGCCTATCAATATGATCCATCGAAAACCAAGTCTCCTCATTCACCATGGTACCAATTCTCATGCTAACCTTCTCAGCGTGTGAGGCGGGCACAGGCCTGGCCATCCTAGTAGCCTCCACCCGCACACATGGCTCCGACCATCTACACAACCTAAACCTCCTGCAATGCTAAAAATCATCCTACCCACAATCATACTTCTTCCAACAGCCCTGCTGTCTCCACCAAAATTTCTATGGACTAACACCACCTTATACAGCCTCCTAATCGCTGCCCTAAGCCTACAGTGATTAATCCCAACCTACTACCCCTACAAATTTTTATCCAACTGAACAGGAATTGACCAAATCTCATCCCCCCTCCTAGTACTATCCTGCTGACTACTCCCACTCATAATCATAGCAAGCCAAAACCACCTGCAACAAGAACCCCTACAACGCAAACGAATCTTTATCTCAACCTTAGTCGCAGTCCAGCCATTCATCCTACTAGCCTTTTCCACCACAGAACTAGCACTATTTTACATCTCATTTGAAGCAACCCTCATTCCCACCCTAATCTTAATCACCCGATGGGGGAACCAACCAGAACGCCTAAGCGCTGGCATCTACCTGCTATTCTACACGCCAGTAAGCTCTCTACCCCTGCTAATCACAATCATACACCTATACGTGAAAATTGGCACCCTGCACCTGCCAACCCTACAACTAACCCACCCAACCCTATCCACCTCATGGACAGGAATACTATCAGGTCTAGCACTGCTCATAGCATTCATAGTAAAAGCCCCACTATACGGCCTACACCTCTGACTGCCAAAAGCCCACGTAGAAGCACCCATCGCAGGCTCAATACTCCTCGCCGCCCTACTACTAAAGCTAGGAGGATACGGAATTATACGAGTCACTCTATTTATGGGCCCACTGTCCAACCTCCTGCACTACCCCTTCCTAACCCTGGCCCTATGAGGCGCCCTAATGACTAGCTCAATCTGCCTACGACAGACAGACCTAAAATCACTAATCGCTTATTCATCCGTTAGCCACATAGGCCTAGTTATCGCCGCAGGAATAATCCAAACCCACTGATCATTCTCAGGGGCAATGATCCTAATAATTTCCCATGGACTAACTTCCTCCATACTATTCTGCCTAGCCAACACAAACTATGAACGTACGCACAGCCGAATTCTACTACTCACACGAGGCCTACAACCTCTCCTACCACTCATAGCTACCTGATGATTGCTGGCCAATCTAACAAACATAGCCTTACCCCCAACAACAAACCTCATAGCAGAGCTAACCATTATAATCACCTTATTCAACTGATCTGCCTTCACGATCATCCTAACAGGAATCGCAACCCTACTAACCGCCTCCTACACCTTATTCATACTACTAATGACCCAACGAGGCTCAATCCCCTCCCACATCACATCTATGCAAAACTCAACCACGCGAGAACACCTGCTCATAACACTCCACATTATCCCAATATTCCTCCTAATCCTCAAACCCGAACTGATCTCCGGAATCCCCTCATGCAAGTATAGTTTAAACCAAACATTAGACTGTGATTCTAAGAATAGAAGTTCAAACCTTCTTACCTGCCGAGGGGAGGGTTTAACCAACAAGAGCTGCTAACTCTTACATCTGAGCCTAAAACCTCAGCCCCCTTACTTTTAAAGGATAACAGCAATCCACTGGTCTTAGGAACCACCCATCTTGGTGCAAATCCAAGTAAAAGTAGTGAACCCCACACTACTAATCAACTCCCTCACACTACTCACGCTGACAATCCTCCTAACCCCAATCATCCTGCCATTTCTATTTAAAAACTTTAAAAACACCCCACAAGCCACCACCCGCGCTGTTAAAACCGCATTCCTAATTAGCCTAGCCCCTACAACCGCATTCATCTACTCGGAATCTGTCACCTGCCACTGGGAGTGAAAATTCATTATAAACTTTAAAATCCCCCTGAGCCTAAAAATAGACCAATACTCAATAACATTTCTTCCAATCGCCCTATTTGTAACATGATCAATCCTACAATTCGCCATATGATACATGGCCTCAGAGCCATACGTAACAAAATTTTTCACCTACCTACTGACATTCCTAGTCGCCATACTCCTCCTAACAACCGCAAACAACATATTCCTCCTATTCGTAGGCTGGGAAGGAGTACGAATCATGTCCTTCCTTCTCATCGGCTGATGACAAGGCCGAGCAGATGCCAACACCGCCGCCCTACGAGCCGTAATCTACAACCGAATCGGAGACATCGGACTGATCCTGAGCATAGCATGACTAGCTTCAACATTCAACACCTGAGAGATCCAACAAGCCGTACACCCCCACCAAACCCCAATCCTCCCCCTCATAGGATTAATCCTCGCAGCCGCAGGAAAATCCGCCCAATTTGGACTCCACCCATGACTGCCCGCAGCAATAGAAGGCCCCACCCCAGTATCAGCCCTACTGCACTCCAGTACCATAGTAGTAGCCGGAATCTTCCTGCTCATCCGCATGCACCCCCTGCTAGCCACCAACCAGACAGCCCTAACTGCCTGCCTATGCCTAGGTGCTCTATCAACCCTATTCGCTGCCACATGCGCCCTAACCCAAAATGACATCAAAAAAATCATTGCTTTCTCAACATCCAGCCAACTAGGACTAATAATAGTCACTATCGGACTAAACCTCCCACAACTAGCCTTCCTACACATCTCAACCCATGCCTTCTTTAAAGCCATACTATTCCTATGCTCAGGGTCTATCATCCACAACCTAAACGGAGAACAAGATATCCGAAAGATAGGAGGCCTACAGAAAATACTCCCAGTCACTACTTCCTGCCTAACCATCGGAAACCTGGCGCTGATAGGAACCCCATTCCTAGCCGGATTCTACTCAAAAGACCTCATCATCGAAAGCTTAAACACATCATACCTAAATACTTGAGCCCTACTCCTAACCCTTATAGCCACAGCATTCACCGCAACCTACAGCATCCGCATAACCATCCTAGTCCAAGCTGGACAAACCCGAATCCCCCCAATAGTATCAATAAACGAAAACAACCCACTAATCACCGCCCCCCTAACCCGACTCGCCCTAGGCAGCATTACAGCAGGAATAATCATTACCTCTTTCATCACACCAACCAAAACCCCCCCAATAACCATACCCCTTATCACCAAAACCGCTGCCATCCTCATAACAATCCTAGGAATCATCCTAGGCCCCTCATGTACAGGGCCACACCCCTCTAACGGCGCAAGCTTACATAGAAACATTATTAACAGACCTAGACAGATACAAAAACCCCTACAAGACCACGTATTAACTAACCCTGTTAACCCGACTCAGGAGCGCCTATAAGAGCGATTAAAATCTGTGAAAGGAACTCGGCAAATTAATAAGGCCCGACTGTTTACCAAAAACATAGCCTTCAGCAAATTAAACAAGTATTGAAGGTGATGCCTGCCCGGTGACTTAGGTTTAACGGCCGCGGTATCCTAACCGTGCAAAGGTAGGGCAATCAATTGTCCCATAAATCGAGACTTGTATGAATGGCTAAACGAGGTCTTAACTGTCTCTCACAGATAATCAGTGAAATTGATCTCCCCGTGCAAAAGCGGGGATGTGAACATAAGACGAGAAGACCCTGTGGAACTTAAAAATCAACGACCACCGCGAATCCTCAATCAACCCCACTGGGGCCACTACCATCGCAGAGCCTGGTCGATATTTTTCGGTTGGGGCGACCTTGGAGGAGAACAAATCCTCCAAAAACAAGACCATACCTCTTTACCTAGAGCTACCCCTCAAAGTGCTAACAGTGACCAGACCCAATATAATTGATTAATGGACCAAGCTACCCCAGGGATAACAGCGCAATCCCCCTCAAGAGCCCATATCGACAGGGGGGTTTACGACCTCGATGTTGGATCAGGACATCCTAATGGTGCAGCCGCTATTAAGGGTTCGTTTGTTCAACGATTAACAGTCCTACGTGATCTGAGTTCAGACCGGAGCAATCCAGGTCGGTTTCTATCTATGACACACTCTCCCCAGTACGAAAGGACCGGGAAAGTGGGGCCAATACCACAAGCACGCCCCCCCCCTCTAAGCAGTGAAACCAACTAAACCGTGAAGAGGGCCTTCCCCCACCACTTTCAATCCTAGAAAAGGACCAGCTAGAGTGGCAGAGCCCGGCAAGTGCAGAAGGCTTAAGCCCTTTCCCCAGAGGTTCAAATCCTCTCCCTAGCTTCACCCATGATTCAAATAACAACACTAAGCTGCCTCGTTATATCCCTCCTATACATCATCCCAATCCTGATTGCCGTAGCCTTCCTAACCCTAGTAGAACGGAAAATCCTAAGCTACATACAATCCCGCAAAGGCCCTAACGTTGTCGGGCCTTTTGGCCTACTTCAACCATTTGCGGACGGACTGAAACTATTTACCAAAGAGCCCATCCGACCCTCTACCTCTTCCCCACTTCTATTCATTCTGATACCAATACTAGCCCTTGTCCTAGCCCTCACCACTTGAGCACCACTACCACTCCCATTTCCCCTAGCAGATCTAAACCTCGGAGTTCTCTTCCTAATAGCCATGTCAAGCCTAGCCGTCTACTCAGTCCTATGATCAGGCTGAGCCTCGAACTCAAAATATGCACTAATCGGAGCCCTACGGGCAGTAGCACAGACCATTTCATACGAAGTGACACTGGCCATAATCCTGCTATCAATAATCATACTAAGCGGAAGCTACACACTCAGTTCCTTTGCCGTCGCACAGGAGCCTCTATACTTCATTTTCTCCTCATGACCCCTAGCAATAATATGATACGTATCCACCCTAGCAGAGACAAACCGAGCTCCTTTTGACCTCACAGAGGGTGAATCTGAGCTAGTCTCAGGGTTTAACGTTGAATACGCCGCAGGACCCTTCGCCTTATTCTTCCTAGCTGAATATGCGAACATTATGCTAATAAATACACTTACAGCCATCATATTCCTAAACCCAAGCGCCCTAGGGCCACCCACAGAACTATTCCCCGTCATCCTAGCCACAAAAGTCCTCCTACTATCTTCTGGTTTCTTATGGGTCCGAGCTTCATACCCACGATTCCGATATGACCAACTAATGCACCTACTATGAAAAAACTTCCTACCCCTCACACTAGCTCTGTGCCTCTGACACATCAGCATACCTATCTGCTATGCAGGCCTACCTCCTTACATAAGGAAATGTGCCTGAACTACAAAGGGTCACTATGGTAAAGTGAACATAGAGGTATAACAGCCCTCTCATTTCCTGTTGACCTTAGAAAAGTAGGAATTGAACCCACACAAGAGAAATCAAAATTCTCCATACTTCCCTTATATTATTTTCTAGTAGAGTCAGCTAATCAAGCTATCGGGCCCATACCCCGAAAATGATGGTTTAACCCCCTCCTCTACTAATGAACCCTTACGCGACCCCAATCATAACCTTCAGCCTCATCTTGGGCACCACAATCACAATTTCCAGCAACCACTGAGTTCTGGCCTGGACAGGACTGGAGATCAACGCACTAGCCATCATTCCCCTAATTGCCAAATCCCACCACCCACGAGCAGTAGAAGCCGCAACGAAATACTTCCTAACCCAAGCAGCTGCTTCCGCCCTGGTCCTATTCTCTAGCATAACCAATGCCTGAGTCACCGGCCAATGAGACATCACACAAATAAACCACCCAACCTCCTGTCTACTACTGACAGCAGCAATCGCTATTAAACTGGGCCTAGTGCCATTTCACTTCTGATTCCCAGAAGTACTACAAGGATCGCCACTAATAACAGCCCTGCTACTCTCGACCCTCATAAAATTCCCCCCACTAACCCTGCTCCTACTAACATCCAAATCCCTCGACCCAGCTCTACTCACCGCCATGGCCCTAGCCTCAACAGCACTAGGAGGCTGAATAGGACTGAACCAAACACAAACACGCAAAATCCTAGCCTTCTCGTCCATCTCCCACTTAGGCTGAATCGCCATCATCCTAGTTTACAGCCCCAAATTGGCCTTACTTACCTTCTACCTATACACAATCATAACATCAGCCGTATTCCTAGCCCTTAACAAAATCAAAGCCCTTAACCTATCCATGATCACAACCTCATGAACAAAAACCCCAGTGCTAAACGCCACCCTAATACTAGTACTTTTATCCCTAGCAGGCCTCCCCCCATTAACAGGCTTTATACCAAAGTGACTTATCATCCAAGAACTAACTAAACAGGAAATAACACCAGCAGCCATGGCAATTGCCATGCTATCACTGCTCAGCCTCTTCTTCTACCTACGCCTCGCATACCACTCAACAATTACCCTTCCCCCCAACTCCTCTAACCACATAAAACAATGATACACTAGCAAAGCCCCAAGCACACCTACTGCGGTCCTTGCCTCACTATCAATCCTCTTACTTCCCCTGTCCCCAATAATACATGCCATTGTCTAGAAACTTAGGATAACACCCCAAACCGAAGGCCTTCAAAGCCTTAAATAAGAGTTAAACCCTCTTAGTTTCTGCACATTAAGACTTACAGAATATTAACCTGTATCTTCTGAATGCAAGTCAGACGCTTTAATTAAGCTAAAGCCTCCCTAGACAGATGGGCTTCGATCCCACAAAACTCTAGTTAACAGCTAAATGCCTAAACCAATTGGCTTCTGCCTACAAAGACCCTGACGCACCCTAGTGCGCATCGATGAGCTTGCAACTCAACATGAATTTCACTACAGAGCCGATAAGAAGAGGAATTAAACCTCTGTAAAAAGGACTACAGCCTAACGCTTCAACACTCAGCCATCTTACCCGTCACCTTCATCAACCGATGACTATTTTCCACTAACCATAAGGATATTGGCACCCTGTACCTCATCTTCGGGGCATGAGCAGGAATAGTCGGCACCGCACTCAGCCTATTAATCCGCGCAGAACTAGGACAACCAGGAACTCTCCTAGGCGACGACCAAATTTACAATGTAATCGTTACCGCTCACGCCTTTGTAATAAGCTTCTTTATAGTCATACCCATCATGATCGGAGGATTCGGCAACTGATTAGTCCCCCTCATAATCGGTGCCCCCGACATAGCATTCCCGCGAATAAACAACATAAGCTTTTGACTCCTCCCCCCATCATTCCTCCTCCTACTAGCCTCATCCACTGTAGAAGCTGGCGCCGGCACAGGCTGAACTGTCTACCCTCCCCTAGCAGGTGACCTTGCCCACGCCGGAGCTTCAGTAGACCTGGCTATCTTCTCACTCCACTTAGCCGGTATCTCCTCCATCCTTGGGGCCATCAACTTTATCACCACAGCCATCAACATAAAACCCCCCGCACTCTCACAATACCAAACCCCACTATTTGTCTGATCCGTACTAATTACCGCCATCCTACTCCTTCTATCACTCCCCGTACTCGCCGCCGGTATTACAATATTACTAACTGATCGAAACCTAAACACCACATTCTTCGACCCCGCTGGAGGAGGAGACCCAATCCTGTACCAACACCTATTCTGATTCTTCGGACACCCAGAAGTCTATATTCTGATCCTACCGGGGTTCGGAATCATCTCACACGTAGTCACGTACTACTCAGGCAAAAAGGAGCCCTTCGGCTACATGGGAATAGTCTGAGCCATACTATCCATCGGCTTCCTAGGATTCATCGTCTGAGCTCACCACATGTTTACAGTAGGAATAGACGTTGATACCCGAGCCTACTTTACATCAGCCACTATAATCATTGCCATCCCTACCGGAATCAAAGTATTTAGCTGACTAGCCACCCTGCACGGAGGAACAATCAAATGAGACCCCCCCAATACTATGAGCTCTAGGATTTATCTTCCTATTTACCATCGGAGGATTAACAGGAATCGTTCTTGCAAACTCTTCCCTAGACATCGCCCTGCACGACACGTACTACGTAGTTGCCCACTTCCACTACGTCCTATCCATAGGCGCCGTCTTTGCCATTCTAGCAGGATTTACTCACTGATTCCCACTACTCACTGGGTTTACCCTACACCAAACATGAGCAAAAGCCCACTTCGGGGTAATATTTACAGGAGTAAACCTAACGTTCTTCCCCCAGCACTTCCTAGGCCTAGCATCCCCAGTGGTGCCAGTGCACTCTCTTGAGTCACAGCACTGCATCCCCAGTGATGCCAGTGCACTCTCTGGACTCACTGCAGTGCATCCCCAGTGGTGCCAGTGCACTCTCTGGACTCACTGAAGTGCATCCCCAGTGGTGCCAGTGCACTCTCTGGACTCACTGAAGTGCATTCTCAGTGGTGCCAGTGCACTCTCTGGACTCACTGCAGTGCATCCCCAGTGGTGCCAGTACACTCACTGGACTCACTGCACTGCATCCCCAGTGGTGCCAGTGCACTCTCTGGACTCACTAAACTGCATCACCAGTGGTGCCTCTGCACTCTCTGGACTCACTGCACTGCTTCCCCAGTGGTGCCAGTGCACTCACTGGACTCACTGCAGTGCATCCCCACTGGTGCCAGTGCACTCTCTGGGATCACTGCAGTGCATCCCCAGTCGTGCCAGTGCACTCTCTGGACTCACTGCACTGCATCCCCAGTGGTGCCTGTGCGCTCTCTGGAGTCACAGCACTGCATCCCCAGTGGTGCCAGTGCAATCTCTGGACTCACTGCACTGCATCCCCAGTGGTGCCAGTGCACTCTCTGGACTCACTGAAGTGCATTCTCAGTGGTGCCAGTGCACTCTCTGGACTCACTGCACTGCATCCCCAGTGGTGCCAGTGCACTCTCTGGACTCACTGAACTGCATCCCCAGTGGTGCCAGTGCACTCTCTGGACTCACTGCACTGCATCCCCAGTGCTGCCAGTGCACTCTCTGGACTCACTGCACTGCATCCCTAGTGGTGCCACTGCACTCTCTGGACTCACTGCACTGCATCACCAGTGGTGCCAGTGCACTCTCTGGACTCACTGCACTGCATCCCCAGTGGTGCCAGTGCACTCACTGGACTCACTGCAGTGCATCCCCACTGGTGCCAGTGCACTCTCTGGACTCACTGCACTGCATCCCCAGTGGTGCCAGTGCACTCTCTGGACTCACTGCACTGCATCCCCAGTGGTTCCAGCGCACTCTCTGGACTCACTGCACTGCATCCCCAGTGGTGCTAGTGCACTCTGTGGACTCACTGCAGTGCATCCCCAGTGGTGCCAGTGCACTCTCTGGACTCACTGTACTGCACCCCCAGTGGTGCCAGTGCACTCACTGGACTGACTGCACTGCATCCCCAGTGGTGCCAGTGCACTCTCTGGACTCACTGCACTGCATCACCACTGGTGCCAGTGTACTCTCTGGACTCACTGCACTGCATCCCCAGTGGTGCCAGTGCACTCACTGGACTCACTGGACACATCCCCAGTGGTGCCAGTGCACTCTCTGGACTCACTGCAGTGCATCCCCAGTGGTGCCAGTGCACTCTCTGGACTCACTGCACTGCATCCCCAGTGGTGCCAGTGTACTCTCTGGACTCACTGCAGTGCATCCCCAGTGGTGCCAGTGCACTCTCTGGACTCACTGCACTGCATCCCCAGTGGTGTCAGTGCACTCTCTGGACTCACTGAAGTGCATCCCCAGTTGTGCCAGTGCACTCTCTGGACTCAATGCACTGTATCCCCAGTGGTGCCAGTGCACTCTCTGGACTCACTGCACTGCATCCCCAGTGGTGCCAGTGCAATCTCTGGACTCACTGAAGTGCATCCCCAGTGGTGCCAGTGCACTCTCTGGACTCACTGCAGTGCATCCCCAGTGGTGCCAGTGCACTCTCTGGACTCACTGTACTGCATCACCAGTGGTGCCAGTGCACTCTCTGGACTCACTGCAGTGCATTCCCAGTGGTGCCAGTGCACTCTTTGGACTCACTGCACTGCATCACAGGTGGTGCCAGTGCACTCTCTGGACTCACTGCACTGCATCCCCAGTGGTGCCAGTGCACTCTCTGGACTCACTGCACTGCATCCCCAGTGGTGCCAGTGCACTCTCTGCACTCACTTCTCTGCATTCCCAGTGGTGCCAGTGAAGTCTCTGGACTCACTGCACTGCATCCACAGTGGTGCCAGTGCAATCTCTGGACTCACTGCAGTGCATCCCCAGTGGTGCCAGTGCACTCTCTGGACTCACTGCACTGCATCCCCAGTGGTGCCAGTGCACTCTCTGGACTCACTGCAGTGCATCCCCAGTGGTGCCAGTGCACTCTCTGGACTCACTGCACTGCATCCCCAGTGGTGCAAGTGCACTCTCTCGAGTCACTGCACTACATCCCCAGTGGTGCCAGTGCACTCACTGGACTCACTGTACTGCATCCCCAGTGGTGCCAGTGCACTCTCTGGACTCACTGCAATGCATCCCCAGTGGTGCCAGTGCACTCTCTGGACTCACTGCACTGCATCCCCAGTGGTGCCAGTGCACTCTCTGGACTCACTGCACTGTATCCCCAGTGGTGCCAGTGCACTCACTGGATTCACTGCAGTGCATCCCCAGTGGTGCCAGTGCACTCTCTGGACTCACTGCACTGCATCCCCAGTGGTGCCAGTGCACTCTGTGGACTCACTGCACTGCATCCCCAGTGGTGACAGTGCACTCTCTGGACTCACTGAAGTGCATCCCCCGTGGTGCCAGTGCGATCTCTGGACTCACTGCACTGCATTCCCAGTGGTGCCAGTGCACACTCTGGACTCACTGCACTGCATCCCCAGTGGTGCCAGTGCACTCTCTGGACTCACTGCAGTGCATCCCCAGTGGTGCCAGTGCACTCTCTGGACTCACTGCACTGCAAACCCAGTGGTGCCAGAGCACTCTCTGGACTCACTGCACTGCATCCCCAGTGGAGCCAGTGCACTCTCTGGACTCACTGCACTGCATCCCCAGTGGTGCCAGTGCACTCTGTGGACTCACTGCAGTGCATCCCCAGTGGAGCCCGTGCACTCTCTGGACTCACTGAAGTGCATCCCCAGTGGTGCCAGTGCACTCTCTGGACTCACTGCAGTGCATCCCCAGTGGTGCCACTGCACTCTGTGGACTCACTGCAGTGCATCCCCAGTGGTGCCAGTGTACTCTCTGGACTCACTGAAGTGCATTCTCAGTGGTGCCAGTGCACTCTCTGGACTCACTGCAGTGCATCCCCAGTGGTGCCAGTACACTCACTGGACTGACTGCACTGCATCCCCAGTGGTGCTAGTGCACTCTCTGGACTCACTGCACTGCATCGCCAGTGGTGCCAGAGCACTCTCTGGGCTCACTGCAGTGCATCACCAGTGGTGCCAGTGCACTCTCTGGACTCACTGTACTGCATCCCCAGTGGTGCCAGTGCACTCTGTGGACTCACTGCTGTGCATCCCCATTGGTGCCAGTGCACTCTCTGGACTCACTGCACTGCATCCCCAGTGGTGCCGGTGCACTCTCTGGACTCACTGCACTGCATCCCCAGTGGTGCAAGTGCACTCTCTGGACTCACTGTACTGCATCCCCAGTGGTGCCAATGCACTCTCTGGACTCACTGCAGTGCATCCCCAGTGGTGCCAGTACACTCACTGGACTCACTGCACTGCATCCCCAGTGGTGCCAGTGCAGTCTCTGCACTCACTGAAGTGCATCCCCAGTGGTGCCAGTGAACTCTCTGGACTCACTGCAGTGCATCCCCAGTGGTGCCAGTGCACTCTCTGGACTCACTGAAGTGCATTCTCAGTGGTGCCAGTGCACTCTCTGGACTCACTGCAGTGCATCCCCAGTGGTGCCAGTACACTCACTGGACTCACTGCACTGCATCCCCAGTGGTGCCAGTGCACTCTCTGGACTCACTAAACTGCATCACCAGTGGTGCCTCTGCACTCTCTGGACTCACTGCACTGCTTCCCCAGTGGTGCCAGTGCACTCACTTGGCTCACTGCAGTGCATCCCCACTGGTGCCAGTGCACTCTCTGGGCTCACTGCAGTGCATCCCCAGTGGTGCCAGTGCACTCTCTGGACTCACTGCACTGCATCCCCAGTGGTGCCTGTGCGCTCTCTGGAGTCACAGCACTGCATCCCCAGTTGTGCCAGTGCAATCTCTGGACTCACTGCACTGCATCCCCAGTGGTGCCAGTGCACTCTCTGGACTCACTGAAGTGCATTCTCAGTGGTGCCAGTGCACTCTCTGGACTCACTGCACTGCATCCCCAGTGGTGCCAGTGCACTCTCTGGACTCACTGAACTGCATCCCCAGTGGTGCCAGTGCACTCTCTGGACTCACTGCACTGCATCCCCAGTGCTGCCAGTGCACTCTCTGGACTCACTGCACTGCATCCCTAGTGGTGCCACTGCACTCTCTGGACTCACTGCACTGCATCACCAGTGGTGCCAGTGCACTCTCTGGACTCACTGCACTGCATCCCCAGTGGTGCCAGTGCACTCACTGGACTGACTGCACTGCATCCCCACTGGTGCCAGTGCACTCTCTGGACTCACTGCACTGCATCCCCAGTGGTGCCAGTGCACTCTCTGGACTCACTGCACTGCATCCCCAGTGGTTCCAGCGCACTCTCTGGACTCACTGCACTGCATCCCCAGTGGTGCTAGTGCACTCTTTGGATTCACTGCAGTGCATCCCCAGTGGTGCCAGTGCACTCTCTGGACTCACTGTACTGCACCCCCAGTGGTGCCAGTGCACTCACTGGACTGACTGCACTGCATCCCCAGTGGTGCCAGTGCACTCTCTGGACTCACTGCACTGCATCCCCACTGGTGCCAGTGTACTCTCTGGACTCACTGCACTGCATCCCCAGTGGTGCCAGTGCACTCTCTGGACTCACTGAAGTGCATTCTCAGTGGTGCCAGTGCACTCTCTGGACTCACTGCACTGCATCCCCAGTGGTGCCAGTGCACTCTCTGGACTCACTGAACTGCATCCCCAGTGGTGCCAGTGCACTCTCTGGACTCACTGCACTGCATCCCCAGTGCTGCCAGTGCACTCTCTGGACTCACTGCACTGCATCCCTAGTGGTGCCACTGCACTCTCTGGACTCACTGCACTGCATCACCAGTGGTGCCAGTGCACTCTCTGGACTCACTGCACTGCATCCCCAGTGGTGCCAGTGCACTCACTGGACTCACTGCAGTGCATCCCCAGTGGTGCCAGTGCACTCTCTGGACTCACTGCACTGCATCCCCAGTGGTTCCAGCGCACTCTCTGGACTCACTGCACTGCATCCCCTGTGGTGTTAGTGCACTCTTTGGACTCACTGCAGTGCACCCCCAGTGGTGCCAGTGCACTCACTGGACTGACTGCACTGCATCCCCAGTGGTGCCAGTGCACTCTCTGGACTCACTGCACTGCATCCCCACTGGTGCCAGTGTACTCTCTGGACTCACTGCACTGCATCCCCAGTGGTGCCAGTGCACTCTCTGGACTCACTGCAGTGCATCCCCAGTGGTGCCAGTGCACTCTCTGGACTCACTGCACTGCATCCCCAGTGGTGCCAGTGCACTCTCTGGACTCACTGCACTGCATCCCCACTGGTGCCAGTGTACTCTCTGGACTCACTGCAGTGCATCCCCAGTGGTGCCAGTGCACTCTCTGGACTCACTGCACTGCATCCCCAGTGGTGTCAGTGCACTCTCTGGACTCACTGAAGTGCATCCCCAGTTGTGCCAGTGCACTCTCTGGACTCAATGCACTGTATCCCCAGTGGTGCCAGTGCACTCTCTGGACTCACTGCACTGCATCCCCAGTGGTGCCAGTGCAATCTCTGGACTCACTGAAGTGCATCCCCAGTGGTGCCAGTGCACTCTCTGGACTCACTGCAGTGCATCCCCAGTGGTGCCAGTGCACTCTCTGGACTCACTGTACTGCATCACCAGTGGTGCCAGTGCACTCTCTGGACTCACTGCAGTGCATTCCCAGTGGTGCCAGTGCACTCTTTGGACTCACTGCACTGCAGCCCCATTGGTGCCAGTGCACTCTCTGGACTCACTGCACTGCATCACAGGTGGTGCCAGTGCACTCTCTGGACTCACTGCACTGCATCCCCAGTGGTGCCAGTGCACTCTCTGGACTCACTGCACTGCATCCCCAGTGGTGCCAGTGCACTCTCTGCACTCACTTCTCTGCATTCCCAGTGGTGCCAGTGAAGTCTCTGGACTCACTGCACTGCATCCACAGTGGTGCCAGTGCAATCTCTGGACTCACTGCAGTACATCCCCAGTGGTCTCAGTGCACTCTCTGGACTCACTGCACTGCATCCCCAGTGGTGCCAGTGCACTCTCTGGACTCACTGCAGTGCATCCCCAGTGGTGCCAGTGCACTCTCTGGACTCACTGCACTGCATCCCCAGTGGTGCAAGTGCACTCTCTCGAGTCACTGCACTACATCCCCAGTGGTGCCAGTGCACTCACTGGACTCACTGTACTGCATCATCTGTGGTGCCAGTGCACTCTCTGGACTCACTGCAAGGCATCCCCAGTGGTGCCAGTGCACTCTCTGGACTCACTGCACTGCATCCCCAGTGGTGCCAGTGCACTCTCTGGACTCACTGCACTGTATCCCCAGTGGTGCCAGTGCACTCACTGGATTCACTGCAGTGCATCCCCAGTGGTGCCAGTGCACTCTCTGGACTCACTGCACTGCATCCCCCGTGGTGCCAGTGCGATCTCTGGACTCACTGCACTGCATCCCCAGTGGTGCCAGTGCACTCTCTGGACTCACTGCAGTGCATCCCCAGTTTTGCCAGTGCACTCTCTGGACTCACTGCACTGCATACCCAGTGGTGCCAGAGCACTCTCTGGACTCACTGCACTGCATCCCCAGTGGAGCCAGTGCACTCTCTGGACTCACTGCACTGCATCCCCAGTGGTGCCAGTGCACTCTCTGGACTCACTGCACTGCATCCCCAGTGGTGCCAGTGCACTCTCTGGACTCACTGCACTGCATCCCCAGTGGTGCCTGTGCACTCTCTGGACTCACTGAAGTGCATCCCCCGTGGTGCCAGTGCGATCTCTGGACTCACTGCACTGCATTCAAAGTGGTGCCAGTGCACACTCTGGACTCACTGCACTGCATCCCCAGTGGTGCCAGTGCACTCTCTGGACTCACTGCACTGCATCCCCAGTTTTGCCAGTGCACTCTCTGGACTCACTGCACTGCATACCCAGTGGTGCCAGAGCACTCTCTGGACTCACTGCAGTGCATCCCCAGTGGAGCCAGTGCACTCTCTGGACTCACTAAACTGCATCCCCAGTGGTGCCAGTGCACTCTGTGGACTCACTGCAGTGCATCCCCAGTGGAGCCCGTGCACTCTCTGGACTCACTGAAGTGCATCCCCAGTGGTGCCAGTGCACTCTCTGGACTCACTGCAGTGCATCCCCAGTGGTGCCACTGCACTCTGTGGACTCACTGCAGTGCATCCCCAGTGGTGCCAGTGCACTCTCTGGACTCACTGAAGTGCATTCTCAGTGGTGCCAGTGCACTCTGTGGACTCACTGCAGTGCATCCCCAGTGGTGCCAGTACACTCACTGGACTGACTGCACTGCATCCCCAGTGGTGCTAGTGCACTCTCTGGAGTCACTGCACTGCATCGCCAGTGGTGCCAGTGCACTCTCTGGACTCACTGCACTGCATCCCCAGTGGTGCCAGTACACTCACTGGACTCACTGCACTGCATCCCCAGTGGTGCCAGTGCACTCTCTGGACTCACTGCACTGCATCTCCAATGGTGCCAGTGCACTCTCTGGACTCACTGCAGTGCATCCCCAGTGGAGCCAGTGCACTCTGTGGACTCACTGAAGTGCATCCCCATTGGTGCCAGTGCACTCTGTGGACTCACTGCAGTGCATCCCCAGTGGAGCCCGTGCACTCTCTGGACTCACTGAAGTGCATCCCCAGTGGTGCCAGTGCACTCACTGGACTGACTGCACTGCATCCCCAGTGGTGCTAGTGCACTCTCTGGACTCACTGCACTGCATCGCCAGTGGTGCCAGTGCACTCTCTGGACTCACTGCACTGCATCCCCAGTGGTGCCAGTACACTCACTGGACTCACTGCAGTGCATCCCCAGTTTTGCCAGTGCACTCTCTGGACTCACTGCACTGCATACCCAGTGGTGCCAGAGCACTCTCTGGACTCACTGCAGTGCATCCCCAGTGGAGCCAGTGCACTCTCTGGACTCACTGCACTGCATCCCCAGTGGTGCCAGTGCACTCTGTGGACTCACTGCAGTGCATCCCCAGTGGAGCCCGTGCACTCTCTGGACTCACTGAAGTGCATCCCCAGTGGTGCCAGTGCACTCTCTGGACTCACTGCAGTGCATCCCCAGTGGTGCCACTGCACTCTGTGGACTCACTGCAGTGCATCCCCAGTGGTGCCAGTGCACTCTCTGGACTCACTGAAGTGCATTCTCAGTGGTGCCAGTGCACTCTCTGGACTCACTGCAGTGCATCCCCAGTGGTGCCAGTACACTCACTGGACTGACTGCACTGCATCCCCAGTGGTGCTAGTGCACTCTCTGGACTCACTGCACTGCATCGCCAGTGGTGCCAGTGCACTCTCTGGACTCACTGCACTGCATCCCCAGTGGTGCCAGTACACTCACTGGACTCACTGCACTGCATCCCCAGTGGTGCCAGTGCACTCTCTGGACTCACTGCACTGCATCTCCAATGGTGCCAGTGCACTCTCTGGACTCACTGCAGTGCATCCCCAGTGGAGCCAGTGCACTCTGTGGACTCACTGAAGTGCATCCCCATTGGTGCCAGTGCACTCTCTGGACTCACTGCACTGCATCCCCAGTGGTGCAAGTGCACTCTCTGGACTCACTGCAGTGCATCCCCAGTGGAGCCAGTGCACTCTGTGGACTCACTGAAGTGCATCCCCAGTGGTGCCAGTGCACTCTCTGGACTCACTGCACTGCATCCCCAGTGGTGCCAGTGCACTCTCTGGACTCACTGCACTGCATCCCCAGTGGAGCCAATGCACTCTCTGGACTCACTGCAGTGCATCCCTAGTGGTGCCAGTACACTCACTGGACTCACTGCACTGCATCCCCAGTGGTGCCAGTGCAGTCTCTGCACTCACTGAAGTGCATCTCCAGTGGTGCCAGTGAACTCTCTGGACTCACTGCAGTGCATCCCCAGTGGTGCCAGTGCACTCTCTGGACTCACTGCACTGCATCCCCAGTGGTGCCAGTGCACTCTCTGGACTCACTGCACTGCATCTCCAATGGTGCCAGTGCACTCTCTGGACTCACTGAACTGCATCCCCAGTGGTGCCAATGCACTCTCTGGACTCACTGCTGTGCATCCCCAGTGGTGCCAGTGCACTCTCTGGACTCACTCTACTGCATCCCCAGTGGTGCCAGTGCACTCTCTGGACTCACTGCAGTGCATCCCAAGTGGTGCCAATGCACTCTCTGGACTCACTGCAGTGCATCCCCAGTGGTGCCAGTACACTCACTGGACTCACTGCACTGCATCCCCAGTAGTGCCAGTGCAGTCTCTGCACTCACTGAAGTGCATCTCCAGTGGTGCCAGTGAACTCTCTGGACTCACTGCAGTGCATCCCCAGTGGTGCCAGTGCACTCTCTGGACTCACTGCACTGCATCCCCATTGGTGCCAGTTCACTCTCTGGACTCACTGCACTGCATCCCCAGTGGTGCCAGTGCACTCTCTGGACTCACTGCACTGCATCTCCAATGGTGCCAGTGCACTCTCTGGACTCACTGCACTGCATCCCCAGTGGTGCCAATGCACTCTCTGGACTCACTGCTGTGCATCCCCAGTGGTGCCAGTGCACTCTCTGGACTCACTGTACTGCATCCCCAGTGGTGCCAGTGCACTCTCTGGACTCACTGCACTGCATCCCCAGTGGTGCCAGTGCACTCTGTGGACTCACTGCTGTGCATCCCCATTGGTGCCAGTGCACTCTCTGGACTCACTGCACTGCATCCCCAGTGGTGTCAGTGCACTCTCTGGACTCACTGCACTGCATCCCCAGTGGTGCAAGTGCACTCTCTGGACTCACTGCAGTGCATCCCAAGTGGTGCCAATGCACTCTCTGGACTCACTGCAGTGCATCCCCAGTGGTGCCAGTACACTCACTGGACTCACTGCACTGCATCCCCAGTGGTGCCAGTGCAGTCTCTGCACTCACTGAAGTGCATCTCCAGTGGTGCCAGTGAACTCTCTGGACTCACTGCAGTGCATCCCCAGTGGTGCCAGTGCACTCTCTGGACTCACTGCACTGCATCCCCATTGGTGCCAGTACACTCTCTGGACTCACTGCACTGCATCCCCAGTGGTGCCAGTGCACTCTCTGGACTCACTGCACTGCATCCCCAGTGGTGCCAGTGTACTCTCTGGACTCACTGCACTGCATCCCCAGTGGTGCCAATGCACTCTCTGGACTCACTGCTGTGCATCCCCAGTGGTGCCAGTGCACTCTCTGGACTCACTGTACTGCAACCCCAGTGGTGCCAGTGCACTCTCTGGACTCACTGCACTGCATCCCCATTGGTGCCAGTGCACTCTCTGGACTCACTGCACTGCATCCCCAGTGGTGCCAGTGCACTCTCTGGACTTGCTCCACTGCATCCCCTGTGGTGCCAGTGCACTCTCTGGACTCACTGCACTGCATCCCCAGTGTTGCCAGTGCACTCTCTGGACTCACTGCACTGCATCCCCAGTGGAGCCTGTGCACTCTCTGGACTCACTGAAGTGCATCCCCAGTGGTGCCAGTGCACTCTCTGGACTCACTGCATTGCATCCCCAGTGGTGCCAGTACACTCTTTGGACTCACTGAAGTGCATTCTCAGTGGTGCAAGTGCACTCTCTGGACTCACTGCACTGCATCCCCAGTGGTGCCAGTGCGCTCTCTGGACTCACTGAAGTGCATCCCCAGTGGTGCCAGTACACTCTCTGGACTCACTGAAGGGCATTCTCAGTGGTGCCAGTGCACTCTCTGGACTCACTGCAGTGCATCCCCAGTGGTGCCAGTGCACTCTCTGGACTCACCGCACCGCATCCCCAGTGGTGCCTGTGCACTCTCTGGAGTAACTGCAGTGCATCACCAGTGGTGCCACTGCACTCTCTGGACTCACTGCACTGCATCCCCAGTGGTGCCAGAGCACTCTCTGGACTCACTGCACTGCATCCCCAGTGGTGCCAGTGCACTCTCTGGACTCACTGCACTGCATCCCCAGTGGTGCCAGAGCACTCTCTGGACTCACTGCACTGCATCCCCAGTGGAGCCAGTGCGATCTCTGGACTCACTGCACTGCATCCCCAGTGGTGCCAGTGCACTCTGTGGACTCACTTCAGTGCATCCCCAGTGGAGCCCGTGCACTCTGTGGACTCACTGCAGTGCATCCCCAGTGGTGCCAGTGAACTCTCTGGACTCACTGAAGGGCATCCCCAGTGGTGCCAGTACACTCACTGGACTGACTGCACTGCATCCCCAGTGGTGCCAGTGCACTCTCTGGACTCACTGCACTGCATCTCCAGTGGTGCCAGAGCACTTTCTGGACTCACTGCAGTGCATCCCCAGTGGTGCCAGTGCACTCTCTGGACTCACTGCGCTGCATCCCCAGTGGTGCCAGTGCACTCTGTGGACTCACTGCTGTGCATCCCCATTGGTGCCAGTGCACTCTCTGGACTCACTGCAATGCATCCCCAGTGGTGCCAGTGCACTCTGTGGACTCACTGCAGTGCATCCCCAGTGGTGCTAGTGAACTCTCTGGACTTGCTGCACTGCATCCCCAGTGGTGCCAGTGCACTCTCTGGACCTCCGGCACCGCATCCCCAGTGGAGCCAGTGCACTCTCTGGACTCGCGGCACTGCATCCCCAGTGGTTCCAGTGCACTGTCTCGAGTCACTGCACTACGTCCCCAGTTGTGCCAGTGCACTCACTGGACTCACTGTACTGCATCATCAGTGGTGCCAGTGCACTCTCTGGACTCACTGCACTGCATCCCCAGTGGTGCCAGTGCACTCTCTGGACTCACTGCACTGCATCCCCAGTGGTGCCAGTGCTATCCCTGGACTCACTGTAGTGCATCCCCAGTGGAGCCAGTGCACTCTCTGGACTCACTGCAGTGCATCCCCAGTGGTGCCAGTGCACTCTCTGGACTCACTGAAGTGCATTCTCTGTGGTGCCAGTGCACTCTCAGGACTCACTGCAGTTCATCCCCAGTGGTGCCAGTGCACTCACTGGACTCACTGTACTGCATCCCCAGTGGTGCCAGTGCACTCTCTGGGCTCACTGCAGGGCATCCCCAGTGGTGCCAGAGCACTCTATGGACTCACTGCACTGCATCCCCAGTGGTGCCAGTGCTATCCCTGGACTCACTGTAGTGCATCCCCAGTGGTGCCAGTGCACTCTCTGGACTCACTGCAGTGCATCCCCAGTGGTGCCAGTGCACTCTCTGGACTCACTGCGCTGCATCCCCAGTGGTGCCAGTGCACTCTCTGGACTCACTGCACTGCATCCCCAGTGCTGCCATTGCACTCTCTGGACTCACTGCAGTGCATCCCCGGTGGAGCCAGTGTACTCTCAGGACTCACTGCAGTGCATCCCCAGTGGTGCCAGTGCACTCTCTGGCGTCACTGCACTGCATCCCCCGTGGTGCAAGTGCACTCTCTGGACTCACTGGAGTGCATCACCTATGGTGCCAGTGCACTCTCTGGACTCACTGCACTGCATCACCAGTGCTGCCAGTGCACTCTCTGGACTCACTGTACTGCATCCGCAGTGGTGCCAGTGCACTCTCTGGACTCGCGTCACTGCATACCCAGTGGTGCCAGTGCACTCTCTGGACTCACTGAAGTGCATCCCCAGTGCTGCCAGTGCACTCTCTGGACTCACTGCAGTGCATTCCCGGTGGTGCCAGTGCACTCTCTGGACTCACTGCAGTGCATCCCCAGTGGTGCTATTGCACTCTGGACTCACTGCAGTGCATCCCCAGTGGTGCCAGTGCACTCTCTGGACTCACTGCACTGCATCCCCAGTGGTGCCAGTGCACTCTCTGGACTCACTGCAGTGCATTCCCGGTGGTGCCAGTGCACTCTCTGGACTCACTGCAGTGCATCCCCAGTGGTGCTAGTGCACTCTGGACTCACTGCAGTGCATCCCCAGTGGTGCCAGTGCACTCTCTGGACTCACTGCACTGCATCCCCAGTGGTGCCAGTGCACTCTCTGGACTCACTGTACTGCATCCCCAGAGGTGCCAGTGCACTCTCTGGGCTCACCGCACTGCACCCTGAGTGGTGCCAGTGCACTCTCTGGACTCACTGCACCGCATCCCCAGTGGTGCCAGTGCACTCTCTAGAGTCACTGCGCTGCATCCCAAGTGGTGCCAGTGCACTCTCTGGACTCACTGTACTGCATCCCCAGTGGTGCCAAAGCACTCTCTGGACTCCCGCCACCGCATCCCCAGTGGTTCCAGTGCACTCTCTGGACTCACTGCACTGCATCCCCAGTGGTGCCAGTGCACTCTCTGGACTCACTGCACCGCATCCCCAGTGGTGCCAGTGCACTCTCTGGAGTGACTGCAGTGCATCCCCAGTGGTGCCAGTGCACTCTCTGGACTCACTGCACTGCATCCCCAGTGCTGCCAGTGCACTCTCTGGACTCACTGCAGGGCATCCCAGGTGGAGCCAGTGTACTCTCAGGACTCACTGCACTGCATCCCCAGTGGTGCCAGTGCACTCTCTGGACTCACTGCACTGCATCCCCAGTGGTGCCAATGTACTCTCAGGACTCACTGCACTGCATCCGCAGTGGTGCCAGAGCACTCTCTAGAGTCACTGCGCTGCATCCCCAGTTGTGCCAGTGCACTCTCTGGACTCACTGCAGTGCATCCCCAGTGGTGCCAGTGCACTCTCTGGAGTGACTGCAGTGCATCCCCAGTGGTGCCAGTGCACTCTCTGGACTCGCGTCACTGCATCCCCAGTGGTGCCAGTGCACTCTCTGGACTCGCGTCACTGCATCCCCAGTGGTGCCAGTGCACTCTCTGGACTCACTGCAGTGCATTCCCGGTGGTGCCAGTGCACTCTCTGGACTCACTGCACTGCATCCCCAGTGGTGCTAGTGCACTCTGGACTCACTGCAGTGCATCCCCAGTGGTGCCAGTGCACTCTCTGGACTCACTGCACTGCATCCCCAGTGGTGCCAGTGCACTCTCTGGACTCACTGCAGTGCATTCCCGGTGGTGCCAGTGCACTCTCTGGACTCACTGCAGTGCATCCCCAGTGGTGCTAGTGCACTCTGGACTCACTGCAGTGCATCCCCAGTGGTGCCAGTGCACTCTCTGGACTCACTGCACTGCATCCCCAGTGGTGCCAGTGCACTCTCTGGACTCACTGCAGTGCATCCCCGTGGTGCCAGTGCACTCTCTGGGCTCACCGCACTGCACCCTGAGTGGTGCCAGTGCACTCTCTGGACTCACTGCAGTGCATCCCCAGTGGTGCCAGTGCACTCTCTAGAGTCACTGCGCTGCATCCCCAGTGGTGCCAGTGCACTCTCTGGACTCACTGTACTGCATCCCCAGTGGTGCCAAAGCACTCTCTGGACTCCCGCCACCGCATCCCCAGTGGTTCCAGTGCACTCTCTGGACTCACTGCACTGCATCCCCAGTGGTGCCAGTGCACTCTCTGGACTCACTGCACCGCATCCCCAGTGGTGCCAGTGCACTCTCTGGAGTGACTGCAGTGCATCCCCAGTGGTGCCAGTGCACTCTCTGGACTCACCGCACTGCACCCTGAGTGGTGCTAGTGCACTCTCTGGACTCACTGCACTGCATCCCCAGTCGTGCCAGTGCACTCTCTAGAGTCACTGTACTGCATCCCCAGTGGTGCCAGTGCACTCTCTGGACTCCCGCCACCGCATCCCCAGTGGTTCCAGTGCACTCTCTGGACTCACTGCACCGCATCCCCAGTGGTGCCAGTGCACTCTCTGGACTCGCGTCAATGCATCCCCAGTGGTGCTAATGCACTCTCTGGACTCACTGCACTGCATCCCGAGTGGTGCCAGTGCACTCTCTGGACTCACTGCAGTGCATCCCCAGTGGTGCCAGTGCACTCTCTGGACTCACTGCACTGCATCCCCAGTGCTGCCAGTGCTCTCTCTGGACTCACTGCACTGCATCCACAGTGGTGCCAGTGCACTCTCTGGACTCACTGCAGTGCATCACCAGTGCTGCCAGTGCACTCTCTGGACACACTGAAGTGCATCCCGAGTGGTGCCAGTGCTCTCTCTGGACTCACTGCACTGCATCCCCAGTGGTTCCTGTGCAGTCTCTGCACTCACTGAAGTGCATCTCCAGTGGTGCCAGTGAACTCTCTGGACTCACTGCACTGCATCCCCAGTGCTGCCAGTGCACTCTCTGGACTCACTGCAGTGCATCCCCGGTGGAGCCAGTGTACTCTCAGGACTCACTGCAGTGCATCCCCAGTGGTGCCAGTGCACTCTCTGGCGTCACTGCACTGCATCCCCCGTGGTGCAAGTGCACTCTCTGGACTCACTGGAGTGCATCACCTATGGTGCCAGTGCACTCTCTGGACTCACTGCACTGCATCACCAGTGCTGCCAGTGCACTCTCTGGACTCACTGTACTGCATCCGCAGTGGTGCCAGTGCACTCTCTGGACTCGCGTCACTGCATACCCAGTGGTGCCAGTGCACTCTCTGGACTCACTGAAGTGCATCCCCAGTGCTGCCAGTGCACTCTCTGGACTCACTGCAGTGCATTCCCGGTGGTGCCAGTGCACTCTCTGGACTCACTGCAGTGCATCCCCAGTGGTGCTATTGCACTCTGGACTCACTGCAGTGCATCCCCAGTGGTGCCAGTGCACTCTCTGGACTCACTGCAGTGCATTCCCGGTGGTGCCAGTGCACTCTCTGGACTCACTGCAGTGCATCCCCAGTGGTGCTAGTGCACTCTGGACTCACTGCAGTGCATCCCCAGTGGTGCCAGTGCACTCTCTGGACTCACTGCACTGCATCCCCAGTGGTGCCAGTGCACTCACTGGACTCACTGTACTGCATCCCCAGAGGTGCCAGTGCACTCTCTGGGCTCACCGCACTGCACCCTGAGTGGTGCCAGTGCACTCTCTGGACTCACTGCACCGCATCCCCAGTGGTGCCAGTGCACTCTCTAGAGTCACTGCGCTGCATCCCAAGTGGTGCCAGTGCACTCTCTGGACTCACTGTACTGCATCCCCAGTGGTGCCAAAGCACTCTCTGGACTCCCGCCACCGCATCCCCAGTGGTTCCAGTGCACTCTCTGGACTCACTGCACTGCATCCCCAGTGGTGCCAGTGCACTCTCTGGACTCACTGCACCGCATCCCCAGTGGTGCCAGTGCACTCTCTGGAGTGACTGCAGTGCATCCCCAGTGGTGCCAGTGCACTCTCTGGACTCACTGCACTGCATCCCCAGTGCTGCCAGTGCACTCTCTGGACTCACTGCAGGGCATCCCCGGTGGAGCCAGTGTACTCTCAGGACTCACTGCACTGCATCCCCAGTGGTGCCAGTGCACTCTCTGGACTCACTGCACTGCATCCCCAGTGGTGCCAATGTACTCTCAGGACTCACTGCACTGCATCCGCAGTGGTGCCAGAGCACTCTCTAGAGTCACTGCGCTGCATCCCCAGTTGTGCCAGTGCACTCTCTGGACTCACTGCAGTGCATCCCCAGTGGTGCCAGTGCACTCTCTGGAGTGACTGCAGTGCATCCCCAGTGGTGCCAGTGCACTCTCTGGACTCGCGTCACTGCATCCCCAGTGGTGCCAGTGCACTCTCTGGACTCGCGTCACTGCATCCCCAGTGGTGCCAGTGCACTCTCTGGACTCACTGCAGTGCATTCCCGGTGGTGCCAGTGCACTCTCTGGACTCACTGCACTGCATCCCCAGTGGTGCTAGTGCACTCTGGACTCACTGCAGTGCATCCCCAGTGGTGCCAGTGCACTCTCTGGACTCACTGCACTGCATCCCCAGTGGTGCCAGTGCACTCTCTGGACTCACTGCAGTGCATCCCCGTGGTGCCAGTGCACTCTCTGGGCTCACCGCACTGCACCCTGAGTGGTGCCAGTGCACTCTCTGGACTCACTGCAGTGCATCCCCAGTGGTGCCAGTGCACTCTCTAGAGTCACTGCGCTGCATCCCCAGTGGTGCCAGTGCACTCTCTGGACTCACTGTACTGCATCCCCAGTGGTGCCAAAGCACTCTCTGGACTCCCGCCACCGCATCCCCAGTGGTTCCAGTGCACTCTCTGGACTCACTGCACTGCATCCCCAGTGGTGCCAGTGCACTCTCTGGACTCACTGCACCGCATCCCCAGTGGTGCCAGTGCACTCTCTGGAGTGACTGCAGTGCATCCCCAGTGGTGCCAGTGCACTCTCTGGACTCACCGCACTGCACCCTGAGTGGTGCTAGTGCACTCTCTGGACTCACTGCACTGCATCCCCAGTGGTGCCAGTGCACTCTCTAGAGTCACTGTACTGCATCCCCAGTGGTGCCAGTGCACTCTCTGGACTCCCGCCACCGCATCTCCAGTGGTTCCAGTGCACTCTCTGGACTCACTGCACCGCATCCCCAGTGGTGCCAGTGCACTCTCTGGACTCGCGGCAATGCATCCCCAGTCGTGCTAATGCACTCTCTGGACTCACTGCACTGCATCCCGAGTGGTGCCAGTGCACTCTCTGGACTCACTGCACTGCATCCCCAGTGGTGCCAGTGCACTCTCTGGACTCACTGCACTGCATCCCCAGTGCTGCCAGTGCTCTCTCTGGACTCACTGCACTGCATCCCCAGTGGTGCCAGTGCACTCTCTGGACTCACTGCAGTGCATCACCAGTGCTGCCAGTGCACTCTCTGGACACACTGAAGTGCATCCCGAGTGGTGCCAGTGCTCTCTCTGGACTCACTGCACTGCATCCCCAGTGGTTCCTGTGCAGTCTCTGCACTCACTGAAGTGCATCTCCAGTGGTGCCAGTGAACTCTCTGGACTCACTGCACTGCATCCCCAGTGCTGCCAGTGCACTCTCTGGACTCACTGCAGTGCATCCCCGGTGGAGCCAGTGTACTCTCAGGGCTCACTGCAGTGCATCCCCAGTGGTGCCAGTGCACTCTCTGGCGTCACTGCACTGCATCCCCCGTGGTGCAAGTGCACTCTCTGGACTCACTGGAGTGCATCACCTATGGTGCCAGTGCACTCTCTGGACTCACTGCACTGCATCACCAGTGCTGCCAGTGCACTCTCTGGACTCACTGTACTGCATCCGCAGTGGTGCCAGTGCACTCTCTGGACTCGCGTCACTGCATACCCAGTGGTGCCAGTGCACTCTCTGGACTCACTGAAGTGCATCCCCAGTGCTGCCAGTGCACTCTCTGGACTCACTGCAGTGCATTCCCGGTGGTGCCAGTGCACTCTCTGGACTCACTGCAGTGCATCCCCAGTGGTGCTATTGCACTCTGGACTCACTGCAGTGCATCCCCAGTGGTGCCAGTGCACTCTCTGGACTCACTGCACTGCATCCCCAGTGGTGCCAGTGCACTCTCTGGACTCACTGCAGTGCATTCCCGGTGGTGCCAGTGCACTCTCTGGACTCACTGCAGTGCATCCCCAGTGGTGCTAGTGCACTCTGGACTCACTGCAGTGCATCCCCAGTGGTGCCAGTGCACTCTCTGGACTCACTGCACTGCATCCCCAGTGGTGCCAGTGCACTCTCTGGACTCACTGTACTGCATCCCCAGAGGTGCCAGTGCACTCTCTGGGCTCACCGCACTGCACCCTGAGTGGTGCCAGTGCACTCTCTGGACTCACTGCACCGCATCCCCAGTGGTGCCAGTGCACTCTCTAGAGTCACTGCGCTGCATCCCAAGTGGTGCCAGTGCACTCTCTGGACTCACTGTACTGCATCCCCAGTGGTGCCAAAGCACTCTCTTTACTCCCGCCACCGCATCCCCAGTGGTTCCAGTGCACTCTCTGGACTCACTGCACTGCATCCCCAGTGGTGCCAGTGCACTCTCTGGACTCACTGCACCGCATCCCCAGTGGTGCCAGTGCACTCTCTGGAGTGACTGCAGTGCATCCCCAGTGGTGCCAGTGCACTCTCTGGACTCACTGCACTGCATCCCCAGTGCTGCCAGTGCACTCTCTGGACTCACTGCAGGGCATCCCCGGTGGAGCCAGTGTACTCTCAGGACTCACTGCACTGCATCCCCAGTGGTGCCAGTGCACTCTCTGGACTCACTGCACTGCATCCCCAGTGGTGCCAATGTACTCTCAGGACTCACTGCACTGCATCCGCAGTGGTGCCAGAGCACTCTCTAGAGTCACTGCGCTGCATCCCCAGTTGTGCCAGTGCACTCTCTGGACTCACTGCAGTGCATCCCCAGTGGTGCCAGTGCACTCTCTGGAGTGACTGCAGTGCATCCCCAGTGGTGCCAGTGCACTCTCTGGACTCGCGTCACTGCATCCCCAGTGGTGCCAGTGCACTCTCTGGACTCGCGTCACTGCATCCCCAGTGGTGCCAGTGCACTCTCTGGACTCACTGCACTGCATCCCCAGTGGTGCCAGTGCACTCTCTGGACTCACTGCAGTGCATCCCCGTGGTGCCAGTGCACTCTCTGGGCTCACCGCACTGCACCCTGAGTGGTGCCAGTGCACTCTCTGGACTCACTGCAGTGCATCCCCAGTGGTGCCAGTGCACTCTCTAGAGTCACTGCGCTGCATCCCCAGTGGTGCCAGTGCACTCTCTGGACTCACTGTACTGCATCCCCAGTGGTGCCAAAGCACTCTCTGGACTCCCGCCACCGCATCCCCAGTGGTTCCAGTGCACTCTCTGGACTCACTGCACTGCATCCCCAGTGGTGCCAGTGCACTCTCTGGACTCACTGCACCGCATCCCCAGTGGTGCCAGTGCACTCTCTGGAGTGACTGCAGTGCATCCCCAGTGGTGCCAGTGCACTCTCTGGACTCACCGCACTGCACCCTGAGTGGTGCTAGTGCACTCTCTGGACTCACTGCACTGCATCCCCAGTGGTGCCAGTGCACTCTCTAGAGTCACTGTACTGCATCCCCAGTGGTGCCAGTGCACTCTCTGGACTCCCGCCACCGCATCCCCAGTGGTTCCAGTGCACTCTCTGGACTCACTGCACCGCATCCCCAGTGGTGCCAGTGCACTCTCTGGACTCGCGTCAATGCATCCCCAGTGGTGCTAATGCACTCTCTGGACTCACTGCGCTGCATCCCCAGTGGTGCCAGTGCACTCTCTGGACTCACTGTACTGCATCCCCAGTGGTGCCAAAGCACTCTCTGGACTCCCGCCACCGCATCCCCAGTGGTTCCAGTGCACTCTCTGGACTCACTGCACTGCATCCCCAGTGGTGCCAGTGCACTCTCTGGACTCACTGCACCGCATCCCCAGTGGTGCCAGTGCACTCTCTGGAGTGACTGCAGTGCATCCCCAGTGGTGCCAGTGCACTCTCTGGACTCACCGCACTGCACCCTGAGTGGTGCTAGTGCACTCTCTGGACTCACTGCACTGCATCCCCAGTGGTGCCAGTGCACTCTCTAGAGTCACTGTACTGCATCCCCAGTGGTGCCAGTGCACTCTCTGGACTCCCGCCACCGCATCCCCAGTGGTTCCAGTGCACTCTCTGGACTCACTGCACCGCATCCCCAGTGGTGCCAGTGCACTCTCTGGACTCGCGGCAATGCATCCCCAGTCGTGCTAATGCACTCTCTGGACTCACTGCACTGCATCCCGAGTGGTGCCAGTGCACTCTCTGGACTCACTGCAGTGCATCCCCAGTGGTGCCAGTGCACTCTCTGGACTCACTGCACTGCATCCCCAGTGCTGCCAGTGCTCTCTCTGGACTCACTGCACTGCATCCCCAGTGGTGCCAGTGCACTCTCTGGACTCACTGCAGTGCATCACCAGTGCTGCCAGTGCACTCTCTGGACACACTGAAGTGCATCCCGAGTGGTGCCAGTGCTCTCTCTGGACTCACTGCACTGCATCCCCAGTGGTTCCTGTGCAGTCTCTGCACTCACTGAAGTGCATCTCCAGTGGTGCCAGTGAACTCTCTGGACTCACTGCACTGCATCCCCAGTGCTGCCAGTGCACTCTCTGGACTCACTGCAGTGCATCCCCGGTGGAGCCAGTGTACTCTCAGGGCTCACTGCAGTGCATCCCCAGTGGTGCCAGTGCACTCTCTGGCGTCACTGCACTGCATCCCCCGTGGTGCAAGTGCACTCTCTGGACTCACTGGAGTGCATCACCTATGGTGCCAGTGCACTCTCTGGACTCACTGCACTGCATCACCAGTGCTGCCAGTGCACTCTCTGGACTCACTGTACTGCATCCGCAGTGGTGCCAGTGCACTCTCTGGACTCGCGTCACTGCATACCCAGTGGTGCCAGTGCACTCTCTGGACTCACTGAAGTGCATCCCCAGTGCTGCCAGTGCACTCTCTGGACTCACTGCAGTGCATTCCCGGTGGTGCCAGTGCACTCTCTGGACTCACTGCAGTGCATCCCCAGTGGTGCTATTGCACTCTGGACTCACTGCAGTGCATCCCCAGTGGTGCCAGTGCACTCTCTGGACTCACTGCACTGCATCCCCAGTGGTGCCAGTGCACTCTCTGGACTCACTGCAGTGCATTCCCGGTGGTGCCAGTGCACTCTCTGGACTCACTGCAGTGCATCCCCAGTGGTGCTAGTGCACTCTGGACTCACTGCAGTGCATCCCCAGTGGTGCCAGTGCACTCTCTGGACTCACTGCACTGCATCCCCAGTGGTGCCAGTGCACTCTCTGGACTCACTGTACTGCATCCCCAGAGGTGCCAGTGCACTCTCTGGGCTCACCGCACTGCACCCTGAGTGGTGCCAGTGCACTCTCTGGACTCACTGCACCGCATCCCCAGTGGTGCCAGTGCACTCTCTAGAGTCACTGCGCTGCATCCCAAGTGGTGCCAGTGCACTCTCTGGACTCACTGTACTGCATCCCCAGTGGTGCCAAAGCACTCTCTTTACTCCCGCCACCGCATCCCCAGTGGTTCCAGTGCACTCTCTGGACTCACTGCACTGCATCCCCAGTGGTGCCAGTGCACTCTCTGGACTCACTGCACCGCATCCCCAGTGGTGCCAGTGCACTCTCTGGAGTGACTGCAGTGCATCCCCAGTGGTGCCAGTGCACTCTCTGGACTCACTGCACTGCATCCCCAGTGCTGCCAGTGCACTCTCTGGACTCACTGCAGGGCATCCCCGGTGGAGCCAGTGTACTCTCAGGACTCACTGCACTGCATCCCCAGTGGTGCCAGTGCACTCTCTGGACTCACTGCACTGCATCCCCAGTGGTGCCAATGTACTCTCAGGACTCACTGCACTGCATCCGCAGTGGTGCCAGAGCACTCTCTAGAGTCACTGCGCTGCATCCCCAGTTGTGCCAGTGCACTCTCTGGACTCACTGCAGTGCATCCCCAGTGGTGCCAGTGCACTCTCTGGAGTGACTGCAGTGCATCCCCAGTGGTGCCAGTGCACTCTCTGGACTCGCGTCACTGCATCCCCAGTGGTGCCAGTGCACTCTCTGGACTCGCGTCACTGCATCCCCAGTGGTGCCAGTGCACTCTCTGGACTCACTGCACTGCATCCCCAGTGGTGCCAGTGCACTCTCTGGACTCACTGCAGTGCATTCCCGGTGGTGCCAGTGCACTCTCTGGACTCACTGCAGTGCATCCCCAGTGGTGCTAGTGCACTCTGGACTCACTGCAGTGCATCCCCAGTGGTGCCAGTGCACTCTCTGGACTCACTGCACTGCATCCCCAGTGGTGCCAGTGCACTCTCTGGACTCACTGCAGTGCATCCCCGTGGTGCCAGTGCACTCTCTGGGCTCACCGCACTGCACCCTGAGTGGTGCCAGTGCACTCTCTGGACTCACTGCAGTGCATCCCCAGTGGTGCCAGTGCACTCTCTAGAGTCACTGCGCTGCATCCCCAGTGGTGCCAGTGCACTCTCTGGACTCACTGTACTGCATCCCCAGTGGTGCCAAAGCACTCTCTGGACTCCCGCCACCGCATCCCCAGTGGTTCCAGTGCACTCTCTGGACTCACTGCACTGCATCCCCAGTGGTGCCAGTGCACTCTCTGGACTCACTGCACCGCATCCCCAGTGGTGCCAGTGCACTCTCTGGAGTGACTGCAGTGCATCCCCAGTGGTGCCAGTGCACTCTCTGGACTCACCGCACTGCACCCTGAGTGGTGCTAGTGCACTCTCTGGACTCACTGCACTGCATCCCCAGTGGTGCCAGTGCACTCTCTAGAGTCACTGTACTGCATCCCCAGTGGTGCCAGTGCACTCTCTGGACTCCCGCCACCGCATCCCCAGTGGTTCCAGTGCACTCTCTGGACTCACTGCACCGCATCCCCAGTGGTGCCAGTGCACTCTCTGGACTCGCGTCAATGCATCCCCAGTGGTGCTAATGCACTCTCTGGACTCACTGCACTGCATCCCGAGTGGTGCCAGTGCACTCTCTGGACTCACTGCAGTGCATCCCCAGTGGTGCCAGTGCACTCTCTGGACTCACTGCACTGCATCCCCAGTGCTGCCAGTGCTCTCTCTGGACTCACTGCACTGCATCCACAGTGGTGCCAGTGCACTCTCTGGACTCACTGCAGTGCATCACCAGTGCTGCCAGTGCACTCTCTGGACACACTGAAGTGCATCCCGAGTGGTGCCAGTGCTCTCTCTGGACTCACTGCACTGCATCCCCAGTGGTTCCTGTGCAGTCTCTGCACTCACTGAAGTGCATCTCCAGTGGTGCCAGTGAACTCTCTGGACTCACTGCACTGCATCCCCAGTGGTGCCAGTGCACTCTCTGGACTCACTGCACTGCATTCCCAGTGGTGACAGTGAAGTCTTTGGACTCACTGCACTCCATCCCCACTGGTGCCTTTGCACTCCCTGGACTCACTGCACTGCTCCAGCCGCGGCAGCCGCTCCAGCCGCGGTAGCCCTGCAGCCGTGGCAGCCGCTCCACTCGGTAGCGGCTGGAGCGGCTGCCGCGGCTGGAGCGGCTGGAGCGGCTGCCGCGGCTGGAGCGGCTGCCGCGGTTGGAGCGGCTGCCGCGGCTGGAGCGGCTGGAGCGGATGCCGCGGCTGGAGCGGCTGGAGCGGCTGCCGCGGCTGGAGCGGCTGGCGCGGCTGGAGGAGCTACCGCGGCTGGAGCGGTTAACGCGGCTGGAGCGGATGCCGAGGCTGGAGCGGATGCCGCGGCTGGTGCGGCTGGAGAGGCTGCCGCGGCTGGAGCAGTGCAGTGAGTCCAGAGAGTGCACTTGCACCACTGGGGATGCAGTGCAGTGAGTAAAGAGAGTGCACTGGCACCATTGGGGATGCAGTGCAGTGAGTCCAGAGAGTGCACTGGCACCACTGGGGATGCAGTGCAGTGAGTCCAGAGAGTGCACTGGCACCACTGGGGATGCAATGCAGTGAGTCCAGAGAGTGCACTGGCACCACTGGGCATGCATTGCTGTGAGTCCAGAGAGCGCCCCGGCACCACTGGGAATGCACTACAGTGACTGCAGAGACTGCACTGACACCACTGGGGATGCGGTGCCTGGAGTCCAGAGAGTGCTTTGGCACCACTGGGGATGAACTGCAGTGAGTCCACAGAGTGCACTGACACCAGTGGGAATGCGGTGCAGTGAGTCCAGAGATTGCAGTGGCACCACTGGGGATGCACTGCAGTTAGTCCAGAGAGTGCACTGGCACCACTGGGGATGCAGTGCAGTGAGTCCAGAGAATGCACTGGCACCACTGGGGATACGGTGCCGGGAGTCCAGAGAGTGCACAGACACCACTGGGGATGCGGTGCCTGGAGTCCAGAGAGTGCATTGGCACCACTGGGGATGCAGTGCAGTGAGACCACAGAGTGCACTGACACCAGTGGGAATGCGGTGCAGTGAGTCCAGAGTGTGCACTGGCACCACTGAGAATGCACTTCAGTGAGTCCAGAGAGTGCACTGGCACCACTGGGGATGCAGTGCAGTGAGTCAACAGAGTGCACTGGCAGGACTGGGGATGCAGTGCAGTGAGTCCAGAGAGTGCACTGGCACCACTGGGGATGCCCTGCAGTGAGTCCAGAGAGTGCTTTGGCACCACTGTGGATGCAGTACAGTGAGTCCAGAGAGTGCACTGGCACCACTGAGAATGCATTTCAGTGAGTCCAGAGAGTGCCGTTCCAGCCTCGGCATCCGCTCCAGCCGAGTCAACCCCGCGGTAGTCCCTCCAGCCGCGGCAGACGCTCCAGCCGCGGCAGCCGCTCCAGCCGCGGCAGCCGCTCCAGCACGTCCAGCCGCGCCAGCCTCTCCATCCGCGGCAGCCGCTCCAGCCGCGGCAGCCGCTCCAGCCGCTCCAACCGCGGCAGCCGCTCCAGCCGCTGCCGAGAGGAGCGGCTGCCACGGCTGGAGGGCTACCGCGGCTGGAGCGGCTGCCGCGGCTGTAGCAGTGCAGTGAGTCCAGGGAGTGCAAAGGCACCAGTGGGGATGGAGTGCAGTGAGTCCAAAGACTTCACTGTCACCACTGGGGATGCAGTGCAGTGAGTCCAGGGAGTGCACTTGCACCACTGGGGATGCAGCGCAGTGACTCCAGAGAGTGCACTGACACCACTGGGGATGCACTTCAGTCAGTCCAGTGAGTGTACTGGCACCAGTGGGGATGCACTGCAGTGAGTCCAGAGAGTGCACTGGCTCAACTGAGATTGCACTTCAGTGAGTCCAGAGAGTGCACTGGCACCACTGGGGATGCAGTGCAGTGAGTCAAGAGAGTGTACTGGCAGGACTGGGGATGCAGTGCAGTGAGTCCAGAGAGTGCACTGGCACCACTGGGGATGTCCTGCAGTGAGTCCAGAGAGTGCTTTGGCACCTCTGGGGATGCAGTACAGTGAGTCCAGAGAGTGCACTAGCTCCACTGGGGATGCAGTGCAGTGAGTCCAGAGAGTGCACTGGCACCACTGGGGATGCAGTGCAGTGAGTCCAGTGAGTGCACTGGCACCACTGGTGATGCAGTACAGTGAGTCCAGAGAGTGGCGCTCCAGCCTCGGTTTCCGCTCCAGCCGCGTCAACCGCTCCAGCCGCGGTAGCCCCTCCAGCCGCGGCAGACGCTCTAGACGCTCCAACCGCGTCAGCCTCTCCAGCCGCGTTAGCACCTCCAGCCGCGGCAGCCGCTCCAGCCGCGGCGCCCCTGCTCCAGCCGGTCCAGCCGCGGTAACCGCTCCAAACGCGGCAGGAGCTCCAGCCGCGGCAGCCGCTCCAGCCGCGGCAGCCGCTCCAGCCGCTACCGAGTGGAGCGGCTGCCACGGCTGGAGCGGTTGCCGCGGTTGGAGCGCCTGCCGCGTTTGGAGCGGCTGCCGCGGCTTCCGCGGCTGGTGCGGCTGCCGCGGTTGGAGAGTCTGCCGCGTATGACGCGGACGGAGCGGCTGCCACGGCTGGAGCTGCTTCCGCGGCTGCCGCGGCTGCCGAGGCTGGAGGGCTACAGCGGCTGGAGCGACTGCCGCGGCTGGAGTAGTCCAGTGAGTCCAGAGAGTGCACTGGCACCACTGGGGATGCACTGCAGTGAGTCCAGAGAGTGCACTGTCACCTTTGGGGATGCACTGCAGTGTCTGCAGAGAGTGCCCTGGCACCACTAGGGATGCAGTGCACTGAGACCAGAGAGTGCACTGGCACCACTGGTGATGCACTGCAGTGAGTCCAGAGAGTGCACTGGCACCACTGTGGATGCAGTGCAGTGAGTCCAGAGAGAGCACTGGCAGCACAGGGGATGCAGTGCAGTGAGTGCAGAGAGTGCACTGGCACCACTAGGGATGCACTGCAGTGAGTCCAGAGAGTGCACTGGCACCACTGGGGATGCACTGCAGTGAGTCCAGAGAGTGCACTGGCACCATTCGGGATGCAGTGCAGTGAGTCCAGAGTGCATTAGCTCCACTGGGGATGCATTGACGCGAGTCCAGAGAGTGCACTGGCACCACTGGGGATGCAGTGCAGTGAGTCCAGAGAGTGCACTGGAACCACTAGGAATGCGGTGGCGGGAGTCCAGAGAGTGCTTTGGCACCACTGGGGATGCAGTACAGTGAGTCCAGAGAGTGCACTGGCACCACTGGGTATGCAGTGCAGTGAGTCCAGAGAGTGCACTGGCACCACTGGGGATGCACTGCAGTGAGTCCAGAGTGCACTAGCACCACTGGGGATGCACTGCAGTGAGTCCAGAGAGTGCACTGGCCCCACCCGGAATGCACTGCAGTGAGTCCAGAGAGTGCACTGGCACCACTGGGGATGCAGTGACGCGAGTCCAGAGAGTGCACTGGCACCACTGGGGATGCAGTGACGCGAGTGCAGAGAGTGCACTGGCACCACTGGGGATGCACTGCATTCACTCCAGAGAGCGCACTGGCACCACTGGGGATGCGCTGCAGTGAGTCCAGAGAGTGCACTGGCACAACTGGGGATGCAGCGCAGTGACTCTAGAGAGTGCACTGGCACCACTGCGGATGCGGTGCAGTGAGTCCAGAGAGTGCACTGGCACCACAGGTGTTGCAGTGCAGTGAGTCCAGAGAGTGCACTGGCAGCACTGGGGATGCAGTGCAGTGAGTCCAGAGAGTGCACTGGCACCACAGGTGATGCACTCCAGTGAGTCCAGAGAGTGCACTTGCACCACGGGGGATGCAGTGCAGTGACGCCAGAGAGTGCACTGGCAGCATTGGGGTGCAGTGCAGTGAGTCCAGAGAGTGCACTGGCACCACTGGGGATGCAGTGCAGTGAGTCCAGAGAGTGCACTGGCACCACTGGGGATGCACTGCAGTGAGCCCAGAGAGTGCACTGGCTCCACCGGGGATGCCCTGCAGTGAGTCCAGAGAGTGCACTGGCGATGCAGTGCAGTGAGTCAAGAGAGTGCACTGGCACCACTGGGGATGCAGCGCAGTGAGTCCAGAGAGTGCACTGGCCCCACTGGGGATGCACTGCAGTGAGTCCAGAGACTGCACTTGCACCACTGGGGATGCAGTGCAGTGAGTCCAGAGAGTGCACTGGCACCACTGATAATGCACTTCAGTGAGTCCAGAGAGTGCACTGGCACCACTGGGGATGCACTGCACTGAGTCCAGAGATTGCACTGGCACCACTGGGGATGCAGTGCAGAGAGTCCAGAGAGTGCACTGGCACCACTGAGAATGCACTTCAAGTGAGTCCAGAGAGTACACTGGCACCACTGGGGATGCAGTGCAGAGAGTCCAGAGAGTGCACTGGCACCACTGGGGATGCAGTGCTGTGACTCCAGAGAGAGCACTGGCACCACTGGGGTTGCACTGCAGTGAGTCCAGAGAGTGCACTGGCACCACTGGGGATGCACTGCAGTGTTTCCAGAGAGTGCACTGGCACCACTGGGGATGCACTGCAGTGACTCGAAAGAGTGCACTGTCACTACTGGGGATGCAGTGCAGTGAGTCCAGAGAGTGCACTGGCACCACTGAGAATGCACTTCATTGAGTCCAGAGAGTGCACTGGCACCACTGGGGATGCACTGCAGTGAGTCCAGAGATTGCACTGGCACCACTGGGGATGCAGTACAGTGAGTCCACACAGTGCACTAGCACCACTGGGGAAGCAGTGCAGTGAGTCCACACAGTGCACTGGCACCACTGGGGATGCAGTGCAGTGAGTCCAGAGAGTGCACTGGCACCACTGGGGATGCAGTGCAGTGAGTCCAGAGAGTGCACTGGCACCACTGGGGATGCACTGCAGTGAGTCCAGAGAGTGCAATGGCACCACTGGGGATGCAGTGCAATGAGTCCAGAGAGTGCACTGGCTCCACTGGGGATGCACTGCAGTGAGTCCAGAGAGTGCACTGGCACCACTGGGGATGCACTGCATTGAGTCCAGAGAGTGTACTGGCACCACTGGGGATGCACTGAAGTGAGTCCAGAGAGTGCACTGGCACCACTGAGAATGCACTTCAGTGCGTCCAGAGAGTGCACTGGCACCACTGGGGATGCACTGAAGTGAGTCCACAGAGTGCACTAGCACTACTGGGCATGCAGTGCAGTGAGTCCAGAGAGTGCGCTGGAACCACTGGGGATGCAGTGCAGTGAGTCCAGAGAGTGCACTAGCACCACTGGGGATGCAGTGCAGTGACTCCAGAGAGTGCACTGGCACCACTGGGGATGCACTGCAGTGAGTCCAGTGAGTGCACTGGCACCACTGGGGATGCAGTGCAGTGAGTCCAGACAGTGCACTGGCACCACTGGGGAAGCAGTGCAGTGAGTCCAGAGAATGCAGTGGCACTACTGGGGATGCAGTGCAGTGAGTCCAGAGAGTACACTGGCAGCACTGGGGATGCAGTGCAGTGAGTCCAGAGAGTGCACTGGCACCACTGGGGATGCAGTTCAGTGAGTCCAGAGAGTGCACTGGCACCACTGGGGATGCACTGCAGTGAGCCCAGAGAGTGCACTGGCAACAGTGGGGATGCACTGCAGTGAGTCCAGTGAGTGCACTGGCACCACTGGGGAAGCAGTGCACTGAGTCCAGTGAGTGCACTGGCACCACTGGGGATGCACTGCAGTGAGTCCAGAGAGTGCACTGGCACCACAGAGAATGCACTTCAGTGAGTCCAGAGAGTGCAGTGGCACCACTGGGGATGCAGTTTAGTGAGTCCAGAGAGTGCACTGGCATCACTGGGGATGCAGTGCAGTGAGTCCAGTGAGTGTACTGGCACCACTGGGGATGCAGTGCAGTGAGTCCAGAGAGTGCACTGGCACCACTGAGAATGCACTTCAATGAGTCCAGAGAGTGCACTGGCACCACTGGGGATGCACTGCAGTGAGTCCAGAGAGTGCACTGTCACCACTGGGGATGCACTGCAGTGAGTCCACAGAGTGCACTGGCACCACTGGGGATGCAGTGCAGTGAGTCCAGAGAGTGCACTGGCACCACTGGGGATGCAGTGCAGTGAGTCCAGAGAGTGCACTGGCACCAGTGGGGATGCACTGCAGTGAGTCCAGAGAGTGCACTGGCACCACTGGGGATGCACTGCAGTGAGTCCAGAGAGTGCACTGTCACCACTGGGGATGCAGTACAGTGAGTCCACAGAGTGCACTGGCACCACTGGGGATGCAGTGCAGTGAGTCCAGAGAGTGCACAGGCACCACTGGGGATGCAGTGCAGTGAATCCAGTGAGTGCACTGGCACCACTGGGGATGCAGTGCAGTGAGTCCAGAGAGTGCACTGGCACTACTGGGGATGTAGTGCAGTGAGTCCAGAGAGTGCACTGGCACCACTGGGGATGCACTGCAGTGAGTCCAGAGAGTGCACTGTCAGCAATGGGGATGCAGTGCAGTGAGTCCAGAGAGTGCACTGGCACCACTGGGGATGCAGTGCAGTGAGTCCTGAGAGTGCACTGGCACCACTGGGGATGCACTGCAGTGAGTCCAGAGATTGCACTGGCACCACTGGGGATGCAGCGTAGTGAGTCCAGAGAGTGCACTGGCCCCACTGGGGATGCAGTGCAGTGAGTCCAGAGATTGCACTGGCACCACTGGGGATGCAGTGCTGTGACTCCAGAGAGCGCACTGGCACCACTGGGGATGCACTGCAGTGAGTCCAGAGAGTGCACTGGCTCCACTGGGGATGCACTGCAGTGAGTCCAGAGAGTGCACTGGCACCACTGGGGATGCACTGCAGTGAGTCCAGAGAGTGCACTGGCACCACTGGGGATGCACTGCAGTGAGTCCAGAGAGTGCACTGTCACCACTGGGGATGCAGTGCAGTGAGTCCAGAGAGTGCAGTGGCACCACTGAGAATGCACTTCAGTGAGTCCAGAGAGTGCACTGGCACCACTGGGGATGCACTGCAGTGAGTCCAGAGATTGCACTGGCACCACTGGGGATGCAGTACAGTGAGTCCAGAGAGTGCACTGGCACCACAGGTGATGCACTGCTGTGAGTCCAGAGAGTGCTCTTGCACCACAGGGGATGCAGTGCAGTGACTCAAGAGAGTGCACTGGCAGCACTGGGAATGCAGTGCAGTGAGTCCAGAGAGTGCACTGGCACCACTGGGGATGCAGTGCAGTGAGTCCAGAGAGTGCAATGGCACCACTGCGGATGCACTGCAGTGAGTCCAGAGAGTGCACTGGCTCCACTGGGGATGCACTGCAGTGAGTCCAGAGAGTGTACTGGCACCACTGGGGATGCACTGCAGTGAGTCCAAAGAGTGTACTGGCACCACTGGGGATGCACTGAAGTGAGTCCAGAGAGTGCACTGGCACCACTGGGGATGCACTGAAGTGAGTCCAGAGAGTGCGCTGGAACCACTGGGGATGCAGTGCAGTGAGTCCAGAGAGTGCACTGGCACCACTGGGGATGCAGTGCAGTGACTCCAGAGAGTGCACTGGCACCACTGGGGATGCAGTGCAGTGAGTCCAGTGAGTGCACTGGCACCACTGGGGATGCAGTGCAGTGAGTCCAGACAGTGCACTGGCACCACTGGGGAAGCAGTGCAGTGAGTCCAGAGAGTGCAGTGGCACCACTGGGGATGCAGTGCAGTGAGTCCAGACAGTGCACTGGCACCACTGGGGATGCAGTGCAGTGAGTCCAGAGAGTGCACTGGCACCAGTGGGGATGCAGTTCAGTGAGTCCAGAGAGTGCACTGGCACCACTGCGGATGCAGTGCAGTGAGTCCAGAGAGTGCACTGGCACCACTGGGGATGCACTGCAGTGAGCCCAGAGAGTGCACTGGCACCAGTGGGGATGCACTGCAGTCAGTCCAGTGAGTGCACTGGCACCACTGGGGAAGCAGTGCAGTGAGTCCAGAGAGTGCACTGGCACCACTGGGGATGCAGTGCAGTGAGTCCAGTGAGTGTACTGGCACCACTGGGGATGCACTGCAGTGAGTCCAGAGAGTGCACTGGCACCACTGAGAATGCACTTCAGTGAGTCCAGAGAGTGCACTGGCACCACTGGGGATGCACTGCAGTGAGTCCAGAGAGTGCAGTGGCACCACTGGGGATGCACTGCAGTGAGTCCAGAGAGTGCACAGGCACCACTGGGGATGCAGTGCAGTGAATCCAGTGAGTGCACTGGCACCACTGGGGATGCAGTGCAGTGAGTCCAGAGAGTGCACTGGCACTACTGGGGATGTAGTGCAGTGAGTCCAGAGAGTGCACTGGCACCACTGGGGATGCACTGCAGTGAGTCCAGAGAGTGCACTGTCAGCAATGGGGATGCAGTGCAGTGAGTCCAGAGAGTGCACTGGCACCACTGGGGATGCAGTGCAGTGAGTCCTGAGAGTGCACTGGCACCACTGGGGATGCACTGCAGTGAGTCCAGAGATTGCACTGGCACCACTGGGGATGCAGCGCAGTGAGTCCAGAGAGTGCACTGGCCCCACTGGGGATGCACTGCAGTGAGTCCAGAGACTGCACTGGCACTACTGGGGATGCACTGCAGTGAGTCCAGAGAGTGCACTGGCACCACTAATAATGCACTTCAGTGAGTCCAGAGAGTGCACTGGCACCACTGGGGATGCACTGCACTGAGTCCAGAGATTGCACTGGCACCACTGGGGATGCAGTTCAGTGAGTCCAGAGAGTGCACTGGCACCACTGGGGATGCAGTGATGTGAGTCCAGAGAGTGCACTGGCACCACTGGGGATGCACTGCAGTGAGTGCAGAGAGTGCACTGGCACCACTGGGGATGCAGTGCAGAGAGTCCAGAGATTGCACTGGCACCACTGGGGATGCAGTGCTGTGACTCCAGAGAGCGCACTGGCACCACTGGGGATGCACTGCAGTGAGTCCAGAGAGTGCACTGGCTCCACTGGGGATGCACTGCAGTGAGTCCAGAGAGTGCACTGGCACCACTGGGGATGCACTGCAGTGAGTCCAGAGAGTGCACTGTCACCACTGGGGATGCAGTGCAGTGAGTCCAGAGAGTGCAGTGGCACCACTGAGAATGCAGTTCAGTGAGTCCAGAGAGTGCACTGGCACCACTGGGGATGCACTGCAGTGAGTCCAGAGATTGCACTGGCACCACTGGGGATGCAGTACAGTGAGTCCAGAGAGTGCACTGGCACCACAGGTGATGCACTGCTGTGAGTCCAGAGAGTGCTCTTGCACCACAGGGGATGCAGTGCAGTGACTCAAGAGAGTGCACTGGCAGCACTGGGGATGCAGTGCAGTGAGTCCAGAGAGTGCACTGGCACCACTGGGGATGCAGTGCAGTGAGTCCAGAGAGTGCAATGGCACCACTGCGGATGCACTGCAGTGAGTCCAGAGAGTGCACTGGCTCCACTGGGGATGCACTGCAGTGAGTCCAGAGAGTGTACTGGCACCACTGGGGATGCACTGCAGTGAGTCCAGAGAGTGTACTGGCACCACTGGGGATGCACTGAAGTGAGTCCAGAGAGTGCACTGGCACCACTGAGAATGCACTTCAGTGAGTCCAGAGAGTGCACTGGCACCACTGGGGATGCACTGCAGTGAGTCCACAGAGTGCACTAGCACTACTGGGGATGCACTTCAGTGAGTCCAGAGAGTGCGCTGGAACCACTGGGGATGCAGTGCAGTGAGTCCAGAGAGTGCACTGGCACCACTGGGGATGCAGTGCAGTGACTCCAGAGAGTGCACTGGCACCACTGGGGATGCAGTGCAGTGAGTCCAGTGAGTGCACTGGCACCACTGGGGATGCAGTGCAGTGAGTCCAGACAGTGCACTGGCACCACTGGGGAAGCAGTGCAGTGAGTCCAGAGAGTGCAGTGGCACCACTGGGGATGCAGTGCAGTGAGTCCAGACAGTGCACTGGCACCACTGGGGATGCAGTGCAGTGAGTCCAGAGAGTGCACTGGCACCACTGGGGATGCAGTTCAGTGAGTCCAGAGAGTGCACTGGCACCACTGCGGATGCAGTGCAGTGAGTCCAGAGAGTGCACTGGCACCACTGGGGATGCACTGCAGTGAGCCCAGAGAGTGCACTGGCACCAGTGGGGATGCACTGCAGTCAGTCCAGTGAGTGCACTGGCACCACTGGGGAAGCAGTGCAGTGAGTCCAGAGAGTGCACTGGCACCACTGGGGATGCAGTGCAGTGAGTCCAGTGAGTGTACTGGCACCACTGGGGATGCACTGCAGTGAGTCCAGAGAGTGCACTGGCACCACTGAGAATGCACTTCAGTGAGTCCAGAGAGTGCACTGGCACCACTGGGGATGCACTGCAGTGAGTCCAGAGAGTGCAGTGGCACCACTGGGGATGCACTGCAGTGAGTCCAGAGAGTGCACTGGCACCACTGGGGATGCAGTGCAGTGAGTCCAGAGAGTGCACTGGCACCACTGGGGATGCAGTGCAGTGAGTCCAGAGAGTGCACTGGCACCACTGGGGATGCGGTGCTGGGAGTCCAGAGAGTGCTTTGGCACCAGTGGGGATGCAGTGCAGTTACTCCAGAGACTGCACTGGCACCACCGGGGATGCAGTGCAGTGAGTCCAGAGAGTGCACTGGCACCACTGGGGATGCAGTGCAGTGAGTCCAGAGATTGAACTGGCAGCACTGGGGATGCAGTGCTGTGACTCCAGAGAGCGCACTGACACCACTGGGGATGCAGTGCAGTGAGTCCAGAGAGTGCACTGGCACCACTGGGGATGCACTGCAGTGAGCCCAGAGAGTGCACTGGCACCAGTGGGGATGCACTGCAGTGAGTCTAGTGAGTGCACTGGCACCACTGGGGAAGCAGTGCAGTGAGTCCAGAGAGTGCAGTGGCACCACTGGGGATGCAGTTTAGTGAGTCCAGAGAGTGCACTGGCACCATTGGGGATGCAGTGCAGTGAGTCCAGAGAGTGTACTGGCACCACTGGGGATGCACTGCAGTGAGTCCAGAGAGTGCAGTGGCACCACTGGGGATGCACTGCAGTGAGTCCAGAGAGTGCTTTGGCACCAGTGGGGATGCACTGCAGTTACTCCAGAGACTGCACTGGCACCGCTGGGGATGCAGTGCAGTGAGTCCAGAGAGTGCACTGGCACCAGTGGGGATGCACTGCAGTGAGTCCAGAGAGTGCACTGGCACCACTGGGGATGCACTGCAGTGAGTCCACAGAGTGCACTGTCACCACTGGGGATGCAGTACAGTGAGACCACAGAGTGCACTGGCACCACTGGGGATGCAGTGCAGTGAGTCCAGAGAGTGCACTGGCACCACTGGGGATGCAGTGCAGTGAATCCAGTGAGTGCACTGGCACCACTGGGGATGCAGTGCAGTGAATCCAGAGAGTGCACTGGCACTACTGGGGATGCAGTGCAGTGAGTCCAGAGAGTGCACTGGCACCACTCTGGATGCACTGCAGTGAGTCCAGAGAGTGCACTGTCACTACTGGGGATGCAGTGCAGTGAGCCCAGAGAGTGCACTGGCTCCACCGGGGATGCCCTGCAGTGAGTCCAGAGAGTGCACTGGCGATGCAGTGCAGTGAGTCCAGAGAGTGCACTGGCACCACTGGGGATGCAGCGCAGTGAGTCCAGAGAGTGCACTGGCCCCACTGGGGATGCACTGCAGTGAGTCCAGAGACTGCACTTGCACCACTGGGGATGCAGTGCAGTGAGTCCAGAGAGTGCACTGGCACCACTGATAATGCACTTCAGTGAGTCCAGAGAGTGCACTGGCACCACTGGGGATGCACTTCACTGAGTCCAGAGATTGCACTGGCACCACTGGGGATGCAGTTCAGTGAGTCCAGAGAGTGCACTGGCACCACTGAGAATGCACTGCAGTGAGTCCAGAGAGTGCACTGGCACCACTGGGGATGCACTGCAGTGAGTCCAGAGAGTGCACTGGCACCACTGGGGATGCACTGCAGTGACTCGAAAGAGTGCACTGGCACCACTGGGGAAGCAGTGCAGTGAGTCCAGAGAGTGCACTGGCACCACTGGGGATGCACTGCAGTGAGTCCAGAGAGTGCACTGTCACTACTGGGGATGCAGTGCAGTGAGTCCAGAGAGTGCACTGGCACCACTGGGGATGCACTGCAGTGAGTCCAGAGATTGCACTGGCACCACTGGGGATGCAGTACAGTGAGTCCACACAGTGCATTAGCACCACTGGGGATGCAGTGCAGTGAGTCCAGAGAGTGCACTGGCACCACTGGGGATGCAGTGCAGTGAGTCCAGAGAGTGCACTGGCACTACTGGTGATGCACTGCTGTGAGTCCAGAGAGTGCTCTTGCACCACAGGGGATGCAGTGCAGTGACTCAAGAGAGTGCACTGGCAGCACTGGGGATGCAGTGCAGTGAGTCCAGAGAGTGCACTGGCACCACTGGGGATGCAGTGCAGTGAGTCCAGAGAGTGCACTGGCTCCACTGGGGATGCACTGCAGTGAGTCCAGAGAGTGCACTGGCACCACTGGGGATGCACTGCAGTGAGTCCAGAGAGTGTACTGGCACCACTGGGGATGCACTGAAGTGAGTCCAGAGAGTGCACTGGCACCACTGAGAATGCACTTCAGTGCGTCCAGAGAGTGCAGTGGCACTACTGGGGATGCAGTGCAGTGAGTCCAGAGAGTGCACTGGCAGCACTGGGGAGGCAGTGCAGTGAGTCCAGAGAGTGCACTGGCACCACTGGGGATGCAGTTCAGTGAGTCCAGAGAGTGCACTGGCACCACTGGGGATGCAGTGCAGTGAGTCCAGAGAGTGCACTGGCACCACTGGGGATGCACTGCAGTGAGCCCAGAGAGTGGACTGGCACCACTGGGGATGCACTGCAGTCAGTCCAGAGAGTGCACTGGCACCACTGGGGAAGCAGTGCAGTGAGTCCAGAGAGTGCACTGGCACCACTGGGGATGCAGTGCAGTGAGTCCAGTGAGTGTACTGGCACCACTGGGGATGCACTGCAGTGAGTCCAGAGAGTGCACTGGCACCACTGAGAATGCAGTTCAGTGAGTCCAGAGAGTGCACTGGCACCACTGGGGATGCACTGCAGTGAGTCCAGAGAGTGCAGTGGCACCACTGGGGATGCACTGCAGTGAGTCCAGAGAGTGCACTGGCACCACCGGGGATGCAGTGCAGTGAGTCCAGAGAGTGCACTGGCACCACTGGGGATGCAGTGCAGTGAGTCCAGAGATTGCACTGGCACCACTGGGGATGCAGTGCTGTGACTCCAGAGAGCGCACTGGCACCACTGGGGATGCAGTGCAGTGAGTCCAGAGAGTGCACTGGCACCACTGGGGATGCACTGCAGTGAGCCCAGAGAGTGCACTGGCACCACTGGGGATGCACTGCAGTGAGTCCAGTGAGTGCACTGGCACCACTGGGGAAGCAGTGCACTGAGTCCAGTGAGTGCACTGGCACCACTGGGGATGCACTGCAGTGAGTCCAGAGAGTGCACTGGCACCACAGAGAATGCACTTCAGTGAGTCCAGAGAGTGCACTGGCACCACTGGGGATGCAGTTTAGTGAGTCCAGAGAGTGCACTGGCATCACTGGGGATGCAGTGCAGTGAGTCCAGTGAGTGTACTGGCACCACTGGGGATGCACTGCAGTGAGTCCAGAGAGTGCACTGGCACCACTGAGAATGCACTTCAATGAGTCCAGAGAGTGCACTGGCACCACTGGGGATGCACTGCAGTGAGTCCAGAGAGTGCACTGTCACCACTGGGGATGCACTGCAGTGAGTCCACAGAGTGCACTGGCACCACTGGGGATGCAGTGCAGTGAGTCCAGAGAGTGCACTGGCACCACTGGGGATGCAGTGCAGTGAGTCCAGAGAGTGCACTGGCACCACTGGGGATGCAGTGCTGTGACTCCAGAGAGAGCACTGGCACCACTGGGGATGCACTGCAGTGAGTCCAGAGAGTGCACTGGCACCACTGGGGATGCAGCGCAGTGAGTCCAGAGAGTGCACTGGCCCCACTGGGGATGCACTGCAGTGAGTCCAGAGACTGCACTTGCACCACTGGGGATGCAGTGCAGTGAGTCCAGAGAGTGCACTGGCACCACTGATAATGCACTTCAGTGAGTCCAGAGAGTGCACTGACACCACTGGGGATGCACTGCACTGAGTCCAGAGATTGCACTGGCACCACTGGGGATGCAGTTCAGTGAGTCCAGAGAGTGCACTGGCACCACTGAGAATGCACTTCAAGTGAGTCCAGAGAGTACACTGGCACCACTGGGGATGCAGTGCAGAGAGTCCAGAGAGTGCACTGGCACCACTGGGGATGCAGTGCTGTGACTCCAGAGAGAGCACTGGCACCACTGGGGATGCACTGCAGTGAGTCCAGAGAGTGCACTGGCACCACTGGGGATGCACTGCAGTGAGTCCAGAGAGTGCACTGGCACCACTGGGGATGCACTGCAGTGACTCGAAAGAGTGCACTGTCACTACTGGGGATGCAGTGCAGTGAGTCCAGAGAGTGCACTGGCACCACTGAGAATGCACTTCATTGAGTCCAGAGAGTGCACTGGCACCACTGGGGATGCACTGCAGTGAGTCCAGAGATTGCACTGGCACCACTGGGGATGCAGTACAGTGAGTCCACACAGTGCACTAGCACCACTGGGGAAGCAGTGCAGTGAGTCCACACAGTGCACTGGCACCACTGGGGATGCAGTGCAGTGAGTCCAGAGAGTGCACTGGCACCACTGGGGATGCAGTGCAGTGAGTCCAGAGAGTGCACTGGCACCACTGGGGATGCAGTGCAGTGAGTCCAGAGAGTGCAATGGCACCACTGGGGATGCAGTGCAGTGAGTCCAGAGAGTGCACTGGCTCCACTGGGGATGCACTGCAGTGAGTCCAGAGAGTGCACTGGCACCACTGGGGATGCACTGCAGTGAGTCCAGAGAGTGTACTGGCACCACTGGGGATGCACTGAAGTGACTCCAGAGAGTGCACTGGCACCACTGAGAATGCACTTCAGTGCGTCCAGAGAGTGCACTGGCACCACTGGGGATGCACTGAAGTGAGTCCACAGAGTGCACTAGCACTACTGGGCATGCAGTGCAGTGAGTCCAGAGAGTGCGCTGGAACCACTGGGGATGCAGTGCAGTGAGTCCAGAGAGTGCACTAGCACCACTGGGGATGCAGTGCAGTGACTCCAGAGAGTGCACTGGCACCACTGGGGATGCACTGCAGTGAGTCCAGTGAGTGCACTGGCACCACTGGGGATGCAGTGCAGTGAGTCCAGACAGTGCACTGGCACCACTGGGGAAGCAGTGCAGTGAGTCCAGAGAATGCAGTGGCACTACTGGGGATGCAGTGCAGTGAGTCCAGAGAGTACACTGGCAGCACTGGGGATGCAGTGCAGTGAGTCCAGAGAGTGCACTGGCACCACTGGGGATGCAGTGCAGTGAGTCCAGAGAGTGCACTGGCACCACTGGGGATGCAGTGCAGTGAGTCCAGAGAGTGCACTGGCACCACTGGGGATGCACTGCAGTGAGCCCAGAGAGTGGACTGGCACCAGTGGGGATGCACTGCAGTCAGTCCAGAGAGTGCACTGGCACCACTGGTTTAGCAGTGCAGTGAGTCCAGAGAGTGCACTGGCATCACTGGGGATGCAGTGCAGTGAGTCCAGTGAGTGTACTGGCACCACTGGGGATGCACTGCAGTGAGTCCAGAGAGTGCACTGTCACCACTGAGAATGCACTTCAGTGAGTCCAGAGAGTGCACTGGCACCACTCGGGATGCACTGCAGTGAGTCCAGAGAGTGCAGTGGCACCACTGGGGATGCAGTGCAGTGAGTCCAGAGAGTGCACTGGCACCACTGGGGATGCGGTGCTGGGAGTCCAGAGAGTGCTTTGGCACCACTGGGGATGCAGTGCAGTTAGTCCAGAGACTGCACTGGCACCACCGGGGATGCAGTGCAGTGAGTCCAGAGAGTGCACTGGCACCACTGGGGATGCAGTGCAGTGAGTCCAGAGATTGCACTGGCACCACTGGGGATGCAGTGCTGTGACTCCAGAGAGCGCACTGGCACCACTGGGGATGCAGTGCAGTGAGTCCAGAGAGTGCACTGGCACCACTGGGGATGCACTGCAGTGAGCCCAGAGAGTGCACTGGCACCAGTGGGGATGCACTGCAGTGAGTCCAGTGAGTGCACTGGCACCACTGGGGAAGCAGTGCACTGAGTCCAGTGAGTGCACTGGCACCACTGGGGATGCACTGCAGTGAGTCCAGAGAGTGCACTGGCACCACAGAGAATGCACTTCAGTGAGTCCAGAGAGTGCAGTGGCACCACTGGGGATGCAGTTTAGTGAGTCCAGAGAGTGCACTGGCATCACTGGGGATGCAGTGCAGTGAGTCCAGTGAGTGTACTGGCACCACTGGGGATGCAGTGCAGTGAGTCCAGAGAGTGCACTGGCACCACTGAGAATGCACTTCAATGAGTCCAGAGAGTGCACTGGCACCACTGGGGATGCACTGCAGTGAGTCCAGAGAGTGCACTGTCACCACTGGGGATGCACTGCAGTGAGTCCACAGAGTGCACTGGCACCACTGGGGATGCAGTGCAGTGAGTCCAGAGAGTGCACTGGCACCACTGGGGATGCAGTGCAGTGAGTCCAGAGAGTGCACTGGCACCAGTGGGGATGCACTGCAGTGAGTCCAGAGAGTGCACTGGCACCACTGGGGATGCACTGCAGTGAGTCCAGAGAGTGCACTGTCACCACTGGGGATGCAGTACAGTGAGTCCACAGAGTGCACTGGCACCACTGGGGATGCAGTGCAGTGAGTCCAGAGAGTGCACAGGCACCACTGGGGATGCAGTGCAGTGAATCCAGTGAGTGCACTGGCACCACTGGGGATGCAGTGCAGTGAGTCCAGAGAGTGCACTGGCACTACTGGGGATGTAGTGCAGTGAGTCCAGAGAGTGCACTGGCACCACTGGGGATGCACTGCAGTGAGTCCAGAGAGTGCACTGTCAGCAATGGAGATGCAGTGCAGTGAGTCCAGAGAGTGCACTGGCACCACTGGGGATGCAGTGCAGTGAGTCCTGAGAGTGCACTGGCACCACTGGGGATGCACTGCAGTGAGTCCAGAGATTGCACTGGCACCACTGGGGATGCAGCGTAGTGAGTCCAGAGAGTGCACTGGCCCCACTGGGGATGCAGTGCAGTGAGTCCAGAGATTGCACTGGCACCACTGGGGATGCAGTGCTGTGACTCCAGAGAGCGCACTGGCACCACTGGGGATGCACTGCAGTGAGTCCAGAGAGTGCACTGGCTCCACTGGGGATGCACTGCAGTGAGTCCAGAGAGTGCACTGGCACCACTGGGGATGCAGTGCAGTGAGTCCAGAGAGTGCACTGGCACCACTGGGGATGCACTGCAGTGAGTCCAGAGAGTGCACTGTCACCACTGGGGATGCAGTGCAGTGAGTCCAGAGAGTGCAGTGGCACCACTGAGAATGCACTTCAGTGAGTCCAGAGAGTGCACTGGCACCACTGGGGATGCACTGCAGTGAGTCCAGAGATTGCACTGGCACCACTGGGGATGCAGTACAGTGAGTCCAGAGAGTGCACTGGCACCACAGGTGATGCACTGCTGAGAGTCCAGAGAGTGCTCTTGCACCACAGGGGATGCAGTGCAGTGACTCAAGAGAGTGCACTGGCAGCACTGGGAATGCAGTGCAGTGAGTCCAGAGAGTGCACTGGCACCACTGGGGATGCAGTGCAGTGAGTCCAGAGAGTGCAATGGCACCACTGCGGATGCACTGCAGTGAGTCCAGAGAGTGCACTGGCTCCACTGGGGATGCACTGCAGTGAGTCCAGAGAGTGTACTGGCACCACTGGGGATGCACTGCAGTGAGTCCAGAGAGTGTACTGGCACCACTGGGGATGCACTGAAGTGAGTCCAGAGAGTGCACTGGCACCACTGAGAATGCACTTCAGTGAGTCCAGAGAGTGCACTGGCACCACTGGGGATGCACTGCAGTGAGTCCACAGAGTGCACTAGCACTACTGGGGATGCACTTCAGTGAGTCCAGAGAGTGCGCTGGAACCACTGGGGATGCAGTGCAGTGAGTCCAGAGAGTGCACTGGCACCACTGGGGATGCAGTGCAGTGACTCCAGAGAGTGCACTGGCACCACTGGGGATGCAGTGCAGTGAGTCCAGTGAGTGCACTGGCACCACTGGGGATGCAGTGCAGTGAGTCCAGACAGTGCACTGGCACCACTGGGGAAGCAGTGCAGTGAGTCCAGAGAGTGCAGTGGCACCACTGGGGATGCAGTGCAGTGAGTCCAGACAGTGCACTGGCACCACTGGGGATGCAGTGCAGTGAGTCCAGAGAGTGCACTGGCACCACTGGGGATGCAGTTCAGTGAGTCCAGAGAGTGCACTGGCACCACTGCGGATGCAGTGCAGTGAGTCCAGAGAGTGCACTGGCACCACTGGGGATGCACTGCAGTGAGCCCAGAGAGTGCACTGGCACCAGTGGGGATGCACTGCAGTCAGTCCAGTGAGTGCACTGGCACCACTGGGGAAGCAGTGCAGTGAGTCCAGAGAGTGCACTGGCACCACTGGGGATGCAGTGCAGTGAGTCCAGTGAGTGTACTGGCACCACTGGGGATGCACTGCAGTGAGTCCAGAGAGTGCACTGGCACCACTGAGAATGCACTTCAGTGAGTCCAGAGAGTGCACTGGCACCACTGGGGATGCACTGCAGTGAGTCCAGAGAGTGCAGTGGCACCACTGGGGATGCACTGCAGTGAGTCCAGAGAGTGCACAGGCACCACTGGGGATGCAGTGCAGTGAATCCAGTGAGTGCACTGGCACCACTGGGGATGCAGTGCAGTGAGTCCAGAGAGTGCACTGGCACCACTGGGGATGCACTGCAGTGAGTCCAGAGAGTGCACTGTCAGCAATGGGGATGCAGTGCAGTGAGTCCAGAGAGTGCACTGGCACCACTGGGGATGCACTGCAGTGAGTCCAGAGAGTGCACTGTCAGCAATGGGGATGCAGTGCAGTGAGTCCAGAGAGTGCAGTGGCACCACTGGGGATGCAGCGCAGTGAGTCCAGAGAGTGCACTGGCCCCACTGGGGATGCACTGCAGTGAGTCCAGAGACTGCACTGGCACTACTGGGGATGCACTGCAGTGAGTCCAGAGAGTGCACTGGCACCACTGATAATGCACTTCAGTGAGTCCAGAGAGTGCACTGGCACCACTGGGGATGCACTGCACTGAGTCCAGAGATTGCACTGGCACCACTGGGGATGCAGTTCAGTGAGTCCAGAGAGTGCACTGGCACCACTGGGGATGCAGTGATGTGAGTCCAGAGAGTGCACTGGCACCACTGGGGATGCACTGCAGTGAGTGCAGAGAGTGCACTGGCACCACTGGGGATGCAGTGCAGAGAGTCCAGAGATTGCACTGGCACCACTGGGGATGCAGTGCTGTGACTCCAGAGAGCGCACTGGCACCACTGGGGATGCACTGCAGTGAGTCCAGAGAGTGCACTGGCTCCACTGGGGATGCACTGCAGTGAGTCCAGAGAGTGCACTGGCACCACTGGGGATGCACTGCAGTGAGTCCAGAGAGTGCACTGTCACCACTGGGGATGCAGTGCAGTGAGTCCAGAGAGTGCAGTGGCACCACTGAGAATGCACTTCAGTGAGTCCAGAGAGTGCACTGGCACCACTGGGGATGCACTGCAGTGAGTCCAGAGATTGCACTGGCACCACTGGGGATGCAGTACAGTGAGTCCAGAGAGTGCACTGGCACCACAGGTGATGCACTGCTGTGAGTCCAGAGAGTGCTCTTGCACCACAGGGGATGCAGTGCAGTGACTCAAGAGAGTGCACTGGCAGCACTGGGAATGCAGTGCAGTGAGTCCAGAGAGTGCACTGGCACCACTGGGGATGCAGTGCAGTGAGTCCAGAGAGTGCAATGGCACCACTGCGGATGCACTGCAGTGAGTCCAGAGAGTGCACTGGCTCCACTGGGGATGCACTGCAGTGAGTCCAGAGAGTGTACTGGCACCACTGGGGATGCTCTGCAGTGAGTCCAGAGAGTGTACTGGCACCACTGGGGATGCACTGAAGTGAGTCCAGAGAGTGCACTGGCACCACTGAGAATGCACTTCAGTGAGTCCAGAGAGTGCACTGGCACCACTGGGGATGCACTGCAGTGAGTCCACAGAGTGCACTAGCACTACTGGGGATGCACTTCAGTGAGTCCAGAGAGTGCGCTGGAACCACTGGGGATGCAGTGCAGTGAGTCCAGAGAGTGCACTGGCACCACTGGGGATGCAGTGCAGTGACTCCAGAGAGTGCACTGGCACCACTGGGGATGCAGTGCAGTGAGTCCAGTGAGTGCACTGGCACCACTGGGGATGCAGTGCAGTGTTCCAGACAGTGCACTGGCACCACTGGGGAAGCAGTGCAGTGAGTCCAGAGAGTGCAGTGGCACCACTGGGGATGCAGTGCAGTGAGTCCAGACAGTGCACTGGCACCACTGGGGATGCAGTGCAGTGAGTCCAGAGAGTGCACTGGCACCACTGGGGATGCAGTTCAGTGAGTCCAGAGAGTGCACTGGCACCACTGCGGATGCAGTGCAGTGAGTCCAGAGAGTGCACTGGCACCACTGGGGATGCACTGCAGTGAGCCCAGAGAGTGCACTGGCACCAGTGGGGATGCACTGCAGTCAGTCCAGTGAGTGCACTGGCACCACTGGGGAAGCAGTGCAGTGAGTCCAGAGAGTGCACTGGCACCACTGGGGATGCAGTGCAGTGAGTCCAGTGAGTGTACTGGCACCACTGGGGATGCACTGCAGTGAGTCCAGAGAGTGCACTGGCACCACTGAGAATGCACTTCAGTGAGTCCAGAGAGTGCACTGGCACCACTGGGGATGCAGTGCAGTGAGTCCAGAGAGTGCAGTGGCACCACTGGGGATGCACTGCAGTGAGTCCAGAGAGTGCACTGGCACCACTGGGGATGCAGTGCAGTGAGTCCAGAGAGTGCACTGGCACCACTGGGGATGCAGTGCAGTGAGTCCAGAGAGTGCACTGGCACCACTGGGGATGCGGTGCTGGGAGTCCAGAGAGTGCTTTGGCACCAGTGGGGATGCAGTGCAGTTACTCCAGAGACTGCACTGGCACCACCGGGGATGCAGTGCAGTGAGTCCAGAGAGTGCACTGGCACCACTGGGGATGCAGTGCAGTGAGTCCAGAGATTGAACTGGCACCACTGGGGATGCAGTGCTGTGACTCCAGAGAGCGCACTGACACCACTGGGGATGCAGTGCAGTGAGTCCAGAGAGTGCACTGGCACCACTGGGGATGCACTGCAGTGAGCCCAGAGAGTGCACTGGCACCAGTGGGGATGCACTGCAGTGAGTCTAGTGAGTGCACTGGCACCACTGGGGAAGCAGTGCAGTGAGTCCAGAGAGTGCAGTGGCACCACTGGGGATGCAGTTTAGTGAGTCCAGAGAGTGCACTGGCACCATTGGGGATGCAGTGCAGTGAGTCCAGAGAGTGTACTGGCACCACTGGGGATGCACTGCAGTGAGTCCAGAGAGTGCAGTGGCACGACTGGGGATGACCTGCAGTGAGTCCAGAGAGTGCTTTGGCACCAGTGGGGATGCACTGCAGTTACTCCAGAGACTGCACTGGCACCACTGGGGATGCAGTGCAGTGAGTCCAGAGAGTGCACTGGCACCAGTGGGGATGCACTGCAGTGAGTCCAGAGAGTGCACTGGCACCACTTGGGATGCACTGCAGTGAGTCCACAGAGTGCACTGTCACCACTGGGGATGCAGTACAGTGAGACCACAGAGTGCACTGGCACCACTGGGGATGCAGTGCAGTGAGTCCAGAGAGTGCACTGGCACCACTGGGGATGCAGTGCAGTGAATCCAGTGAGTGCACTGGCACCACTGGGGATGCAGTGCAGTGAATCCAGAGAGTGCACTGGCACTACTGGGGATGCAGTGCAGTGAGTCCAGAGAGTGCACTGGCACCACTCTGGATGCACTGCAGTGAGTCCAGAGAGTGCACTGTCACTACTGGGGATGCAGTGCAGTGAGCCCAGAGAGTGCACTGGCTCCACCGGGGATGCCCTGCAGTGAGTCCAGAGAGTGCACTGGCGATGCAGTGCAGTGAGTCCAGAGAGTGCACTGGCACCACTGGGGATGCAGCGCAGTGAGTCCAGAGAGTGCACTGGCCCCACTGGGGATGCACTGCAGTGAGTCCAGAGACTGCACTTGCACCACTGGGGATGCAGTGCAGTGAGTCCAGAGAGTGCACTGGCACCACTGATAATGCACTTCAGTGAGTCCAGAGAGTGCACTGGCACCACTGGGGATGCACTTCACTGAGTCCAGAGATTGCACTGGCACCACTGGGGATGCAGTTCAGTGAGTCCAGAGAGTGCACTGGCACCACTGAGAATGCACTTCAGTGAGTCCAGAGAGTACACTGGCACCACTGGGGATGCAGTGCAGAGAGTCCAGAGATTGCACTGGCACCACTGGGGATGCAGTGCTGTGACTCCAGAGAGAGCACTGGCACCACTGGGGATGCACTGCAGTGAGTCCAGAGAGTGCTCTGGCACCACTGGGGATGCACTGCAGTGAGTCCAGAGAGTGCACTGGCACCACTGGGGATGCACTGCAGTGACTCGAAAGAGTGCACTGGCACCACTGGGGAAGCAGTGCAGTGAGTCCAGAGAGTGCACTGGCACCACTGGGGATGCAGTGCAGTGAGTCCAGAGAGTGCACTGGCACCACTGAGAATGCACTTCATTGAGTCCAGAGAGTGCACTGGCACCACTGGGGATGCAGTTCAGTGAGTCCAGAGATTGCACTGGCACCACTGGGGATGCAGTACAGTGAGTCCACACAGTGCACTAGCACCACTGGGGATGCAGTGCAGTGAGTCCAGAGAGTGCACTGGCACCACTGGGGATGCAGTGCAGTGAGTCCAGAGAGTGCACTGGCACTACTGGTGATGCACTGCTGTGAGTCCAGAGAGTGCTCTTGCACCACAGGGGATGCAGTGCAGTGACTCTAGAGAGTGCACTGGCAGCACTGGGGATGCAGTGCAGTGAGTCCAGAGAGTGCACTGGCACCACTGGGGATGCAGTGCAGTGAGTCCAGAGAGTGCAATGGCACCACTGGGGATGCAGTGCAGTGAGTCCAGAGAGTGCACTGGCTCCACTGGGGATGCACTGCAGTGAGTCCAGAGAGTGCACTGGCACCACTGGGGATGCACTGCAGTGAGTCCAGAGAGTGTACTGGCACCACTGGGGATGCACTGAAGTGAGTCCAGAGAGTGCACTGGCACCACTGAGAATGCACTTCAGTGCGTCCAGAGAGTGCAGTGGCACTACTGGGGATGCAGTGCAGTGAGTCCAGAGAGTGCACTGGCAGCACTGGGGATGCAGTGCAGTGAGTCCAGAGAGTGCACTGGCACCACTGGGGATGCAGTTCAGTGAGTCCAGAGAGTGCACTGGCACCACTGGGGATGCAGTGCAGTGAGTCCAGAGAGTGCACTGGCACCACTGGGGATGCACTGCAGTGAGCCCAGAGAGTGGACTGGCACCACTGGGGATGCACTGCAGTCAGTCCAGAGAGTGCACTGGCACCACTGGGGAAGCAGTGCAGTGAGTCCAGAGAGTGCACTGGCACCACTGGGGATGCAGTGCAGTGAGTCCAGTGAGTGTACTGGCACCACTGGGGATGCACTGCAGTGAGTCCAGAGAGTGCACTGGCACCACTGAGAATGCAGTTCAGTGAGTCCAGAGAGTGCACTGGCACCACTGGGGATGCAGTGCAGTGAGTCCAGTGAGTGCACTGGCACCACCGGGGATGCAGTACAGTGAGTCCACAGAGTGCACTGGCACCACTGGGGATGCAGTGCAGTGAGTCCAGAGAGTGCACTGGCACCACTGGGGATGCAGTGCAGTGAATCCAGTGAGTGCACTGGCACCACTGGGGATGCAGTGCAGTGAGTCCAGAGAGTGCACTGGCACTACTGGGGATGTAGTGCAGTGAGTCCAGAGAGTGCACTGGCACCACTGGGGATGCACTGCAGTGAGTCCAGAGAGTGCACTGTCACTACTGGGGATGCAGTGCAGTGAGTCCAGAGAGTGCACTGGCACCACTGGGGATGCAGTGCAGTGAGTCCTGAGAGTGCACTGGCACCACTGGGGATGCACTGCAGTGAGTCCAGAGATTGCACTGGCACCACTGGGGATGCAGCGCAGTGAGTCCAGAGAGTGCACTGGCACCACTGGGGATGCAGTGCAGTGAGTCCAGAGACTGCACTGGCACTACTGGGGATGCAGTGCAGTGAGTCCAGAGAGTGCACTGGCACCACTGATAATGCAATTCAGTGAGTCCAGAGAGTGCACTGGCACCACTGGGGATGCACTGCACTGAGTCCAGAGATTGCACTGGCACCACTGGGGATGCAGTTCAGTGAGTCCAGAGAGTGCACTGGCACCACTGGGGATGCAGTGATGTGAGTCCAGAGAGTGCACTGGCACCACTGGGGATGCACTGCAGTGAGTGCAGAGAGTGCACTGGCACCACTGGGGATGCAGTGCAGAGAGTCCAGAGATTGCACTGGCACCACTGCGGATGCAGTGCTGTGACTCCAGAGAGCGCACTGGCACCACTGGGGATGCACTGCAGTGAGTCCAGAGAGTGCACTGGCTCCACTGGGGATGCAGTGCAGTGAGTCCAGAGAGTGCACTGGCACCACTGGGGATGCACTGCAGTGAGTCCAGAGAGTGCACTGGCACCACTGGTGATGCACTGCAGTGAGTCCAGAGAGTGCACTGTCACCACTGGGGATGCAGTGCAGTGAGTCCAGAGAGTGCAGTGGCACCACTGAGAAAGCACTTCAGTGAGTCCAGAGAGTGCACTGGCACCACTGGGGATGCACTGCAGTGAGTCCAGAGATTGCACTGGCACCACTGGGGATGCAGTACAGTGAGTCCAGAGAGTGGACTGGCACCACAGGTGATGCACTGCTGTGAGTCCAGAGAGTGCTCTTGCACCACAGGGGATGCAGTGCAGTGACTCAAGAGAGTGCACTGGTAGCACTGGGAATGCAGTGCAGTGAGTCCAGAGAGTGCACTGGCACCACTGGGGATGCAGTGCAGTGAGTCCAGAGAGTGCAATGGCACCACTGCGGATGCACTGCAGTGAGTCCAGAGAGTGCACTGGCTCCACTGGGGATGCACTGCAGTGAGTCCAGAGAGTGTACTGGCACCACTGGGGATGCACTGCAGTGAGTCCAGAGAGTGTACTGGCACCACTGGGGATGCACTGAAGTGAGTCCAGAGAGTGCACTGGCACCACTGAGAATGCACTTCAATGAGTCCAGAGAGTGCACTGGCACCACTGGGGATGCACTGCAGTGAGTCCACAGAGTGCACTAGCACTACTGGGGATGCACTTCAGTGAGTCCAGAGAGTGCGCTGGAACCACTGGGGATGCAGTGCAGTGAGTCCAGAGAGTGCACTGGCACCACTGGGGATGCAGTGCAGTGACTCCAGAGAGTGCACTGGCACCACTGGGGATGCAGTGCAGTGAGTCCAGTGAGTGCACTGGCACCACTGGGGATGCAGTGCAGTGAGTCCAGACAGTGCACTGGCACCACTGGGGAAGCAGTGCAGTGAGTCCAGAGAGTGCAGTGGCACCACTGGGGATGCAGTGCAGTGAGTCCAGAGAGTGCACTGGCAGCACTGGGGATGCTGTGCAGTGAGTCCAGAGAGTGCACTGGCACCACTGGGGATGCAGTTCAGTGAGTCCAGAGAGTGCACTGGCACCACAGGGGATGCAGTGCAGTGAGTCCAGAGAGTGCACTGGCACCACTGGGGATGCACTGCAGTGAGCCCAGAGAGTGCACTGGCACCAGTGGGGATGCACTGCAGTCAGTCCAGTGAGTGCACTGGCACCACTGGGGAAGCAGTGCAGTGAGTCCAGAGAGTGCACTGGCACCACTGGGGATGCAGTGCAGTGAGTCCAGTGAGTGTACTGGCACCACTGGGGATGCACTGCAGTGAGTCCAGAGAGTGCACTGGCACCACTGAGAATGCACTTCAGTGAGTCCAGAGAGTGCACTGGCACCACTGGGGATGCACTGCAGTGAGTCCAGAGAGTGCAGTGGCACCACTGGGGATGCACTGCAGTGAGTCCAGAGAGTGCACTGGCACCAGTGGGGATGCACTGCAGTGAGTCTAGTGAGTGCACTGGCACAACTGGGGAAGCAGTGCAGTGAGTCCAGAGATTGCAGTGGCACCACTGGGGATGCAGTTTAGTGAGTCCAGAGAGTGCACTGGCACCACTGGGGATGCAGTGCAGTGAGTCCAGAGAGTGTACTGGCACCACTGGGGATGCACTGCAGTGAGTCCAGAGAGTGCAGTGGCACCACTGGGGATGCACTGCAGTGAGTCCAGAGAGTGCTTTGGCACCAGTGGGGATGCACTGCAGTTACTCCAGAGACTGCACTGGCACCACTGGGGATGCAGTGCAGTGAGTCCAGAGAGTGCACTGGCACCAGTGGGGATGCACTGCAGTGAGTCCAGAGAGTGCACTGGCACCACTGGGGATGCACTGCAGTGAGTCCACAGAGTGCACTGTCACCACTGGGGATGCAGTACAGTGAGACCACAGAGTGCACTGGCACCACTGGGGATGCAGTGCAGTGAGTCCAGAGAGTGCACTGGCACCACTGGGGATGCAGTGCGGTGAATCCAGTGAGTGCACTGGCACCACTGGGGATGCAGTGCAGTGAATCCAGAGAGTGCACTGGCACTACTGGGGATGCAGTGCAGTGAGTCCAGAGAGTGCACTGGCACCACTGGGGATGCACTGCAGTGAGTCCAGAGAGTGCACTGTCACTACTGGGGATGCAGTGCAGTGAGTCCAGAGAGTGCACTGGCACCACTGGGGATGCAGTGCAGTGAGTCCTGAGAGTGCACTGGCACCACTGGGGATGCACTGCAGTGAGTCCAGAGAGTGCACTGGCACCACTGGGGATGCACTGCAGTGAGTCCAGAGAGTGCACTGGCACCACTGAGAATGCACTTCAGTGAGTCCAGAGAGTGCACTGGCACCACTGGGGATGCACTGCAGTGAGTCCAGAGAGTGCAGTGGCACCACTGGGGATGCACTGCAGTGAGTCCAGAGAGTGCACTGGCACCACTGGGGATGCGGTGCTGGGAGTCCAGAGAGTGCTTTGGCACCAGTGGGGATGCAGTGCAGTTACTCCAGAGACTGCACTGGCACCACCGGGGATGCAGTGCAGTGAGTCCAGAGAGTGCACTGGCACCACTGGGGATGCAGTGCAGTGAGTCCAGAGATTGCACTGGCACCACTGGGGATGCAGTGCTGTGACTCCAGAGAGCGCACTGGCACCACTGGGGATGCAGTGCAGTGAGTCCAGAGAGTGCACTGGCACCACTGGGGATGCAGTGCAGTGAGCCCAGAGAGTGCACTGGCACCAGTGGGGATGCACTGCAGTGAGTCCAGTGAGTGCACTGGCACCACTGGGGAAGCAGTGCACTGAGTCCAGTGAGTGCACTGGCACCACTGGGGATGCACTGCAGTGAGTCCAGAGAGTGCACTGGCACCACAGAGAATGCACTTCAGTGAGTCCAGAGAGTGCAGTGGCACCACTGGGGATGCAGTTTAGTGAGTCCAGAGAGTGCACTGGCATCACTTGTGATGCAGTGCAGTGAGTCCAGTGAGTGTACTGGCACCACTGGGGATGCACTGCAGTGAGTCCAGAGAGTGCACTGGCACCACTGAGAATGCACTTCAATGAGTCCAGAGAGTGCACTGGCACCACTGGGGATGCACTGCAGTGAGTCCAGAGAGTGCACTGTCACCACTGGGGATGCACTGCAGTGAGTCCACAGAGTGCACTGGCACCACTGGGGATGCAGTGCAGTGAGTCCAGAGAGTGCACTGGCACCACCGGGAATGCACTGCAGTGAGTCCAGAGAGTGCACTGGCACCACTGGGGATGCAGTGCAGTGAGTCCAGAGAGTGCACTGGCACCACTGGGGATGCACTGCAGTGAGTCCAGAGAGTGCACTGGCACCACTGGGGATGCAGTACAGTGAGTCCACAGAGTGCACTGGCACCACTGGGGATGCAGTGCAGTGAGTCCAGAGAGTGCACTGGCACCACTGGGGATGCACTGCACTGAGTCCAGAGATTGCACTGGCACCACTGGGGATGCAGTTCAGTGAGTCCAGAGAGTGCACTGGCACCACTGGGGATGCAGTGCAGTGAGTCCTGAGAGTGCACTGGCACCACTGGGGATGCACTGCAGTGAGTGCAGAGAGTGCACTGGCACCACTGGGGATGCAGTGCAGAGAGTCCAGAGATTGCACTGGCACCACTGGGGATGCAGTGCTGTGACTCCAGAGAGCGCACTGGCACCACTGGGGATGCACTGCAGTGAGTCCAGAGAGTGCACTGGCTCCACTGGGGATGCACTGCAGTGAGTCCAGAGAGTGCACTGGCACCACTGGGGATGCACTGCAGTGAGTCCAGAGAGTGCACTGGCACCAGTGGGGATGCACTGCAGTCAGTCCAGTGAGTGCACTGGCACCACTGGGGAAGCAGTGCAGTGAGTCCAGAGAGTGCACTGGCACCACTGGGGATGCAGTGCAGTGAGTCCAGTGAGTGTACTGGCACCACTGGGGATGCACTGCAGTGAGTCCAGAGAGTGCACTGGCACCACTGAGAATGCACTTCAGTGAGTCCAGAGAGTGCACTGGCACCACTGGGGATGCACTGCAGTGAGTCCAGAGAGTGCAGTGGCACCACTGGGGATGCACTGCAGTGAGTCCAGAGAGTGCACTGGCACCACTGGGGATGCAGTGCAGTGAGTCCAGAGAGTGCACTGGCACCACTGGGGATGCAGTGCAGTGAGTCCAGAGAGTGCACTGGCACCACTGGGGATGCGGTGCTGGGAGTCCAGAGAGTGCTTTGGCACCAGTGGGGATGCAGTGCAGTTACTCCAGAGACTGCACTGGCACCACCGGGGATGCAGTGCAGTGAGTCCAGAGAGTGCACTGGCACCACTGGGGATGCAGTGCAGTGAGTCCAGAGATTGCACTGGCACCACTGGGGATGCAGTGCTGTGACTCCAGAGAGCGCACTGACACCACTGGGGATGCAGTGCAGTGAGTCCAGAGAGTGCACTGGCACCACTGGGGATGCACTGCAGTGAGCCCAGAGAGTGCACTGGCACCAGTGGGGATGCACTGCAGTGAGTCTAGTGAGTGCACTGGCACCACTGGGGAAGCAGTGCAGTGAGTCCAGAGAGTGCAGTGGCACCACTGGGGATGCAGTTTAGTGAGTCCAGAGAGTGCACTGGCACCACTGGGGATGCAGTGCAGTGAGTCCAGAGAGTGTACTGGCACCACTGGGGATGCACTGCAGTGAGTCCAGAGAGTGCAGTGGCACCACTGGGGATGCACTGCAGTGAGTCCAGAGAGTGCTTTGGCACCAGTGGGGATGCACTGCAGTTACTCCAGAGACTGCACTGGCACCACTGGGGATGCAGTGCAGTGAGTCCAGAGAGTGCACTGGCACCAGTGGGGATGCACTGCAGTGAGTCCAGAGAGTGCACTGTCACCACTGGGGATGCAGTACAGTGAGACCACAGAGTACACTGGCACCACTGGGGATGCAGTGCAGTGAGTCCAGAGAGTGCACTGGCACCACTGGGGATGCAGTGCAGTGAATCCAGTGAGTGCACTGGCACCACTGGGGATGCAGTGCAGTGAATCCAGAGAGTGCACTGGCACTACTGGGGATGCAGTGCAGTGAGTCCAGAGAGTGCACTGGCACCACTGGGGATGCACTGCAGTGAGTCCAGAGAGTGCACTGTCACTACTGGGGATGCAGTGCAGTGAGTCCAGAGAGTGCACTGGCACCACTGGGGATGCAGTGCAGTGAGTCCTGAGAGTGCACTGGCACCACTGGGGATGCACTGCAGTGAGTCCAGAGAGTGCACTGGCACCACTGGTGATGCACTGCTGTGAGTCCAGAGAGTGCTCTTGCACCACAGGGGATGCAGTGCAGTGACTCAAGAGAGTGCACTGGCAGCACTGGGGATGCAGTGCAGTGAGTCCAGAGAGTGCACTGGCACCACTGGATATGCAGTGCAGTGAGTCCAGAGAGTGCAATGGCACCACTGCGGATGCACTGCAGTGAGTCCAGAGAGTGCACTGGCTCCACTGGGGATGCACTGCAGTGAGTCCAGAGAGTGCACTGGCACCACTGGGGATGCACTGCAGTGAGTCCAGAGAGTGTACTGGCACCACTGGGGATGCACTGAAGTGAGTCCAGAGACTGCACTGGCACCACTGAGAATGCACTTCAGTGAGTCCAGAGAGTGCACTGGCACCACTGGGGATGCACTGCAGTGAGTCCAGAGAGTGCACGAGCACCACTGGGGATGCAGTGCAGTGAGTCCAGAGAGTGCGCTGGAACCACTGGGGATGCAGGGCAGTGAGTCCAGAGAGTGCACTGGCACCACTGGGGATGCACTGCAGTGAGTCCAGAGAGTGCACTGGCACCAGTGGGGATGCACTGCAGTGAGTCCAGTGAGTGCACTGGCACCACTGGGGATGCAGTGCAGTGAGTCCAGAGAGTGCACTGGCACCACTGGGGAAGCAGTGCAGTGAGTCCAGAGAGTGCAGTGGCACCACTAGGGATGCAGTGCAGTGAGTCCAGAGAGTGCACTGGCAGCACTGGGGATGCAGTGCAGTGAGTCCAGAGAGTGCACTGGCACCACTGGGGATGCACTTCAGTGAGTCCAGAGAGTGCACTGGCACCACTGGGGATGCAGTGCTGTGACTCCAGAGAGTGCACTGGCACCACTGGGGATGCAGTGCAGTGAGTCCAGAGAGTGCACTGGCACCACTGAGGATGCGGTGTCGGGAGTCCAGAGAGTGCTTTGGCACCAGTGGGGATGCACTGCAGTTACTCCAGAGACTGCACTGGCACCACTGGTGATGCAGTGCAGTGAGTCCAGAGGGTGCACTGGCACCACTGGGGATGCACTGCAGTGAGTCCAGAGAGTGCACTGTCACCACTGGGGATGCACTGCAGTGAGTCCAGAGAGTGCACTGTCACCACTGGGGATGCAGTGCAGTGAGTCCAGTGAGTGCACTGGCACCACTGGGGATGCAGTGCAGTGAGTCCAGAGAGTGCACTGGCACCACTGGGGATGCATTGCAGTGAGTCCAGAGAGTGCACTGGCACCACAGATGATGCAGTACAGTGAGTCCAGTGAGTGCACTGGCACCACTGGGGATGTAGTGCAGTGAGTCCAGAGAGTGCACTTTCACCACTGGGGATGCAGTGCAGTGAGTCCAGAGAGTGCACTGGCACCACTGGGGATGCAGTGCAGTGAGTCCAGAGAGTGCACTGGCACCACTGGGGATGCAGTGCAGTGAGTCCAGAGAGTGCACTGGCACCACCTGTGATGCAGTGCAGTGAGTCCAGAGAGTGCACTGGCACCAATGGGGCTTCAGTGCAGTGAGTCCAAAGAGTGCACTGGCACCACTGGGAATGCACTGCAGTGAGTCCAGAGAGTGCACTGGCACCAGTGGGGATGCAGTGCAGTGAGTCCAGAGAGTGCACTGGCACCACTGGGGATGCACTGCAGTGAGTCCAGAGAGTGCACTGGCACCACTGGGGATGTGTCCAGTGAGTCCAGAGAGTGCACTGGCACCACTGGGGTTGCAGTGCAGTGAGTCCAGGGAGTACACTGGCACCAGTGGGGATGCACTGCAGTGAGTCCAGAGAGTGCACTGGCACCACTGGGGATGCAGTGCAGTCAGTCCAGTGAGTGCACTGGCACCACTGGGGGTGCAGTACAGTGAGTCCAGAGAGTGCACTGGCACCACTGGGGATGCCCTGCAGTGAGTCCAGAGAGTGCACTGGCACCACTGGGGATGCAGTGCAGTGAGTCCAGAGAGTGCACTGGCACCACTGGGGATGCAGTGCAGTGAGTCCAGAGAGTGCACTGGCACCACTGGGGCTTCAGTGCAGTGAGTCAAGAGAGTGCACTGGCACCACTGGGGATGCACTACAGTGAGTCCAGAGAGTGCACTGGCACCACTGGGGATGCACTGCAGTGAGTCCAGAGAGTGCACTGTCACCACTGCGGATGCAGTACAGTGAGTCCACAGAGTGCACTGGCACCAGTGGGTATGCAGTACAGTGAGTCCAGAGAGTGCACTGGCACCACTGGGCATGCAGTGCAGTGAGTCCAGAGAGTGCACTGGCACCACTGGGGATGCGGTGCTGGGAGTCCAGAGAGTGCTTTGGCACCACTGGGGATGCAGTGCAGTTACTCCAGAGACTGCACTGGCACCACCGGGGATGCAGTGCAGTGAGTCCAGAGAGTGCACTGGCACCACTGGGGATGCATTGCAGTGAGTCCAGAGAGTGCACTGGCACCACAGATGATGCAGTACAGTGAGTCCAGTGAGTGCACTGGCACCACTGGGGATGTAGTGCAGTGAGTCCAGAGAGTGCACTTTCACCACTGGGGATGCAGTGCAGTGAGTCCAGAGAGTGCACTGGCACCACTGGGGATGCACTGCAGTGAGTCCAGAGAGTGCACTGGCACCACTGGGGATGCACTGCAGTGAGTCCAGAGAGTGCACTGTCACCACTGGGGATGCACTGCAGTGAGTCCAGAGAGTGCACTGTCACCACTGGGGATGCACTGCAGTGAGTCCACAGAGTGCACTGGCACCACTGGGGATGCAGTGCAGTGAGTCCAGAGAGTGCACTGGCACCACTGGGGATGCACTGCAGTGAATCCAGTGAGTGCACTGGCACCACTGGGGATGCAGTGCAGTGAGTCCAGAGAGTGCACTGGCACCACTGGGGATGCATTGCAGTGAGTCCAGAGAGTGCACTGGCACCACAGATGATGCAGTACAGTGAGTCCAGTGAGTGCACTGGCACCACTGGGGATGTAGTGCAGTGAGTCCAGAGAGTGCACTTTCACCACTGGGGATGCAGTGCAGTGAGTCCAGAGAGTGCACTGGCACCACTGGGGATGCAGTGCAGTGAGTCCAGAGAGTGCACTGGCACCACTGGGGATGCAGTGCAGTGAGTCCAGAGAGTGCACTGGCACCACCTGTGATGCAGTGCAGTGAGTCCAGAGAGTGCACTGGCACCAATGGGGCTTCAGTGCAGTGAGTCCAAAGAGTGCACTGGCACCACTGGGAATGCACTGCAGTGAGTCCAGAGAGTGCACTGGCACCAGTGGGGATGCAGTGCAGTGAGTCCAGAGAGTGCACTGGCACCACTGGGGATGCACTGCAGTGAGTCCAGAGAGTGCACTGGCACCACTGGGGATGTGTCCAGTGAGTCCAGAGAGTGCACTGGCACCACTGGGGTTGCAGTGCAGTGAGTCCAGGGAGTACACTGGCACCAGTGGGGATGCACTGCAGTGAGTCCAGAGAGTGCACTGGCACCACTGGGGATGCAGTGCAGTCAGTCCAGTGAGTGCACTGGCACCACTGGGGGTGCAGTACAGTGAGTCCAGAGAGTGCACTGGCACCACTGGGGATGCCCTGCAGTGAGTCCAGAGAGTGCACTGGCACCACTGGGGATGCAGTGCAGTGAGTCCAGAGAGTGCACTGGCACCACTGGGGATGCAGTGCAGTGAGTCCAGAGAGTGCACTGGCACCACTGGGGCTTCAGTGCAGTGAGTCAAGAGAGTGCACTGGCACCACTGGGGATGCACTACAGTGAGTCCAGAGAGTGCACTGGCACCACTGGGGATGCACTGCAGTGAGTCCAGAGAGTGCACTGTCACCACTGCGGATGCAGTACAGTGAGTCCACAGAGTGCACTGGCACCAGTGGGTATGCAGTACAGTGAGTCCAGAGAGTGCACTGGCACCACTGGGCATGCAGTGCAGTGAGTCCAGAGAGTGCACTGGCACCACTGGGGATGCGGTGCTGGGAGTCCAGAGAGTGCTTTGGCACCACTGGGGATGCAGTGCAGTTACTCCAGAGACTGCACTGGCACCACCGGGGATGCAGTGCAGTGAGTCCAGAGAGTGCACTGGCACCACTGGGGATGCAGTGCAGTGAGTCCAGAGATTTGCACTGGCACCACTGGGGATGCAGTGCTGTGACTCCAGAGAGCGCACTGGCACGACTGGGGATGCAGTGCAGTGAGTCCAGAGAGTGCACTGGCACCACTGGGGATGCACTGCAGTGAGCCCAGAGAGTGCACTGGCACCAGTGGGGATGCACTGCAGTGAGTCCAGTGAGTGCACTGGCACCACTGGGGAAGCAGTGCAGTGAGTCCAGAGAGTGCAGTGGCACCACTGGTGATGCAGTTTAGTGAGTCCAGAGAGTGCACTGGCACCACTGGGGATGCAGTGCAGTGAGTCCAGTGAGTGTACTGGCACTACTGGGGATGCACTGCAGTGAGTCCAGAGAGTGCACTGGCACCACTGAGAATGCACTTCAATGAGTCCAGAGAGTGTACTGGCACCACTGGGGATGCACTGCAGTGAGTCCAGAGAGTGCACTGGCACCACTGGGGATGCACTGCAGTGAGTCCAGAGAGTGCTTTGGCACCAGTGGGGATGCACTGCAGTTACTCCAGAGACTGCACTGGCACCACTGGGGATGCACTGCAGTGAGTCCAGAGAGTGCACTGGCACCAGTGGGGATGCACTGCAGTGAGTCCAGAGAGTGCACTGGCACCACTGGGGATGCACTGCAGTGAGTCCAGAGAGTGCACTGTCACCACTGGGGATGCAGTACAGTGAGTCCACAGAGTGCACTGGCACCACTGGGGATGCAGTGCAGTGAGTCCAGAGAGTGCACTGGCACCACTGGGGATGCAGTGCAGTGAGTCCAGTGAGTGCACTGGCACCACTGAGAATGCACTTCAATGAGTCCAGAGAGTGCAGTGGCACCACTGGGGATGCAGTGCAGTGAGTCCAGAGAGTGCACTGGCACCACTGGGGAAGCAGTGCAGTGAGTCCAGAGAGTGCAGTGGCACCACTAGGGATGCAGTGCAGTGAGTCCAGAGAGTGCACTGGCAGCACTGGGGATGCAGTGCAGTGAGTCCAGAGAGTGCACTGGCACCACTGGGGATGCACTTCAGTGAGTCCAGAGAGTGCACTGGCACCACTGGGGATGCAGTGCAGTGAGTCCAGAGAGTGCACTGGCACCACTGAGAATGCACTTCAGTGAGTCCAGAGAGTGCACTGGCACCACTGGGGATGCAGTGCAGTGAGTCCAGAGATTGCACTGGCACCACTGGGGATGCAGTGCAGTGAGTCGAGAGATTGCACTGGCACCACCGGGGATGCAGTGCAGTGAGTCCAGAGAGTGCACTGGCACCACTGGGGATGCAGTGCAGTGAGTCCAGTGAGTGCACTGGCACCACTGAGAATGCACTTCAATGAGTCCAGAGAGTGCACTGGCACCACTGGGGATGCACTGCAGTGAGTCCAGAGAGTGCAGTGGCACCACTGGGGATGCACTGCAGTGAGTCCAGAGAGTGCTTTGGCACCAGTGGGGATGCACTGCAGTTACTCCAGAGACTGCACTGGCACCACTGGGGATGCAGTGCAGTGAGTCCAGAGAGTGCACTGGCACCAGTGGGGATGCACTGCAGTGAGTCCAGAGAGTGCACTGGCACCACTGGGGATGCACTGCAGTGAGTCCAGAGAGTGCACTGTCACCACTGGGGATGCAGTACAGTGAGTCCACAGAGTGCACTGGTACCACTGGGGATGCAGTGCAGTGAGTCCAGAGAGTGCACTGGCACCACTGGGGATGCAGTGCAGTGAGTCCAGTGAGTGCACTGGCACCACTGAGAATGCACTTCAATGAGTCCAGAGAGTGCACTGGCACCACTGGGGATGCAGTGCAGTGAGTCCAGAGAGTGCACTGGCACCACTGGGGATGCAGTGCAGTGAGTCCAGAGAGTGCAGTGGCACCACTAGGGATGCAGTGCAGTGAGTCCAGAGAGTGCACTGGCAGCACTGGGGATGCAGTGCAGTGAGTCCAGAGAGTGCACTGGCACCACTGGGGATGCACTTCAGTGAGTCCAGAGAGTGCACTGGCACCACTGGGGATGCAGTGCAGTGAGTCCAGAGAGTGCACTGGCACCACTGAGAATGCACTTCAGTGAGTCCAGAGAGTGCACTGGCACCACTGGGGATGCAGTGCAGTGAGTCCAGAGATTGCACTGGCACCACTGGGGATGCAGTGCTGTGACTCCAGAGAGCGCACAGGCACCACTGGGGATGCAGTGCAGTGAGTCCAGAGAGTGCACTGGCACCACTCGGGATGCACTGCAGTGAGCCCAGAGAGTGCACTGGCACCAGTGGGGATGCAATGCAGTGAGTCCAGTGATTGCACTGGCACCACTGGGGAAGCAGTGCAGTGAGTCCAGAGAGTGCAGAGGCACCACTGGGGGTGCAGTACAGTGAGTCCAGAGAGTGCACTGGCACCACTGGGGATGCAGTGCAGTCAGTCCAGTGAGTGTACTGGCACCACTGGGGATGCACTGCAGTGAGTCCAGAGAGTGCACTGGCACCACTGAGAATGCACTTCAGTGAGTCCAGAGAGTGCACTGGCACCACTGGGGATGCACTTCAGTGAGTCCAGAGAGTGCACTGGCACCACTGGGGATGCACTGCAGTGAGTCCAGAGAGTGCACTGGCACCACTGGGGATGCAGTGCTGTGACTCCAGAGAGTGCACTGGCACCACTGGGGATGCAGTGCAGTGAGTCCAGAGAGTGCACTGGCACCACTGGGGATGCGGTGCCGGGAGTCCAGAGAGTGCTTTGGCACCAGTGGGGATGCACTGCAGTTACTCCAGAGACTGCACTGGCACCACTGGGGATGCAGTGCAGTGAGTCCAGAGAGTGCACTGTCACCACTGGGGATGCAGTGCAGTGAGTCCACAGAGTGCACTGGCACCACTGGGGATGCAGTGCAGTGAGTCCAGAGAGTGCACTGGCACCACTGGGGATGCACTGCAATGAATCCAGTGAGTGCACTGGCACCACTGGGGATACAGTGCAGTGAGTCCAGAGAGTGCACTGGCACCACTGGGGATGCAGTGCAGTGAGTCCAGAGAGTGCTCTTGCACCACAGGGGATGCAGTGCAGTGACTCAAGAGAGTGCATTGGCAGCACTGGGGATGCAGTGCAGTGAGTCCAGAGAGCGCACTGGCACCACTGGATATGCAGTGCAGTGAGTCCAGAGAGTGCAATGGCACCACTGGGGATGCACTGCAGTGAGTCCAGAGAGTGCACTGGCACCACTGGGGATGCACTGCAGTGAGTCCAGAGAGTGTACTGGCACCACTGGGGATGCACTGAAGTGAGTCCAGAGAGTGCACTGGCACCACTGAGAATGCACTTCAGTGAGTCCAGAGAGTGCACTGGCACCACTGGGGATGCACTGCAGTGAGTCCACAGAGTGCACGAGCACCACTGGGGATGCAGTGCAGTGAGTCCAGAGAGTGCGCTGGAACCACTGGGGATGCAGTGCAGTGAGTCCAGAGAGTGCACTGGCACCACTGGGGATGCAGTGCAGTGAGTCCAGAGAGTGCACTGGCACCAGTGGGGATGCACTGCAGTGAGTCCAGTTTGTGCACTGGCACCACTGGGGATGCAGTGCAGTGAGTCCAGTGAGTGCACTGGCACCACTGGGGAAGCAGTGCAGTGAGTCCAGAGAGTGCAGTGGCACCACTAGGGATGCAGTGCAGTGAGTCCACAGAGTGCACTGGCAGCACTGGGGATGCAGTGCAGTGAGTCCAGAGAGTGCACTGGCACCACTGGGGATGCAGTTCAGTGAGTCCAGAGAGTGCACTGGCACCACTGGGGATGCAGTGCAGTGAGTCCAGAGAGTGCACTGGCACCACTGAGAATGCACTTCAGTGAGTCCAGAGAGTGCACTGGCACCACTGGGGATGCACTTCAGTGAGTCCAGAGAGTGCACTGGCACCACTGGGGATGCAGTGCTGTGAGTCCAGAGAGTGCACTGGCACCACTGGGGATGCAGTGCAGTGAGTCCAGAGAGTGCACTGGCAGCACTGGGGATGCGGTGCCGGGAGTCCAGAGAGTGCTTTGGCACCAGTGGGGATGCACTGCAGTTACTCCAGAGACTGCACTGGCACCACTGGGGATGCAGTGCAGTGAGTCCAGAGAGTGCACTGGCACCACTGGGGATGCACTGCAGTGAGTCCAGAGAGTGCACTGTCACCACTGGGGATGCACTGCAGTGAGTCCAGAGAGTGCACTGTCACCACTGGGGATGCACTGCAGTGAGTCCACAGAGTGCACTGGCACCACTGGGGATGCAGTGCAGTGAGTCCAGAGAGTGCACTGGCACCACTGGGGATGCACTGCAGTGAATCCAGTGAGTGCACTGGCACCACTGGGGATACAGTGCAGTGAGTCCAGAGACTGCACTGGCACCACTGGGGATGCACTGCAGTGAGTCCAGAGAGTGCACTGGCACCACTGGGGATGCAGTGCAGTGAGTCCAGAGACTTCACTGGCACCACTGGGAATGCAGAGAAGTGAGTGCAGAGAGTGCACTGGCACCACTGGGGATGCAGTGCAGTGAGTCCAGAGAGTGCACTGGCACCACTGGGGATGCAGTGCAGTGAGTCCAGAGAGTGCACTGGCACCACCTGTGATGCAGTGCAGTGAGTCCAGAGAGTGCACTGGCACCAATGGGGCTTCAGTGCAGTGAGTCCAAAGAGTGCACTGGCACCACTGGGAATGCACTGCAGTGAGTCCAGAGAGTGCACTGGCACCACTGGGGATGCAGTGCATTGAGTCCAGAGAGTGCACTGGCACAACTGGGGATGCACTTCAGTGAGTCCAGAGAGTGCACTGGCACCAGTGGGGATGCAGTGCAGTGAGTCCAGAGAGTGCACTGGCACCAGTGGGGATGCACTGCAGTGAGTCCAGAGAGTGCACTGGCACCACTGGGGATGCAGTGCAGTGAGTCCAGAGAGTGCACTGGCACCACTGGGGATGCACTGCAGTGAGTCCAGAGAGTGCACTGGCACCACTGGGGATGTGTCCAGTGAGTCCAGAGAGTGCACTGGCACCACTGGGGATGCAGTGCAGTGAGTCCAGAGAGTACACTGGCACCAGTGGGGATGCAGTGCAGTGAGTCCAGAGAGTGCACTGGCACCACTGGGGATGCAGTGCAGTCAGTCCAGTGAGTGCACTGGCAAAACTGGGGGTGCAGTACAGTGAGTCCAGAGAGTGCACTGGCACCACTGGGGATGCACTGCAGTGAGTCCAGAGAGTGCACTGGCACCACTGGGGATGCCCTGCAGTGAGTCCAGAGAGTGCACTGGCACCACTGGGGATGCAGTGCAGTGAGTCCAGAGAGTGCAGTGGCACCACTGGGGATGCAGTGCAGTGAGTCCAGAGAGTGCACTGGCACCACTGCGGCTTCAGTGCAGTGAGTCAAGAGAGTGCACTGGCACCACTGGGGATGCAGTGCTGTGAGTCCAGAGAGTGCACTGGCACCACTGGGGATGCACTGCAGTGAGTCCAGAGAGTGCACTGTCACCACTGGGGATGCAGTACAGTGAGTCCACAGAGTGCACTGGCACCAGTTGCTATGCAGTACAGTGAGTCCAGAGAGTGCACTGGCACCACTGGGCATGCAGTGCAGTGAGTCCAGAGAGTGCACTGGCACCACTGGGGATGCGGTGCTGGGAGTCCAGAGAGTGCTTTGGCACCAGTGGGGATGCAGTGCAGTTACTCCAGAGACTGCACTGGCACCACCGGGGATGCAGTGCAGTGAGTCCAGAGAGTGCACTGGCACCACTGGGGATGCAGTGCAGTGAGTCCAGAGATTTGCACTGGCACCACTGGGGATGCAGTGCTGTGACTCCAGAGAGCGCACTGGCACCACTGGGGATGCAGTGCAGTGAGTCCAGAGAGTGCACTGGCACCACTGGGGATGCACTGCAGTGAGCCCAGAGAGTGCACTGGCACCAGTGGGGATGCACTGCAGTGAGTCCAGTGAGTGCACTGGCACCACTGGGGAAGCAGTGCAGTGAGTCCAGAGAGTGCAGTGGCACCACTGGTGATGCAGTTTAGTGAGTCCAGAGAGTGCACTGGCACCACTGGGGATGCAGTGCAGTGAGTCCAGTGAGTGTACTGGCACCACTGGGGATGCACTGCAGTGAGTCCAGAGAGTGCACTGGCACCACTGAGAATGCACTTCAATGAGTCCAGAGAGTGTACTGGCACCACTGGGGATGCACTGCAGTGAGTCCAGAGAGTGCAGTGGCACCACTGGGGATGCACTGCAGTGAGTCCAGAGAGTGCTTTGGCACCAGTGGGGATGCACTGCAGTTACTCCAGAGACTGCACTGGCACCACTGGGGATGCAGTGCAGTGAGTCCAGAGAGTGCACTGGCACCAGTGGGGATGCACTGCAGTGAGTCCAGAGAGTGCACTGGCACCACTGGGGATGCACTGCAGTGAGTCCAGAGAGTGCACTGTCACCACTGGGGATGCAGTACAGTGAGTCCACAGAGTGCACTGGCACCACTGGGGATGCAGTGCAGTGAGTCCAGAGAGTGCACTGGCACCACTGGGGATGCAGTGCAGTGAATCCAGTGAGTGCACTGGCACCACTGGGTATGCAGTGCAGTGAGTCCAGAGAGTGCACTGGCACTACTGGGGATGCAGTGCAGTAAGTCCAGAGTGTGCACTGGCACCACTGGGGATGCACTGCAGTGAGTCCAGAGAGTGCACTGTCACTACTGGGGATGCAGTGCAGTGAGTCCAGAGAGTGCACTGGCACCACTGGGGATGCAGTGCAGTGAGTCCTGAGAGTGCACTGGCACCACTGGGGTTGCACTGCAGTGAGTCCAGAGATTGCACTGGCACCACTGGGGATGCAGTACAGTGAGTCCACACAGTGCACTAGCACCACTGGGGATACAGTGCAGTGAGTCCAGAGAGTGCTCATGCACCACAGGTAATGCAGTGCAGTGACTCAAGAGAGTGCACTGGCAGCACTGGGGATGCAGTGCAGTGAGTCCAGAGAGTGCACTGGCACCACTGGAGATGCAGTGCAGTGAGTCCAGAGAGTGCAATGGCACCACTGCGGATGCACTCCAGTGAGTCCAGAGAGTGCACTGGCTCCACTGGGGATGCACTGCAGTGAGTCCAGAGAGTGCACTGGCACCACTGGGGATGCAGTGCAGTGAGTCCAGAGAGTGTACTGGCACCAGTGGGGATGCACTGCAGTGAGTCCAGTGAGTGCACTGGCACCACTGGGGATGCAGTGCAGTGAGTCCAGAGAGTGCACTGGCACCACTGGGGAAGCAGTGCAGTGAGTCCAGAGAGTGCAGTGGCACCACTAGGGATGCAGTGCAGTGAGTCCAGAGAGTGCACTGGCAGCACTGGGGATGCAGTGCAGTGAGTCCAGAGAGTGCACTGGCACCACTGGGGATGCACTTCAGTGAGTCCAGAGAGTGCACTGGCACCACTGGGGATGCAGTGCAGTGAGTCCAGAGAGTGCACTGGCACCACTGAGAATGCACTTCAGTGAGTCCAGAGAGTGCACTAGCACCACTGGGGATGCAGTGCAGTGAGTCCAGAGATTGCACTGGCACCACTGGGGATGCAGTGCTGTGACTCCAGAGAGCGCACAGGCACCACTGGGGATGCAGTGCAGTGAGTCCAGAGAGTGCACTGTCACCACTCGGGATGCACTGCAGTGAGCCCAGAGAGTGCACTGGCACCAGTGGGGATGCACTGCAGTGAGTCCAGTGAGTGCACTGGCACCACTGGGGAAGCAGTGCAGTGAGTCCAGAGAGTGCAGAGGCACCACTGGGGGTGCAGTACAGTGAGTCCAGAGACTGCACTGGCACCACTGGGGATGCAGTGCAGTGAGTCCAGTGAGTGTACTGGCACCACTGGGGATGCACTGCAGTGAGTCCAGAGAGTGCACTGGCACCACTGAGAATGCACTTCAGTGAGTCCAGAGAGTGCACTGGCACCAGTGGGGATGCAGTGCAGTGAGTCCAGAGAGTGCACTGGCACCACTGGGGATGCACTGCAGTGAGTCCAGAGAGTGCACTGGCACCACTGGGGATGTGTCCAGTGAGTCCAGAGAGTGCACTGGCACCACTGGGGTTGCAGTGCAGTGAGTCCAGGGAGTACACTGGCACCAGTGGGGATGCACTGCAGTGAGTCCAGAGAGTGCACTGGCACCACTGGGGATGCAGTGCAGTCAGTCCAGTGAGTGCACTGGCACCACTGGGGGTGCAGTACAGTGAGTCCAGAGAGTGCACTGGCACCACTGGGGATGCCCTGCAGTGAGTCCAGAGAGTGCACTGGCACCACTGGGGATGCAGTGCAGTGAGTCCAGAGAGTGCACTGGCACCACTGGGGATGCAGTGCAGTGAGTCCAGAGAGTGCACTGGCACCACTGGGGCTTCAGTGCAGTGAGTCAAGAGAGTGCACTGGCACCACTGGGGATGCACTACAGTGAGTCCAGAGAGTGCACTGGCACCACTGGGGATGCACTGCAGTGAGTCCAGAGAGTGCACTGTCACCACTGCGGATGCAGTACAGTGAGTCCACAGAGTGCACTGGCACCAGTGGGTATGCAGTACAGTGAGTCCAGAGAGTGCACTGGCACCACTGTGCATGCAGTGCAGTGAGTCCAGAGAGTGCACTGGCACCACTGGGGATGCGGTGCTGGGAGTCCAGAGAGTGCTTTGGCACCACTGGGGATGCAGTGCAGTTACTCCAGAGACTGCACTGGCACCACCGGGGATGCAGTGCAGTGAGTCCAGAGAGTGCACTGGCACCACTGGGGATGCATTGCAGTGAGTCCAGAGAGTGCACTGGCACCACAGATGATGCAGTACAGTGAGTCCAGTGAGTGCACTGGCACCACTGGGGATGTAGTGCAGTGAGTCCAGAGAGTGCACTTTCACCACTGGGGATGCAGTGCAGTGAGTCCAGAGAGTGCACTGGCACCACTGGGGATGCACTGCAGTGAGTCCAGAGAGTGCACTGGCACCACTGGGGATGCACTGCAGTGAGTCCAGAGAGTGCACTGTCACCACTGGGGATGCACTGCAGTGAGTCCAGAGAGTGCACTGTCACCACTGGGGATGCACTGCAGTGAGTCCACAGAGTGCACTGGCACCACTGGGGATGCAGTGCAGTGAGTCCAGAGAGTGCACTGGCACCACTGGGGATGCAGTGCAGTGAGTCCAGAGAGTGCACTGGCACCACTGGGGATGCAGTGCAGTGAGTCCAGAGAGTGCACTGGCACCACTGGGGATGCATTGCAGTGAGTCCAGAGAGTGCACTGGCACCACAGATGATGCAGTACAGTGAGTCCAGTGAGTGCACTGGCACCACTGGGGATGTAGTGCAGTGAGTCCAGAGAGTGCACTTTCACCACTGGGGATGCAGTGCAGTGAGTCCAGAGAGTGCACTGGCACCACTGGGGATGCAGTGCAGTGAGTCCAGAGAGTGCACTGGCACCACTGGGGATGCAGTGCAGTGAGTCCAGAGAGTGCACTGGCACCACCTGTGATGCAGTGCAGTGAGTCCAGAGAGTGCACTGGCACCAATGGGGCTTCAGTGCAGTGAGTCCAAAGAGTGCACTGGCACCACTGGGAATGCACTGCAGTGAGTCCAGAGAGTGCACTGGCACCAGTGGGGATGCAGTGCAGTGAGTCCAGAGAGTGCACTGGCACCACTGGGGATGCACTGCAGTGAGTCCAGAGAGTGCACTGGCACCACTGGGGATGTGTCCAGTGAGTCCAGAGAGTGCACTGGCACCACTGGGGTTGCAGTGCAGTGAGTCCAGGGAGTACACTGGCACCAGTGGGGATGCACTGCAGTGAGTCCAGAGAGTGCACTGGCACCACTGGGGATGCAGTGCAGTCAGTCCAGTGAGTGCACTGGCACCACTGGGGGTGCAGTACAGTGAGTCCAGAGAGTGCACTGGCACCACTGGGGATGCCCTGCAGTGAGTCCAGAGAGTGCACTGGCACCACTGGGGATGCAGTGCAGTGAGTCCAGAGAGTGCACTGGCACCACTGGGGATGCAGTGCAGTGAGTCCAGAGAGTGCACTGGCACCACTGGGGCTTCAGTGCAGTGAGTCAAGAGAGTGCACTGGCACCACTGGGGATGCACTACAGTGAGTCCAGAGAGTGCACTGGCACCACTGGGGATGCACTGCAGTGAGTCCAGAGAGTGCACTGTCACCACTGCGGATGCAGTACAGTGAGTCCACAGAGTGCACTGGCACCAGTGGGTATGCAGTACAGTGAGTCCAGAGAGTGCACTGGCACCACTGGGCATGCAGTGCAGTGAGTCCAGAGAGTGCACTGGCACCACTGGGGATGCGGTGCTGGGAGTCCAGAGAGTGCTTTGGCACCACTGGGGATGCAGTGCAGTTACTCCAGAGACTGCACTGGCACCACCGGGGATGCAGTGCAGTGAGTCCAGAGAGTGCACTGGCACCACTGGGGATGCAGTGCAGTGAGTCCAGAGATTTGCACTGGCACCACTGGGGATGCAGTGCTGTGACTCCAGAGAGCGCACTGGCACGACTGGGGATGCAGTGCAGTGAGTCCAGAGAGTGCACTGGCACCACTGGGGATGCACTGCAGTGAGCCCAGAGAGTGCACTGGCACCAGTGGGGATGCACTGCAGTGAGTCCAGTGAGTGCACTGGCACCACTGGGGAAGCAGTGCAGTGAGTCCAGAGAGTGCAGTGGCACCACTGGTGATGCAGTTTAGTGAGTCCAGAGAGTGCACTGGCACCACTGGGGATGCAGTGCAGTGAGTCCAGTGAGTGTACTGGCACTACTGGGGATGCACTGCAGTGAGTCCAGAGAGTGCACTGGCACCACTGAGAATGCACTTCAATGAGTCCAGAGAGTGTACTGGCACCACTGGGGATGCACTGCAGTGAGTCCAGAGAGTGCACTGGCACCACTGGGGATGCACTGCAGTGAGTCCAGAGAGTGCTTTGGCACCAGTGGGGATGCACTGCAGTTACTCCAGAGACTGCACTGGCACCACTGGGGATGCACTGCAGTGAGTCCAGAGAGTGCACTGGCACCAGTGGGGATGCACTGCAGTGAGTCCAGAGAGTGCACTGGCACCACTGGGGATGCACTGCAGTGAGTCCAGAGAGTGCACTGTCACCACTGGGGATGCAGTACAGTGAGTCCACAGAGTGCACTGGCACCACTGGGGATGCAGTGCAGTGAGTCCAGAGAGTGCACTGGCACCACTGGGGATGCAGTGCAGTGAGTCCAGTGAGTGCACTGGCACCACTGAGAATGCACTTCAATGAGTCCAGAGAGTGCACTGGCACCACTGGGGATGCAGTGCAGTGAGTCCAGAGAGTGCACTGGCACCACTGGGGAAGCAGTGCAGTGAGTCCAGAGAGTGCAGTGGCACCACTAGGGATGCAGTGCAGTGAGTCCAGAGAGTGCACTGGCAGCACTGGGGATGCAGTGCAGTGAGTCCAGAGAGTGCACTGGCACCACTGGGTATGCACTTCAGTGAGTCCAGAGAGTGCACTGGCACCACTGGGGATGCAGTGCAGTGAGTCCAGAGAGTGCACTGGCACCACTGAGAATGCACTTCAGTGAGTCCAGAGAGTGCACTGGCACCACTGGGGATGCAGTGCAGTGAGTCCAGAGATTGCACTGGCACCACTGGGGATGCAGTGCAGTGAGTCGAGAGATTGCACTGGCACCACCGGGGATGCAGTGCAGTGAGTCCAGAGAGTGCACTGGCACCACTGGGGATGCAGTGCAGTGAGTCCAGTGAGTGCACTGGCACCACTGAGAATGCACTTCAATGAGTCCAGAGAGTGCACTGGCACCACTGGGGATGCACTGCAGTGAGTCCAGAGAGTGCAGTGGCACCACTGGGGATGCACTGCAGTGAGTCCAGAGAGTGCTTTGGCACCAGTGGGGATGCACTGCAGTTACTCCAGAGACTGCACTGGCACCACTGGGGATGCAGTGCAGTGAGTCCAGAGAGTGCACTGGCACCAGTGGGGATGCACTGCAGTGAGTCCAGAGAGTGCACTGGCACCACTGGGGATGCACTGCAGTGAGTCCAGAGAGTGCACTGTCACCACTGGGGATGCAGTACAGTGAGTCCACAGAGTGCACTGGTACCACTGGGGATGCAGTGCAGTGAGTCCAGAGAGTGCACTGGCACCACTGGGGATGCAGTGCAGTGAGTCCAGTGAGTGCACTGGCACCACTGAGAATGCACTTCAATGAGTCCAGAGAGTGCACTGGCACCACTGGGGATGCAGTGCAGTGAGTCCAGAGAGTGCACTGGCACCACTGGGGATGCAGTGCAGTGAGTCCAGAGAGTGCAGTGGCACCACTAGGGATGCAGTGCAGTGAGTCCAGAGAGTGCACTGGCAGCACTGGGGATGCAGTGCAGTGAGTCCAGAGAGTGCACTGGCACCACTGGGGATGCACTTCAGTGAGTCCAGAGAGTGCACTGGCACCACTGGGGATGCAGTGCAGTGAGTCCAGAGAGTGCACTGGCACCACTGAGAATGCACTTCAGTGAGTCCAGAGAGTGCACTGGCACCACTGGGGATGCAGTGCAGTGAGTCCAGAGATTGCACTGGCACCACTGGGGATGCAGTGCTGTGACTCCAGAGAGCGCACAGGCACCACTGGGGATGCAGTGCAGTGAGTCCAGAGAGTGCACTGGCACCACTCGGGATGCACTGCAGTGAGCCCAGAGAGTGCACTGGCACCAGTGGGGATGCAATGCAGTGAGTCCAGTGATTGCACTGGCACCACTGGGGAAGCAGTGCAGTGAGTCCAGAGAGTGCAGAGGCACCACTGGGGGTGCAGTACAGTGAGTCCAGAGAGTGCACTGGCACCACTGGGGATGCAGTGCAGTCAGTCCAGTGAGTGTACTGGCACCACTGGGGATGCACTGCAGTGAGTCCAGAGAGTGCACTGGCACCACTGAGAATGCACTTCAGTGAGTACAGAGAGTGCACTGGCACCACTGGGGATGCACTTCAGTGAGTCCAGAGAGTGCACTGGCACCACTGGGGATGCACTGCAGTGAGTCCAGAGAGTGCACTGGCACCACTGGGGATGCAGTGCTGTGACTCCAGAGAGTGCACTGGCACCACTGGGGATGCAGTGCAGTGAGTCCAGAGAGTGCACTGGCACCACTGGGGATGCGGTGCCGGGAGTCCAGAGAGTGCTTTGGCACCAGTGGGGATGCACTGCAGTTACTCCAGAGACTGCACTGGCACCACTGGGGATGCAGTGCAGTGAGTCCAGAGAGTGCACTGTCACCACTGGGGATGCAGTGCAGTGAGTCCACAGAGTGCACTGGCACCACTGGGGATGCAGTGCAGTGAGTCCAGAGAGTGCACTGGCACCACTGGGGATGCACTGCAATGAATCCAGTGAGTGCACTGGCACCACTGGGGATACAGTGCAGTGAGTCCAGAGAGTGCACTGGCACCACTGGGGATGCAGTGCAGTGAGTCCAGAGAGTGCTCTTGCACCACAGGGGATGCAGTGCAGTGACTCAAGAGAGTGCATTGGCAGCACTGGGGATGCAGTGCAGTGAGTCCAGAGAGTGCACTGGCACCACTGGATATGCAGTGCAGTGAGTCCAGAGAGTTCAATGGCACCACTGGGGATGCACTGCAGTGAGTCCAGAGAGTGCACTGGCTCCACTGGTGATGCACTGCAGTGAGTCCAGAGAGTGCACTGGCACCACTGGGGATGCACTGCAGTGAGTCCAGAGAGTGTACTGGCACCACTGGGGATGCACTGAAGTGAGTCCAGAGAGTGCACTGGCACCACTGAGAATGCACTTCAGTGAGTCCAGAGAGTGCACTGGCACCACTGGGGATGCACTGCAGTGAGTCCACAGAGTGCACGAGCACCACTGGGGATGCAGTGCAGTGAGTCCAGAGAGTGCGCTGGAACCACTGGGGATGCAGTGCAGTGAGTCCAGAGAGTGCACTGGCACCACTGGGGATGCAGTGCAGTGAGTCCAGAGAGTGCACTGGCACCAGTGGGGATGCACTGCAGTGAGTCCAGTTTGTGCACTGGCACCACTGGGGATGCAGTGCAGTGAGTCCAGTGAGTGCACTGGCACCACTGGGGAAGCAGTGCAGTGAGTCCAGAGAGTGCAGTGGCACCACTAGGGATGCAGTGCAGTGAGTCCACAGAGTGCACTGGCAGCACTGGGGATGCAGTGCAGTGAGTCCAGAGAGTGCACTGGCACCACTGGGGATGCAGTTCAGTGAGTCCAGAGAGTGCACTGGCACCACTGGGGATGCAGTGCAGTGAGTCCAGAGAGTGCACTGGCACCACTGAGAATGCACTTCAGTGAGTCCAGAGAGTGCACTGGCACCACTGGGGATGCACTTCAGTGAGTCCAGAGAGTGCACTGGCACCACTGGGGATGCAGTGCTGTGAGTCCAGAGAGTGCACTGGCACCACTGGGGATGCAGTGCAGTGAGTCCAGAGAGTGCACTGGCAGCACTGGGGATGCGGTGCCGGGAGTCCAGAGAGTGCTTTGGCACCAGTGGGGATGCACTGCAGTTACTCCAGAGACTGCACTGGCACCACTGGGGATGCAGTGCAGTGAGTCCAGAGAGTGCACTGGCACCACTGGGGATGCACTGCAGTGAGTCCAGAGAGTGCACTGTCACCACTGGGGATGCACTGCAGTGAGTCCAGAGAGTGCACTGTCACCACTGGGGATGCACTGCAGTGAGTCCACAGAGTGCACTGGCACCACTGGGGATGCAGTGCAGTGAGTCCAGAGAGTGCACTGGCACCACTGGGGATGCACTGCAGTGAATCCAGTGAGTGCACTGGCACCACTGGGGATACAGTGCAGTGAGTCCAGAGACTGCACTGGCACCACTGGGGATGCACTGCAGTGAGTCCAGAGAGTGCACTGGCACCACTGGGGATGCAGTGCAGTGAGTCCAGAGACTTCACTGGCACCACTGGGAATGCAGAGAAGTGAGTGCAGAGAGTGCACTGGCACCACTGGGGATGCAGTGCAGTGAGTCCAGAGAGTGCACTGGCACCACTGGGGATGCAGTGCAGTGAGTCCAGAGAGTGCACTGGCACCACCTGTGATGCAGTGCAGTGAGTCCAGAGAGTGCACTGGCACCAATGGGGCTTCAGTGCAGTGAGTCCAAAGAGTGCACTGGCACCACTGGGAATGCACTGCAGTGAGTCCAGAGAGTGCACTGGCACCACTGGGGATGCAGTGCATTGAGTCCAGAGAGTGCACTGGCACAACTGGGGATGCACTTCAGTGAGTCCAGAGAGTGCACTGGCACCAGTGGGGATGCAGTGCAGTGAGTCCAGAGAGTGCACTGGCACCAGTGGGGATGCACTGCAGTGAGTCCAGAGAGTGCACTGGCACCACTGGGGATGCAGTGCAGTGAGTCCAGAGAGTGCACTGGCACCACTGGGGATGCACTGCAGTGAGTCCAGAGAGTGCACTGGCACCACTGGGGATGTGTCCAGTGAGTCCAGAGAGTGCACTGGCACCACTGGGGATGCAGTGCAGTGAGTCCAGAGAGTACACTGGCACCAGTGGGGATGCAGTGCAGTGAGTCCAGAGAGTGCACTGGCACCACTGGGGATGCAGTGCAGTCAGTCCAGTGAGTGCACTGGCAAAACTGGGGGTGCAGTACAGTGAGTCCAGAGAGTGCACTGGCACCACTGGGGATGCACTGCAGTGAGTCCAGAGAGTGCACTGGCACCACTGGGGATGCCCTGCAGTGAGTCCAGAGAGTGCACTGGCACCACTGGGGATGCAGTGCAGTGAGTCCAGAGAGTGCAGTGGCACCACTGGGGATGCAGTGCAGTGAGTCCAGAGAGTGCACTGGCACCACTGCGGCTTCAGTGCAGTGAGTCAAGAGAGTGCACTGGCACCACTGGGGATGCAGTGCTGTGAGTCCAGAGAGTGCACTGGCACCACTGGGGATGCACTGCAGTGAGTCCAGAGAGTGCACTGTCACCACTGGGGATGCAGTACAGTGAGTCCACAGAGTGCACTGGCACCAGTGGGTATGCAGTACAGTGAGTCCAGAGAGTGCACTGGCACCACTGGGCATGCAGTGCAGTGAGTCCAGAGAGTGCACTGGCACCACTGGGGATGCGGTGCTGGGAGTCCAGAGAGTGCTTTGGCACCAGTGGGGATGCAGTGCAGTTACTCCAGAGACTGCACTGGCACCACCGGGGATGCAGTGCAGTGAGTCCAGAGAGTGCACTGGCACCACTGGGGATGCAGTGCAGTGAGTCCAGAGATTTGCACTGGCACCACTGGGGATGCAGTGCTGTGACTCCAGAGAGCGCACTGGCACCACTGGGGATGCAGTGCAGTGAGTCCAGAGAGTGCACTGGCACCACTGGGGATGCACTGCAGTGAGCCCAGAGAGTGCACTGGCACCAGTGGGGATGCACTGCAGTGAGTCCAGTGAGTGCACTGGCACCACTGGGGAAGCAGTGCAGTGAGTCCAGAGAGTGCAGTGGCACCACTGGTGATGCAGTTTAGTGAGTCCAGAGAGTGCACTGGCACCACTGGGGATGCAGTGCAGTGAGTCCAGTGAGTGTACTGGCACCACTGGGGATGCACTGCAGTGAGTCCAGAGAGTGCACTGGCACCACTGAGAATGCACTTCAATGAGTCCAGAGAGTGTACTGGCACCACTGGGGATGCACTGCAGTGAGTCCAGAGAGTGCAGTGGCACCACTGGGGATGCACTGCAGTGAGTCCAGAGAGTGCTTTGGCACCAGTGGGGATGCACTGCAGTTACTCCAGAGACTGCACTGGCACCACTGGGGATGCAGTGCAGTGAGTCCAGAGAGTGCACTGGCACCAGTGGGGATGCACTGCAGTGAGTCCAGAGAGTGCACTGGCACCACTGGGGATGCACTGCAGTGAGTCCAGAGAGTGCACTGTCACCACTGGGGATGCAGTACAGTGAGTCCACAGAGTGCACTGGCACCACTGGGGATGCAGTGCAGTGAGTCCAGAGAGTGCACTGGCACCACTGGGGATGCAGTGCAGTGAATCCAGTGAGTGCACTGGCACCACTGGGTATGCAGTGCAGTGAGTCCAGAGTGTGCACTGGCACCACTGGGGATGCACTGCAGTGAGTCCAGAGAGTGCACTGTCACTACTGGGGATGCAGTGCAGTGAGTCCAGAGAGTGCACTGGCACCACTGGGGATGCAGTGCAGTGAGTCCTGAGAGTGCACTGGCACCACTGGGGTTGCACTGCAGTGAGTCCAGAGATTGCACTGGCACCACTGGGGATGCAGTACAGTGAGTCCACACAGTGCACTAGCACCACTGGGGATACAGTGCAGTGAGTCCAGAGAGTGCTCATGCACCACAGGTAATGCAGTGCAGTGACTCAAGAGAGTGCACTGGCAGCACTGGGGATGCAGTGCAGTGAGTCCAGAGAGTGCACTGGCACCACTGGAGATGCAGTGCAGTGAGTCCAGAGAGTGCAATGGCACCACTGCGGATGCACTCCAGTGAGTCCAGAGAGTGCACTGGCTCCACTGGGGATGCACTGCAGTGAGTCCAGAGAGTGCACTGGCACCACTGGGGATGCAGTGCAGTGAGTCCAGAGAGTGTACTGGCACCAGTGGGGATGCACTGCAGTGAGTCCAGTGAGTGCACTGGCACCACTGGGGATGCAGTGCAGTGAGTCCAGAGAGTGCACTGGCACCACTGGGGAAGCAGTGCAGTGAGTCCAGAGAGTGCAGTGGCACCACTAGGGATGCAGTGCAGTGAGTCCAGAGAGTGCACTGGCAGCACTGGGGATGCAGTGCAGTGAGTCCAGAGAGTGCACTGGCACCACTGGGGATGCACTTCAGTGAGTCCAGAGAGTGCACTGGCACCACTGGGGATGCAGTGCAGTGAGTCCAGAGAGTGCACTGGCACCACTGAGAATGCACTTCAGTGAGTCCAGAGAGTGCACTAGCACCACTGGGGATGCAGTGCAGTGAGTCCAGAGATTGCACTGGCACCACTGGGGATGCAGTGCTGTGACTCCAGAGAGCGCACAGGCACCACTGGGGATGCAGTGCAGTGAGTCCAGAGAGTGCACTGTCACCACTCGGGATGCACTGCAGTGAGCCCAGAGAGTGCACTGGCACCAGTGGGGATGCACTGCAGTGAGTCCAGTGAGTGCACTGGCACCACTGGGGAAGCAGTGCAGTGAGTCCAGAGAGTGCAGAGGCACCACTGGGGGTGCAGTACAGTGAGTCCAGAGACTGCACTGGCACCACTGGGGATGCAGTGCAGTGAGTCCAGTGAGTGTACTGGCACCACTGGGGATGCACTGCAGTGAGTCCAGAGAGTGCACTGGCACCACTGAGAATGCACTTCAGTGAGTCCAGAGAGTGCACTGGCACCACTGGGGATGCACTTCAGTGAGTCCAGAGAGTGCACTGGCACCACTGGGGATGCACTGCAGTGAGTCCAGAGAGTGCACTGGCACCACTGGGGATGCAGTGCTGTGACTCCAGAGAGTGCACTAGCACCACTGGGGATGCAGTGCAGTGAGTCCAGAGAGTGCACTGGCACCACTGGGGATGCGGTGCCGGGAGTCCAGAGAGTGCTTTGGCACCAGTGGGGATGCACTGCAGTTACTCCAGAGACTGCACTGGCACCACTGGGGATGCAGTGCAGTGAGTCCAGAGAGTGCACTGGCACCACTGGGGATGCACTGCAGTGAGTCCAGAGAGTGCACTGTCACCACTGGGGATGCAGTGCAGTGAGTCCACAGAGTGCACTGGCACCACTGGGGATGCACTGCAATGAATCCAGTGAGTGCACTGGCACCACTGGGGATGCACTGCAATGAATCCAGTGAGTGCACTGGCACCACTGGGGATACAGTGCAGTGAGTCCAGAGAGTGCACTGGCACCACTGGGGATGCAGTGCAGTGAGTCCAGAGAGTGCTCTTGCACCACAGGGGATGCAGTGCAGTGACTCAAGAGAGTGCACTGGCAGCACTGTGGATGCAGTGCAGTGAGTCCAGAGAGTGCACTGGCACCACTGGATATGCAGTGCAGTGAGTCCAGAGAGTGCAATGGCACCACTGCGGATGCACTGCAGTGAGTCCAGAGAGTGCACTGGCTCCACTGGGGATGCACTGCAGTGAGTCCAGAGAGTGCACTGGCACCAGTGGGGTGCACTGCAGTGAGTCCAGAGAGTGTACTGGCACCACTGGGGATGCACTGAAGTGAGTCCAGAGAGTGCACTGGCACCACTGAGAATGCACTTCAGTGAGTCCAGAGAGTGCACTGGCACCACTGGGGATGCACTGCAGTGAGTCCACAGAGTGCACGAGCACCACTGGGGATGCAGTGCAGTGAGTCCAGCGAGTGCGCTGGAACCACTGGGGATGCAGTGCAGTGAGTCCAGAGAGTGCACTGGCAACACTGGGGATGCAGTGCAGTGAGTCCAGAGAGTGCACTGGCACCAGTGGGGATGCACTGCAGTGAGTCCAGTGAGTGCACTGGCACCACTGGGGATGCAGTGCAGTGAGTCCAGAGAGTGCACTGGCACCACTGGGGAAGCAGTGCAGTGAGTCCAGAGAGTGCAGTGGCACCACTGGTGATGCAGTTTAGTGAGTCCAGAGAGTGCACTGGCACCACTGGGGATGCAGTGCAGTGAGTCCAGTGAGTGTACTGGCACCACTGGGGATGCACTGCAGTGAGTCCAGAGAGTGCACTGGCACCACTGAGAATGCACTTCAATGAGTCCAGAGAGTGTACTGGCACCACTGGGGATGCACTGCAGTGAGTCCAGAGAGTGCAGTGGCACCACTGGGGATGCACTGCAGTGAGTCCAGAGAGTGCTTTGGCACCAGTGGGGATGCACTGCAGTTACTCCAGAGACTGCACTGGCACCACTGGGGATGCAGTGCAGTGAGTCCAGAGAGTGCACTGGCACCAGTGGGGATGCACTGCAGTGAGTCCAGAGAGTGCACTGGCACCACTGGGGATGCACTGCAGTGAGTCCAGAGAGTGCACTGTCACCACTGGGGATGCAGTACAGTGAGTCCACAGAGTGCACTGGCACCACTGGGGATGCAGTGCAGTGAGTCCAGAGAGTGCACTGGCACCACTGGGGATGCAGTGCAGTGAATCCAGTGAGTGCACTGGCACCACTGGGTATGCAGTGCAGTGAGTCCAGAGAGTGCACTGGCACTACTGGGGATGCAGTGCAGTAAGTCCAGAGTGTGCACTGGCACCACTGGGGATGCACTGCAGTGAGTCCAGAGAGTGCACTGTCACTACTGGGGATGCAGTGCAGTGAGTCCAGAGAGTGCACTGGCACCACTGGGGATGCAGTGCAGTGAGTCCTGAGAGTGCACTGGCACCACTGGGGTTGCACTGCAGTGAGTCCAGAGATTGCACTGGCACCACTGGGGATGCAGTACAGTGAGTCAACACAGTGCACTAGCACCACTGGGGATACAGTGCAGTGAGTCCAGAGAGTGCTCATGCACCACAGGTAATGCAGTGCAGTGACTCAAGAGAGTGCACTGGCAGCACTGGGGATGCAGTGCAGTGAGTCCAGAGAGTGTACTGGCACCACTGGAGATGCAGTGCAGTGAGTCCAGAGAGTGCAATGGCACCACTGCGGATGCACTGCAGTGAGTCCAGAGAGTGCACTGGCTCCACTGGGGATGCACTGCAGTGAGTCCAGAGAGTGCACTGGCACCACTGGGGATGCAGTGCAGTGAGTCCAGAGAGTGTACTGGCACCAGTGGGGATGCACTGCAGTGAGTCCAGTGAGTGCACTGGCACCACTGGGGATGCAGTGCAGTGAGTCCAGAGAGTGCACTGGCACCACTGGGGAAGCAGTGCAGTGAGTCCAGAGAGTGCAGTGGCACCACTAGGGATGCAGTGCAGTGAGTCCAGAGAGTGCACTGGCAGCACTGGGGATGCAGTGCAGTGAGTCCAGAGAGTGCACTGGCACCACTGGGGATGCACTTCAGTGAGTCCAGAGAGTGCACTGGCACCACTGGGGATGCAGTGCAGTGAGTCCAGAGAGTGCACTGGCACCACTGAGAATGCACTTCAGTGAGTCCAGAGAGTGCACTAGCACCACTGGGGATGCAGTGCAGTGAGTCCAGAGATTGCACTGGCACCACTGGAGATGCAGTGCAGTGAGTCCAGAGAGTGCAATGGCAGCACTGCGGATGCACTGCAGTGAGTCCAGAGAGTGCACTGGCTCCACTGGGGATGCACTGCAGTGAGTCCAGAGAGTGCACTGGCACCACTGGGAATGCACTGCAGTGAGTCCAGAGAGTGTACTGGCACCAGTGGGGATGCACTGCAGTGAGTCCAGTGAGTGCACTGGCACCACTGGGGATGCAGTGCAGTGAGTCCAGAGAGTGCACTGGCACCACTGGGGAAGCAGTGCAGTGAGTCCAGAGAGTGCAGTGGCACCACTAGGGATGCAGTGCAGTGAGTCCAGAGAGTGCACTGGCAGCACTGGGGATGCAGTGCAGTGAGTCCAGAGAGTGCACTGGCACCACTGGGGATGCACTTCAGTGAGTCCAGAGAGTGCACTGGCACCACTGGGGATGCAGTGCAGTGAGTCCAGAGAGTGCACTGGCACCACTGAGAATGCACTTCAGTGAGTCCAGAGAGTGCACTGGCACCACTGGGGATGCAGTGCAGTGAGTCCAGAGATTGCACTGGCACCACTGGGGATGCAGTGCTGTGACTCCAGAGAGCGCACAGGCACCACTGGGGATGCAGTGCAGTGAGTCCAGAGAGTGCACTGTCACCACTCGGGATGCACTGCAGTGAGCCCAGAGAGTGCACTGGCACCAGTGGGGATGCACTGCAGTGAGTCCAGTGAGTGCACTGGCACCACTGGGGAAGCAGTGCAGTGAGTCCAGAGAGTGCAGAGGCACCACTGGGGGTGCAGTACAGTGAGTCCAGAGAGTGCACTGGCACCACTGGGGATGCAGTGCAGTGAGTCCAGTGAGTGTACTGGCACCACTGGGGATGCACTGCAGTGAGTCCAGAGAGTGCACTGGCACCACTGAGAATGCACTTCAGTGAGTCCAGAGAGTGCACTGGCACCACTGGGGATGCACTTCAGTGAGTCCAGAGAGTGCACTGGCACCACTGGGGATGCACTGCAGTGAGTCCAGAGAGTGCACTGGCACCACTGGGGATGCAGTGCTGTGACTCCAGAGAGTGCACTAGCACCACTGGGGATGCAGTGCAGTGAGTCCAGAGAGTGCACTGGCACCACTGGGGATGCGGTGCCGGGAGTCCAGAGAGTGCTTTGGCACCAGTGGGGATGCACTGCAGTTACTCCAGAGACTGCACTGGCACCACTGGGGATGCAGTGCAGTGAGTCCAGAGAGTGCACTGGCACCACTGGGGATGCACTGCAGTGAGTCCAGAGAGTGCACTGTCACCACTGGGGATGCAGTGCAGTGAGTCCACAGAGTGCACTGGCACCACTGGGGATGCAGTGCAGTGAGTCCAGAGAGTGCACTGGCACCACTGGGGATGCACTGCAATGAATCCAGTGAGTGCACTGGCACCACTGGGGATACAGTGCAGTGAGTCCAGAGAGTGCACTGGCACCACTGGGGATGCAGTGCAGTGAGTCCAGAGAGTGCTCTTGCACCACAGGGGATGCAGTGCAGTGACTCAAGAGAGTGCACTGGCAGCACTGTGGATGCAGTGCAGTGAGTCCAGAGAGTGCACTGGCACCACTGGATATGCAGTGCAGTGAGTCCAGAGAGTGCAATGGCACCACTGCGGATGCACTGCAGTGAGTCCAGAGAGTGCACTGGCTCCACTGGGGATGCACTGCAGTGAGTCCAGAGAGTGCACTGGCACCAGTGGGGATGCACTGCAGTGAGTCCAGAGAGTGTACTGGCACCACTGGGGATGCACTGAAGTGAGTCCAGAGAGTGCACTGGCACCACTGAGAATGCACTTCAGTGAGTCCAGAGAGTGCACTGGCACCACTGGGGATGCACTGCAGTGAGTCCACAGAGTGCACGAGCACCACTGGGGATGCAGTGCAGTGAGTCCAGCGAGTGCGCTGGAACCACTGGGGATGCAGTGCAGTGAGTCCAGAGAGTGCACTGGCAACACTGGGGATGCAGTGCAGTGAGTCCAGAGAGTGCACTGGCACCAGTGGGCATGCACTGCAGTGAGTCCAGTGAGTGCACTGGCACCACTGGGGATGCAGTGCAGTGAGTCCAGAGAGTGCACTGGCACCACTGGGGAAGCAGTGCAGTGAGTCCAGAGAGTGCAGTGGCACCACTAGGGATGCAGTGCAGTGAGTCCAGAGAGTGCACTGGCAGCACTGGGGATGCAGTGCAGTGAGTCCAGAGAGTGCACTGGCACCAGTGGGGATTCAGTTCAGTGAGTCCAGAGAGTGCACTGGCACCACTGGGGATGCAGTGCAGTGAGTCCAGAGAGTGCACTGGCACCACTGAGAATGCACTTCAGTGAGTCCAGAGAGTGCAGTGGCACCACTGGGGATGCACTTCAGTGAGTCCAGAGAGTGCACTGGCACCACTGGGGATGCAGTGCTGTGACTCCAGAGAGTGCACTGGCACCACTTGGGATGCAGTGCAGTGAGTCCAGAGAGTGCACTGCCACCACTGGGGATGCGGTGCCGGGAGTCCAGAGAGTGCTTTGGCACCAGTGGGGATGCACTGCAGTTACTCCAGAGACTGCACTGGCACCACTGGGGATGCAGTGCAGTGAGTCCAGAGAGTGCACTGGCACCACTGGGGATGCACTGCAGTGAGTCCAGAGAGTGCACTGTCACCACTGGGGATGCACTGCAGTGAGTCCAGAGAGTGCACTGTCACCACTGGGGATGCACTGCAGTGAGTCCACAGAGTGCACTGGCACCACTGGGGATGCAGTGCAGTGAGTCCAGAGAGTGCACTGGCACCACTGGGGATGCACTGCAGTGAATCCAGTGAGTGCACTGGCACCACTGGGGATACAGTGCAGTGAGTCCAGAGAGTGCACTGGCACCACTGGGGATGCAGTGCAGTGAGTCCAGAGAGTGCACTGGCACCACTGGGGATGCACTGCAGTGAGTCCAGAGAGTGCACTGGCACCACTGGGGATGCAGTGCATTGAGTCCAGAGAGTGCACTGGCACAACTGGGGATGCACTTCAGTGAGTCCAGAGAGTGCACTGGCACCAGTGGGGATGCAGTGCAGTGAGTCCAGAGAGTGCACTGGCACCACTGGGGATGCACTGCAGTGAGTCCAGAGAGTGCACTGGCACCAGTGGGGATGCAGTGCAGTGAGTCCTCAGAGTGCACTGGCACCACTGGGGATGCACTGCAGTGAGTCCAGAGAGTGCACTGGCACCACTGGGGATGTGTCCAGTGAGTCCAGTGAGTGCACTGGCACCACTGGGGATGCAGTGCAGTGAGTCCAGAGAGTACACTGGCACCAGTGGGGATGCAGTGCAGTGAGTCCAGAGAGTGCACTGGCACCACTGGGGATGCAGTGCAGTCAGTCCAGTGAGTGCACTGGCACCACTGGGGATGCACTGCAGTGAGTCCACAGAGTGCACTGGCACCACTGGGGATGCACTGCAGTGAGTCCAGACAGTGCACTGGCACCACTGGGGATGCCCTGCAGTGAGTCCAGAGAGTGCACTGGCACCACTGGGGATGCAGTGCAGTGAGTCCAGAGAGTGCACTGGCACCACTGGGGATGCAGTGCAGTGAGTCCAGAGAGTGCACTGGCACCACCTGTGATGCAGTGCAGTGAGTCCAGAGAGTGCACTGGCACCAATGGGGCTGCAGTGCAGTGAGTCCAAAGAGTGCACTGGCACCACTGGGAATGCACTGCAGTGAGTCCAGAGAGTGCACTGGCACCACTGGTGATGCAGTACAGTGAGTCCAGAGAGTGCACTGGCACCACTGGGGATGCACTGCAGTGAGTCCAGAGATTGCACTGGCACCACTGGGGATGCACTTCAGTGAGTCCAGAGATTGCACTGGCACCACTGGGGATGCAGTGCAGTGAGTCCAGAGAGTGCACTGGCACCACTGGGGATGCAGTGCATTGAGTCCAGAGAGTGCACTGGCACAACTGGGGATGCACTTCAGTGAGTCCAGAGAGTGCACTGACACCACTGGGGATGCAGTGCAGTGAGTCCAGAGAGTGCACTGGCACCACTGGGGATGCACTGCAGTGAGTCCAGAGAGTACACTGGCACCAGTGGGGATGCAGTGCAGTGAGTCCAGAGAGTGCACTGGCACCACTGGGGATGCACTGCAGTGAGTCCAGAGAGTGCACTGGCACCACTGGGGATGTGTCCAGTGAGTCCAGTGAGTGCACTGGCACCACTGGGGATGCAGTGCAGTGAGTCCAGAGAGTACACTGGCACCAGTGGGGATGCAGTGCAGTGAGTCCAGAGAGTGCACTGGCACCACTGGGGATGCAGTGCAGTCAGTCCAGTGAGTGCACTGGCACCACTGGGGGTGCAGTACAGTGAGTCCAGAGAGTGCACTGGCACCACTGGGGATGCACTGCAGTGAGTCCACAGAGTGCACTAGCACCACTGGGGATGCAGTGCAGTGAGTCCAGAGAGTGCGCTGGAACCACTGGGGATGCAGTGCAGTGAGTCCAGAGAGTGCACTGGCACCACTGGGGATGCACTGCAGTGAGTCCAGAGAGTGCACTGGCACCACTGGGGATGCACTGCAGTGAGTCCAGTGAGTGCACTGGCACCACTGGGGATGCAGTGCAGTGAGTCCAGAGAGTGCACTGGCACCACTGGGGATGCAGTACAGTGAATCCAGAGAGTGCAGTGGCACCACTGGGGATGCAGTGCAGTGAGTCCAGAGAGTGCACTGGCAGCACTGGGGATGCAGTGCAGTGAGTCCAGAGAGTGCACTGGCACCACTGGGGATGCACTGCAGTGAGTCCAGAGAGTGCACTGGCACCACTGGGGATGCAGTGCAGTGAGTCCAGAGAGTGCACTGGCACCACTGAGAATGCACTTCAGTGAGTCCAGAGAGTGCACTGGCACCACTGGGGATGCAGTGCAGTGAGTCCAGAGAGTGCAGAGGCACCACTGGTGATGCAGTTTAGTGAGTCCAGAGAGTGCACTGGCACCACTGGGGATGCAGTGCAGTGAGTCCAGTGAGTGTACTGGCACCACTGGGGATGCACTGCAGTGAGTCCAGAGAGTGCACTGGCACCACTGAGAATGCACTTCAGTGAGTCCAGAGAGTGCACTGGCACCACTGGGGATGCACTTCAGTGAGTCCAGAGAGTGCACTGGCACCACTGGGGATGCACTGCAGTGAGTCCAGAGAGTGCACTGGCACCACTGGGGATGCAGTGCTGTGACTCAAGAGAGTGCACTGGCACCACTGGGGATGCTAGGCCTAGGAAGTGCTGGGGGAAGAACGTTAGGTTTACTCCTGTAAATATTACCCCGAAGTGGGCAGGGTTAGTGGGGGGAATTTTATGAGGGTTGAGAGTAGCAGGGCTGTTATTAGTGGCGATCCTTGTAGTACTTCTGGGAATCAGAAGTGAAATGGCACTAGGCTCAGTTTAATAGCGATTGCTGCTGTCAGTAGTAGACAGGAGGTTGGGTGGTTTATTTGTGTGATGTCTCATTGGCCGGTGACTCAGGCATTGGTTATGCTAGAGAATAGGACCAGGGCGGAAGCAGCTGCTTGGGTTAGGAAGTATTTCGTTGCGGCTTCTACTGCTCGTGGGTGGTGGGATTTGGCAATTAGGGGAATGATGGCTAGTGCGTTGATCTCCAGTCCTGTCCAGGCCAGAACTCAGTGGTTGCTGGAAATTGTGATTGTGGTGCCCAAGATGAGGCTGAAGGTTATGATTGGGGTCGCGTAAGGGTTCATTAGTAGAGGAGGGGGTTAAACCATCATTTTCGGGGTATGGGCCCGATAGCTTGATTAGCTGACTCTACTAGAAAATAATATAAGGGAAGTATGGAGAATTTTGATTTCTCTTGTGTGGGTTCAATTCCTACTTTTCTAAGGTCAACAGGAAATGAGAGGGCTGTTATACCTCTATGTTCACTTTATCATAGTGACCCTTTGTAGTTCAGGCACATTTCCTTATGTAAGGAGGTAGGCCTGCATAGCAGATAGGTATGCTGATGTGTCAGAGGCACAGAGCTAGTGTGAGGGGTAGGAAGTTTTTTCATAGTAGGTGCATTAGTTGGTCATATCGGAATCGTGGGTATGAAGCTCGGACCCATAAGAAACCAGAAGATAGTAGGAGGACTTTTGTGGCTAGGATGACGGGGAATAGTTCTGTGGGTGGCCCTAGGGCGCTTGGGTTTAGGAATATGATGGCTGTAAGTGTATTTATTAGCATAATGTTCGCATATTCAGCTAGGAAGAATAAGGCGAAGGGTCCTGCGGCGTATTCAACGTTAAACCCTGAGACTAGCTCAGATTCACCCTCTGTGAGGTCAAAAGGAGCTCGGTTTGTCTCTGCTAGGGTGGATACGTATCATATTATTGCTAGGGGTCATGAGGAGAAAATGAAGTATAGAGGCTCCTGTACGACGGCAAAGGAGCTGAGTGTGTAGCTTCCGCTTAGTATGATTATTGATAGCAGGATTATGGCCAGTGTCACTTCGTATGAAATGGTCTGTGCTACTGCCCGTAGGGCTCCGATTAGTGCGTATTTTGAGTTCGAGGCTCAGCCTGATCATAGGACTGAGTAGACGGCTAGGCTTGACATGGCTATTAGGAAGAGAACTCCGAGGTTTAGATCTGCTAGGGGAAATGGGAGTGGTAGTGGTGCTCAAGTGGTGAGGGCTAGGACAAGGGCTAGTATTGGTATCAGAATGAATAGAAGTGGGGAAGAGGTAGAGGGTCGGATGGGCTCTTTGGTAAATAGTTTCAGTCCGTCCGCAAATGGTTGAAGTAGGCCAAAAGGCCCGACAACGTTAGGGCCTTTGCGGGATTGTATGTAGCTTAGGATTTTCCGTTCTACTAGGGTTAGGAAGGCTACGGCAATCAGGATTGGGATGATGTATAGGAGGGATATAACGAGGCAGCTTAGTGTTGTTATTTGAATCATGGGTGAAGCTAGGGAGAGGATTTGAACCTCTGGGGAAAGGGCTTAAGCCTTCTGCACTTGCCGGGCTCTGCCACTCTAGCTGGTCCTTTTCTAGGATTGAAAGTGGTGGGGGAAGGCCCTCTTCACGGTTTAGTTTGTTTCATTGCTTAGAGGGGGGGGGCGTGCTTGTGGTATTGGCCCCACTTTCCCGGTCCTTTCGTACTGGGGAGAGTGTGTCATAGATAGAAACCGACCTGGATTGCTCCGGTCTGAACTCAGATCACGTAGGACTGTTAATCGTTGAACAAACGAACCCTTAATAGCGGCTGCACCATTAGGATGTCCTGATCCAACATCGAGGTCGTAAACCCCCCTGTCGATATGGGCTCTTGAGGGGGATTGCGCTGTTATCCCTGGGGTAGCTTGGTCCATTAATCAATTATATTGGGTCTGGTCACTGTTAGCACTTTGAGGGGTAGCTCTAGGTAAAGAGGTATGGTCTTGTTTTTGGAGGATTTGTTCTCCTCCAAGGTCGCCCCAACCGAAAAATATCGACCAGGCTCTGCGATGGTAGTGGCCCCAGTGGGGTTGATTGAGGATTCGCGGTGGTCGTTGATTTTTAAGTTCCACAGGGTCTTCTCGTCTTATGTTCACATCCCCGCTTTTGCACGGGGAGATCAATTTCACTGATTATCTGTGAGAGACAGTTAAGACCTCGTTTAGCCATTCATACAAGTCTCGATTTATGGGACAATTGATTGCGCTACCTTTGCACGGTTAGGATACCGCGGCCGTTAAACCTAAGTCACCGGGCAGGCATCACCTTCAATACTTGTTTAATTTGCTGAAGGCTATGTTTTTGGTAAACAGTCGGGCCTTATTAATTTGCCGAGTTCCTTTCACAGATTTTAATCGCTCTTATAGGCGCTCCTGAGTCGGGTTAACAGGGTTAGTTAATACGTGGTCTTGTAGGGGTTTTTGTATCTGTCTAGGTCTGTTAATAATGTTTCTATGTAAGCTTGCGCCGTTAGAGGGGTGTGGCCCTGAGTTACTTATTTTAGCATTAATTCTCCTATATTCATAGGTTGACCTGTTTGTGATAAGGGAATCATCTTATTTTGGTATTTTTAGGTGGTGGAGCTTTGACGCACTCTTTTTTGATGGCTGCTTTAGGGCCCACGGTAGGATCAGTAGTAAGAATTATCCGCTAGTCGAGGTTGTGTCCTTTTTTAATGGAGCTGTCCCTCCATTAAATAGCTCTTAATCATCTCATTAGGGTTCAGGATGTCCGGTAGGGAGGATTAAGGGGGAACTTAGATTCGTTTCACAGGTAACCAGCTATCACCCAGCTCGGTTGGCTTTTCACCTCTACTGACAAGTCATCCCACTCTTTTGCAACAGAGACGGGTTCGCTCTCTTTAACTGCTTGAAAGTAGCTCGCTTGGGTTTCGGGGGGGCAAACTTTAGTTCACTTTGCTTGGTTGTTCTCGCTAAACCATGATGCAAAAGGTACAAGGGTTGATCTTTGCTGTCTGTCGCTTTGATTGTTTCACTGCTATTTCATCTTTCCCTTACGGTACTGGGGTCTCTATCGCGTCTAAGTGTCTTTTCTATCGCCTATACTAAGACTGTAAAATGCTTTAGTTTAATTAGTTTAGTAAATTCTTTAGTTTTGGTGTACTATTTGTGTGGTTGAGCTAGAGGGGGGGCTTCAAGACGATCCGGTCTAGTAGATATCTTTCAGGTGTAAGCTGAGTGCTTTGGTGTTATAGCTACGTCTTGATATTCTAAGTACACCTTCCGGTACACTTACCTTGTTACGACTTACCTCATCTTCAGCGTATTTATGGTATTAGTTATGTGGGATGTGGCTTTTGAGGAGGGTGACGGGCGGTATGTACGTGCCCCAGGGCCGGCTTAAAGTAGGCTCTATTGTCCCACTTTACTGCTAAATCCGCCTTCCAGAAGTGGTTTCACGCTTCTTTCCGTGTGCCCTATGAATGGGGAATGTAGCCCATTTCTTCCACTCCATAGGCTATACCTTGACCTGTCTTATTAGCGGGGTGCTATTGTGTCCACTGTTGTGCTCTCATTCGAGGTGGGCTGGCGACGGCGGTATGTAGGCTGTGTTGGCAAGGGGTGGTTGGGTTAATCGGGGATTATCGATTGTAGAACAGGCTCCTCTAGGTGGGTTTGGGGCACCGCCAAGTCCTTAGAGTTTTAAGCGTTTGTGCTCGTAGTTCTCTGGCGGATACTTCGGTAAAGTAAGTATCAAGATTTAGGGCCAGGCATAGTGGGGTATCTAATCCCAGTTTGGGCCCTGGCTTTCGTGGGTTTAAATCAGTCGTTAGTTCCTAAGATCATCTTAATGGTGTGTTTAGGTGCATCTTGGGCTTATGACAGCTCAGTTGCATTTTGATCTTAGTTAGCTAGGATAGGCATTTTACCACTCTTTACGCCGTGTCAATAGGACGGTTGATTTGGGTTTCTTGTATGACCGCGGTGGCTGGCACAAGATTTACCAACCCTTGAAGTTAGGCTGTTGCTATAACTAAGTCAAGTTTGCACTCATTGCTTAATGTTAATTACTGCTGAATACCCGTGGGGGCGTGGCTTAGCGAGGCGTCTTGGGCTACTACTTGGGTGTGCCTGATACCCGCTCCTCAAGGCCTGTATGGGGGTAGGTGGTCGAGGGCGTTTACACTGGGGCGCGGATACTTGCATGTATATATTTAGCAAAAACCAACCGTAAGGTTAGGACTAAGTCTTTTGTCCGCAGGCATGTTTTATGCCATCTTGGCAACTTCAGTGCCATGCTTTGTGTTAAGCTATGTGGACGGGGGTGTGGTTAGCTGATAGTTGAGTGGTGAGTGAGAGTGAAGTATATGAAATTATTGCTTGTGTTTACTATTTTTAGTACTGGAGTTTCTCTAATAAGTTTAAGTTATTTTGTATGTGTTTGTGTGTATATATACATCGTTCCGATGATGTCATGGAAGGGATGATTAATGGAGTTTTAGAGGTAGTTTGCTGGGATTGGGCGATGAAGGTTTATGCTACATGGTGGTTAGCGAAAGTTTACTGGTTTAGTTTGTGAAGCGCAGGGGTTGCGCTTAATGATTTGTTGTTTTGTGCTATGTCCAACGAGCATTCATCCAATAGCCCCATTTAACCCGGAGGGTGGAGGTAACATTAACTGAATGTGGTCAAAGTGCATCAGTGTCAGGATGATTCCCCATATACGCCAACCGTCTCATCGAGGGACCCTTGAAATATAGGATAGGCCGTGAGGCAGGTGTGTCCAGGCTTAGATTGTGGGACCCCCGAGATCACTGGGAATAGCCACCTGTGAGGTAACCCCGGAAAAAATAAGAGGAACCAGAGGCGCCAAAAAGCTGGAACATGCCGCGATTACGCATTGAGAAGGTGAAAGTACTCACAGATGCCACTTTGAAGGGCAAGGAGGGGTGAGTGAACCCAATGGATGGCCCTGACCGAGGAACCAGAGGCGCAAAAATGTGAGGAGGGCGAGGGGTTTAGGGGGAACGTATGGGCCTGAAGCTAGTCATACCGGACATTATGTGCAACGGGTTGCTGATTTCACGTGAGGAGTACGATTAATAAATCCGTCTGATACGAACTGCATGAGATATGTGGTGGAGAGTTGTTGTTGGAGCATGTCCTGTGAGCATTCATTAAAATGGGGTCTTGTTATGCGCTTGAGTGGAGTTGTATTGGGTGTTGTGGGGTATGGTCCTAGAACATTCATGCCGGGTGGTTTGGTAGGAGTGTGTTTAAGGGTTTAATGGCCGTGTACATGTATGGGTTTAGCACCTGCTTATAAGATAGTCCGTATATAATGTATATTACTGGTACTATAGTATGTATGTATATGGGGTATATAAATTTATGCACGAATATGCATAACCAAATACCCCCGCCTCGGGGGGGGAGGGAGGGGGGGTTAAGCATAATGGCATAGATGGGGTAGAATTATTGGGGGCTTGCGGTTAGTTCCTGTAGTTGAGAACAATGGCGGCTTTTCGAGCCGCAGGCCTCGGGTAGTGTCCGGGCAGGAATAATGACTTATTTTATGTTTTTTTTAGGGATTTGCTTTGCGGTGGGTGTTTTGGGTGTGGCGTCGAATCCTTCGCCGTATTATGGGGTTGTTGGTTTGGTGTTAGCGTCTGTGGCGGGGTGCGGGTGGTTGCTGGGCCTTGGGGTTTCGTTCGTGGCTTTAGTGCTGTTTATGGTGTATTTGGGGGGTATGCTGGTGGTGTTTGTTTATTCAGTAGCTTTAGCAGCGGAGCCTTTCCCTGGGGCTTGGGGGGATTGACGGGTGATTGGATGTGCAGTAGCGTTTGTGGCAATTGTTTTTGGGGGGTTGGTGTTTGGGGGTTTATGGGGGCTTGGAAGTTCGGGGTTTCTACTGTGAATAATGTTGGGGTGTTTGTTGTTCGGTCGGATTTTAGTGGAGTTTCCATGTTTTATTCACATGGGGCAGGGATGTTTTTAGTGGCGGGTTGGGGGCTGTTGTTGACTTTGTTTGTTGTATTGGAGCTTGTGCGGGGGTTGTCACGGGGTGCTATTCGGGCGGTTTAGGGATTAGGGTCAGAGAATAGTTTATTGAAAATGCCAGCTTTGGGAGCTGGAGATAAAGGTTTGAGTCCTTTTTTTCTGAGTTTGGGGTACTCTAAGAAGTGGTAAGTCTTCAATCTTTGGTTTACAAGACCAATGTTTTTATAAACTATTAGAGTATTTAGCAGTTGAGTATTTTGTTTTCTAGGGCGCTTGCGGCGGGGAGGAGAAATAGGAGGATAGTGAAGTAGGCGATTGAAGCGAGTTGGCCGATGATGATGAATGGGTGTTCGACGGGTTGGCTTCCTACTCATGTTAGGACGAGGAGGTCGGCGACTAGTACTCAGAATAGGAGCTGGGAGAGTGGTCGGAATGTTATTGCTCGTTGTTTTGATTTGTGCAGGAATGGGAATAGGAATAGGATCAGTACGGAGGCGGCCAGTGCTAATACGCCTCCTAGTTTATTTGGGATTGAACGTAGGATGGCGTAGGCGAATAGGAAGTATCATTCTGGCTTGATGTGTGGTGGGGTTACTAGCGGGTTTGCTGGGGTGAAGTTTTCTGGGTCTCCCAGGAGGTTAACCGCTCATGCTTCTTTCTTATGAGACGTTAGTAAACCAATTACATAGCCTTGTCAAGACTAAATCACAGGTAAAAATCCTGTACATCTCATGTGGCCAACCACTCCCAACTAGGATTCCAAGACGCCTCATCACCCATCATAGAAGAACTCGTTGAATTCCACGACCACGCCCTAATCGTTGCCCTAGCTATCTGCAGCCTAGTTCTCTACCTTTTAGCCCACATACTAACAGAAAAACTCTCGTCCAATGCTGTAGACGCCCAAGAAGTAGAGCTGATCTGGACAATCCTACCTGCTATCGTCCTGGTACTCCTCGCCCTCCCATCCCTACAAATCCTCTACATAATGGACGAAATCGATGAACCAGACCTCACCCTAAAAGCCATCGGCCACCAATGATACTGAAGCTACGAATACACAGACTTCAAAGACCTATCATTCGACTCCTACATAGTGCCCACCCCAGACTTACCCAACGGCCACTTCCGACTGCTAGAAGTTGACCACCGCGTAGTTATCCCAATAGAATCCCCCATCCGCGTGATCATTACTGCAGGAGACGTACTCCACTCCTGAGCAGTCCCAACGCTCGGAGTTAAAACAGACGCAATCCCAGGCCGACTAAACCAAACTTCATTCATTACCACCCGGCCTGGGATTTTTTACGGACAATGCTCAGAAATTTGCGGGGCTAATCACAGCTACATACCCATTGTAGTAGAATCAACCCCACTCCCACATTTCGAGGCCTGATCGTCCCTTCTATCATCATCCTAATCATTAAGAAGCTATGCAACAGCACTAGCCTTTTAAGCTAGCCGAAGAGGGACTTCCCCCTCCTTAATGATATGCCACAGCTTAACCCCGCACCATGATTTTCAATCATAATTATAACCTGATTAACCCTAGCACTCCTCATCCAACCAAAACTACTAGCATACATCCCCACTGGTGCCAAAGCACTCTCTGGACTCCCAGCACCGCATCCCCAGTGGTGCCAGTGCACTCTCTGGGCTCACTGCACTGCATGCCCAGTGGTGCCAGTGCACTCTCTGGACTCACTGTACTGCATACCCACTGGTGCCAGTGCACTCTGTGGACTCACTGTACTGCATCCCCAGTGGTGACAGTGCACTCTCTGGACTCACTGCAGTGCATCCCCAGTGGTGCCAGTGCACTCTCTGGACTCACTGCAGTGCATCCCCAGTGGTGCCAGTGCACTCTCTGGACTCACTGCACTGAAGCCCCAGTGGTGCCAGTGCACTCTCTGGACTCACTGCACTGCATCCCCAGTGGTGCCAGTGCACTCTCTGGACTCACTGCAGGGCATCCCCAGTGGTGCCAGTGCACTGTCTGGACTCACTGCAGTGCATCCCCAGTGGTGCCAGTGCACTCTCTGGACTCACTGTACTGCACCCCCAGTGGTGCCAGTGCACTCACTGGACTGACTGCACTGCATCCCCAGTGGTGCCAGTGCACTCTCTGGACTCACTGCACTGCATCCCCACTGGTGCCAGTGTATTCTCTGGACTCACTGCACTGCATCCCCAGTGGTGCCAGTGCACTCACTGGACTCACTGGACACATCCCCAGTGGTGCCAGTGCACTCTCTGGACTCACTGCAGTGCATCCCCAGTGGTGCCAGTGCACTCTCTGGACTCACTGCACTGCATCCCCACTGGTGCCAGTGTACTCTCTGGACTCACTGGAGTGCATCCCCAGTGCTGCCAGTGCACTCTCTGGACTCACTGCACTGCATCCCCAGTGGTGCCACTGCACTCTCTGGACTCACTGAAGTGCATCCCCAGTTGTGCCAGTGCACTCTCTGGACTCAATGCACTGCATCCCCAGTGGTGCCACTGCACTCTCTGGACTCACTGCACTGCATCCCCAGTGGTGCCAGTGCAATCTCTGGACTCACTGTAGTGCATCCCCAGTGGTGCCGGTGCACTCTCTGGACTCACTGCAGTGCATCCCCAGTGGTGCCAGTGCACTCTCTGGACTCACTGCACTGCATCACCAGTGGTGCCAGTGCACTCTCTGGACTCACTGCAGTGCATTCCCAATGGTGCCAGTGCACTCTTTGGACTCACTGCACTGCAGCCCCATTGGTGCCAGTGCACTCTCTGGACTCACTGCACTGCATCACAGGTGGTGCCAGTGCACTCTCTGGACTCACTGCACTGCATCCCCAGTGGTGCCAGTGCACTCTCTGGACTCACTGCACTGCATCCCCAGTGGTGCCAGTGCACTCTCTGCACTCACTTCTCTGCATTCCCAGTGGTGCCAGTGAAGTCTCTGGACTCACTGCACTGCATCCACAGTGGTGCCAGTGCAATCTCTGGACTCACTGCAGTGCATCACCAGTGGTGCCAGTGCACTCTCTGGACTCACTGCACTGCATCCCCAGTGGTGCCAGTGCACTCTCTGGACTCACTGCAGTGCATCCCCAGTGGTGCCAGTGCACTCTCTGGACTCACTGCACTGCATCCCCAGTGGTGCAAGTGCACTCTCTCGAGTCACTGCACTACATACCCAGTGGTGCCAGTGCACTCACTGGACTCACTGTACTGCATCATCTGTGGTGCCAGTGCACTCTCTGGACTCACTGCAATGCATCTCCAGTGGTGCCAGTGCACTCTCTGGACTCACTGCACTGCATCCCCAGTGGTGCCAGTGCACTCTCTGGACTCACTGCACTGTATCCCCAGTGGTGCCAGTGCACTCACTGGATTCACTGCAGTGCATCCCCAGTGGTGCCAGTGCACTCTTTGGACTCACTGCACTGCAGCCCCATTGGTGCCAGTGCACTCTCTGGACTCACTGCACTGCATCATAGGTGGTGCCAGTGAACTCTCTGGACTCACTGCACTGCATCCCCAGTGGTGCCAGTGCACTCTCTGGACTCACTGCACTGCATCCCCAGTGGTGCCAGTGCACTCTCTGCACTCACTTCTCTGCATTCCCAGTGGTGCCAGTGAAGTCTCTGGACTCAATGCACTGCATCCACAGTGGTGCCAGTGCAATCTCTGAACTCACTGCAGTGCATCACCAGTGGTGCCAGCGCACTCTCTGGACTCACTGCACTGCATCCCCAGTGGTGCCAGTGCACTCTCTGGAGTAACTGCAGTGCATCCCCAGTGGTGCCAGTGCACTCTCTGGACTCACTGCAGTGCATCCCCACTGGTGCCAGTGCACTCTCTCGAGTCACTGCACTACATACCCAGTGGTGCCAGTGCACTCACTGGACTCACTGTACTGCATCATCTGTGGTGCCAGTGCACTCTCTGGACTCACTGCAATGCATCTCCAGTGGTGCCAGTGCACTCTCTGGACTCACTGCACTGCATCCCCAGTGGTGCCAGTGCACTCTCTGGACTCACTGCACTGTATCCCCAGTGGTGCCAGTGCACTCACTGGATTCACTGCAGTGCATCCCCAGTGGTGCCAGTGCACTCTCTGGACTCACTGCACTGCATCCCGAGTGGTGCCAGTGCACTCTCTGGACTCACTGCACTGCATCCCCAGTGGTGCCAGTGCACTCTCTGGACTCACTGCAGTGCATCCCCAGTGGTGACAGTGCACTCTCTGGACTCACTGCAGTGCATGCCCAGTGGTGCCAGTGCACTCTCTGGACTCACTGCACTGCATCCCCAGTGGTGCCAGTGCAGTCTCTGGAGTAACTGCAGTGCATCCCCACTGGTGCCAAAGCACTCTCTGGACTCCCGGAACCGCATACCCAGTGGTGCCAGTGCACTCTCTGGACTCACTACACTGCATCCCCAGTGGTGCCAGTGCACTCTCTGGAGTCACAGCACTGCATCCCCAGTGGTGCCAGTGCACTCTCTGGACTCACTGAAGTGCATCCCCAGTGGTGCCAGTGCACTCTCTGGACTCACTGAAGTTCATTCTCAGTGGTGCCAGTGCACTCTCTGGACTCACTGCAGTGCATCCCCAGTGGTGCCAGTACACTCACTGGACTCACTGCACTGCATCCCCAGTGGTGCCAGTGCACTCTCTGGACTCACTAAACTGCATCACCAGTGGTGCCTCTGCACTCTCTGGACTCACTGCACTGCTTCCCCAGTGGTGCCAGTGCACTCACTGGACTCACTGCAGTGCATCCCCACTGGTGCCAGTGCACTCTCTGGGCTCACTGCAGTGCATCCCCAGTGGTGCCAGTGCACTCTCTGGACTCACTGCACTGCATCCCCAGTGGTGCCTGTGCGCTCTCTGGAGTCACAGCACTGCATCCCCAGTGGTGCCAGTGCAATCTCTGGACTCACTGCAGTGCATCCCCAGTGGTGCCAGTGCACTCTCTGGACTCACTGAAGTGCATTCTCAGTGGTGCCAGTGCACTCTCTGGACTCACTGCAGTGCATCCCCAGTGGTGCCAGTGCACTCTCTGGACTCACTGAACTGCATCCCCAGTGGTGCCAGTGCACTCTCTGGACTCACTGCACTGCATCCCCAGTGCTGCCAGCGCACTCTCTGGAGTCACTGCACGGCATCCCTAGTGGTGCCACTGCACTCTCTGGACTCACTGCACTGCTTCCCCAGTGGTGCCAGTGCACTCTCTGGACTCACTGCACTGCATCCCCAGTGGTGCCAGTACACTCACTGGACTCACTGAAGTGCATCCCCACTGGTGCCAGTGCACTCTCTGGAGTCACTGCACTGCATCCCCAGTGGTGCCAGTGCACTCTCTGGACTCACTGCACTGCATCCCCAGTGGTTCCAGCGCACTCTCTGGACTCACTGCAGTGCATCCCCAGTGGTGCCAGTGCACTCTCTGGACTCACTGCACTGCATCCCCAGTGGTGCCAGTGCACTCTCTGGACTCACTGAAGTGCATTCTCAGTGGTGCCAGTGCACTCTCTGGACTCACTTCAGTGCATCCCCAGTGGTGCCAGTACACTCTCTGGACTCACTGCAGTGCATCCCCAGTGGTGCCAGTGCACTCTCTGGACTCACTGCACTGCATCCCCAGTGGTGCCAGTGCACTCTCTGGACTCACTGCAGTGCATCCCCAGTGGTGCCTGTGCGCTCTCTGGAGTCACAGCACTGCATCCCCAGTGGTGCCAGTGCAATCTCTGGACTCACTGCAGTGCATCCCCAGTGGTGCCAGTGCACTCTCTGGACTCACTGAAGTGCATTCTCAGTGGTGCCAGTGCACTCTCTGGACTCACTGCAGTGCATCCCCAGTGGTGCCAGTGCACTCTCTGGACTCACTGCACTGCATCCCCAGTGCTGCCAGCGCACTCTCTGGAGTCACTGCACGGCATCCCTAGAGGTGCCACTGCACTCTCTGGACTCACTGCACTGCTTCCCCAGTGGTGCCAGTGCACTCTCTGGACTCACTGCACTGCATCCCCAGTGGTGCCAGTACACTCACTGGACTCACTGAAGTGCATCCCCACTGGTGCCAGTGCACTCTCTGGAGTCACTGCACTGCATCCCCAGTGGTGCCAGTGCACTCTCTGGACTCACTGCACTGCATCCCCAGTGGTTCCAGCGCACTCTCTGGACTCACTGCAGTGCATCCCCAGTGGTGCCAGTGCACTCTCTGGACTCACTGCACTGCATCCCCAGTGTTGCCAGTGCACTCTCTGGACTCACTGAAGTGCATTCTCAGTGGTGCCAGTGCACTCCCTGGACTCACTTCAGTGCATCCCCAGTGGTGCCAGTACACTCTCTGGACTCACTGCAGTGCATCCCCAGTGGTGCCAGTGCACTCTCTGGACTCACTGCACTGCATCCCCAGTGGTGCCAGTGCACTCTCTGGACTCACTGCAGTGCATCCCCAGTGGTGCCTGTGCGCTCTCTGGAGTCACAGCACTGCATCCCCAGTGGTGCCAGTGCAATCTCTGGACTCACTGCAGTGCATCCCCAGTAGTGCCAGTGCACTCTCTGGACTCACTGAAGTGCATTCTCAGTGGTGCCAGTGCACTCTCTGGACTCACTGCAGTGCATCCCCAGTGGTGCCAGTGCACTCTCTGGACTCACTGAACTGCATCCCCAGTGGTGCCAGTGCACTCTCTGGACTCACTGCACTGCATCCCCAGTGCTGCCAGCGCACTCTCTGGAGTCACTGCACGGCATCCCTAGAGGTGCCACTGCACTCTCTGGACTCACTGCACTGCTTCCCCAGTGGTGCCAGTGCACTCTCTGGACTCACTGCACTGCATCCCCAGTGGTGCCAGTACACTCACTGGACTCACTGAAGTGCATCCCTACTGGTGCCAGTGCACTCTCTGGAGTCACTGCACTGCATCCCCAGTGGTGCCAGTGCACTCTCTGGACTCACTGCACTGCATCCCCAGTGGTTCCAGCGCACTCTCTGGACTCACTGCAGTGCATCCCCAGTGGTGCCAGTGCACTCTCTGGACTCACTGCACTGCATCCCCAGTGGTGCCAGTGCACTCTCTGGACTCACTGAAGTGCATTCTCAGTGGTGCCAGTGCACTCTCTGGACTCACTTCAGTGCATCCCCAGTGGTTCCAGTACACTCTCTGGACTCACTGCAGTGCATCCCCAGTGGTGCCAGTGCACTCTCTGGACTCACTGTACTGCATCCCCAGTGGTGCCAGTGCAATCTCTGGACTCACTGCAGTGCATCCCCAGTGGTGCCAGTGCACTCTCAGGACTCACTGCACTGCATCCCCAGTGGTGCCAGTGCACTCTCTGGACTCACTGCACTGCATCCCCAGTAGTGACAATGCACTCTCTGGACCCACTGCAGTGCATCCCCAGTGGTGCCAGTGCACTCTCTGGACTCACTGCACTGCATCCCCAGTAGTGCCAGTGCACTCTCTGGACTCACTGCACTGCATCCCCAGTGGTGCCAGTGCACTCACTGGATTCACTGCACTGCATCCCCAGTGGTGCCAGTGCACTCTCTGGACTCACTGCACTGCATCCCCAGTGGTGCCAGTGCACTCTGTGGACTCACTGTACTGCATCCCCAGTGGTGACAGTGCACTCTCTGGACTCACTGCAGTGCAGCCCCAGTGGTGCCAGTGCACTCTCTGGACTCACTGCAGTGCATCCCCACTGGTGCCAGTGCACTCTCTGGACTCACTGCACTGCATCCCCAGTGGTGCCAGTGCAGTCTCTGGAGTAACTGCAGTGCATCCCCACTGGTGCCAAAGCACTCTCTGGACTCACTGCAGTACATCCCCAGTGGTGCCACTGCACTCTCTGGACTCACTGCAGTGCATCCCCAGTGGTGCCAGTGCACTCTCTGGACTCACTGAAGTGCATTCTCAGTGGTGCCAGTGCACTCTCTGGACTCACTGCACTGCATCCCCAGTGGTGCCAGTGCGCTCTCTGGAGTCACAGCACTGCATCCCCAGTGGTGCCAGTGCAATCTCTCGACTCACTGCACTGCATCCCCAGTGGTGCCAGTGCACTCTCTGGACTCACTGCACTGCATCCCCGGTGGTGCCAGTGCAGTCTCTGGAGTAACTGCACTGCATCCCCCTTGTGCCAAAGCACTCTCTGGACTCCCAGCACCGCATCCCCAGTGGTGCCAGTGCACTCTCTGGACTCACTGCACTGCATCCCCAGTGGTGCCAGTGCACTCTCTGGACTCACTGCACTGCATCCCCAGTGGTGCCAGTGCACTCTCTGCACTCACTTCTCTGCATTCCCAGTGGTGCCAGTGAAGTCTCTGGACTCACTGCACTGCATCCACAGTGGTGCCAGTGCAATCTCTGGACTCACTGCACTGCATCACCAGTGGTGCCAGTGCACTCTCTGGACTCACTGCACTGCATCCCCAGTGGTGCCAGTGCACTCTCTGGACTCACTGCAGTGCATCCCCAGTGGTGCCAGTGCACTCTCTGGACTCACTGCACTGCATCCCCAGTGGTGCAAGTGCACTCTCTCGAGTCACTGCACTACATACCCAGTGGTGCCAGTGCACTCACTGGACTCACTGTACTGCATCATCTGTGGTGCCAGTGCACTCTCTGGACTCACTGCAATGCATCTCCAGTGGTGCCAGTGCACTCTCTGGACTCACTGCACTGCATCCCCAGTGGTGCCAGTGCACTCTCTGGACTCACTGCACTGTATCCCCAGTGGTGCCAGTGCACTCACTGGATTCACTGCAGTGCATCCCCAGTGGTGCCAGTGCACTCTTTGGACTCACTGCACTGCAGCCCCAGTGGTGCCAGTGCACTCTCTGGACTCACTGCACTGCATCATAGGTGGTGCCAGTGAACTCTCTGGACTCACTGCACTGCATCCCCAGTGGTGCCAGTGCACTCTCTGGACTCACTGCACTGCATCCCCAGTGGTGCCAGTGCACTCTCTGCACTCACTTCTCTGCATTCCCAGTGGTGCCAGTGAAGTCTCTGGACTCAATGCACTGCATCCACAGTGGTGCCAGTGCAATCTCTGAACTCACTGCAGTGCATCACCAGTGGTGCCAGCGCACTCTCTGGACTCACTGCACTGCATCCCCAGTGGTGCCAGTGCACTCTCTGGAGTAACTGCAGTGCATCCCCAGTGGTGCCAGTGCACTCTCTGGACTCACTGCAGTGCATCCCCACTGGTGCCAGTGCACTCTCTCGAGTCACTGCACTACATACCCAGTGGTGCCAGTGCACTCACTGGACTCACTGTACTGCATCATCTGTGGTGCCAGTGCACTCTCTGGACTCACTGCAATGCATCTCCAGTGGTGCCAGTGCACTCTCTGGACTCACTGCACTGCATCCCCAGTGGTGCCAGTGCACTCTCTGGACTCACTGCACTGTATCCCCAGTGGTGCCAGTGCACTCACTGGATTCACTGCAGTGCATCCCCAGTGGTGCCAGTGCACTCTCTGGACTCACTGCACTGCATCCCGAGTGGTGCCAGTGCACTCTCTGGACTCACTGCACTGCATCCCCAGTGGTGCCAGTGCACTCTCTGGACTCACTGCAGTGCATCCCCAGTGGTGACAGTGCACTCTCTGGACTCACTGCAGTGCATGCCCAGTGGTGCCAGTGCACTCTCTGGACTCACTGCACTGCATCCCCAGTGGTGCCAGTGCAGTCTCTGGAGTAACTGCAGTGCATCCCCACTGGTGCCAAAGCACTCTCTGGACTCCCGGCACCGCATCCCCAGTGGTGCCAGTGCACTCTCTGGACTCACTACACTGCATCCCCAGTGGTGCCAGTGCACTCTCTGGAGTCACAGCACTGCATCCCCAGTGGTGCCAGTGCACTCTCTGGACTCACTGAAGTGCATCCCCAGTGGTGCCAGTGCACTCTCTGGACTCACTGAAGTTCATTCTCAGTGGTGCCAGTGCACTCTCTGGACTCACTGCAGTGCATCCCCAGTGGTGCCAGTACACTCACTGGACTCACTGCACTGCATCCCCAGTGGTGCCAGTGCACTCTCTGGACTCACTAAACTGCATCACCAGTGGTGCCTCTGCACTCTCTGGACTCACTGCACTGCTTCCCCAGTGGTGCCAGTGCACTCACTGGACTCACTGCAGTGCATCCCCACTGGTGCCAGTGCACTCTCTGGGCTCACTGCAGTGCATCCCCAGTGGTGCCAGTGCACTCTCTGGACTCACTGCACTGCATCCCCAGTGGTGCCTGTGCGCTCTCTGGAGTCACAGCACTGCATCCCCAGTGGTGCCAGTGCAATCTCTGGACTCACTGCAGTGCATCCCCAGTGGTGCCAGTGCACTCTCTGGACTCACTGAAGTGCATTCTCAGTGGTGCCAGTGCACTCTCTGGACTCACTGCAGTGCATCCCCAGTGGTGCCAGTGCACTCTCTGGACTCACTGAACTGCATCCCCAGTGGTGCCAGTGCACTCTCTGGACTCACTGCACTGCATCCCCAGTGCTGCCAGCGCACTCTCTGGAGTCACTGCACGGCATCCCTAGTGGTGCCACTGCACTCTCTGGACTCACTGCACTGCTTCCCCAGTGGTGCCAGTGCACTCTCTGGACTCACTGCACTGCATCCCCAGTGGTGCCAGTACACTCACTGGACTCACTGAAGTGCATCCCCACTGGTGCCAGTGCACTCTCTGGAGTCACTGCACTGCATCCCCAGTGGTGCCAGTGCACTCTCTGGACTCACTGCACTGCATCCCCAGTGGTTCCAGCGCACTCTCTGGACTCACTGCAGTGCATCCCCAGTGGTGCCAGTGCACTCTCTGGACTCACTGCACTGCATCCCCAGTGGTGCCAGTGCACTCTCTGGACTCACTGAAGTGCATTCTCAGTGGTGCCAGTGCACTCTCTGGACTCACTTCAGTGCATCCCCAGTGGTGCCAGTACACTCTCTGGACTCACTGCAGTGCATCCCCAGTGGTGCCAGTGCACTCTCTGGACTCACTGCACTGCATCCCCAGTGGTGCCAGTGCACTCTCTGGACTCACTGCAGTGCATCCCCAGTGGTGCCTGTGCGCTCTCTGGAGTCACAGCACTGCATCCCCAGTGGTGCCAGTGCAATCTCTGGACTCACTGCAGTGCATCCCCAGTGGTGCCAGTGCACTCTCTGGACTCACTGAAGTGCATTCTCAGTGGTGCCAGTGCACTCTCTGGACTCACTGCAGTGCATCCCCAGTGGTGCCAGTGCACTCTCTGGACTCACTGCACTGCATCCCCAGTGCTGCCAGCGCACTCTCTGGAGTCACTGCACGGCATCCCTAGAGGTGCCACTGCACTCTCTGGACTCACTGCACTGCTTCCCCAGTGGTGCCAGTGCACTCTCTGGACTCACTGCACTGCATCCCCAGTGGTGCCAGTACACTCACTGGACTCACTGAAGTGCATCCCCACTGGTGCCAGTGCACTCTCTGGAGTCACTGCACTGCATCCCCAGTGGTGCCAGTGCACTCTCTGGACTCACTGCACTGCATCCCCAGTGGTTCCAGCGCACTCTCTGGACTCACTGCAGTGCATCCCCAGTGGTGCCAGTGCACTCTCTGGACTCACTGCACTGCATCCCCAGTGTTGCCAGTGCACTCTCTGGACTCACTGAAGTGCATTCTCAGTGGTGCCAGTGCACTCCCTGGACTCACTTCAGTGCATCCCCAGTGGTGCCAGTACACTCTCTGGACTCACTGCAGTGCATCCCCAGTGGTGCCAGTGCACTCTCTGGACTCACTGCACTGCATCCCCAGTGGTGCCAGTGCACTCTCTGGACTCACTGCAGTGCATCCCCAGTGGTGCCTGTGCGCTCTCTGGAGTCACAGCACTGCATCCCCAGTGGTGCCAGTGCAATCTCTGGACTCACTGCAGTGCATCCCCAGTAGTGCCAGTGCACTCTCTGGACTCACTGAAGTGCATTCTCAGTGGTGCCAGTGCACTCTCTGGACTCACTGCAGTGCATCCCCAGTGGTGCCAGTGCACTCTCTGGACTCACTGAACTGCATCCCCAGTGGTGCCAGTGCACTCTCTGGACTCACTGCACTGCATCCCCAGTGCTGCCAGCGCACTCTCTGGAGTCACTGCACGGCATCCCTAGAGGTGCCACTGCACTCTCTGGACTCACTGCACTGCTTCCCCAGTGGTGCCAGTGCACTCTCTGGACTCACTGCACTGCATCCCCAGTGGTGCCAGTACACTCACTGGACTCACTGAAGTGCATCCCTACTGGTGCCAGTGCACTCTCTGGAGTCACTGCACTGCATCCCCAGTGGTGCCAGTGCACTCTCTGGACTCACTGCACTGCATCCCCAGTGGTTCCAGCGCACTCTCTGGACTCACTGCAGTGCATCCCCAGTGGTGCCAGTGCACTCTCTGGACTCACTGCACTGCATCCCCAGTGGTGCCAGTGCACTCTCTGGACTCACTGAAGTGCATTCTCAGTGGTGCCAGTGCACTCTCTGGACTCACTTCAGTGCATCCCCAGTGGTTCCAGTACACTCTCTGGACTCACTGCAGTGCATCCCCAGTGGTGCCAGTGCACTCTCTGGACTCACTGTACTGCATCCCCAGTGGTGCCAGTGCAATCTCTGGACTCACTGCAGTGCATCCCCAGTGGTGCCAGTGCACTCTCAGGACTCACTGCACTGCATCCCCAGTGGTGCCAGTGCACTCTCTGGACTCACTGCACTGCATCCCCAGTAGTGACAATGCACTCTCTGGACCCACTGCAGTGCATCCCCAGTGGTGCCAGTGCACTCTCTGGACTCACTGCACTGCATCCCCAGTAGTGCCAGTGCACTCTCTGGACTCACTGCACTGCATCCCCAGTGGTGCCAGTGCACTCACTGGATTCACTGCACTGCATCCCCAGTGGTGCCAGTGCACTCTCTGGACTCACTGCACTGCATCCCCAGTGGTGCCAGTGCACTCTGTGGACTCACTGTACTGCATCACCAGTGGTGACAGTGCACTCTCTGGACTCACTGCAGTGCATCCCCAGTGGTGCCAGTGCACTCTCTGGACTCACTGCAGTGCATCCCCACTGGTGCCAGTGCACTCTCTGGACTCACTGCACTGCATCCCCAGTGGTGCCAGTGCAGTCTCTGGAGTAACTGCAGTGCATCCCCACTGGTGCCAAAGCACTCTCTGGACTCACTGCAGTACATCCCCAGTGGTGCCACTGCACTCTCTGGACTCACTGCAGTGCATCCCCAGTGGTGCCAGTGCACTCTCTGGACTCACTGAAGTGCATTCTCAGTGGTGCCAGTGCACTCTCTGGACTCACTGCACTGCATCCCCAGTGGTGCCAGTGCGCTCTCTGGAGTCACAGCACTGCATCCCCAGTGGTGCCAGTGCAATCTCTCGACTCACTGCACTGCATCCCCAGTGGTGCCAGTGCACTCTCTGGACTCACTGCACTGCATCCCCGGTGGTGCCAGTGCAGTCTCTGGAGTAACTGCACTGCATCCCCCTTGTGCCAAAGCACTCTCTGGACTCCCAGCACCGCATCCCCAGTGGTGCCAGTGCACTCTCTGGACTCACTGCACTGCATCCCCAGTGGTGCCAGTGCACTCTCTGGACTCACTGCACTGCATCCCCAGTGGTGCCAGTGCACTCTCTGGACTCACTGCACTGCATCCCCAGTGGTGCCAGTGCACTCTCTGGACTCACTGCAGTGCATCCCCAGTGGTGCCACTGCACTCTCTGGACTCACTGCAGTGCATCCCCAGTGGTGCCAGTGCACTCTCTGGACTCACTGCAGTGCATCCCCAGTGGTGCCAGTACACTCACTGGACTCACTGCACTGCATCCCCAGTGGTGCCAGTGCACTCTCTGGACTCACTAAACTGCATCACCAGTGGTGCCACTGCACTCTCTGGACTCACTGCACTGCTTCCCCAGTGGTGCCAGTGCACTCACTGGACTGACTGCAGTGCATCCCCAGTGGTGCCAGTGCACTCACTGGACTCACTGCAGTGCATCCCCAGTGGTGCCAGTGCACTCTCTGGAGTCACTGCACTGCATCCCCAGTGGTGAAAGTGCACTCTCTGGACTCACTGCACTGCATCCCCAGTGGTTCCAGCGCACTCTCTGGACTCACTGCACTGCATCCCCAGTAGTGCTAGTGCACTCTGTGGACTCACTGCAGTGCATCCCCAGTGGTGCCAGTGCACTCTCTGGACTCACTGAAGTGCATTCTCAGTGGTGCCAGTGCACTCTCTGGACTCACTTCAGTGCATCCCCAGTGGTGCCAGTACACTCTCTGGACTCACTGCAGTGCATCCCCAGTGGTGCCAGTGCACTCTCTGGACTCACTGCAGTGCATCCCCAGTGGAGCCAGTGCACTCTCTGGACTCACTGCAGTGCATCCGCAGTGGTGCCAGTGCACTCTCTGGACTCACTGCACTGCATCCCCAGTGGTGCCAGTGCACTCTCTGGACTCACTGCACTGCATCCCCAGTGGTGCCAGTGCACTCTCTGGACTCACTGCACTGCATCCCCAGTGGTGCCAGTGCACTGTGTGGACTCACTGTACTGCATCCCCAGTGGTGCCAGTGCAATCTCTGGACTCACTGCAGTGCATCCCCAGTGGTGCCAGTGCACTCTCTGGACTCACTGAAGTGCATTCTCAGTGGTGCCAGTGCACTCTCTGGACTCACTGCACTGCATCCCCAGTATTGCCAGTGCACTCTCTGGACTCACTGCACTGCATCCCCAGTGGTGCCAGTGCACTCTCTGGACTCACTGCAGTGCATCTCCAGTGGTGCCAGTGCGCTCTCTGGAGTCACAGCACTGCATCCCCAGTGGTGCCAGTGCAATCTCTGGACTCACTGTACTGCATCACCAGTGGTGCCAGTGCAGTCTCTGGAGTAACTGCAGTGCATCCCCACTGGTGCCAAAGCACTCTCTGGACTCACTGCAGTACATCCCCAGTGGTGCCACTGCACTCTCTGGACTCACTGCAGTGCATCCCCAGTGGTGCCAGTGCACTCTCTGGACTCACTGAAGTGCTTTCTCAGTGGTGCCAGTGCACTCTCTGGAGTCACAGCACTGCATCCCCAGTGGTGCCAGTGCAATCTCTCGACTCACTGCACTGCATCCCCAGTGGTGCCAGTGCACTCTCTGGACTCACTGCACTGCATCCCCGGTGGTGCCAGTGCAGTCTCTGGAGTAACTGCACTGCATCCCCCTTGTGCCAAAGCACTCTCTGGACTCCCAGCACCGCATCCCCAGTGGTGCCAGTGCACTCTCTGGACTCACTGCACTGCATCCCCAGTGGTGCCAGTGCACTCTCTGGACTCACTGCAGTGCATCCCCAGTGGTGCCAGTGCACTCTCTGGACTCACTGCACTGCATCCCCAGTGGTGCCAGTGCACTCTCTGGACTCACTGCAGTGCATCCCCAGTGGTGCCACTGCACTCTCTGGACTCACTGCAGTGCATCCCCAGTGGTGCCAGTGCACTCTCTGGACTCACTGCAGTGCATCCCCAGTGGTGCCAGTACACTCACTGGACTCACTGCACTGCATCCCCAGTGGTGCCAGTGCACTCTCTGGACTCACTAAACTGCATCACCAGTGGTGCCACTGCACTCTCTAAACTCACTGCACTGCTTCCCCAGTGTTGCCAGTGCACTCACTGGACTGACTGCAGTGCATCCCCAGTGGTGCCAGTGCACTCACTGGACTCACTGCAGTGCATCCCCAGTGGTGCCAGTGCACTCTCTGGAGTCACTGCACTGCATCCCCAGTGGTGAAAGTGCACTCTCTGGACTCACTGCACTGCATCCCCAGTGGTTCCAGCGCACTCTCTGGACTCACTGCACTGCATCCCCAGTAGTGCTAGTGCACTCTGTGGACTCACTGCAGTGCATCCCCAGTGGTGCCAGTGCACTCTCTGGACTCACTTCAGTGCATCCCCAGTGGTGCCAGTACACTCTCTGGACTCACTGCAGTGCATCCCCAGTGGTGCCAGTGCACTCTCTGGACTCACTGCAGTGCATCCCCAGTGGAGCCAGTGCACTCTCTGGACTCACTGCAGTGCATCCGCAGTGGTGCCATTGCACTCTCTGGACTCACTGCACTGCATCCCCAGTGGTGCCAGTGCACTCTCTGGACTCACTGCACTGCATCCCCAGTGGTGCCAGTGCACTCTCTGGACTCACTGCACTGCATCCCCAGTGGTGCCAGTGCACTGTGTGGACTCACTGCACTGCTTCCCCAGTGGTGCCAGTGCAATCTCTGGACTCACTGCAGTGCATCCCCAGTGGTGCCAGTGCACTCTCTGGACTCACTGAAGTGCATTCTCAGTGGTGCCAGTGCACTCTCTGGACTCACTGCACTGCATCCCCAGTATTGCCAGTGCACTCTCTGGACTCACTGCACTGCATCCCCAGTGGTGCCAGTGCACTCTCTGGACTCACTGCAGTGCATCTCCAGTGGTGCCAGTGCGCTCTCTGGAGTCACAGCACTGCATCCCCAGTGGTGCCAGTGCAATCTCTGGACTCACTGCACTGCATCCCCAGTGGTGCCAGTGCACTCACTGGATTCACTGCACTGCATCCCCAGTGGTGCCAGTGCACTCTCTGGACTCACTGCACTGCATCCCCAGTGGTGCCAGTGCACTCTGTGGACTCACTGTACTGCATCCCCGGTGGTGCCAGTGCACTCTCTGGACTCACTGCACTGCATCCCCAGTGGTGCCAGTGCACTCTCTGGACTCACTGCACTGCATCCCCACTGGTGCCAGTGCACTCTCTGGACTCACTGCACTGCATCCCCAGTGGTGCCAGTGCAGTCTCTGGAGTAACTGCAGTGCATCCCCACTGGTGCCAAAGCACTCTCTGGACTCACTGCAGTGCATCCCCAGTGGTGCCACTGCACTCTCTGGACTCACTGCAGTGCATCCCCAGTGGTGCCATTGCACTCTCTGGACTCACTGCACTGCATCCCCAGTGGTGCCAGTGCACTCTCTGGACTCACTGCACTGCATCCCCAGTGGTGCCAGTGCACTCTCTGGACTCACTAAACTGCATCCCCAGTGGTGCCAGTGCACTCTCTGGACTCACTGCAGTGCATCCCCAGTGGTGCCACTGCACTCTCTGGACTCACTGCAGTGCATCCCCAGTGGTGCCAGTGCACTCTCTGGACTCACTGCAGTGCATCCCCAGTGGTGCCAGTACACTCACTGGACTCACTGCACTGCATCCCCAGTGGTGCCAGTGCACTCTCTGGACTCACTAAACTGCATCACCAGTGGTGCCACTGCACTCTCTGGACTCACTGCACTGCTTCCCCAGTGGTGCCAGTGCACTCACTGGACTGACTGCAGTGAATCCCCACTGGTGCCAGTGCACTCTCTGGGCTCACTGCAGTGCATCCCCAGTGGTGCCAGTGCACTCTCTGGACTCACTGCACTGCATCCCCAGTGGTGCCTGTGCGCTCTCTGGAGTCACAGCACTGCATTCTCAGTGGTGCCAGTGCACTCTCTGGACTCACTGCACTGCATCCCCAGTGGTGCCAGTGCACTCTCTGGACTCACTGAACTGCATCCCCAGTGGTGCCAGTGCACTCTCTGGACTCACTGCACTGCATCCCCAGTGCTGCCAGTGCACTCTCTGGACTCACTGCACTGCATCCCCAGTGGTGCCACTGCACTCTCTGGACTCACTGCACTGCTTCCCCAGTGGTGCCAGTGCACTCTCTGGACTTACTGCACTGCATCCCCAGTGGTGCCAGTGCACTCACTGGACTCACTGCAGTGCATCCCCAGTGGTGCCAGTGCACTCTCTGGACTCACTGCACTGCATCCCCAGTGGTGCCAGTGCACTCACTGGACTCACTGCACTGCATCCCCAGTGGTTCCAGCGCACTCTCTGGACTCACTGCACTGCATCCCCAGTAGTGCTAGTGCACTCTGTGGACTCACTGCAGTGCATCCCCAGTGGTGCCAGTGCACTCTCTGGACTCACTGAAGTGCATTCTCAGTGGTGCCAGTACACTCTCTGGACTCACTGCAGTGCATCCGCAATGGTGCCATTGCACTCTCTGGACTCACTGCAGTGCATCCCCAGTGGTGCCAGTGCACTCTCTGGACTCACTGCAGTGCATCCCCAGTGGTGCCAGTGCACTCTCTGGACTCACTGCAGTGCATCCCCAGTGGTGCCAGTGCACTCTCTGGACTCACTGCAGTGCATCCCCAGTGGTGCCAGTACACTCACTGGACTCACTGCACTGCTTCCCCAGTGGTGCCAGTTCACTCACTGGACTGACTGCAGTGCATCCCCACTGGTGCCAGTGCACTCTCTGGGCTCACTGCAGTGCATCCCCAGTGGTGCCAGTGCACTCTCTGGACTCACTGCACTGCATCCCCAGTGGTGCCTGTGCGCTCTCTGGAGTCACAGCACTGCATTCTCAGTGGTGCCAGTGCACTCTCTGGACTCACTGCACTGCATCCCCAGTGGTGCCAGTGCACTCTCTGGACTCACTGAACTGCATCCCCAGTGGTGCCAGTGCACTCTCTGGACTCACTGCACTGCATCCCCAGTGCTGCCAGTGCACTCTCTGGACTCACTGCACTGCATCCCCAGTGGTGCCACTGCACTCTCTGGACTCACTGCAGTGCATCCCCAGTGGTGCCAGTGCACTCTCTGGACTTACTGCACTGCATCCCCAGTGGTGCCAGTGCACTCACTGGACTCACTGCAGTGCATCCCCAGTGGTGCCAGTGCACTCTCTGGAGTCACTGCACTGCATCCCCAGTGGTGAAAGTGCACTCTCTGGACTCACTGCACTGCATCCCCAGTGGTTCCAGCGCACTCTCTGGACTCACTGCACTGCATCCCCAGTAGTGCTAGTGCACTCTGTGGACTCACTGCAGTGCATCCCCAGTGGTGCCAGTGCACTCTCTGGACTCACTGAAGTGCATTCTCAGTGGTGCCAGTGCACTCTCTGGACTCACTGCAGTGCATCCCCAGTGGTGCCAGTGCACTCTCTGGACTCACTGCAGTGCATCCCCAGTGGAGCTAGTGCACTCTCTGGACTCACTGCAGTGCATCCGCAGTGGTGCCATTGCACTCTCTGGACTCACTGCAGTGCATCCGCAGTGGTGCCAGTGCACTCTCTGGACTCACTGCACTGCATCCCCAGTGGTGCCAGTGCACTCTCTGGACTCACTGCACTGCATCCCCAGTGGTGCCAGTGCAGTGTGTGGACTCACTGTACTGCATCCCCACTGGTGCCAGTGCAATCTCTGGACTCACTGCAGTGCATCCCCAGTGGTGCCAGTGCACTCTCTGGACTCACTGAAGTGCATTCTCAGTGGTGCCAGTGCACTCTCTGGACTCACTGCACTGCATCCCCAGTATTGCCAGTGCACTCTCTGGACTCACTGCAGTGCATCACCAGTGGTGCCAGTGCACTCTCTGGACTCACTGCACTGCTTCCCCAGTGGTGCCAGTGCACTCTTTCGAGTCACTGCAGTGCATCCCCAGTGGTGCCAGTGCACTCTCTGGACTCACTGCAGTGCATCCCCAGTGGTGCCAGTGCACTCTCTGGACTCACTGCAGTGCATCTCCAGTGGTGCCAGTGCGCTCTCTGGAGTCACAGCACTGCATCCCCAGTGGTGCCAGTGCACTCTCTGGACTCACTGCACTGCATCCCCAGTGGTGCCAGTGCACTCTGTGGACTCACTGTACTGCATCCCCAGTGGTGACAGTGCACTCTCTGGACTCACTGCAGTGCATCCCCAGTGGTGCCAGTGCACTCTCTGGACTCACTGCAGTGCATCCCCACTGGTGCCAGTGCACTCTCTGGACTCACTGCACTGCATCCCCAGTGGTGCCAGTGCAGGCTCTGGAGTAACTGCAGTGCATCCCCACTGGTGCCAAAGCACTCTCTGGACTCACTGCAGTGCATCCCCAGTGGTGCCACTGCACTCTCTGGACTCACTGCAGTGCATCCCCAGTGGTGCCAGTGCACTCTCTGGACTCATTGAAGTGCATTCTCAGTGGTGCCAGTGCACTCTCTGGACTCACTGCAGTGCATCCCCAGTGGTGCCAGTACACTCACTGGACTCACTGCACTGCATCCCCAGTGGTGCCAGTGCACTCTCTGGACTCACTAAACTGCATCCCCAGTGGTGCCACTGCACTCTCTGGACTCACTGCACTGCTTCCCCAGTGGTGCCAGTGCACTCTCTGGGCTCACTGCAGTGCATCCCCAGTGTTGCCAGTGCACTCTCTGGACTCACTGCACTGCATCCCCAGTGCTGCCAGTGCGCTCTCTGGAGTCACAGCACTGCATCCCCAGTGGTGCCAGTGAAATCTCTGGACTCACTGCACTGCATCCCCAGTGGTGCCAGTGCACTCTCTGGACTCACTGCACTGCATCCCCAGTGGTGCCAGTGCACTCTCTGGACTCACTGCACTGCATCCCCAGTGGTGCCAGTGCACTCTCTGGACTCACTGCAGTGCATCCCCAGTGGTGCCACTGCACTCTCTGGACTCACTGCAGTGCATCCCCAGTGGTGCCACTGCACTCTCTGGACTCACTGCAGTGCATCCCCAGTGGTGCCAGTGCACTCTCTGGACTCACTGCAGTGCATCCCCAGTGGTGTCAGTACACTCACTGGACTCACTGCACTGCATCCCCAGTGGTTCCAGTGCACTCTCTGGACTCACTAAACTGCATCACCAGTGGTGCCACTGCACTCTCTGGACTCACTGCACTGCTTCCCCAGTGGTGCCAGTGCACTCACTGGACTGACTGCAGTGCATCCCCACTGGTGCCAGTGCACTCTCTGGGCTCACTGCAGTGCATCCCCAGTGGTGCCAGTGCACTCTCTGGACTCACTGCACTGCATCCCCAGTGGTGCCTGTGCGCTCTCTGGAGTCACAGCACTGCATTCTCAGTGGTGCCAGTGCACTCTCTGGACTCACTGCACTGCATCCCCAGTGGTGCCAGTGCACTCTCTGGACTCACTGAACTGCATCCCCAGTGGTGCCAGTGCACTCTCTGGACTCACTGCACTGCATCCCCAGTGCTGCCAGTGCACTCTCTGGACTCACTGCACTGCATCCCCAGTGGTGCCACTGCACTCTCTGGACTCACTGCACTGCTTCCCCAGTGGTGCCAGTGCACTCTCTGGACTTACTGCACTGCATCCCCAGTGGTGCCAGTGCACTCACTGGACTCACTGCAGTGCATCCCCAGTGGTGCCAGTGCACTCTCTGGACTCACTGCACTGCATCCCCAGTGGTGCCAGTGCACTCTCTGGACTCACTGCACTGCATCCCCAGTGGTTCCAGCGCACTCTCTGGACTCACTGCACTGCATCCCCAGTAGTGCTAGTGCACTCTGTGGACTCACTGCAGTGCATCCCCAGTGGTGCCAGTGCACTCTCTGGACTCACTGAAGTGCATTCTCAGTGGTGCCAGTACACTCTCTGGACTCACTGCAGTGCATCCGCAATGGTGCCATTGCACTCTCTGGACTCACTGCACTGCATCCCCAGTGGTGCCAGTGCACTCTCTGGACTCACTGCACTGCATCCCCAGTGGTGCCAGTGCACTCTCTGGACTCACTGCACTGCATCCCCAGAGGTGCTAGTGCACTGTGTGGACTCACTGTACTGCATCCCCAGTGGTGCCAGTGCAATCTCTGGACTCACTGCAGTGCATCCCCAGTGGTGCCAGTGCACCCTCTGGACTCACTGAAGTGCATTCTCAGTGGTGCCAGTGCACTCTCTGGACTCACTGCAGTGCATCCCCAGTATTGCCAGTGCACTCTCTGGACTCACTGCAGTGCATCCCCAGTGGTGCCAGTGCACTCTCTGGACTCACTGCACTGCTTCCCCAGTGGTGCCAGTGCACTCTTTCGAGTCACTGCATTGCATCCCCAGTGGTGCCAGTGCACTCTCTGGACTCACTGCAGTGCATCCCCAGTGGTGCCAGTGCACTCTCTGGACTCACTGCAGTGCATCCCCAGTGGTGCCAGTGCGCTCTCTGGAGTCACAGCACTGCATCCCCAGTGGTGCCAGTGCAATCTCTGGACTCACTGCACTGCATCCCCAGTGGTGCCAGTGCGCTCTCTGGACACACTGCAGTGCATTCTCAGTGGTGCCAGTGCACTCTCTGGACTCACTGCACTGCATCCCCAGTGGTGCCAGTGCACTCTCTGGACTCACTGAACTGCATCCCCAGTGGTGCCAGTGCACTCTCTGGACTCACTGCAGTGCATCCCCAGTAATGCCAGTGCACTCTCTGGACTCACTGAAGTGCATTATCAGTGGTGCCAGTGCACTCTCTGGACTCACTGAAATGCATCCCCAGTAGTGACAGTGCACTCTCTGGACTCACTGCAGTGCATCCCCAGTGGGGCCAGTGCACTCTCTGGACTCACTGCGCTGCATCCCCAGTGGTGCCAGTGCACTCTCTGGACTCACTGCACTGCATCGCCAGTGCACTCTCTGGACTCACTGCAGGGCATCCCCGGTGGAGCCAGTGTACTCTCAGGACTCACTGCACTGCATCCCCAGTGCTGCCAGTGCACTCTCTTGAGTCACTGCACTGCATCCCCTGTGGTGCAAGAGCACTCTCTGGACTCACAGCAGTGCATCACCAGTGGTGCCAGTGCACTCTCTGGACTCACTGCACTGCATCCCCAGTGGTGCCAGTGCACTCTCTGGACTCACTGCACTGCATCCCCAGTGGTGCTAGTGCACTGTGTGGACTCACTGTACTGCATCCCCAGTGGTGCCAGTGCAATCTCTGGACTCACTGCACTGCATCCCCAGTGGTGCCAGTGCACTCTCAGGACTCACTGCACTGCATCCCCAGTGGTGCCAGTGCACTCTCTGGACTCACTGCACTGCATCCCCAGTAGTGACAGTGCACTCTCTGGACTCACAGCAGTGCATCCCCAGTGGTGCCAGTGCACTCTCTGGACTCACTGCACTGCATCCCCAGTGGTGCCAGTGCACTCTCTGGACTCACTGCACTGCATCCCCAGTGGTGCCAGTGCACTCACTGGATTCACTGCACTGCATCCCCAGTGGTGCCTGTGCACGCTCTGGACTCACTGCACTGCATCCCCAGTGGTGCCAGTGCACTCTGTGGACTCACTGTACTGCATCCCCAGTGGTGACAGTGCACTCTCTGGACTCACTGCAGTGCACCCCCAGTGGTGCCAGTGCACTCTCTGGACTCACTGCAGTGCATCCCCACTGGTGCTAGTGCACTCTCTGCACTCACTGCTCTGCATCCCCATTGGTGCCAGTGCAGTCTCTGGAGTAACTGCAGTGCATCCCCACTGGTGCCAAAGCACTCTCTGGACTCACTGCAGTGCATCCCCAGTGGTGCCACTGCACTCTCTGGACTCACTGCAGTGCATCCCCAGTGGTGCCAGTGCACTCTCTGGACTCATTGAAGTGCATTCTCAGTGGTGCCAGTGCACTCTCTGGACTCACTGCAGTGCATCCCCAGAGGTGCCAGTACACTCACTGGACTCACTGCACTGCATCCCCAGTGGTGCCAGTGCACTCTCTGGACTCACTAAACTGCATCCCCAGTGGTGCCACTGCACTCTCTGGACTCACTGCACTGCTTCCCCAGTGGTGCCAGTGCACTCACTGGACTGACTGCAGTGCATCCCCACTGGTGCCAGTGCACTCTCTGGACTCACTGCAGTGCATCCCCAGTGGTGCCAGTGCACTCTCTGGACTCACTGCACTGCATCCGGAGTGGTGCCAGTGCGCTCTCTGGAGTCACAGCACTGCATCCCCAGTGGTGCCAGTGCACTCTGTGGACTCACTGTACTGCATCCCCAGTGGTGCCAGTGCACTCTCTGGACTCACTGCACTGCATCCCCAGTGCTGCCAGTGCACTCTCTGGACTCACTGCACTGCATCCCCAGTGGTGCCAAAGCACTCTCTGGACTCCCAGCACCGCATCCCCAGTGGTGCCAGTGCACTCTCTGGACTCACTGCACTGCATCCCCAGTGGTGCCAGTGCACTCTCTGGACTCACTGCACTGCATCCCCAGTGGTGCCAGTGCACTCTCTGGACTCACTGCACTGCATCCCCAGTGGTGCCAGTGCACTCTCTGGACTCACTGCACTGCATCCCCAGTGGTGCCACTGCACTCTCTGGACTCACTGCAGTGCATCCCCAGTGATGCCAGGGCACTTTCTGGACTCACTGCAGTGCATCCCCAGTGGTGCCAGTACACTCACTGGACTCACTGCACTGCATCCCCAGTGGTGCCAGTGCACTCTCTGGACTCACTAAACTTCATCACCAGTGGTGCCACTGCACTCTCTGGACTCACTGCACTGCTTCCCCAGTGGTGCCAGTGCACTCACTGGACTGACTGCAGTGCAACCCCACTGGTGCCAGTGCACTCTCTGGGCTCACTGCAGTGCATCCCCAGTGGTGCCAGTGCACTCTCTGGACTCACTGCACTGCATCCCCAGTGGTGCCTGTGCGCTCTCTGGAGTCACAGCACTGCATTCTCAGTGGTGCCAGTGCACTCTCTGGACTCACTGCACTGCATCCCCACTGGTGCCAGTGCACTCTCTGGACTCACAGAACTGCATCCCCAGTGGTGCCAGTGCAATCTCTGGACTCACTGCACTGCATCCCCAGTGCTGCCAGTGCACTCTCTGGACTCACTGCACTGCATCCCCAGTGGTGCCACTGCACTCTCTGGACTCACTGCACTGCATCCACAGTGGTGCCACTGCACTATCTGGACTCACTGCAGTGCATCACCGGTGGTGCCAGTGTACTCTCTCAACTCACTGCACTGCATCCCCAGTGCTGCCAGTGCACTCTCTCGAGTCACTGCACTACATCCCCAGTGGTGCCAGTGCTATCCCTGGACTCACTGTAGTGCATCCCCAGTGGTGCCAGTGCACTCTCTGGACTCACTGCAGTGCATCCCCAGTGGTGCCAGTGCACTCTCTGGACTCACTGCGCTGCATCCCCAGTGGTGCCAGTGCACTCTCTGGACTCACTGCACTGCATCCCCAGTGCTGCCAGTGCACTCTCTGGACTCACTGCAGTGCATCCCCGGTGGAGCCAGTGTACTCTCAGGACTCACTGCAGTGCATCCCCAGTGGTGCCAGTGCACTCTCTGGCGTCACTGCACTGCATCCCCAGTGGTGCAAGTGCACTCTCTGGACTCACTGGAGTGCATCACCTATGGTGCCAGTGCACTCTCTGGACTCACTGCACTGCATCACCAGTGCTGCCAGTGCACTCTCTGGACTCACTGTACTGCATCCGCAGTGGTGCCAGTGCACTCTCTGGACTCGCGTCACTGCATACCCAGTGGTGCCAGTGCACTCTCTGGACTCACTGAAGTGCATCCCCAGTGCTGCCAGTGCACTCTCTGGACTCACTGCAGTGCATTCCCCGTGGTGCCAGTGCACTCTCTGGACTCACTGCAGTGCATCCCCAGTGGTGCTATTGCACTCTGGACTCACTGCAGTGCATCCCCAGTGGTGCCAGTGCACTCTCTGGACTCACTGCACTGCATCCCCAGTGGTGCCAGTGCACTCTCTGGACTCACTGCAGTGCATTCCCGGTGGTGCCAGTGCACTCTCTGGACTCACTGCAGTGCATCCCCAGTGGTGCTAGTGCACTCTGGACTCACTGCAGTGCATCCCCAGTGGTGCCAGTGCACTCTCTGGACTCACTGAAGTGCATTCTCAGTGGTGCCAGTGCACTCTCTGGACTCACTGTACTGCATCCCCAGAGGTGCCAGTGCACTCTCTGGGCTCACCGCACTGCACCCTGAGTGGTGCCAGTGCACTCTCTGGACTCACTGCACCGCATCCCCAGTGGTGCCAGTGCACTCTCTGGACTCACTGTACTGCATCCCCAGTGGTGCCAAAGCACTCTCTGGACTCCCGCCACCGCATCCCCAGTGGTTCCAGTGCACTCTCTGGACTCACTGCACTGCATCCCCAGTGGTGCCAGTGCACTCTCTGGACTCACTGCACCGCATCCCCAGTGGTGCCAGTGCACTCTCTGGAGTGACTGCAGTGCATCCCCAGTGGTGCCAGTGCACTCTCTGGACTCACTGCACTGCATCCCCAGTGCTGCCAGTGCACTCTCTGGACTCACTGCAGGGCATCCCCGGTGGAGCCAGTGTACTCTCAGGACTCACTGCACTGCATCCCCAGTGGTGCCAGTGCACTCTCTGGACTCACTGCACTGCATCCCCAGTGCTGCCAGTGCACTCTCTGGACTCACTGCAGGGCATCCCCGGTGGAGCCAGTGTACTCTCAGGACTCACTGCACTGCATCCCCAGTGGTGCCAGTGCACTCTCTGGACTCACTGCACTGCATCCCCAGTGGTGCCAATGTACTCTCAGGACTCACTGCACTGCATCCGCAGTGGTGCCAGAGCACTCTCTAGAGTCACTGCGCTGCATCCCCAGTTGTGCCAGTGCACTCTCTGGACTCACTGCAGTGCATCCCCAGTGGTGCCAGTGCACTCTCTGGAGTGACTGCAGTGCATCCCCAGTGGTGCCAGTGCACTCTCTGGACTCGCGTCACTGCATCCCCAGTGGTGCCAGTGCACTCTCTGGACTCGCGTCACTGCATCCCCAGTGGTGCCAGTGCACTCTCTGGACTCACTGCAGTGCATTCCCGGTGGTGCCAGTGCACTCTCTGGACTCACTGCACTGCATCCCCAGTGGTGCTAGTGCACTCTGGACTCACTGCAGTGCATCCCCAGTGGTGCCAGTGCACTCTCTGGACTCACTGCACTGCATCCCCAGTGGTGCCAGTGCACTCTCTGGACTCACTGCAGTGCATTCCCGGTGGTGCCAGTGCACTCTCTGGACTCACTGCAGTGCATCCCCAGTGGTGCTAGTGCACTCTGGACTCACTGCAGTGCATCCCCAGTGGTGCCAGTGCACTCTCTGGACTCACTGCACTGCATCCCCAGTGGTGCCAGTGCACTCTCTGGACTCACTGCAGTGCATCCCCGTGGTGCCAGTGCACTCTCTGGGCTCACCGCACTTCACCCTGAGTGGTGCCAGTGCACTCTCTGGACTCACTGCAGTGCATCCCCAGTGGTGCCAGTGCACTCTCTAGAGTCACTGCGCTGCATCCCCAGTGGTGCCAGTGCACTCTCTGGACTCACTGTACTGCATCCCCAGTGGTGCCAAAGCACTCTCTGGACTCCCGCCACCGCATCCCCAGTGGTTCCAGTGCACTCTCTGGACTCACTGCACTGCATCCCCAGTGGTGCCAGTGCACTCTCTGGACTCACTGCACCGCATCCCCAGTGGTGCCAGTGCACTCTCTGGAGTGACTGCAGTGCATCCCCAGTGGTGCCAGTGCACTCTCTGGACTCACCGCACTGCACCCTGAGTGGTGCTAGTGCACTCTCTGGACTCACTGAACTGCATCCCCAGTGGTGCCAGTGCACTCTCTAGAGTCACTGTACTGCATCCCCAGTGGTGCCAGTGCACTCTCTGGACTCCCGCCACCGCATCCCCAGTGGTTCCAGTGCACTCTCTGGACTCACTGCACCGCATCCCCAGTGGTGCCAGTGCACTCTCTGGACTCGCGTCAATGCATCCCCAGTGGTGCTAATGCACTCTCTGGACTCACTGCACTGCATCCCGAGTGGTGCCAGTGCACTCTCTGGACTCACTGCAGTGCATCCCCAGTGGTGCCAGTGCACTCTCTGGACTCACTGCAGTGCATCCCCAGTGCTGCCAGTGCTCTCTCTGGACTCACTGCACTGCATCCACAGTGGTGCCAGTGCACTCTCTGGACTCACTGCAGTGCATCACCAGTGCTGCCAGTGCACTCTCTGGACACACTGAAGTGCATCCCGAGTGGTGCCAGTGCTCTCTCTGGACTCACTGCACTGCATCCCCAGTGGTTCCTCTGCAGTCTCTGCACTCACTGAAGTGCATCTCCAGTGGTGCCAGTGAACTCTCTGGACTCACTGCACTGCATCCCCAGTGGTGCCAGTGCACTCTCTGGACTCACTGCACTGCATTCCCAGTGGTGACAGTGAAGTCTTTGGACTCACTGCACTCCATCCCCACTGGTGCCTTTGCACTCCCTGGACTCACTGCACTGCTCCAGCCGCGGCAGCCGCTCCAGCCGCGGTAGCCCTCCAGCCGTGGCAGCCGCTCCACTCGGTAGCGGCTGGAGCGGCTGCCGCGGCTGGAGCGGCTGGAGCGGCTGCCGCGGCTGGAGCGGCTGCCGCGGTTGGAGCGGCTGCCGCGGCTGGAGCGGCTGGAGCGGATGCCGCGGCTGGAGCGGCTGGAGCGGCTGCCGCGGCTGGAGCGGCTGGAGCGGCTGGAGGAGCTACCGCGGCTGGAGCGGTTAACGCGGCTGGAGCGGATGCCGAGGCTGGAGCGGATGCCGCGGCTGGTGCGGCTGGAGAGGCTGCCGCGGCTGGAGCAGTGCAGTGAGTCCAGAGAGTGCACTTGCACCACTGAGGATGCAGTGCAGTGAGTAAAGAGAGTGCACTGGCACCATTGGGGATGCAGTGCAGTGAGTCCAGAGAGTGCACTGGCACCACTGGGGATGCAGTGCAGTGAGTCCAGAGAGTGCACTGGCACCACTGGGGATGCAATGCAGTGAGTCCAGAGAGTGCACTGGCACCACTGGGCATGCATTGCTGTGAGTCCAGAGAGCGCCCCGGCACCACTGGGAATGCACTACAGTGACTGCAGAGACTGCACTGACACCACTGGGGATGCGGTGCCTGGAGTCCAGAGAGTGCTTTGGCACCACTGGGGATGAACTGCAGTGAGTCCACAGAGTGCACTGACACCAGTGGGAATGCGGTGCAGTGAGTCCAGAGATTGCAGTGGCACCACTGGGGATGCACTGCAGTTAGTCCAGAGAGTGCACTGGCACCACTGGGGATGCAGTGCAGTGAGTCCAGAGAATGCACTGGCACCACTGGGGATACGGTGCCGGGAGTCCAGAGAGTGCACAGACACCACTGGGGATGCGGTGCCTGGAGTCCAGAGAGTGCATTGGCACCACTGGGGATGCAGTGCAGTGAGTCCACAGAGTGCACTGACACCAGTGGGAATGCGGTGCAGTGAGTCCAGAGATTGCAGTGGCACCACTGGGGATGCACTGCAGTTAGTCCAGAGAGTGCACTGGCACCACTGGGGATGCACTGCAGTGAGTCCAGAGAGTGCACTGGCACCACTGGGGATGCAGTGCAGTGAGTCCAGAGAGTGCACTGGCACCACTGGGGATGCGGTGCTGGGAGTCCAGAGAGTGCTTTGGCACCAGTGGGGATGCAGTGCAGTTACTCCAGAGACTGCACTGGCACCACCGGGGATGCAGTGCAGTGAGTCCAGAGAGTGCACTGGCACCACTGGGGATGCACTGCAGTGAGTCCAGAGTGCACTAGCACCACTGGGGATGCACTGCAGTGAGTCCAGAGAGTGCACTGGCCCCACCCGGAATGCACTGCAGTGAGTCCAGAGAGTGCACTGGCACCACTGGGGATGCAGTGACGCGAGTCCAGAGAGTGCACTGGCACCACTGGGGATGCAGTGACGCGAGTGCAGAGAGTGCACTGGCACCACTGGGGATGCACTGCATTCACTCCAGAGAGCGCACTGGCACCACTGGGGATGCGCTGCAGTGAGTCCAGAGAGTGCACTGGCACCACTGGGGATGCAGCGCAGTGACTCTAGAGAGTGCACTGGCACCACTGCGGATGCGGTGCAGTGAGTCCAGAGAGTGCACTGGCACCACAGGTGTTGCAGTGCAGTGAGTCCAGAGAGTGCACTGGCAGCACTGGGGATGCAGTGCAGTGAGTCCAGAGAGTGCACTGGCACCACAGGTGATGCACTCCAGTGAGTCCAGAGAGTGCACTTGCACCACGGGGGATGCAGTGCAGTGACGCCAGAGAGTGCACTGGCAGCATTGGGGTGCAGTGCAGTGAGTCCAGAGAGTGCACTGGCACCACTGGGGATGCAGTGCAGTGAGTCCAGAGAGTGCACTGGCACCACTGGGGATGCACTGCAGTGAGCCCAGAGAGTGCACTGGCTCCACCGGGGATGCCCTGCAGTGAGTCCAGAGAGTGCACTGGCGATGCAGTGCAGTGAGTCCAGAGAGTGCACTGGCACCACTGGGGATGCAGCGCAGTGAGTCCAGAGAGTGCACTGGCCCCACTGGGGATGCACTGCAGTGAGTCCAGAGACTGCACTTGCACCACTGGGGATGCAGTGCAGTGAGTCCAGAGAGTGCACTGGCACCACTGATAATGCACTTCAGTGAGTCCAGAGAGTGCACTGGCACCACTGGGGATGCACTGCACTGAGTCCAGAGATTGCACTGGCACCACTGGGGATGCAGTTCAGTGAGTCCAGAGAGTGCACTGGCACCACTGAGAATGCACTTCAAGTGAGTCCAGAGAGTACACTGGCACCACTGGGGATGCAGTGCAGAGAGTCCAGAGATTGCACTGGCACCACTGGGGATGCAGTGCTGTGACTCCAGAGAGAGCACTGGCACCACTGGGGATGCACTGCAGTGAGTCCAGAGAGTGCACTGGCACCACTGGGGATGCACTGCAGTGAGTCCAGAGAGTGCACTGGCACCACTGGGGATGCACTGCAGTGACTCGAAAGAGTGCACTGGCACCACTGGGGAAGCAGTGCAGTGAGTCCAGAGAGTGCACTGGCACCACTGGGGATGCACTGCAGTGAGTCCAGAGAGTGCACTGTCACTACTGGGGATGCAGTGCAGTGAGTCCAGAGAGTGCACTGGCACCACTGAGAATGCACTTCATTGAGTCCAGAGAGTGCACTGGCACCACTGGGGATGCACTGCAGTGAGTCCAGAGATTGCACTGGCACCACTGGGGATGCAGTACAGTGAGTCCACACAGTGCACTAGCACCACTGGGGATGCAGTGCAGTGAGTCCAGAGAGTGCACTGGCACCACTGGGGATGCAGTGCAGTGAGTCCAGAGAGTGCACTGGCACCACTGGGGATGCAGTGCAGTGAGTCCAGAGAGTGCAATGGCACCACTGGGGATGCAGTGCAGTGAGTCCAGAGAGTGCACTGGCTCCACTGGGGATGCACTGCAGTGAGTCCAGAGAGTGCACTGGCACCACTGGGGATGCACTGCAGTGAGTCCAGAGAGTGTACTGGCACCACTGGGGATGCACTGAAGTGAGTCCAGAGAGTGCACTGACACCACTGAGAATGCACTTCAGTGCGTCCAGAGAGTGCACTGGCACCACTGGGGATGCACTGAAGTGAGTCCACAGAGTGCACTAGCACTACTGGGCATGCAGTGCAGTGAGTCCAGAGAGTGCGCTGGAACCACTGGGGATGCAGTGCAGTGAGTCCAGAGAGTGCACTAGCACCACTGGGGATGCAGTGCAGTGACTCCAGAGAGTGCACTGGCACCACTGGGGATGCACTGCAGTGAGTCCAGTGAGTGCACTGGCACCACTGGGGATGCAGTGCAGTGAGTCCAGACAGTGCACTGGCACCACTGGGGAAGCAGTGCAGTGAGTCCAGAGAGTGCAGTGGCACTACTGGGGATGCAGTGCAGTGAGTCCAGAGAGTACACTGGCAGCACTGGGGATGCAGTGCAGTGAGTCCAGAGAGTGCACTGGCACCACTGGGGATGCAGTTCAGTGAGTCCAGAGAGTGCACTGGCACCACTGGGGATGCAGTGCAGTGAGTCCAGAGAGTGCACTGGCACCACTGGGGATGCACTGCAGTGAGCCCAGAGAGTGGACTGGCACCAGTGGGGATGCACTGCAGTCAGTCCAGAGAGTGCACTGGCACCACTGGTTTAGCAGTGCAGTGAGTCCAGAGAGTGCACTGGCATCACTGGGCATGCAGTGCAGTGAGTCCAGTGAGTGTACTGGCACCACTGGGGATGCACTGCAGTGAGTCCAGAGAGTGCACTGGCACCACTGAGAATGCACTTCAGTGAGTCCAGAGAGTGCACTGGCACCACTCGGGATGCACTGCAGTGAGTCCAGAGAGTGCAGTGGCACCACTGGGGATGCAGTGCAGTGAGTCCAGAGAGTGCACTGGCACCACTGGGGATGCGGTGCTGGGAGTCCAGAGAGTGCTTTGGCACCACTGGGGATGCAGTGCAGTTAGTCCAGAGAGTGCACTGGCACCACCGGGGATGCAGTGCAGTGAGTCCAGAGAGTGCACTGGCACCACTGGGGATGCAGTGCAGTGAGTCCAGAGATTGCACTGGCACCACTGGGGATGCAGTGCTGTGACTCCAGAGAGCGCACTGGCACCACTGGGGATGCAGTGCAGTGAGTCCAGAGAGTGCACTGGCACCACTGGGGATGCACTGCAGTGAGCCCAGAGAGTGCACTGGCACCAGTGGGGATGCACTGCAGTGAGTCCAGTGAGTGCACTGGCACCACTGGGGAAGCAGTGCACTGAGTCCAGTGAGTGCACTGGCACCACTGGGGATGCAGTGCATTGAGTCCAGAGAGTGCACTGGCACCACAGAGAATGCACTTCAGTGAGTCCAGAGAGTGCAGTGGCACCACTGGGGATGCAGTTTAGTGAGTCCAGAGAGTGCACTGGCATCACTGGGGATGCAGTGCAGTGAGTCCAGTGAGTGTACTGGCACCACTGGGGATGCAGTGCAGTGAGTCCAGAGAGTGCACTGGCACCACTGAGAATGCACTTCAATGAGTCCAGAGAGTGCACTGGCACCACTGGGGATGCACTGCAGTGAGTCCAGAGAGTGCACTGTCACCACTGGGGATGCACTGCAGTGAGTCCACAGAGTGCACTGGCACCACTGGGGATGCAGTGCAGTGAGTCCAGAGAGTGCACTGGCACCACTGGGGATGCAGTGCAGTGAGTCCAGAGAGTGCACTGGCACCAGTGGGGATGCACTGCAGTGAGTCCAGAGAGTGCACTGGCACCACTGGGGATGCAGTGCAGTGAGTCCAGAGAGTGCACAGGCACCACTGGGGATGCAGTGCAGTGAATCCAGTGAGTGCACTGGCACCACTGGGGATGCAGTGCAGTGAGTCCAGAGAGTGCACTGGCACTACTGGGGATGTAGTGCAGTGAGTCCAGAGAGTGCACTGGCACCACTGGGGATGCACTGCAGTGAGTCCAGAGAGTGCACTGTCAGCAATGGGGATGCAGTGCAATGAGTCCAGAGAGTGCACTGGCACCACTGGGGATGCAGTGCAGTGAGTCCTGAGAGTGCACTGGCACCACTGGGGATGCACTGCAGTGAGTCCAGAGATTGCACTGGCACCACTGGGGATGCAGCGCAGTGAGTCCAGAGAGTGCACTGGCCCCACTGGGGATGCACTGCAGTGAGTCCAGAGACTGCACTGGCACTACTGGGGATGCACTGCAGTGAGTCCAGAGAGTGCACTGGCACCACTGATAATGCACTTCAGTGAGTCCAGAGAGTGCACTGGCACCACTGGGGATGCACTGCACTGAGTCCAGAGATTGCACTGGCACCACTGGGGATGCAGTTCAGTGAGTCCAGAGAGTGCACTGGCACCACTGGGGATGCAGTGATGTGAGTCCAGAGAGTGCACTGGCACCACTGGGGATGCACTGCAGTGAGTGCAGAGAGTGCACTGGCACCACTGGGGATGCAGTGCAGAGAGTCCAGAGATTGCACTGGCACCACTGGGGATGCAGTGCTGTGACTCCAGAGAGCGCACTGGCACCACTGGGGATGCACTGCAGTGAGTCCAGAGAGTGCACTGGCTCCACTGGGGATGCACTGCAGTGAGTCCAGAGAGTGCACTGGCACCACTGGGGATGCAGTGCAGTGAGTCCAGAGAGTGCACTGGCACCACTGGGGATGCACTGCAGTGAGTCCAGAGAGTGCACTGGCACCACTGGGGATGCACTGCAGTGAGTCCAGAGAGTGCACTGGCACCACTGAGAATGCACTTCAGTGAGTCCAGAGAGTGCACTGGCACCACTGGGGATGCACTGCAGTGAGTCCAGAGATTGCACTGGCACCACTGGGGATGCAGTACAGTGAGTCCAGAGAGTGCACTGGCACCACAGGTGATGCACTGCTGTGAGTCCAGAGAGTGCTCTTGCACCACAGGGGATGCAGTGCAGTGACTCAAGAGAGTGCACTGGCAGCACTGGGAATGCAGTGCAGTGAGTCCAGAGAGTGCACTGGCACCACTGGGGATGCAGTGCAGTGAGTCCAGAGAGTGCAATGGCACCACTGCGGATGCACTGCAGTGAGTCCAGAGAGTGCACTGGCTCCACTGGGGATGCACTGCAGTGAGTCCAGAGAGTGTACTGGCACCACTGGGGATGCACTGCAGTGAGTCCAGAGAGTGTACTGGCACCACTGGGGATGCACTGAAGTGAGTCCAGAGAGTGCACTGGCACCACTGAGAATGCACTTCAGTGAGTCCAGAGAGTGCACTGGCACCACTGGGGATGCACTGCAGTGAGTCCACAGAGTGCACTAGCACTACTGGGGATGCACTTCAGTGAGTCCAGAGAGTGCGCTGGAACCACTGGGGATGCAGTGCAGTGAGTCCAGAGAGTGCACTGGCACCACTGGGGATGCAGTGCAGTGACTCCAGAGAGTGCACTGGCACCACTGGGGATGCAGTGCAGTGAGTCCAGTGAGTGCACTGGCACCACTGGGGATGCAGTGCAGTGAGTCCAGACAGTGCACTGGCACCACTGGGGAAGCAGTGCAGTGAGTCCAGAGAGTGCAGTGGCACCACTGGGGATGCAGTGCAGTGAGTCCAGACAGTGCACTGGCACCACTGGGGATGCAGTGCAGTGAGTCCAGAGAGTGCACTGGCACCACTGGGGATGCAGTTCAGTGAGTCCAGAGAGTGCACTGGCACCACTGCGGATGCAGTGCAGTGAGTCCAGAGAGTGCACTGGCACCACTGGGGATGCACTGCAGTGAGCCCAGAGAGTGCACTGGCACCAGTGGGGATGCACTGCAGTCAGTCCAGTGAGTGCACTGGCACCACTGGGGAAGCAGTGCAGTGAGTCCAGAGAGTGCACTGGCACCACTGGGGATGCAGTGCAGTGAGTCCAGTGAGTGTACTGGCACCACTGGGGATGCACTGCAGTGAGTCCAGAGAGTGCACTGGCACCACTGAGAATGCACTTCAGTGAGTCCAGAGAGTGCACTGGCACCACTGGGGATGCACTGCAGTGAGTCCAGAGAGTGCAGTGGCACCACTGGGGATGCACTGCAGTGAGTCCAGAGAGTGCACAGGCACCACTGGGGATGCAGTGCAGTGAATCCAGTGAGTGCACTGGCACCACTGGGGATGCAGTGCAGTGAGTCCAGAGAGTGCACTGGCACTACTGGGGATGTAGTGCAGTGAGTCCAGAGAGTGCACTGGCACCACTGGGGATGCACTGCAGTGAGTCCAGAGAGTGCACTGTCAGCAATGGGGATGCAGTGCAGTGAGTCCAGAGAGTGCACTGGCACCACTGGGGATGCAGTGCAGTGAGTCCTGAGAGTGCACTGGCACCACTGGGGATGCACTGCAGTGAGTCCAGAGATTGCACTGGCACCACTGGGGATGCAGCGCAGTGAGTCCAGAGAGTGCACTGGCCCCACTGGGGATGCACTGCAGTGAGTCCAGAGACTGCACTGGCACTACTGGGGATGCACTGCAGTGAGTCCAGAGAGTGCACTGGCACCACTGATAATGCACTTCAGTGAGTCCAGAGAGTGCACTGGCACCACTGGGGATGCACTGCACTGAGTCCAGAGATTGCACTGGCACCACTGGGGATGCAGTTCAGTGAGTCCAGAGAGTGCACTGGCACCACTGGGGATGCAGTGATGTGAGTCCAGAGAGTGCACTGGCACCACTGGGGATGCACTGCAGTGAGTGCAGAGAGTGCACTGGCACCACTGGGGATGCAGTGCAGAGAGTCCAGAGATTGCACTGGCACCACTGGGGATGCAGTGCTGTGACTCCAGAGAGCGCACTGGCACCACTGGGGATGCACTGCAGTGAGTCCAGAGAGTGCACTGGCTCCACTGGGGATGCACTGCAGTGAGTCCAGAGAGTGCACTGGCACCACTGGGGATGCACTGCAGTGAGTCCAGAGAGTGCACTGGCACCACTGGGGATGCACTGCAGTGAGTCCAGAGAGTGCACTGTCACCACTGGGGATGCAGTGCAGTGAGTCCAGAGAGTGCAGTGGCACCACTGAGAATGCACTTCAGTGAGTCCAGAGAGTGCACTGGCACCACTGGGGATGCACTGCAGTCAGTCCAGAGATTGCACTGGCACCACTGGGGATGCAGTACAGTGAGTCCAGAGAGTGCACTGGCACCACAGGTGATGCACTGCTGTGAGTCCAGAGAGTGCTCTTGCACCACAGGGGATGCAGTGCAGTGACTCAAGAGAGTGCACTGGCAGCACTGGGAATGCAGTGCAGTGAGTCCAGAGAGTGCACTGGCACCACTGGGGATGCAGTGCAGTGAGTCCAGAGAGTGCAATGGCACCACTGCGGATGCACTGCAGTGAGTCCAGAGAGTGCACTGGCTCCACTGGGGATGCACTGCAGTGAGTCCAGAGAGTGTACTGGCACCACTGGGGATGCACTGCAGTGAGTCCAGAGAGTGTACTGGCACCACTGGGGATGCACTGAAGTGAGTCCAGAGAGTGCACTGGCACCACTGAGAATGCACTTCAGTGAGTCCAGAGAGTGCACTGGCACCACTGGGGATGCACTGCAGTGAGTCCACAGAGTGCACTAGCACTACTGGGGATGCACTTCAGTGAGTCCAGAGAGTGCGCTGGAACCACTGGGGATGCAGTGCAGTGAGTCCAGAGAGTGCACTGGCACCACTGGGGATGCAGTGCAGTGACTCCAGAGAGTGCACTGGCACCACTGGGGATGCAGTGCAGTGAGTCCAGTGAGTGCACTGGCACCACTGGGGATGCAGTGCAGTGAGTCCAGACAGTGCACTGGCACCACTGGGGAAGCAGTGCAGTGAGTCCAGAGAGTGCAGTGGCACCACTGGGGATGCAGTGCAGTGAGTCCAGACAGTGCACTGGCACCACTGGGGATGCACTGCAGTGAGCCCAGAGAGTGGACTGGCACCAGTGGGGATGCACTGCAGTCAGTCCAGAGAGTGCACTGGCACCACTGGTTTAGCAGTGCAGTGAGTCCAGAGAGTGCACTGGCATCACTGGGCATGCAGTGCAGTGAGTCCAGTGAGTGTACTGGCACCACTGGGGATGCACTGCAGTGAGTCCAGAGAGTGCACTGGCACCACTGAGAATGCACTTCAGTGAGTCCAGAGAGTGCACTGGCACCACTCGGGATGCACTGCAGTGAGTCCAGAGAGTGCAGTGGCACCACTGGGGATGCAGTGCAGTGAGTCCAGAGAGTGCACTGGCACCACTGGGGATGCGGTGCTGGGAGTCCAGAGAGTGCTTTGGCACCACTGGGGATGCAGTGCAGTTAGTCCAGAGAGTGCACTGGCACCACCGGGGATGCAGTGCAGTGAGTCCAGAGAGTGCACTGGCACCACTGGGGATGCAGTGCAGTGAGTCCAGAGATTGCACTGGCACCACTGGGGATGCAGTGCTGTGACTCCAGAGAGCGCACTGGCACCACTGGGGATGCAGTGCAGTGAGTCCAGAGAGTGCACTGGCACCACTGGGGATGCACTGCAGTGAGCCCAGAGAGTGCACTGGCACCAGTGGGGATGCACTGCAGTGAGTCCAGTGAGTGCACTGGCACCACTGGGGAAGCAGTGCACTGAGTCCAGTGAGTGCACTGGCACCACTGGGGATGCAGTGCATTGAGTCCAGAGAGTGCACTGGCACCACAGAGAATGCACTTCAGTGAGTCCAGAGAGTGCAGTGGCACCACTGGGGATGCAGTTTAGTGAGTCCAGAGAGTGCACTGGCATCACTGGGGATGCAGTGCAGTGAGTCCAGTGAGTGTACTGGCACCACTGGGGATGCAGTGCAGTGAGTCCAGAGAGTGCACTGGCACCACTGAGAATGCACTTCAATGAGTCCAGAGAGTGCACTGGCACCACTGGGGATGCACTGCAGTGAGTCCAGAGAGTGCACTGTCACCACTGGGGATGCACTGCAGTGAGTCCACAGAGTGCACTGGCACCACTGGGGATGCAGTGCAGTGAGTCCAGAGAGTGCACTGGCACCACTGGGGATGCAGTGCAGTGAGTCCAGAGAGTGCACTGGCACCAGTGGGGATGCACTGCAGTGAGTCCAGAGAGTGCACTGGCACCACTGGGGATGCAGTGCAGTGAGTCCAGAGAGTGCACAGGCACCACTGGGGATGCAGTGCAGTGAATCCAGTGAGTGCACTGGCACCACTGGGGATGCAGTGCAGTGAGTCCAGAGAGTGCACTGGCACTACTGGGGATGTAGTGCAGTGAGTCCAGAGAGTGCACTGGCACCACTGGGGATGCACTGCAGTGAGTCCAGAGAGTGCACTGTCAGCAATGGGGATGCAGTGCAATGAGTCCAGAGAGTGCACTGGCACCACTGGGGATGCAGTGCAGTGAGTCCTGAGAGTGCACTGGCACCACTGGGGATGCACTGCAGTGAGTCCAGAGATTGCACTGGCACCACTGGGGATGCAGCGCAGTGAGTCCAGAGAGTGCACTGGCCCCACTGGGGATGCACTGCAGTGAGTCCAGAGACTGCACTGGCACTACTGGGGATGCACTGCAGTGAGTCCAGAGAGTGCACTGGCACCACTGATAATGCACTTCAGTGAGTCCAGAGAGTGCACTGGCACCACTGGGGATGCACTGCACTGAGTCCAGAGATTGCACTGGCACCACTGGGGATGCAGTTCAGTGAGTCCAGAGAGTGCACTGGCACCACTGGGGATGCAGTGATGTGAGTCCAGAGAGTGCACTGGCACCACTGGGGATGCACTGCAGTGAGTGCAGAGAGTGCACTGGCACCACTGGGGATGCAGTGCAGAGAGTCCAGAGATTGCACTGGCACCACTGGGGATGCAGTGCTGTGACTCCAGAGAGCGCACTGGCACCACTGGGGATGCACTGCAGTGAGTCCAGAGAGTGCACTGGCTCCACTGGGGATGCACTGCAGTGAGTCCAGAGAGTGCACTGGCACCACTGGGGATGCAGTGCAGTGAGTCCAGAGAGTGCACTGGCACCACTGGGGATGCACTGCAGTGAGTCCAGAGAGTGCACTGGCACCACTGGGGATGCACTGCAGTGAGTCCAGAGAGTGCACTGGCACCACTGAGAATGCACTTCAGTGAGTCCAGAGAGTGCACTGGCACCACTGGGGATGCACTGCAGTGAGTCCAGAGATTGCACTGGCACCACTGGGGATGCAGTACAGTGAGTCCAGAGAGTGCACTGGCACCACAGGTGATGCACTGCTGTGAGTCCAGAGAGTGCTCTTGCACCACAGGGGATGCAGTGCAGTGACTCAAGAGAGTGCACTGGCAGCACTGGGAATGCAGTGCAGTGAGTCCAGAGAGTGCACTGGCACCACTGGGGATGCAGTGCAGTGAGTCCAGAGAGTGCAATGGCACCACTGCGGATGCACTGCAGTGAGTCCAGAGAGTGCACTGGCTCCACTGGGGATGCACTGCAGTGAGTCCAGAGAGTGTACTGGCACCACTGGGGATGCACTGCAGTGAGTCCAGAGAGTGTACTGGCACCACTGGGGATGCACTGAAGTGAGTCCAGAGAGTGCACTGGCACCACTGAGAATGCACTTCAGTGAGTCCAGAGAGTGCACTGGCACCACTGGGGATGCACTGCAGTGAGTCCACAGAGTGCACTAGCACTACTGGGGATGCACTTCAGTGAGTCCAGAGAGTGCGCTGGAACCACTGGGGATGCAGTGCAGTGAGTCCAGAGAGTGCACTGGCACCACTGGGGATGCAGTGCAGTGACTCCAGAGAGTGCACTGGCACCACTGGGGATGCAGTGCAGTGAGTCCAGTGAGTGCACTGGCACCACTGGGGATGCAGTGCAGTGAGTCCAGACAGTGCACTGGCACCACTGGGGAAGCAGTGCAGTGAGTCCAGAGAGTGCAGTGGCACCACTGGGGATGCAGTGCAGTGAGTCCAGACAGTGCACTGGCACCACTGGGGATGCAGTGCAGTGAGTCCAGAGAGTGCACTGGCACCACTGGGGATGCAGTTCAGTGAGTCCAGAGAGTGCACTGGCACCACTGCGGATGCAGTGCAGTGAGTCCAGAGAGTGCACTGGCACCACTGGGGATGCACTGCAGTGAGCCCAGAGAGTGCACTGGCACCAGTGGGGATGCACTGCAGTCAGTCCAGTGAGTGCACTGGCACCACTGGGGAAGCAGTGCAGTGAGTCCAGAGAGTGCACTGGCACCACTGGGGATGCAGTGCAGTGAGTCCAGTGAGTGTACTGGCACCACTGGGGATGCACTGCAGTGAGTCCAGAGAGTGCACTGGCACCACTGAGAATGCACTTCAGTGAGTCCAGAGAGTGCACTGGCACCACTGGGGATGCACTGCAGTGAGTCCAGAGAGTGCAGTGGCACCACTGGGGATGCACTGCAGTGAGTCCAGAGAGTGCACAGGCACCACTGGGGATGCAGTGCAGTGAATCCAGTGAGTGCACTGGCACCACTGGGGATGCAGTGCAGTGAGTCCAGAGAGTGCACTGGCACTACTGGGGATGTAGTGCAGTGAGTCCAGAGAGTGCACTGGCACCACTGGGGATGCACTGCAGTGAGTCCAGAGAGTGCACTGTCAGCAATGGGGATGCAGTGCAGTGAGTCCAGAGAGTGCACTGGCACCACTGGGGATGCAGTGCAGTGAGTCCTGAGAGTGCACTGGCACCACTGGGGATGCACTGCAGTGAGTCCAGAGATTGCACTGGCACCACTGGGGATGCAGCGCAGTGAGTCCAGAGAGTGCACTGGCCCCACTGGGGATGCACTGCAGTGAGTCCAGAGACTGCACTGGCACTACTGGGGATGCACTGCAGTGAGTCCAGAGAGTGCACTGGCACCACTGATAATGCACTTCAGTGAGTCCAGAGAGTGCACTGGCACCACTGGGGATGCACTGCACTGAGTCCAGAGATTGCACTGGCACCACTGGGGATGCAGTTCAGTGAGTCCAGAGAGTGCACTGGCACCACTGGGGATGCAGTGATGTGAGTCCAGAGAGTGCACTGGCACCACTGGGGATGCACTGCAGTGAGTGCAGAGAGTGCACTGGCACCACTGGGGATGCAGTGCAGAGAGTCCAGAGATTGCACTGGCACCACTGGGGATGCAGTGCTGTGACTCCAGAGAGCGCACTGGCACCACTGGGGATGCACTGCAGTGAGTCCAGAGAGTGCACTGGCTCCACTGGGGATGCACTGCAGTGAGTCCAGAGAGTGCACTGGCACCACTGGGGATGCACTGCAGTGAGTCCAGAGAGTGCACTGGCACCACTGGGGATGCACTGCAGTGAGTCCAGAGAGTGCACTGTCACCACTGGGGATGCAGTGCAGTGAGTCCAGAGAGTGCAGTGGCACCACTGAGAATGCACTTCAGTGAGTCCAGAGAGTGCACTGGCACCACTGGGGATGCACTGCAGTCAGTCCAGAGATTGCACTGGCACCACTGGGGATGCAGTACAGTGAGTCCAGAGAGTGCACTGGCACCACAGGTGATGCACTGCTGTGAGTCCAGAGAGTGCTCTTGCACCACAGGGGATGCAGTGCAGTGACTCAAGAGAGTGCACTGGCAGCACTGGGAATGCAGTGCAGTGAGTCCAGAGAGTGCACTGGCACCACTGGGGATGCAGTGCAGTGAGTCCAGAGAGTGCAATGGCACCACTGCGGATGCACTGCAGTGAGTCCAGAGAGTGCACTGGCTCCACTGGGGATGCACTGCAGTGAGTCCAGAGAGTGTACTGGCACCACTGGGGATGCACTGCAGTGAGTCCAGAGAGTGTACTGGCACCACTGGGGATGCACTGAAGTGAGTCCAGAGAGTGCACTGGCACCACTGAGAATGCACTTCAGTGAGTCCAGAGAGTGCACTGGCACCACTGGGGATGCACTGCAGTGAGTCCACAGAGTGCACTAGCACTACTGGGGATGCACTTCAGTGAGTCCAGAGAGTGCGCTGGAACCACTGGGGATGCAGTGCAGTGAGTCCAGAGAGTGCACTGGCACCACTGGGGATGCAGTGCAGTGACTCCAGAGAGTGCACTGGCACCACTGGGGATGCAGTGCAGTGAGTCCAGTGAGTGCACTGGCACCACTGGGGATGCAGTGCAGTGAGTCCAGACAGTGCACTGGCACCACTGGGGAAGCAGTGCAGTGAGTCCAGAGAGTGCAGTGGCACCACTGGGGATGCAGTGCAGTGAGTCCAGACAGTGCACTGGCACCACTGGGGATGCAGTGCAGTGAGTCCAGAGAGTGCACTGGCACCACTGGGGATGCAGTTCAGTGAGTCCAGAGAGTGCACTGGCACCACTGGGGATGCACTGCAGTGAGCCCAGAGAGTGCACTGGCACCAGTGGGGATGCACTGCAGTCAGTCCAGTGAGTGCACTGGCACCACTGGGGAAGCAGTGCAGTGAGTCCAGAGAGTGCACTGGCACCACTGGGGATGCAGTGCAGTGAGTCCAGTGAGTGTACTGGCACCACTGGGGATGCACTGCAGTGAGTCCAGAGAGTGCACTGGCACCACTGAGAATGCACTTCAGTGAGTCCAGAGAGTGCACTGGCACCACTGGGGAAGCAGTGCAGTGAGTCCAGAGAGTGCAGTGGCACCACTGGGGATGCACTGCAGTGAGTCCAGAGAGTGCACTGGCACCACTGGGGATGCAGTGCAGTGAGTCCAGAGAGTGCACTGGCACCACTGGGGATGCGGTGCTGGGAGTCCAGAGAGTGCTTTGGCACCAGTGGGGATGCAGTGCAGTTACTCCAGAGACTGCACTGGCACCACCGGGGATGCAGTGCAGTGAGTCCAGAGAGTGCACTGGCACCACTGGGGATGCAGTGCAGTGAGTCCAGAGATTGCACTGGCACCACTGGGGATGCAGTGCTGTGACTCCAGAGAGCGCACTGACACCACTGGGGATGCAGTGCAGTGAGTCCAGAGAGTGCACTGGCACCACTGGGGATGCACTGCAGTGAGCCCAGAGAGTGCACTGGCACCAGTGGGGATGCACTGCAGTGAGTCTAGTGAGTGCACTGGCACCACTGGGGAAGCAGTGCAGTGAGTCCAGAGAGTGCAGTGGCACCACTGGGGATGCAGTTTAGTGAGTCCAGAGAGTGCACTGGCACCATTGGGGATGCAGTGCAGTGAGTCCAGAGAGTGTACTGGCACCACTGGGGATGCAGTGCAGTGAGTCCAGAGAGTGCAGTGGCACCACTGGGGATGCACTGCAGTGAGTCCAGAGAGTGCTTTGGCACCAGTGGGGATGCACTGCAGTTACTCCAGAGACTGCACTGGCACCACTGGGGATGCAGTGCAGTGAGTCCAGAGAGTGCACTGGCACCAGTGGGGATGCACTGCAGTGAGTCCAGAGAGTGCACTGGCACCACTGGGGATGCACTGCAGTGAGTCCACAGAGTGCACTGTCACCACTGGGGATGCAGTACAGTGAGACCACAGAGTGCACTGGCACCACTGGGGATGCAGTGCAGTGAGTCCAGAGAGTGCACTGGCACCACTGGGGATGCAGTGCAGTGAATCCAGTGAGTGCACTGGCACCACTGGGGATGCAGTGCAGTGAATCCAGAGAGTGCACTGGCACTACTGGGGATGCACTGCAGTGAGTCCAGAGAGTGTACTGGCACCACTCTGGATGCACTGCAGTGAGTCCAGAGAGTGCACTGTCACTACTGGGGATGCAGTGCAGTGAGCCCAGAGAGTGCACTGGCTCCACCGGGGATGCCCTGCAGTGAGTCCAGAGAGTGCACTGGCGATGCAGTGCAGTGAGTCCAGAGAGTGCACTGGCACCACTGGGGATGCAGCGCAGTGAGTCCAGAGAGTGCACTGGCCCCACTGGGGATGCACTGCAGTGAGTCCAGAGACTGCACTTGCACCACTGGGGATGCAGTGCAGTGAGTCCAGAGAGTGCACTGGCACCACTGATAATGCACTTCAGTGAGTCCAGAGAGTGCACTGGCACCACTGGGGATGCACTTCACTGAGTCCAGAGATTGCACTGGCACCACTGGGGATGCAGTTCAGTGAGTCCAGAGAGTGCACTGGCACCACTGAGAATGCACTTCAGTGAGTCCAGAGAGTACACTGGCACCACTGGGGATGCAGTGCAGAGAGTCCAGAGATTGCACTGGCACCACTGGGGATGCAGTGCTGTGACTCCAGAGAGAGCACTGGCACCACTGGGGATGCACTGCAGTGAGTCCAGAGAGTGCACTGGCACCACTGGGGATGCACTGCAGTGAGTCCAGAGAGTGCACTGGCACCACTGGGGATGCACTGCAGTGACTCGAAAGAGTGCACTGGCACCACTGGGGAAGCAGTGCAGTGAGTCCAGAGAGTGCACTGGCACCACTGGGGATGCACTGCAGTGAGTCCAGAGAGTGCACTGTCACTACTGGGGATGCAGTGCAGTGAGTCCAGAGATTGCACTGGCACCACTGAGAATGCACTTCATTGAGTCCAGAGAGTGCACTGGCACCACTGGGGATGCACTGCAGTGAGTCCAGAGATTGCACTGGCACCACTGGGGATGCAGTACAGTGAGTCCACACAGTGCACTAGCACCACTGGGGATGCAGTGCAGTGAGTCCAGAGAGTGCACTGGCACCACTGGGGATGCAGTGCAGTGAGTCCAGAGAGTGCACTGGCACTACTTGTGATGCACTGCTGTGAGTCCAGAGAGTGCTCTTGCACCACAGGGGATGCAGTGCAGTGACTCAAGAGAGTGCACTGGCAGCACTGGGGATGCAGTGCAGTGAGTCCAGAGAGTGCACTGGCACCACTGGGGATGCAGTGCAGTGAGTCCAGAGAGTGCAATGGCACCACTGGGGATGCAGTGCAGTGAGTCCAGAGAGTGCACTGGCACCACTGGGGATGCACTGCAGTGAGTCCAGAGAGTGCACTGGCACCACTGGGGATGCACTGCAGTGAGTCCAGAGAGTGTACTGGCACCACTGGGGATGCACTGAAGTGAGTCCAGAGAGTGCACTGGCACCACTGAGAATGCACTTCAGTGCGTCCAGAGAGTGCACTGGCACCACTGGGGATGCACTGAAGTGAGTCCACAGAGTGCACTAGCACTACTGGGGATGCACTTCAGTGAGTCCAGAGAGTGCGCTGGAACCACTGGGGATGCAGTGCAGTGAGTCCAGAGAGTGCACTAGCACCACTGGAGATGCAGTGCAGTGACTCCAGAGAGTGCACTGGCACCACTGGGGATGCACTGCAGTGAGTCCAGTGAGTGCACTGGCACCACTGGGTATGCAGTGCAGTGAGTCCAGACAGTGCACTGGCACCACTGGGGAAGCAGTGCAGTGAGTCCAGAGAGTGCAGTGGCACTACTGGGGATGCAGTGCAGTGAGTCCAGAGAGTGCACTGGCAGCACTGGGGATGCAGTGCAGTGAGTCCAGAGAGTGCACTGGCACCACTGGGGATGCAGTTCAGTGAGTCCAGAGAGTGCACTGGCACCACTGGGGATGCAGTGCAGTGAGTCCAGAGAGTGCACTGGCACCACTGGGGATGCACTGCAGTGAGCCCAGAGAGTGGACTGGCACCACTGAGGATGCACTGCAGTCAGTCCAGAGAGTGCACTGGCACCACTGGGGAAGCAGTGCAGTGAGTCCAGAGAGTGCACTGGCACCACTGGGGATGCAGTGTAGTGAGTCCAGTGAGTGTACTGGCACCACTGGGGATGCACTGCAGTGAGTCCAGAGAGTGCACTGGCACCACTGAGAATGCAGTTCAGTGAGTCCAGAGAGTGCACTGGCACCACTGGGGATGCACTGCAGTGAGTCCAGAGAGTGCAGTGGCACCACTGGGGATGCACTGCAGTGAGTCCAGAGAGTGCACTGGCACCACCGGGGATGCAGTGCAGTGAGTCCAGAGAGTGCACTGGCACCACTGGGGATGCAGTGCAGTGAGTCCAGAGATTGCACTGGCACCACTGGGGATGCAGTGCTGTGACTCCAGAGAGCGCACTGGCACCACTGGGGATGCAGTGCAGTGAGTCCAGAGAGTGCACTGGCACCACTGGGGATGCACTGCAGTGAGCCCAGAGAGTGCACTGGCACCAGTGGGGATGCACTGCAGTGAGTCCAGTGAGTGCACTGGCACCACTGGGGAAGCAGTGCACTGAGTCCAGTGAGTGCACTGGCACCACTGGGGATGCACTGCAGTGAGTCCAGAGAGTGCACTGGCACCACAGAGAATGCACTTCAGTGAGTCCAGAGAGTGCACTGGCACCACTGGGGATGCAGTTTAGTGAGTCCAGAGAGTGCACTGGCATCACTGGGGATGCAGTGCAGTGAGTCCAGTGAGTGTACTGGCACCACTGGGGATGCACTGCAGTGAGTCCAGAGAGTGCACTGGCACCACTGAGAATGCACTTCAATGAGTCCAGAGAGTGCACTGGCACCACTGGGGATGCACTGCAGTGAGTCCAGAGAGTGCACTGTCACCACTGGGGATGCACTGCAGTGAGTCCACAGAGTGCACTGGCACCACTGGGGATGCAGTGCAGTGAGTCCAGAGAGTGCACTGGCACCACTGGGGATGCAGTGCAGTGAGTCCAGAGAGTGCACTGGCACCAGTGGGGATGCACTGCAGTGAGTCCAGAGAGTGCACTGGCACCACTGGGGATGCACTGCAGTGAGTCCAGAGAGTGCACTGTCACCACTGGGGATGCAGTACAGTGAGTCCACAGAGTGCACTGGCACCACTGGGGATGCAGTGCAGTGAGTCCAGAGAGTGCACTGGCACCACTGGGGATGCAGTGCAGTGAATCCAGTGAGTGCACTGGCACCACTGGGGATGCAGTGCAGTGAGTCCAGAGAGTGCACTGGCACTACTGGGGATGTAGTGCAGTGAGTCCAGAGAGTGCACTGGCACCACTGGGGATGCACTGTAGTGAGTCCCGAGAGTGCACTGTCACTACTGGGGATGCAGTGCAGTGAGTCCAGAGAGTGCACTGGCACCACTGGGGATGCAGTGCAGTGAGTCCTGAGAGTGCACTGGCACCACTGGGGATGCACTGCAGTGAGTCCAGAGATTGCACTGGCACCACTGGGGATGCAGCGCAGTGAGTCCAGAGAGTGCACTGGCCCCACTGGGGATGCACTGCAGTGAGTCCAGAGACTGCACTGGCACTACTGGGGATGCAGTGCAGTGAGTCCAGAGAGTGCACAGGCACCACTGATAATGCACTTCAGTGAGTCCAGAGAGTGCACTGGCACCACTGGGGATGCACTGCACTGAGTCCAGAGATTGCACTGGCACCACTGGGGATGCAGTTCAGTGAGTCCAGAGAGTGCACTGGCACCACTGGGGATGCAGTGATGTGAGTCCAGAGAGTGCACTGGCACCACTGGGGATGCACTGCAGTGAGTGCAGAGAGTGCACTGGCACCACTGGGGATGCAGTGCAGAGAGTCCAGAGATTGCACTGGCACCACTGGGGATGCAGTGCTGTGACTCCAGAGAGCGCACTGGCACCACTGGGGATGCACTGCAGTGAGTCCAGAGAGTGCACTGGCTCCACTGGGGATGCACTGCAGTGAGTCCAGAGAGTGCACTGGCACCACTGGGGATGCACTGCAGTGAGTCCAGAGAGTGCACTGTCACCACTGGGGATGCAGTGCAGTGAGTCCAGAGAGTGCAGTGGCACCACTGAGAATGCACTTCAGTGAGTCCAGAGAGTGCAGTGGCACCACTGGGGATGCACTGCAGTGAGTCCAGAGATTGCACTGGCACCACTGGGGATGCAGTACAGTGAGTCCAGAGAGTGCACTGGCACCACAGGTGATGCACTGCTGTGAGTCCAGAGAGTGCTCTTGCACCACAGGGGATGCAGTGCAGTGACTCAAGAGAGTGCACTGGCAGCACTGGGAATGCAGTGCAGTGAGTCCAGAGAGTGCACTGGCACCACTGGGGATGCAGTGCAGTGAGTCCAGAGAGTGCAATGGCACCACTGCGGATGCACTGCAGTGAGTCCAGAGAGTGCACTGGCTCCACTGGGGATGCACTGCAGTGAGTCCAGAGAGTGTACTGGCACCACTGGGGATGCACTGCAGTGAGTCCAGAGAGTGTACTGGCACCACTGGGGATGCACTGAAGTGAGTCCAGAGAGTGCACTGGCACCACTGAGAATGCACTTCAGTGAGTCCAGAGAGTGCCCTGGCACCACTGGGGATGCACTGCAGTGAGTCCACAGAGTGCACTAGCACTACTGGGGATGCACTTCAGTGAGTCCAGAGAGTGCGCTGGAACCACTGGGGATGCAGTGCAGTGAGTCCAGAGAGTGCACTGGCACCACTGGGGATGCAGTGCAGTGACTCCAGAGAGTGCACTGGCACCACTGGGGATGCAGTGCAGTGAGTCCAGTGAGTGCACTGGCACCACTGGGGATGCAGTGCAGTGAGTCCAGACAGTGCACTGGCACCACTGGGGAAGCAGTGCAGTGAGTCCAGAGAGTGCAGTGGCACCACTGGGGATGCAGTGCAGTGAGTCCAGAGAGTGCACTGGCAGCACTGGGGATGCTGTGCAGTGAGTCCAGAGAGTGCACTGGCACCACTGGGGATGCAGTTCAGTGAGTCCAGAGAGTGCACTGGCACCACAGGGGATGCAGTGCAGTGAGTCCAGAGAGTGCACTGGCACCACTGGGGATGCACTGCAGTGAGCCCAGAGAGTGCACTGGCACCAGTGGGGATGCACTGCAGTCAGTCCAGTGAGTGTACTGGCACCACTGGGGATGCACTGCAGTGAGTCCAGAGAGTGCACTGGCACCACTGAGAATGCACTTCAGTGAGTCCAGAGAGTGCACTGGCACCACTGGGGATGCACTGCAGTGAGTCCAGAGAGTGCAGTGGCACCACTGGGGATGCACTGCAGTGAGTCCAGAGAGTGCACTGGCACCACTGGGGATGCAGTGCAGTGAGTCCAGAGAGTGCACTGGCACCACTGGGGATGCAGTGCAGTGAGTCCAGAGAGTGCACTGGCACCACTGGGGATGCGGTGCTGGGAGTCCAGAGAGTGCTTTGGCACCAGTGGGGATGCAGTGCAGTTACTCCAGAGACTGCACTGGCACCACCGGGGATGCAGTGCAGTGAGTCCAGAGAGTGCACTGGCACCACTGGGGATGCAGTGCAGTGAGTCCAGAGATTGCACTGGCACCACTGGGGATGCAGTGCTGTGACTCCAGAGAGCGCACTGACACCACTGGGGATGCAGTGCAGTGAGCCCAGAGAGTGCACTGGCACCAGTGGGGATGCACTGCAGTGAGTCTAGTGAGTGCACTGGCACCACTGGGGAAGCAGTGCAGTGAGTCCAGAGAGTGCAGTGGCACCACTGGGGATGCAGTTTAGTGAGTCCAGAGAGTGCACTGGCACCACTGGGGATGCAGTGCAGTGAGTCCAGAGAGTGTACTGGCACCACTGGGGATGCACTGCAGTGAGTCCAGAGAGTGCAGTGGCACCACTGGGGATGCACTGCAGTGAGTCCAGAGAGTGCTTTGGCACCAGTGGGGATGCACTGCAGTTACTCCAGAGACTGCACTGGCACCACTGGGGATGCAGTGCAGTGAGTCCAGAGAGTGCACTGGCACCAGTGGGGATGCACTGCAGTGAGTCCAGAGAGTGCACTGGCACCACTGGGGATGCACTGCAGTGAGTCCACAGAGTGCACTGTCACCACTGGGGATGCAGTACAGTGAGACCACAGAGTGCACTGGCACCACTGGGGATGCAGTGCAGTGAGTCCAGAGAGTGCACTGGCACCACTGGGGATGCAGTGCGGTGAATCCAGTGAGTGCACTGGCACCACTGGGGATGCAGTGCAGTGAATCCAGAGAGTGCACTGGCACTACTGGGGATGCAGTGCAGTGAGTCCAGAGAGTGCACTGGCACCACTGGGGATGCACTGCAGTGAGTCCAGAGAGTGCACTGTCACTACTGGGGATGCAGTGCAGTGAGTCCAGAGAGTGCACTGGCACCACTGGGGATGCAGTGCAGTGAGTCCTGAGAGTGCACTGGCACCACTGGGGATGCACTGCAGTGAGTCCAGAGAGTGCACTGGCACCACTGGGGATGCACTGCAGTGAGTCCAGAGAGTGCACTGGCACCACTGAGAATGCACTTCAGTGAGTCCAGAGAGTGCACTGGCACCACTGGGGATGCACTGCAGTGAGTCCAGAGAGTGCAGTGGCACCACTGGGGATGCACTGCAGTGAGTCCAGAGAGTGCACTGGCACCACTGGGGATGCGGTGCTGGGAGTCCAGAGAGTGCTTTGGCACCAGTGGGGATGCAGTGCAGTTACTCCAGAGACTGCACTGGCACCACCGGGGATGCAGTGCAGTGAGTCCAGAGAGTGCACTGGCACCACTGGGGATGCAGTGCAGTGAGTCCAGAGATTGCACTGGCACCACTGGGGATGCAGTGCTGTGACTCCAGAGAGCGCACTGGCACCACTGGGGATGCAGTTCAGTGAGTCCAGAGAGTGCACTGGCACCACTGGGGATGCACTGCAGTGAGCCCAGAGAGTGCACTGGCACCAGTGGGGATGCACTGCAGTGAGTCCAGTGAGTGCACTGGCACCACTGGGGAAGCAGTGCACTGAGTCCAGTGAGTGCACTGGCACCACTGGGGATGCACTGCAGTGAGTCCAGAGAGTGCACTGGCACCACAGAGAATGCACTTCAGTGAGTCCAGAGAGTGCAGTGGCACCACTGGGGATGCAGTTTAGTGAGTCCAGAGAGTGCACTGGCATCACTTGTGATGCAGTGCAGTGAGTGCAGTGAGTGTACTGGCACCACTGGGGATGCACTGCAGTGAGTCCAGAGAGTGCACTGGCACCACTGAGAATGCACTTCAATGAGTCCAGAGAGTGCACTGGCACCACTGGGGATGCAGTGCAGTGAGTCCAGAGAGTGCACTGTCACCACTGGGGATGCACTGCAGTGAGTCCACAGAGTGCACTGGCACCACTGGGGATGCAGTGCAGTGAGTCCAGAGAGTGCACTGGCACCACTGGGGATGCAGTGCAGTGAGTCCAGAGAGTGCACTGGCACCAGTGGGGATGCACTGCAGTGAGTCCAGAGAGTGCACTGGCACCACTGGGGATGCACTGCAGTGAGTCCAGAGAGTGCACTGTCACCACTGGGGATGCAGTACAGTGAGTCCACAGAGTGCACTGGCACCACTGGGGATGCAGTGCAGTGAGTCCAGAGAGTGCACTGGCACCACTGGGGATGCACTGCACTGAGTCCAGAGATTGCACTGGCACCACTGGGGATGCAGTTCAGTGAGTCCAGAGAGTGCACTGGCACCACTGGGGATGCAGTGATGTGAGTCCAGAGAGTGCACTGGCACCACTGGGGATGCACTGCAGTGAGTGCACAGAGTGCACTGGCACCACGGGGGATGCAGTGCAGAGAGTCCAGAGATTGCACTGGCACCACTGGGGATGCAGTGCTGTGACTCCAGAGAACGCACTGGCACCACTGGGGATGCACTGCAGTGAGTCCAGAGAGTGCACTGGCTCCACTGGGGATGCATTGCAGTGACTCCAGAGAGTACACTGGCACCACTGGGGATGCACTGCAGTGAGTCCAGAGAGTGCACTGGCACCAGTGGGGATGCACTGCAGTCAGTCCAGTGAGTGCACTGGCACCACTGGGGAAGCAGTGCAGTGAGTCCAGAGAGTGCACTGGCACCACTGGGGATGCAGTGCAGTGAGTCCAGTGAGTGTACTGGCACCACTGGGGATGCACTGCAGTGAGTCCAGAGAGTGCACTGGCACCACTGAGAATGCACTTCAGTGAGTCCAGAGAGTGCACTGGCACCACTGGGGATGCACTGCAGTGAGTCCAGAGAGTGCACTGGCACCACTGGGGATGCACTGCAGTGAGTCCAGAGAGTGCACTGGCACCACTGGGGATGCAGTGCAGTGAGTCCAGAGAGTGCACTGGCACCACTGGGGATGCAGTGCAGTGAGTCCAGAGAGTGCACTGGCACCACTGGGGATGCGGTGCTGGGAGTCCAGAGAGTGCTTTGGCACCAGTGGGGATGCAGTGCAGTTACTCCAGAGACTGCACTGGCACCACCGGGGATGCAGTGCAGTGAGTCCAGAGAGTGCACTGGCACCACTGGGGATGCAGTGCAGTGAGTCCAGAGATTGCACTGGCACCACTGGGGATGCAGTGCTGTGACTCCAGAGAGCGCACTGACACCACTGGGGATGCAGTGCAGTGAGTCCAGAGAGTGCACTGGCACCACTGGGGATGCACTGCAGTGAGCCCAGAGAGTGCACTGGCACCAGTGGGGATGCACTGCAGTGAGTCTAGTGAGTGCACTGGCACCACTGGGGAAGCAGTGCAGTGAGTCCAGAGAGTGCAGTGGCACCACTGGGGATGCAGTTTCGTGAGTCCAGAGAGTGCACTGGCACCACTGGGGATGCAGTGCAGTGAGTCCAGAGAGTGTACTGGCACCACTGGGGATGCACTGCAGTGAGTCCAGAGAGTGCAGTGGCACCACTGGGGATGCACTGCAGTGAGTCCAGAGAGTGCTTTGGCACCAGTGGGGATGCACTGCAGTTACTCCAGAGACTGCACTGGCACCACTGGGGATGCAGTGCAGTGAGTCCAGAGAGTGCACTGGCACCAGTGGGGATGCACTGCAGTGAGTCCAGAGAGTGCACTGTCACCACTGGGGATGCAGTACAGTGAGACCACAGAGTACACTGGCACCACTGGGGATGCAGTGCAGTGAGTCCAGAGAGTGCACTGGCACCACTGGGGATGCAGTGCAGTGAATCCAGTGAGTGCACTGGCACCACTGGGGATGCAGTGCAGTGAATCCAGAGAGTGCACTGGCACTACTGGGGATGCAGTGCAGTGAGTCCAGAGAGTGCACTGGCACCACTGGGGATGCACTGCAGTGAGTCCAGAGAGTGCACTGTCACTACTGGGGATGCAGTGCAGTGAGTCCAGAGAGTGCACTGGCACCACTGGGGATGCAGTGCAGTGAGTCCTGAGAGTGCACTGGCACCACTGGGGATGCACTGCAGTGAGTCCAGAGAGTGCACTGGCACCACTGGTGATGCACTGCTGTGAGTCCAGAGAGTGCTCTTGCACCACAGGGGATGCAGTGCAGTGACTCAAGAGAGTGCACTGGCAGCACTGGGGATGCAGTGCAGTGAGTCCAGAGAGTGCACTGGCACCACTGGATATGCAGTGCAGTGAGTCCAGAGAGTGCAATGGCACCACTGCGGATGCACTGCAGTGAGTCCAGAGAGTGCACTGGCTCCACTGGGGATGCACTGCAGTGAGTCCAGAGAGTGCACTGGCACCACTGGGGATGCACTGCAGTGAGTCCAGAGAGTGTACTGGCACCACTGGGGATGCACTGAAGTGAGTCCAGAGACTGCACTGGCACCACTGAGAATGCACTTCAGTGAGTCCAGAGAGTGCACTGGCACCACTGGGGATGCACTGCAGTGAGTCCACAGAGTGCACGAGCACCACTGGGGATGCAGTGCAGTGAGTCCAGAGAGTGCGCTGGAACCACTGGGGATGCAGTGCAGTGAGTCCAGAGAGTGCACTGGCACCACTGGGGATGCACTGCAGTGAGTCCAGAGAGTGCACTGGCACCAGTGGGGATGCACTGCAGTGAGTCCAGTGAGTGCACTGGCACCACTGGGGATGCAGTGCAGTGAGTCCAGAGAGTGCACTGGCACCACTGGGGAAGCAGTGCAGTGAGTCCAGAGAGTGCACTGGCACCACTGGGGATGCAGTTCAGTGAGTCCAGAGAGTGCACTGGCACCACTGGGGATGCAGTGCAGTGAGTCCAGAGAGTGCACTGGCACCACCGGGGATTCACTGCAGTGAGTCCAGAGAGTGCACTGGCACCACTGGGGATGCACTTCAGTGAGTCCAGAGAGTGCACTGGCACCACTGGGGATGCAGTGCTGTGACTCCAGAGAGTGCACTGGCACCACTGGGGATGCAGTGCAGTGAGTCCAGAGAGTGCACTGGCACCACTGGGGATGCGGTGCTGGGAGTCCAGAGAGTGCTTTGGCACCAGTGGGGATGCACTGCAGTTACTCCAGAGACTGCACTGGCACCACTGGTGATGCAGTGCAGTGAGTCCAGAGGGTGCACTGGCACCACTGGGGATGCACTGCAGTGAGTCCAGAGAGTGCACTGTCACCACTGGGGATGCACTGCAGTGAGTCCAGAGAGTGCACTGTCACCACTGGGGATGCAGTGCAGTGAGTCCAGTGAGTGCACTGGCACCACTGGGTATGCAGTGCAGTGAGTCCAGAGAGTGCACTGGCACCACTGGGGATGCATTGCAGTGAGTCCAGTGAGTGCACTGGCACCACTGGGGATGCAGTGCAGTGAGTCCAGAGAGTGCACTGGCACCACTGGGGATGCATTGCAGTGAGTCCAGAGAGTGCACTGGCACCACAGATGATGCAGTACAGTGAGTCCAGTGAGTGCACTGGCACCACTGGGGATGTAGTGCAGTGAGTCCAGAGAGTGCACTTTCACCACTGGGGATGCAGTGCAGTGAGTCCAGAGAGTGCACTGGCACCACTGGGGATGCACTGCAGTGAGTCCAGAGAGTGCACTGGCACCACTGGGGATGCACTGCAGTGAGTCCAGAGAGTGCACTGTCACCACTGGGGATGCACTGCAGTGAGTCCAGAGAGTGCACTGTCACCACTGGGGATGCACTGCAGTGAGTCCACAGAGTGCACTGGCACCACTGGGGATGCAGTGCAGTGAGTCCAGAGAGTGCACTGGCACCACTGGGGATGCACTGCAGTGAATCCAGTGAGTGCACTGGCACCACTGGGGATGCAGTGCAGTGAGTCCAGAGAGTGCACTGGCACCACTGGGGATGCATTGCAGTGAGTCCAGAGAGTGCACTGGCACCACAGATGATGCAGTACAGTGAGTCCAGTGAGTGCACTGGCACCACTGGGGATGTAGTGCAGTGAGTCCAGAGAGTGCACTGGCATCACTGGGGATGCAGTGCAGTGAGTCCATTGAGTGTACTGGCACCACTGGGGATGCACTGCAGTGAGTCCAGAGAGTGCACTGGCACCACTGAGAATGCACTTCAATGAGTCCAGAGAGTGCACTGGCACCACTGGGGATGCAGTGATGTGAGTCCAGAGAGTGCACTGGCACCACTGGGGATGCACTGCACTGAGTCCAGAGATTGCACTGGCACCACTGGGGATGCAGTTCAGTGAGTCAAGAGAGTGCACTGGCACCACTGGGGATGCAGTGATGTGAGTCCAGAGAGTGCACTGGCACCACTGGGGATGCACTGCAGTGAGTGCAGAGAGTGCACTGGCACCACTGGGGATGCAGTGCAGAGAGTCCAGAGATTGCACTGGCACCACTGGGGATGCAGTGCTGTGACTCCAGAGAGCGCACTGGCACCACTGGGGATGCACTGCAGTGAGTCCAGAGAGTGCACTGGCTCCACTGGGGATGCACTGCAGTGAGTCCAGAGAGTGCACTGGCACCACTGGGGATGCACTGCAGTGAGTCCAGAGAGTGCACTGGCACCACTGGTGATGCACTGCAGTGAGTCCAGAGAGTGCACTGTCACCACTGGGGATGCAGTGCAGTGAGTCCAGAGAGTGCAGTGGCACCACTGAGAATGCACTTCAGTGAGTCCAGAGAGTGCAGTGGCACCACTGGGGATGCACTGCAGTGAGTCCAGAGATTGCACTGGCACCACTGGGGATGCAGTACAGTGAGTCCAGAGAGTGCACTGGCACCACAGGTGATGCACTGCTGTGAGTCCAGAGAGTGCTCTTGCACCACAGGGGATGCAGTGCAGTGACTCAAGAGAGTGCACTGGCAGCACTGGGAATGCAGTGCAGTGAGTCCAGAGAGTGCACTGGCACCACTGGGGATGCAGTGCAGTGAGTCCAGAGAGTGCAATGGCACCACTGCGGATGCACTGCAGTGAGTCCAGAGAGTGCACTGGCTCCACTGGGGATGCACTGCAGTGAGTCCAGAGAGTGTACTGGCACCACTGGGGATGCACTGCAGTGAGTCCAGAGAGTGTACTGGCACCACTGGGGATGCACTGAAGTGAGTCCAGAGAGTGCACTGGCACCACTGAGAATGCACTTCAGTGAGTCCAGAGAGTGCACTGGCACCACTGGGGATGCACTGCAGTGAGTCCACAGAGTGCACTAGCACTACTGGGGATGCACTTCAGTGAGTCCAGAGAGTGCGCTGGAACCACTGGGGATGCAGTGCAGTGAGTCCAGAGAGTGCACTGGCACCACTGGGGATGCAGTGCAGTGACTCCAGAGAGTGCACTGGCACCACTGGGGATGCAGTGCAGTGAGTCCAGTGAGTGCACTGGCACCACTGGGGATGCAGTGCAGTGAGTCCAGACAGTGCACTGGCACCACTGGGGAAGCAGTGCAGTGAGTCCAGAGAGTGCAGTGGCACCACTGGGGATGCAGTGCAGTGAGTCCAGAGAGTGCACTGGCAGCACTGGGGATGCTGTGCAGTGAGTCCAGAGAGTGCACTGGCACCACTGGGGATGCAGTTCAGTGAGTCCAGAGAGTGCACTGGCACCACAGGGGATGCAGTGCAGTGAGTCCAGAGAGTGCACTGGCACCACTGGGGATGCACTGCAGTGAGCCCAGAGAGTGCACTGGCACCAGTGGGGATGCACTGCAGTCAGTCCAGTGAGTGCACTGGCACCACTGGGGAAGCAGTGCAGTGAGTCCAGAGAGTGCACTGGCACCACTGGGGATGCAGTGCAGTGAGTCCAGTGAGTGTACTGGCACCACTGGGGATGCACTGCAGTGAGTCCAGAGAGTGCACTGGCACCACTGAGAATGCACTTCAGTGAGTACAGAGAGTGCACTGGCACCACTGGGGATGCACTGCAGTGAGTCCAGAGAGTGCAGTGGCACCACTGGGGATGCACTGCAGTGAGTCCAGAGAGTGCACTGGCACCACTGGGGATGCAGTGCAGTGAGTCCAGAGAGTGCACTGGCACCACTGGGGATGCAGTGCAGTGAGTCCAGAGAGTGCACTGGCACCACTGGGGATGCGGTGCTGGGAGTCCAGAGAGTGCTTTGGCACCAGTGGGGATGCAGTGCAGTTACTCCAGAGACTGCACTGGCACCACCGGGGATGCAGTGCAGTGAGTCCAGAGAGTGCACTGGCACCACTGGGGATGCAGTGCAGTGAGTCCAGAGATTGCACTGGCACCACTGGGGATGCAGTGCTGTGACTCCAGAGAGCGCACTGACACCACTGGGGATGCAGTGCAGTGAGCCCAGAGAGTGCACTGGCACCAGTGGGGATGCACTGCAGTGAGTCTAGTGAGTGCACTGGCACCACTGGGGAAGCAGTGCAGTGAGTCCAGAGAGTGCAGTGGCACCACTGGGGATGCAGTTTAGTGAGTCCAGAGAGTGCACTGGCACCACTGGGGATGCAGTGCAGTGAGTCCAGAGAGTGTACTGGCACCACTGGGGATGCACTGCAGTGAGTCCAGAGAGTGCAGTGGCACCACTGGGGATGCACTGCAGTGAGTCCAGAGAGTGCTTTGGCACCAGTGGGGATGCACTGCAGTTACTCCAGAGACTGCACTGGCACCACTGGGGATGCAGTGCAGTGAGTCCAGAGAGTGCACTGGCACCAGTGGGGATGCACTGCAGTGAGTCCAGAGAGTGCACTGGCACCACTGGGGATGCACTGCAGTGAGTCCACAGAGTGCACTGTCACCACTGGGGATGCAGTACAGTGAGACCACAGAGTGCACTGGCACCACTGGGGATGCAGTGCAGTGAGTCCAGAGAGTGCACTGGCACCACTGGGGATGCAGTGCGGTGAATCCAGTGAGTGCACTGGCACCACTGGGGATGCAGTGCAGTGAATCCAGAGAGTGCACTGGCACTACTGGGGATGCAGTGCAGTGAGTCCAGAGAGTGCACTGGCACCACTGGGGATGCACTGCAGTGAGTCCAGAGAGTGCACTGTCACTACTGGGGATGCAGTGCAGTGAGTCCAGAGAGTGCACTGGCACCACTGGGGATGCAGTGCAGTGAGTCCTGAGAGTGCACTGGCACCACTGGGGATGCACTGCAGTGAGTCCAGAGAGTGCACTGGCACCACTGGGGATGCACTGCAGTGAGTCCAGAGAGTGCACTGGCACCACTGGGGATGCACTTCAGTGAGTCCAGAGAGTGCACTGGCACCACTGGGGATGCAGTGCAGTGAGTCCAGACAGTGCACTGGCACCACTGGGGAAGCAGTGCAGTGAGTCCAGAGAGTGCAGTGGCACCACTGGGGATGCAGTGCAGTGAGTCCAGAGAGTGCACTGGCAGCACTGGGGATGCTGTGCAGTGAGTCCAGAGAGTGCACTGGCACCACTGGGGATGCAGTTCAGTGAGTCCAGAGAGTGCACTGGCACCACAGGGGATGCAGTGCAGTGAGTCCAGAGAGTGCACTGGCACCACTGGGGATGCACTGCAGTGAGCCCAGAGAGTGCACTGGCACCAGTGGGGATGCACTGCAGTCAGTCCAGTGAGTGCACTGGCACCACTGGGGAAGCAGTGCAGTGAGTCCAGAGAGTGCACTGGCACCACTGGGGATGCAGTGCAGTGAGTCCAGTGAGTGTACTGGCACCACTGGGGATGCACTGCAGTGAGTCCAGAGAGTGCACTGGCACCACTGAGAATGCACTTCAGTGAGTACAGAGAGTGCACTGGCACCACTGGGGATGCACTGCAGTGAGTCCAGAGAGTGCAGTGGCACCACTGGGGATGCACTGCAGTGAGTCCAGAGAGTGCACTGGCACCACTGGGGATGCAGTGCAGTGAGTCCAGAGAGTGCACTGGCACCACTGGGGATGCAGTGCAGTGAGTCCAGAGAGTGCACTGGCACCACTGGGGATGCGGTGCTGGGAGTCCAGAGAGTGCTTTGGCACCAGTGGGGATGCAGTGCAGTTACTCCAGAGACTGCACTGGCACCACCGGGGATGCAGTGCAGTGAGTCCAGAGAGTGCACTGGCACCACTGGGGATGCAGTGCAGTGAGTCCAGAGATTGCACTGGCACCACTGGGGATGCAGTGCTGTGACTCCAGAGAGCGCACTGACACCACTGGGGATGCAGTGCAGTGAGCCCAGAGAGTGCACTGGCACCAGTGGGGATGCACTGCAGTGAGTCTAGTGAGTGCACTGGCACCACTGGGGAAGCAGTGCAGTGAGTCCAGAGAGTGCAGTGGCACCACTGGGGATGCAGTTTAGTGAGTCCAGAGAGTGCACTGGCACCACTGGGGATGCAGTGCAGTGAGTCCAGAGAGTGTACTGGCACCACTGGGGATGCACTGCAGTGAGTCCAGAGAGTGCAGTGGCACCACTGGGGATGCACTGCAGTGAGTCCAGAGAGTGCTTTGGCACCAGTGGGGATGCACTGCAGTTACTCCAGAGACTGCACTGGCACCACTGGGGATGCAGTGCAGTGAGTCCAGAGAGTGCACTGGCACCAGTGGGGATGCACTGCAGTGAGTCCAGAGAGTGCACTGGCACCACTGGGGATGCACTGCAGTGAGTCCACAGAGTGCACTGGTACCACTGGGGATGCAGTACAGTGAGACCACAGAGTGCACTGGCACCACTGGGGATGCAGTGCAGTGAGTCCAGAGAGTGCACTGGCACCACTGGGGATGCAGTGCGGTGAATCCAGTGAGTGCACTGGCACCACTGGGGATGCAGTGCAGTGAATCCAGAGAGTGCACTGGCACTACTGGGGATGCAGTGCAGTGAGTCCAGAGAGTGCACTGGCACCACTGGGGATGCACTGCAGTGAGTCCAGAGAGTGCACTGTCACTACTGGGGATGCAGTGCAGTGAGTCCAGAGAGTGCACTGGCACCACTGGGGATGCAGTGCAGTGAGTCCTGAGAGTGCACTGGCACCACTGGGGATGCACTGCAGTGAGTCCAGAGAGTGCACTGGCACCACTGGGGATGCACTGCAGTGAGTCCAGAGAGTGCACTGGCACCACTGGGGATGCACTTCAGTGAGTCCAGAGAGTGCACTGGCACCACTGGGGATGCACTGCAGTGAGTCCAGAGAGTGCAGTGGCACCACTGCGGATGCACTGCAGTGAGTCCAGAGAGTGCACTGGCACCACTGGGGATGCGGTGCTGGGAGTCCAGAGAGTGCTTTGGCACCAGTGGGGATGCAGTGCAGTTACTCCAGAGACTGCACTGGCACCACCGGGGATGCAGTGCAGTGAGTCCAGAGAGTGCACTGGCACCACTGGGGATGCAGTGCAGTGAGTCCAGAGATTGCACTGGCACCACTGGGGATGCAGTGCTGTGACTCCAGAGAGCGCACTGGCACCACTGGGGATGCAGTGCAGTGAGTCCAGAGAGTGCACTGGCACCACTGGGGATGCACTGCAGTGAGCCCAGAGAGTGCACTGGCACCAGTGGGGATGCACTGCAGTGAGTCCAGTGAGTGCACTGGCACCACTGGGGAAGCAGTGCACTGAGTCCAGTGAGTGCACTGGCACCACTGGGGATGCACTGCAGTGAGTCCAGAGAGTGCACTGGCACCACAGAGAATGCACTTCAGTGAGTCCAGAGAGTGCAGTGGCACCACTGGGGATGCAGTTTAGTGAGTCCAGAGAGTGCACTGGCATCACTTGTGATGCAGTGCAGTGAGTGCAGTGAGTGTACTGGCACCACTGGGGATGCACTGCAGTGAGTCCAGAGAGTGCACTGGCACCACTGAGAATGCACTTCAATGAGTCCAGAGAGTGCACTGGCACCACTGGGGATGCAGTGCAGTGAGTCCAGAGAGTGCACTGTCACCACTGGGGATGCACTGCAGTGAGTCCACAGAGTGCACTGGCACCACTGGGGATGCAGTGCAGTGAGTCCAGAGAGTGCACTGGCACCACTGGGGATGCAGTGCAGTGAGTCCAGAGAGTGCACTGGCACCAGTGGGGATGCACTGCAGTGAGTCCAGAGAGTGCACTGGCAGCACTGGGGATGCAGTGCAGTGAGTCCAGAGAGTGCACTGTCACCACTGGGGATGCAGTACAGTGAGTCCACAGAGTGCACTGGCACCACTGGGGATGCAGTGCAGTGAGTCCAGAGAGTGCACTGGCACCACTGGGGATGCACTGCACTGAGTCCAGAGATTGCACTGGCACCACTGGGGATGCAGTTCAGTGAGTCCAGAGAGTGCACTGGCACCACTGGGGATGCAGTGATGTGAGTCCAGAGAGTGCACTGGCACCACTGGGGATGCACTGCAGTGAGTGCACAGAGTGCACTGGCACCACTGGGGATGCAGTGCAGAGAGTCCAGAGATTGCACTGGCACCACTGGGGATGCAGTGCTGTGACTCCAGAGAGCGCACTGGCACCACTGGGGATGCACTGCAGTGAGTCCAGAGAGTGCACTGGCTCCACTGGGGATGCACTGCAGTGAGTCCAGAGAGTGCACTGGCACCACTGGGGATGCACTGCAGTGAGTCCAGAGAGTGCACTGGCACCAGTGGGGATGCACTGCAGTCAGTCTAGTGAGTGCACTGGCACCACTGGGGAAGAAGTGCAGTGAGTCCAGAGAGTGCACTGGCACCACTGGGGATGCAGTGCAGTGAGTCCAGTGAGTGTACTGGCACCACTGGGGATGCACTGCAGTGAGTCCAGAGAGTGCACTGGCACCACTGAGAATGCACTTCAGTGAGTCCAGAGAGTGCACTGGCACCACTGGGGATGCACTGCAGTGAGTCCAGAGAGTGCACTGGCACCACTGGGGATGCACTGCAGTGAGTCCAGAGAGTGCACTGGCACCACTGGGGATGCAGTGCAGTGAGTCCAGAGAGTGCACTGGCACCACTGGGGATGCAGTGCAGTGAGTCCAGAGAGTGCACTGGCACCACTGGGGATGCGGTGCTGGGAGTCCAGAGAGTGCTTTGGCACCAGTGGGGATGCAGTGCAGTTACTCCAGAGACTGCACTGGCACCACCGGGGATGCAGTGCAGTGAGTCCAGAGAGTGCACTGGCACCACTGGGGATGCAGTGCAGTGAGTCCAGAGATTGCACTGGCACCACTGGGGATGCAGTGCTGTGACTCCAGAGAGCGCACTGACACCACTGGGGATGCAGTGCAGTGAGTCCAGAGAGTGCACTGGCACCACTGGGGATGCACTGCAGTGAGCCCAGAGAGTGCACTGGCACCAGTGGGGATGCACTGCAGTGAGTCTAGTGAGTGCACTGGCACCACTGGGGAAGCAGTGCAGTGAGTCCAGAGAGTGCAGTGGCACCACTGGGGATGCAGTTTCGTGAGTCCAGAGAGTGCACTGGCACCACTGGGGATGCAGTGCAGTGAGTCCAGTGAGTGCACTGGCACCACTGGGGATGTAGTGCAGTGAGTCCAGAGAGTGCACTTTCACCACTGGGGATGCAGTGCAGTGAGTCCAGAGAGTGCACTGGCACCACTGGGGATGCACTGCAGTGAGTCCAGAGAGTGCACTGGCACCACTGGGGATGCACTGCAGTGAGTCCAGAGAGTGCACTGTCACCACTGGGGATGCACTGCAGTGAGTCCAGAGAGTGCACTGGCACCACTGGGGATGCACTGCAGTGAGTCCACAGAGTGCACTGGCACCACTGGGGATGCAGTGCAGTGAGTCCAGAGAGTGCACTGGCACCACTGGGGATGCACTGCAGTGAATCCAGTGAGTGCACTGGCACCACTGGGGATGCAGTGCAGTGAGTCCAGAGAGTGAACTGGCAACACTGGGGATGCATTGCAGTGAGTCCAGAGAGTGCACTGGCACCACAGATAATGCAGTACAGTGAGTCCAGTGAGTGCACTGGCACCACTGGGGATGTAGTGCAGTGAGTCCAGAGAGTGCACTTTCACCACTGGGGATGCAGTGCAGTGAGTCCAGAGAGTGCACTGGCACCACTGGGGATGCACTGCAGTGAGTCCAGAGAGTGCACTGGCACCACTGGGGATGCAGTGCAGTGAGTCCAGAGAGTGCACTGGCACCACTGGTGATGCACTGCAGTGAGTCCAGAGATTGCACTGGCACCACTGTGGATGCAGTGCAGTGAGTCCAGAGAGTGCACTGACACCACTGGGGCTGCAGTGCAGTGAGTCTAGAGAGTGCACTGGCACCACCTGTGATGCAGTGCAGTGAGTCCAGAGAGTGCACTGGCACCAATGGGGCTTCAGTGCAGTGAGTCCAAAGAGTGCACTGGCACCACTGGGAATGCACTGCAGTGAGTCCAGAGAGTGCACTGGCACCAGTGGGAATGCAGTGCAGTGAGTCCAGAGAGTGCACTGGCACCACTGGGGATGCACTGCAGTGAGTCCAGAGAGTGCACTGGCACCACTGGGGATGTGTCCAGTGAGTCCAGAGAGTGCACTGGCACCACTGGGGTTGCAGTGCAGTGAGTCCAGGGAGTACACTGGCACCAGTGGGGATGCACTGCAGTGAGTCCAGAGAGTGCACTGGCACCACTGGGGATGCAGTGCAGTCAGTCCAGTGAGTGCACTGGCACCACTGGGGGTGCAGTACAGTGAGTCCAGAGAGTGCACTGGCACCACTGGGGATGCACAGCAGTGAGTCCAGAGAGTGCACTGGCACCACTGGGGATGCAGTGCAGTGAGTCCAGAGAGTGCAGTGGCACCACTGGGGATGCAGTGCAGTGAGTCCAGAGAGTGCACTGGCACCACTGGGGCTTCAGTGCAGTGAGTCAAGAGAGTGCACTGGCACCACTGGGGATGCACTGCAGTGAGTCCAGAGAGTGCACTGGCACCACTGGGGATGCACTGCAGTGAGTCCAGAGAGTGCACTGTCACCACTGCGGATGCAGTACAGTGAGTCCACAGAGTGCACTGGCACCAGTGGGTATGCAGTACAGTGAGTCCAGAGAGTGCACTGGCACCACTGGGCATGCAGTGCAGTGAGTCCAGAGAGTGCACTGGCACCACTGGGGATGCGGTGCTGGGAGTCCAGAGAGTGCTTTGGCACCAGTGGGGATGCAGTGCAGTTACTCCAGAGACTGCACTGGCACCACCGGGGATGCAGTGCAGTGAGTCCAGAGAGTGCACTGGCACCACTGGGGATGCAGTGCAGTGAGTCCAGAGATTTGCACTGGCACCACTGGGGATGCAGTGCTGTGACTCCAGAGAGCGCACTGGCACGACTGGGGATGCAGTGCAGTGAGTCCAGAGAGTGCACTGGCACCACTGGGGATGCACTGCAGTGAGCCCAGAGAGTGCACTGGCACCAGTGGGGATGCACTGCAGTGAGTCCAGTGAGTGCACTGGCACCACTGGGGAAGCAGTGCAGTGAGTCCAGAGAGTGCAGTGGCACCACTGGTGATGCAGTTTAGTGAGTCCAGAGAGTGCACTGGCACCACTGGGGATGCAGTGCAGTGAGTCCAGTGAGTGTACTGGCACCACTGGGGATGCACTGCAGTGAGTCCAGAGAGTGCACTGGCACCACTGAGAATGCACTTCAATGAGTCCAGAGAGTGTACTGGCACCACTGGGGATGCACTGCAGTGAGTCCAGAGAGTGCACTGGCACCACTGGGGATGCACTGCAGTGAGTCCAGAGAGTGCTTTGGCACCAGTGGGGATGCACTGCAGTTACTCCAGAGACTGCACTGGCACCACTGGGGATGCAGTGCAGTGAGTCCAGAGAGTGCACTGGCACCAGTGGGGATGCACTGCAGTGAGTCCAGAGAGTGCACTGGCACCACTGGGGATGCACTGCAGTGAGTCCAGAGAGTGCACTGTCACCACTGGGGATGCAGTACAGTGAGTCCACAGAGTACACTGGCACCACTGGGGATGCAGTGCAGTGAGTCCAGAGAGTGCACTGGCACCACTGGGGATGCAGTGCAGTGAGTCCAGTGAGTGCACTGGCACCACTGAGAATGCACTTCAATGAGTCCAGAGAGTGCACTGGCACCACTGGGGATGCAGTGCAGTGAGTCCAGAGAGTGCACTGGCACCACTGGGGAAGCAGTGCAGTGAGTCCAGAGAGTGCAGTGGCACCACTAGGGATGCAGTGCAGTGAGTCCAGAGAGTGCACTGGCAGCACTGGGGATGCAGTGCAGTGAGTCCAGAGAGTGCACTGGCACCACTGGGGATGCACTTCAGTGAGTCCAGAGAGTGCACTGGCACCACTGGGGATGCAGTGCAGTGAGTCCAGAGAGTGCACTGGCACCACTGAGAATGCACTTCAGTGAGTCCAGAGAGTGCACTGGCACCACTGGGGATGCAGTGCAGTGAGTCCAGAGATTGCACTGGCACCACTGGGGATGCAGTGCAGTGAGTCGAGAGATTGCACTGGCACCACCGGGGATGCAGTGCAGTGAGTCCAGAGAGTGCACTGGCACCACTGGGGATGCAGTGCAGTGAGTCCAGTGAGTGCACTGGCACCACTGAGAATGCACTTCAATGAGTCCAGAGAGTGCACTGGCACCACTGGGGATGCACTGCAGTGAGTCCAGAGAGTGCAGTGGCACCACTGGGGATGCACTGCAGTGAGTCCAGAGAGTGCTTTGGCACCAGTGGGGATGCACTGCAGTTACTCCAGAGACTGCACTGGCACCACTGGGGATGCAGTGCAGTGAGTCCAGAGAGTGCACTGGCACCAGTGGGGATGCACTGCAGTGAGTCCAGAGAGTGCACTGGCACCACTGGGGATGCACTGCAGTGAGTCCAGAGAGTGCACTGTCACCACTGGGGATGCAGTACAGTGAGTCCACAGAGTGCACTGGTACCACTGGGGATGCAGTGCAGTGAGTCCAGAGAGTGCACTGGCACCACTGGGGATGCAGTGCAGTGAGTCCAGTGAGTGCACTGGCACCACTGAGAATGCACTTCAATGAGTCCAGAGAGTGCACTGGCACCACTGGGGATGCAGTGCAGTGAGTCCAGAGAGTGCACTGGCACCACTGGGGATGCAGTGCAGTGAGTCCAGAGAGTGCAGTGGCACCACTAGGGATGCAGTGCAGTGAGTCCAGAGAGTGCACTGGCAGCACTGGGGATGCAGTGCAGTGAGTCCAGAGAGTGCACTGGCACCACTGGGGATGCACTTCAGTGAGTCCAGAGAGTGCACTGGCACCACTGGGGATGCAGTGCAGTGAGTCCAGAGATTGCACTGGCACCACCGGGGCTGCAGTGCAGTGAGTCCAGAGAGTGCACTGGCACCACTGGGGATGCACTGCAGTGAGTCCAGAGAGTGCACTGGCACCACTGGTGATGCAGTACAGTGAGTCCAGAGAGTGCACTGGCACCACTGGGGATGCACTGCAGTGTGTCCAGAGAGTGCACTGGCACCACTGGGGATGCACTACAGTGAGTCCAGAGATTGCACTGGCACCACTGGGGATGCAGTGCACTGAGTCCAGAGAGTGCACTGGCACCACTGGGGATGCAGTGCATTGAGTTCAGAGCGTGCACTGGCACAACTGGGTATGCACTTCAGTGAGTCCAGAGAGTGCACTGACACCACTGGGGATGCACTGCAGTGAGTCCAGAGAGTGCACTGGCACCACTGGGGATGCAGTGCAGTGAGTCCAGAGAGTGCTCTGGCACCACTGGGGATGCACTGCAGTGAGTCCAGAGAGTACACTGGCACCACTGGGGATGCAGTGCAGTGAGTCCAGAGAGTTCACTGGCACCACTGGGGATGCAGTCCAGTGAGTCCAGTGAGTGCACTGGCACCACTGGGGATGCAGTGCAGTGACTGCAGAGAGTACACTGGCACCACCGGGGATTCACTGCAGTGAGTCCAGAGAGTGCACTGGCACCACCTGTGATGCAGTGCAGTGAGTCCAGTGAGTGCACTGGCACCACTGGGGATGCAGTGCTGTGACTCCAGAGAGCGCACTGGCACCACTGGGGATGCAGTGCAGTCAGTCCAGTGAGTGCACTGGCACCACTGGGGGTGCAGTACAGTGAGTCCAGAGAGTGCACTGACACCACTGGGGATGCACTGCAGTGAGTCCAGACAGTGCACTGGCACCACTGGGGATGCAGTGCAGTGAGTCCAGAGAGTGCACTGGCACCACTGGGGATGCAGTGCAGTGAGTCCAGAGAGTGCACTGGCACCACTGGGGATGCACTGCAGTGAGTCCAGAGAGTGCACTGGCACCACTGGGGATGCACTGCAGTTAGTCCAGAGAGTGCACTGTCACCACTGGGGATGCAGTACAGTGAGTCCACATAGTACACTGGCACCACTGGGGATGCAGTACAGTGAGTCCAGAGAGTGCACTGGCACCACTGGGGATGCAGTGCAGTGAGTCCAGAGAGTGCACTGGCACCACTGGGGATGCACTTCAGTGACTCCACAGAGTGCTCTGGCACCACTGGGGATGCAGTGCAGTGAGTCCAAAGACTTCACTGGCACCACTGGGGATGCAGTGCAGTGAATCCAGAGAGTGCACTGGCACCACTGGGGATGCAGTGAAGTGAGTGCAGAGAGTGCACTGGCACCACTGGGGATGCACTGCAGTGAGTCCAGAGAGTGCACTGGCACCACTGGGGATGCGCTACAGTGAGTCCAGAGAGTGCACTGGCACCACTGGGGATGCAGTGCAGTGAGTCCAGAGAGTGCACTGGCACCACTGGGGATGCAGTGCAGTGAGTCCAGAGAGTGTACTGCCACCACTGGGGATGCACTTCAGTGAGCCCAGAGAGTGCACTGGCACCACTGAGGATGCACTTCAGTGAGTCCAGAGAGTGCACTGGCACCACTGGGGATGCACTGCAGTGAGTCCAGAGAGTGCACTAGCACCACTGGGGATGCAGTGCAGTGAATCCTGTGAGTACACTGGCACCACTGGGGATGCAGAGCAGTGAGTCCAGAGAGCTCACTGGCACCACTGGGGATACAGTGCAGTGAGTCCAGAGAGTGCACTGGCACCACTGGAGATGCAGTACAGTGAGTCCAGTGAATGCACTGGAACCACTGGTGATGCAGTGCAGTGAGTCCAGAGAGTGCACTGGCACCACTGGTGATGCAGTACAGTGAGTCCAGTGAGTGCACTGGTACCACTGGGCCTGCAGTGCAGTGAGTCCAGAGAGTGCACTGGCACCACTGGGGATGCAGTGAAGTGAGTCCAGAGAGTGCACTGGCACCACCGATGATGCAGTACAGTGAGTCCAGTGAGTGCACTGGCACTACTGGGGATGTAGTGCAGTGACTCGAGAGAGTGCACTGGCACCACTGGGGATGCAGTGCAGTGAGTCCAGAGAGTGCACTGGCACCACTGGGGATGCAGTGCAGTGAGTCCAGAGAGTGCACTGGCAATACTGGGGATGCAGTGCAGTGAGTCCAGAGAGTGCACTGGCACCACTGGGGCTGCAGTGCAGTGAGTCCAGAGAGTGCACTGGCACCACTGGGGATGCAGTGCAGTGAGTCCAGAGAGTGCTCTGGCACCACTGGGGATGCACTGAAGTGAGTCCAGAGAGTGCACTGGCACCACTGGGGATGCAGTGCAGTGAGTCCAGAGAGTGCACTGGCAACACTGGGGTTGCAGTGCAGTGAGTCCAGAGAGTGCACTGGCACCACTGGGGATGCAGTGCAGTGAGTCCAGAGAGTGCACTGGCACCACTGGGGATGCAGTGCAGTGAGTCCAGAGAGTGCACTGGCACCACTGGGGTTGCAGTGCAGTGAGTCCAGAGAGTGCACTGGCACCACTGGGGATGCAGTGCAGTGAGTCCAGAGAGTGCACTGGCACCACTGGGGATGCACTGCAGTGAGTCCAGAGAGTGCATTGGCACCACTGGGGATGCAGTGCAGTGAGTCCAGTGAGTGCACTGGCACCACTGGGGATGCAGTGCAGTGAGTCCAGAGAGTGCACTGGCAACACTGGGGATGCAGTGCAGTGAGTCCAGAGAGTGCACTGGCACCACTGGGGATGCAGTGCAGTGAGTCCAGTGAGTGCACTGGCACCACTGGGGATGCAGTGCAGTGAGTCCAGAGAGTGCACTAACAACACTGGGGTTGCAGTGCAGTGAGTCCAGAGAGTGCACTGGCACCACTGGGGATGCACTGCAGTGAGTCCAGAGAGTGCACTGGCACCACTGGGGATGCAGTGCAGTGAGTCCAGTGAGTGCACTGGCACCACTGGGGATGCAGTGCAGTGAGTCCAGAGAGTGCATTGGCACCACTGGGGATGCAGTGCAGTGAGTCCAGAGAGTGCACTGGCACCACTGGGGATGCACTGCAGTCACTCCAGAGAGTGCACTGGCACCACTGATGATGCAGTACAGTGAGTCCAGTGAGCGCACTGGCACCACTGGGGATGTAGTGCAGTGACTCGAGAGAGTGCACTGGCACCACTGGGGATGCAGTGCAGTGAGTCCAGAGAGTGCACTGGCACCACTGGGGATGCGGTGCCGGGAGTCCAGAGAGTGCACTGGCACCTCTGGGGATGCAGTGCAGTGAGTCCAGAGAGTGCACTGGCACCACTGGGGATGCAGTGCAGTGAGTCCAGAGAGTGCACTGGCACCACTGGGGATGCACTGCTGTGAGTCCAGAGAGTGCACTGGCAGCAGTGGGGATGCACTGCAGTGAGTCCAGAGAGTGCACTAGCACCACTGGGGAATGCAGTGCAGTGAGTCCAGTGAGTACACTGGCACCACTGGGGATGCAGTGCAGTGAGTCAAGAGAGTGCACTGGCACCACTGGGGATGCACTGCAGTGAGCCCAGAGAGTGCACTGGCACCACTGGGGATGCGGTGCCGGGAGTCAAGAGAGTGCTTTGGCACCACTGGGGATGCACTGCAGTTACTCCAGAGAGTGCACTGGCAACACTGGGGATGCACTGCAGTGAGTCCAGAGAGTGCACTGGCACCACTGGGGATGCACTGCAGTGAGTCCAGAGAGTGCACTGGCACCACTCAGGGTGCAGTGCGGTGAGTCCAGAGAATGCACTGGCACCAATGGGGATGCAGTGCAGTGAGTCCAGAGAGCGCACTGGCTCCACTGGGGATGCAGTGCAGTCAGTCCTGTGAGTGCACTGGCACCACTGGGGATGCAGTGCAGTGAGTCCAGAGAGTGCACTGGCACCACTGAGAATGCACTTCAGTGAGTCCAGAGAGTGCAGTGGCACCACAGGGGATGCACTGCAGTGAGTCCAGAGAGTGCACTGGCACCAACGGGGATGCACTGCAGTGAGTCCAGAGAGTGCACTGGCACCAATGGGGATGCACTTCAGTGAGTCCAGAGAGTGCACTGGCTCCACTGGGGATGCAGTGCAGTGAGTCCAGAGAGTGCACTGGCACCACTGGGGATGCAGTGCAGTGAGTCCAGAGAGTGCACTGACACCACTGGGGATGCAGTGCAGTGAGTCCAGAGAGTGCACTGGCACCACTGGGGATGCAGTGCAGTGAGTCCAGAGAGTGCACTGGCACCACTGGGGATGCAGTGTAGTGAGTGCAGAGAGTGCACTGTGAACACTGGGGATGCACTGCAGTGAGTCCAGAGAGTGCACTGGCACCACTGGGGATGCAGTGCAGTGAGTCCAGAGTGTGCACTGGCACCACTGGGGATGCACTGCAGTGAGTCCAGAGATTGCACTGGCACCACTGGGGATGCACCTCAGTGAGTCCAGAGAGTGCACTGGCACCACTGGTGATGCACTGCAGTGAGTCCAGAGAATGCACTGGCACCACTGGGGATGCAGTGCAGTGAGTCCAGAGAGTGCACTGGCACCACTGGGGATGCAGTGCAGTGAGTCCAGAGAGTGCACTGGCACCAGAGGGAATGCACTGCAGTGAGTCCAGTGAGTGCACTGGCACCACTGGGGATGCAGTGCAGTGAGTCCAGAGAGTGCACTGGCACCAGAGGGAATGCACTGCAGTGAGTCCAGTGAGTGCACTGGCACCACTGTGGATGCACTGCAGTGAGTCCAGAGAGTGCACTGGCACCACTGGGGATGCAGTGCAGTGAGTCCAGAGAGTGCACTGGCACTACTGGGGATGCACTGCAGTGAGTCCAGAGAGTGCACTGGCACCACTGGGGATGCACTGCAGTGAGTCCAGAGAGTGCACTGTCACCACTGGGAATGCAGTACAGTGAGTCCACAGAGTGCACTGGTACCAGTGGGGATGCTGTACAGTGAGTCCAGAGAGTGCAGTGGCACCACTGGGCATGCAGTGCCGTGAGTCCAGAGAGTGCACTGGCACCACTGGGGATGCACTTCAGTGACTCCAGAGAGTGCACTGGCACCACTGGGGATGCAGTGCAGTGAGTCCAAAGACTTCACTGGCAAAACTGGGGATGCAGTGCAGTGAGTCCAGAGAGTGCACTGGCACCACTGGGGATGCACTGCAGTGAGTCCAGAGAGTGCACTGGCACCACTGGGGATGCACTACAGTGAGTCCAGAGATTGCACTGGCACCACTGGGGATGCAGTGCACTGAGTCCAGAGAGTGCACTGGCACCGCTGGGGATGCAGTGCATTGAGTTCAGAGAGTGCTCTGGCACAACTGGGGATGCACTTCAGTGAGTCCAGAGAGTGCACTGACACCACTGGGGATGCAGTGCAGTAAGTCCAGAGAGTGCACTGGCACCACTGGGGATGCAGTGCAGTGAGTCCAGAGAGTGCTCTGGCACCACTGGGGATGCACTGCAGTGAGTCCAGAGAGTACACTGGCACCGCTGGGGATGCAGTGCAGTGAGTCCAGAGAGTTCACTGGCACCACTGGGGATGCAGTCCAGTGAGTCCAGTGAGTGCACTGGCACCACTGGGGATGCAGTGCAGTGACTGCAGAGAGTACACTGGCACCACCGGGGATTCACTGCAGTGAGTCCAGAGAGTGAACTGGCACCACCTGTGATGCAGTGCAGTGAGTCCAGTGAGTGCACTGGCACCACTGGGGATGCAGTGCTGTGACTCCAGAGAGCGCACTGGCACCACTGGGGATGCAGTGCAGTCAGTCCAGTGAGTGCACTGGCACCACTGGGGGTGCAGTACAGTGAGTCCAGAGAGTGCACTGACACCACTGGGGATGCACTGCAGTGAGTCCAGACAGTGCACTGGCACCACTGGGGATGCAGTGCAGTGAGTCCAGAGACTGCACTGGCACCACTGGGGATGCAGTGCAGTGAGACCAGAGAGTGCACTGGCACCACTGGGGATGCACTGCAGTGAGTCCAGAGAGTGCACTGGCACCACTGGTAATGCACTGCAGTTAGTCCAGAGAGTGCACTGTCACCACTGGGGATGCAGTACAGTGAGTCCACATAGTGCACTGGCACCAGTGGGGATGCAGTACAGTGAGTCCAGAGAGTGCACTGGCACCACTGGGGATGCAGTGCAGTGAGTCCAGAGAGTGCACTGGCACCACTGGGAATGCACTTCAGTGACTCCACAGAGTGCACTGGCACCACTGGGGATGCAGTGCAGTGAGTCCAAAGACTTCACTGGCACCACTGGGGATGCAGTGCAGTGAATCCAGAGAGTGCACTGGCACCACTGGGGATGCACTGAAGTGAGTGCAGAGAGTGCACTGGCACCACTGGGGATGCACTGCAGTGAGTCCAGAGAGTGCACTGGCACCACTGGGGATGCGCTACAGTGAGTCCAGAGAGTGCACTGGCACCACCTGGGATGCAGTGCAGTGAGTCCAGAGAGTGCACTGGCACCACTGGGGATGCAGTGCAGTGAGTCCAGTGAGTGTACTGGCACCACTGGGGATGCACTTCAGTGAGCCCAGAGAGTGCACTGGCACCACTGAGAATGCACTTCAGTGAGTCCAGAGAGTGCACTGGCACCACTGGGGATGCACTGCAGTGAGTCCAGAGAGTGCACTAGCACCACTGGGGATGCAGTGCAGTGAATCCTGTGAGTACACTGGCACCACTGGGGATGCAGAGCAGTGAGTCCAGAGAGCTCACTGGCACCACTGGGGATGCAGTACAGTGAGTCCAGAGAGTGCACTGGCACCACTGGAGATGCAGTACAGTGAGTCCAGTGAATGCACTGGAACCACTGGTGATGCAGTGCAGTGAGTCCAGAGAGTGCACTGGCACCACTGGGGATGCAGTACAGTGAGTCCAGTGAGTGCACTGGTACCACTGGGCCTGCAGTGCAGTGAGTCCAGAGAGTGCACTGGCACTACTGGGGATGTAGTGCAGTGACTCGAGAGAGTGCACTGGCACCACTGGGGATGCAGTGCAGTGAGTCCAGAGAGTGCACTGGCACCACTGGGGATGCAGTGCAGTGAGTCCAGAGAGTGCACTGGCAGCAGTGGGGATGCAGTGCAGTGAGTCCAGAGAGTGCACTGGCACCACTGGGGATGCAGTGCAGTGAGTCCAGAGACTTCACTGGCACCACTGGGAATGCAGTGCAGTGAGTGCAGAGAGTGCACTGGCACCACTGGGGATGCAGTGCAGTGAGTCCAGAGAGTGCACTGGCACCACTGGTGATGCAGTCCAGTGAGTCCAGTGAATGCACTGGCACCACTGGGGATGCTGTGCAGTGAGTGCAGAGAGTGCACTGGCACCACCTGTGATGCAGTACAGTGTGTCCAGTGAGTGCACTGGCACCACTGGGGATGCAGTGCTGTGACTCCGGAGAGCGCACTGGCACCACTGGGGATGCAGTGCAGTCAGTCCAGTGAGTGCACTGGCACCACTGGGGATGCAGTGCAGTGAGTGCAGAGAGTGCAATGGCACCAATGGGGATGCACTTCAGTGAGTCCAGAGAGTGCACTGGCGCCACTGGGGATGTAGTGCAGTGAGTCCAGAGATTGCACTGGCACCACTGGGGATGCAGTGCTGTGACTCCAGAGAGCGCACTGGCACCACTGGGGATGCAGTGCAGTGAGTCCAGAGAGTGCACTGGCACCACTGGGGATGCACTGCAGTGAGTCCAGAGAGTGCACTGGCACCACTGGGGATGCAGTGCAGTGAGTCCAGAGAGTGCACTGGCACCACTGGGGATGCAGTGCAGTGAGTCCAGAGAGTGCACTGGCACCACTGGGGATGCACTGCAGTGAGTCCAGAGATTGCACTGGCACCTCTGGGGATGCAGTGCAGTGAGTGCAGAGAGTGCACTGGCACCACTGGGGATGCACTTCAGTGAGTTCAGAGAGTGCACTTGCACCACTGGGGATGGGTTTCAAGCCAACTGCATTAACCGCTCATGCTTCTTTCTTATGAGACGTTAGTAAACCAGTTACATAGCCTTGTCAAGACTAAATCACAGGTAAAAATCCTGTACATCTCATGTGGCCAACCACTCCCAACTAGGATTCCAAGAACCAGGAGGTTCGGTGAAAATAGGGCTAGTGCTATTAGAGGGGTGATTATTAGGGTAAGCCCTAAGCTGTCTTTAATGGAGAAGTATGGGTGGAATGGGATTTTGTCGCAGTCTGATACGATTCCTAGTGGGTTATTTGAGCCTGATTCGTGTAGGAAGGTTAGGTGGACTAGGGTGATTCCTGCAATTAGGAAGGGCAGTAGGAAGTGGATGGCGAAGAATCGGGTTAAGGTTGGATTGTCTACTGAGAATCCTCCTCAGGCTCATTCTACTAGAGTTTGCCCAATGTACGGGATGGCTGAGAATAGGTTGGTGATTACGGTGGCCCCTCAGAATGACATTTGTCCTCATGGTAGGACATACCCTACGAAGGCAGTTGCTATTAGGGTGAGTAGGAGGATTACTCCTGTGTTTCAGGTTTCTTTGTATAGGTAGGAGCCGTAGTAGAGGCCTCGTCCGATGTGTAAGTAGATGCAGATAAAGAAGAGCGAAGCACCGTTGGCGTGGAGGTTGCGGATGAGCCATCCGTACTGGACGTCTCGGCATGTGTGAGCTACTGAGGAGAAGGCGAGTGAAGTGTCTGCGGTGTAGTGTATGGCTAGTAGCAGGCCTGTTAGGATTTGTGTGGCTAAGCAGATGGCTAGAAGGGAGCCGAAGTTTCATCAGGCAGAGATGTTGGAGGGGGCGGGTAGGTCGATTAGGGAGTTGTTGATTATTTTTAGTAGGGGATGGGATTTGCGGATGTTAGGGGCCATTAGTGAGTCTGTGTGTTATTAGGATTATTACCAGGATGGAGAGGGCGAAGGATCCTAGGTAGGCCTTAATTAGCCCTGTGTGTATTGAGGTTGCGGCTTTGCTTGCGGCTACTTGTAGTTCAGCAAGGCCCTCTGGCCCTATTTTTTTGAGCCAGGAGAGGTCGATCAAGTGTAGGGCAATGTTTTGTCCCTTTTCTAGTAGGTTTTTGGAGAAGAATCGGTGTACTAGGGGGTTGAAGTACCCTAATGCAGAGGAGAAGTTTATGAGGGGGGTTGGTTTGGGGTGAGTGAGGGTGTGTGTTATGTTCGATAGTTCTAGGGCTAGGATGATTCCTAGGATTGTTATGAGGATGGCAGCGGTTTTGGTGATAAGGGGTATGGTTATTGGGGGGGTTTTGGTTGGTGTGATGAAAGAGGTAATGATTATTCCTGCTGTAATGCTGCCTAGGGCGAGTCGGGTTAGGGGGGCGGTGATTAGTGGGTTGTTTTCGTTTATTGATACTATTGGGGGGATTCGGGTTTGTCCAGCTTGGACTAGGATGGTTATGCGGATGCTGTAGGTTGCGGTGAATGCTGTGGCTATAAGGGTTAGGAGTAGGGCTCAAGTATTTAGGTATGATGTGTTTAAGCTTTCGATGATGAGGTCTTTTGAGTAGAATCCGGCTAGGAATGGGGTTCCTATCAGCGCCAGGTTTCCGATGGTTAGGCAGGAAGTAGTGACTGGGAGTATTTTCTGTAGGCCTCCTATCTTTCGGATATCTTGTTCTCCGTTTAGGTTGTGGATGATAGACCCTGAGCATAGGAATAGTATGGCTTTAAAGAAGGCATGGGTTGAGATGTGTAGGAAGGCTAGTTGTGGGAGGTTTAGTCCGATAGTGACTATTATTAGTCCTAGTTGGCTGGATGTTGAGAAAGCAATGATTTTTTTGATGTCATTTTGGGTTAGGGCGCATGTGGCAGCGAATAGGGTTGATAGAGCACCTAGGCATAGGCAGGCAGTTAGGGCTGTCTGGTTGGTGGCTAGCAGGGGGTGCATGCGGATGAGCAGGAAGATTCCGGCTACTACTATGGTACTGGAGTGCAGTAGGGCTGATACTGGGGTGGGGCCTTCTATTGCTGCGGGCAGTCATGGGTGGAGTCCAAATTGGGCGGATTTTCCTGCGGCTGCGAGGATTAATCCTATGAGGGGGAGGATTGGGGTTTGGTGGGGGTGTACGGCTTGTTGGATCTCTCAGGTGTTGAATGTTGAAGCTAGTCATGCTATGCTCAGGATCAGTCCGATGTCTCCGATTCGGTTGTAGATTACGGCTCGTAGGGCGGCGGTGTTGGCATCTGCTCGGCCTTGTCATCAGCCGATGAGAAGGAAGGACGTGATTCGTACTCCTTCCCAGCCTACGAATAGGAGGAATATGTTGTTTGCGGTTGTTAGGAGGAGTATGGCGACTAGGAATGTCAGTAGGTAGGTGAAAAATTTTGTTACGTATGGCTCTGAGGCCATGTATCATATGGCGAATTGTAGGATTGATCATGTTACAAATAGGGCGATTGGAAGAAATGTTATTGAGTATTGGTCTATTTTTAGGCTCAGGGGGATTTTAAAGTTTATAATGAATTTTCACTCCCAGTGGCAGGTGACAGATTCTACTCCCGAGTAGATGAATGCGGTTGTAGGGGCTAGGCTAATTAGGAATGCGGTTTTAACAGCGCGGGTGGTGGCTTGTGGGGTGTTTTTAAAGTTTTTAAATAGAAATGGCAGGATGATTGGGGTTAGGAGGATTGTCAGCGTGAGTAGTGTGAGGGAGTTGATTAGTAGTGTGGGGTTCACTCCTTTTACTTGGATTTGCACCAAGATGGGTGGTTCCTAAGACCAGTGGATTGCTGTTATCCTTTAAAAGTAAGGGGGCTGAGGTTTTAGGCTCAGATGTAAGAGTTAGCAGCTCTTGTTGGTTAAACCCTCCCCTCGGCAGGTAAGAAGGTTTGAACTTCTATTCTTAGAATCACAGTCTAATGTTTGGTTTAAACTATACTTGCATGAGGGGATTCCGGAGATCAGTTCGGGTTTGAGGATTAGGAGGAATATTGGGATAATGTGGAGTGTTATGAGCAGGTGTTCTCGCGTGGTTGAGTTTTGCATAGATGTGATGTGGGAGGGGATTGAGCCTCGTTGGGTCATTAGTAGTATGAATAAGGTGTAGGAGGCGGTTAGTAGGGTTGCGATTCCTGTTAGGATGATCGTGAAGGCAGATCAGTTGAATAAGGTGATTATAATGGTTAGCTCTGCTATGAGGTTTGTTGTTGGGGGTAAGGCTATGTTTGTTAGATTGGCCAGCAATCATCAGGTAGCTATGAGTGGTAGGAGAGGTTGTAGGCCTCGTGTGAGTAGTAGAATTCGGCTGTGCGTACGTTCATAGTTTGTGTTGGCTAGGCAGAATAGTATGGAGGAAGTTAGTCCATGGGAAATTATTAGGATCATTGCCCCTGAGAATGATCAGTGGGTTTGGATTATTCCTGCGGCGATAACTAGGCCTATGTGGCTAACGGATGAATAAGCGATTAGTGATTTTAGGTCTGTCTGTCGTAGGCAGATTGAGCTAGTCATTAGGGCGCCTCATAGGGCCAGGGTTAGGAAGGGGTAGTGCAGGAGGTTGGACAGTGGGCCCATAAATAGAGTGACTCGTATAATTCCGTATCCTCCTAGCTTTAGTAGTAGGGCGGCGAGGAGTATTGAGCCTGCGATGGGTGCTTCTACGTGGGCTTTTGGCAGTCAGAGGTGTAGGCCGTATAGTGGGGCTTTTACTATGAATGCTATGAGCAGTGCTAGACCTGATAGTATTCCTGTCCATGAGGTGGATAGGGTTGGGTGGGTTAGTTGTAGGGTTGGCAGGTGCAGGGTGCCAATTTTCACGTATAGGTGTATGATTGTGATTAGCAGGGGTAGAGAGCTTACTGGCGTGTAGAATAGCAGGTAGATGCCAGCGCTTAGGCGTTCTGGTTGGTTCCCCCATCGGGTGATTAAGATTAGGGTGGGAATGAGGGTTGCTTCAAATGAGATGTAAAATAGTGCTAGTTCTGTGGTGGAAAAGGCTAGTAGGATGAATGGCTGGACTGCGACTAAGGTTGAGATAAAGATTCGTTTGCGTTGTAGGGGTTCTTGTTGCAGGTGGTTTTGGCTTGCTATGATTATGAGTGGGAGTAGTCAGCAGGATAGTACTAGGAGGGGGGATGAGATTTGGTCAATTCCTGTTCAGTTGGATAAAAATTTGTAGGGGTAGTAGGTTGGGATTAATCACTGTAGGCTTAGGGCAGCGATTAGGAGGCTGTATAAGGTGGTGTTAGTCCATAGAAATTTTGGTGGAGACAGCAGGGCTGTTGGAAGAAGTATGATTGTGGGTAGGATGATTTTTAGCATTGCAGGAGGTTTAGGTTGTGTAGATGGTCGGAGCCATGTGTGCGGGTGGAGGCTACTAGGATGGCCAGGCCTGTGCCCGCCTCACACGCTGAGAAGGTTAGCATGAGAATTGGTACCATGGTGAATGAGGAGACTTGGTTTTCGATGGATCATATTGATAGGCCTACGAATATCGATAATATTATGCTTTCAAGGCATAGTAGGGCGGATACTAGGTGGGTTCGGTGGAAGGCTAGTCCTAGTCCGCTGAAAATGAAGGCTGAGTAGAAGCTTAAATGTAGGGGCGACATAAGAAAGTTACAGGGTTGGCTGTAATCTGCTGGGTCGAAACCAGCTATCTTTTTGGTTAGACTAACTTTCTGTTATTCTGCTCATTCTAGGCCCCCTTGAATTCACTCGTAGGCCAGTCCGAGTGTTAGGAGAAGGAGGATCACTACAGTTCAGGTGAGGGTCATTAGGGGGGATTGGAGTTGGACGGCTCATGGCAGGGGGAGTAGGAGGGCGATTTCTAGGTCGAATAGGACGAACAGGATGGCTACTGAGGAAGAATCGGACTGAGAATGGTAATCGAGCAGATCCAAGTGGGTCGAATCCACATTCGTACGGTGAGAGTTTCTCTGAGTCGGGGTTTATTTGGGCGAGTCAGAAGTTTAATGCGGTTAGGGCGGCGCTTAGGATTGATGATAGGGCGAATATGAACATGAGTGCGTTCATTGCTCTCCTCTGGGTTTATACCAGATTCTAGAGATTGGAAGTCAATTGTAATTAATATACTAGAAGAGCAAGATCCTCATCAGTAGATGGTTATGTAGAGGAATAGTCAGATGACGTCTACGAAGTGTCAGTATCAGGCTGCTGCCTCGAATCCGAAGTGGTGGTCTGATGTAAAGTGGAACTTGATCAGTCGGAAGAGGCAGACGGTCAGGAAGGAGGATCCGATGATTACGTGGAGTCCGTGGAATCCAGTGGCAACGAAGAAGGTAGATCCGTAGACGCTATCGGCGATTGAGAATGGGGCTTCGTGGTATTCTATTGCTTGTAGGGCTGTGAAGTAGAATCCCAGGAGGATCGTTAGGGTTAGGGCGTGGATGGCATGTTTTCGGTTTCCTTCTGTGATGCTGTGATGGGCTCACGTTACGGTAACGCCTGAGGCTAGTAGGATGGCTGTGTTTAGTAGGGGGACTTCTATCGGGTTGAGTGGTTTAATTCCTGTTGGGGGTCATTGGCCTCCTAGTTCTGGGGTTGGGGCCAGGCTCGAGTGGAAGAACGCTCAGAAGAACCCTAAGAAGAAGAATGCTTCGGATGTGATGAAAAGGATTATGCCGTATCGTAGGCCTTTTTGGACTGTGGGAGTGTGATGGCCTTGGAAGGTGCTTTCTCATACAATGTCTCGTCATCATTGGAGTATTACTAGGAGTATTGAGATGAGGCCTAGGGTTAGTAGTATGGATGAGTTGTAGTGGAATCACATGATTAATCCTGAGGTTGTGAGTAGGGCGGCGGCTGCCCCGAAGATTGGTCAAGGGCTTGGGTCAACTATGTGGTATGAGTGTGCTTGGTGTGCCATTAGATGTTTTCTTGTAAGTATAGGCTTAGAAGGAGCACGAAGACGTAGGCCTGGATTATGGCTACTGCTACTTCTAGGATGGTTAGGAGTAGTAGGATGATTATTGTTAGGATGGATACTGCAGGAAGGGTGGGTATTAATGCAATGGAGGCTGTAGAGATGAGTTGGATGAGTAAGTGTCCTGCTGTAAGGTTGGCTGTAAGGCGGACTCCGAGGGCTAGGGGGCGGATTAGTAGGCTGGTTGTTTCGATCAGGATTAGTGCGGGGATTAGGGGTGTAGGGGTACCTTCGGGTAATAGGTGGGCTAAAGAGGCTGATGGTTGGTTTCGTAGGCCTGTTAGTAGTGTGGCGAGCCACAGTGGGAAGGCTAGGGCTATGTTCATAGATAGTTGGGTGGTTGGGGTGAATGTATATGGAAGGAGGCCTAGAAGGTTGATTGTAAGAAGTATGATTATTAGGGATGTAAATATTATGGCTCATTTGTGGCCATTTTTGTTGAGTGGGACTATTAGTTGTTTTGTGATTAGGTGAAGGAGTCATGTTTGGATAGTAGAAAGGCGGTTGTTGATTCATCGGTTGTTTGGGGACGGGAATATTAGGGCTGGGAAGAGTAGGGATAGTAGGATTAAGGGGATGCCGAATAGATTGGGGCTGGAAAATTGGTCAAAGAAGCTTAGGTTCATGGTCAGGATCATGGTGTGGGTTTGGTAGTGAGGGAGGTCTTATTTGATGGGGGGTTGGTTGTGGTGAAGGCTAGTAGTTTTGGTTGGATGAGGAGTGCTAGGGTTAATCAGGTTATAATTATGATTGAAAATCATGGTGCGGGGTTAAGCTGTGGCATATCATTAAGGAGGGGGAAGTCCCTCTTTGGCTAGCTTAAAAGGCTAGTGCTGTTGCATAGCTTCTTAATGATTAGGATGATGATAGAAGGGACGATCAGGCCTCGAAATGTGGGAGTGGGGTTGATTCTACTACAATGGGTATGTAGCTGTGATTAGCCCCGCAAATTTCTGAGCATTGTCCGTAAAAAATCCCAGGCCGGGTGGTAATGAATGAAGTTTGGTTTAGTCGGCCTGGGATTGCGTCTGTTTTAACTCCGAGCGTTGGGACTGCTCAGGAGTGGAGTACGTCTCCTGCAGTAATGATCACGCGGATGGGGGATTCTATTGGGATAACTACGCGGTGGTCAACTTCTAGCAGTCGGAAGTGGCCGTTGGGTAAGTCTGGGGTGGGCACTATGTAGGAGTCGAATGATAGGTCTTTGAAGTCTGTGTATTCGTAGCTTCAGTATCATTGGTGGCCGATGGCTTTTAGGGTGAGGTCTGGTTCGTCGATTTCATCCATTATGTAGAGGATTTGTAGGGATGGGAGGGCGAGGAGTACCAGGACGATAGCAGGTAGGATTGTCCAGATCAGCTCTACTTCTTGGGCGTCTACAGCATTGGACGAGAGTTTTTCTGTTAGTATGTGGGCTAAAAGGTAGAGAACTAGGCTGCAGATAGCTAGGGCAACGATTAGGGCGTGGTCGTGGAATTCAACGAGTTCTTCTATGATGGGTGATGAGGCGTCTTGGAATCCTAGTTGGGAGTGGTTGGCCACATGAGATGTACAGGATTTTTACCTGTGATTTAGTCTTGACAAGGCTATGTAATTGGTTTACTAACGTCTCATAAGAAAGAAGCATGAGCGGTTAATGCAGTTGGCTTGAAACCAGCATGTGAGGGTTCGATTCCTTCCTTTCTTGTACTTGGACGAAGGCCGGTTCCTCGAAAGTATGGTATGGGGGAGGGCAGCCGTGGATTCATTCAACGTTTGTGGTAGTTAGTTCTGGTTGTAGGACTTTTCGTTTGGCCGGAAAGGCTTCTCAGATGATGAATATTATTATGATTACGGCTACTATTGAGATTAGGGAGCCGATGGAGGAAATGGTGTTTCATAGTGTGTAGGTGTCGGGATAGTCCGAGTATCGTCGGGGTATTCCTGCTAGGCCTAGGAAGTGCTGGGGGAAGAACGTTAGGTTTACTCCTGTAAATATTACCCCGAAGTGGGCTTTTGCTCATGTTTGGTGTAGGGTAAACCAAGTGAGTAGTGGGAATCAGTGAGTAAATCCTGCTAGAATGGCAAAGACGGCGCCTATGGATAGGACGTAGTGGAAGTGGGCAACTACGTAGTACGTGTCGTGCAGGGCGATGTCTAGGGAAGAGTTTGCAAGAACGATTCCTGTTAATCCTCCGATGGTAAATAGGAAGATAAATCCTAGAGCTCATAGTATTGGGGGGGTCTCATTTGATTGTTCCTCCGTGCAGGGTGGCTAGTCAGCTAAATACTTTGATTCCGGTAGGGATGGCAATGATTATAGTGGCTGATGTAAAGTAGGCTCGGGTATCAACGTCTATTCCTACTGTAAACATGTGGTGAGCTCAGACGATGAATCCTAGGAAGCCGATGGATAGTATGGCTCAGACTATTCCCATGTAGCCGAAGGGCTCCTTTTTGCCTGAGTAGTACGTGACTACGTGTGAGATGATTCCGAACCCCGGTAGGATCAGAATATAGACTTCTGGGTGTCCGAAGAATCAGAATAGGTGTTGGTACAGGATTGGGTCTCCTCCTCCAGCGGGGTCGAAGAATGTGGTGTTTAGGTTTCGATCAGTTAGTAATATTGTAATACCGGCGGCGAGTACGGGGAGTGATAGAAGGAGTAGGATGGCGGTAATTAGTACGGATCAGACAAATAGTGGGGTTTGGTATTGTGAGAGTGCGGGGGGTTTTATGTTGATGGCTGTGGTGATAAAGTTGATGGCCCCAAGGATGGAGGAGATACCGGCTAAGTGGAGTGAGAAGATAGCCAGGTCTACTGAAGCTCCGGCGTGGGCAAGGTCACCTGCTAGGGGAGGGTAGACAGTTCAGCCTGTGCCGGCGCCAGCTTCTACAGTGGATGAGGCTAGTAGGAGGAGGAATGATGGGGGGAGGAGTCAAAAGCTTATGTTGTTTATTCGCGGGAATGCTATGTCGGGGGCACCGATTATGAGGGGGACTAATCAGTTGCCGAATCCTCCGATCATGATGGGTATGACTATAAAGAAGCTTATTACAAAGGCGTGAGCGGTAACGATTACATTGTAAATTTGGTCGTCGCCTAGGAGAGTTCCTGGTTGTCCTAGTTCTGCGCGGATTAATAGGCTGAGTGCGGTGCCGACTATTCCTGCTCATGCCCCGAAGATGAGGTACAGGGTGCCAATATCCTTATGGTTAGTGGAAAATAGTCATCGGTTGATGAAGGTGACGGGTAAGATGGCTGAGTGTTGAAGCGTTAGGCTGTAGTCCTTTTTAGAGAGGTTTAATTCCTCTTCTTATCGGCTCTGTAGTGAAATTCATGTTGAGTTGCAAGCTCATCGATGCGCACTAGGGTGCGTCAGGGTCTTTGTAGGCAGAAGCCAATTGGTTTAGGCATTTAGCTGTTAACTAGAGTTTTGTGGGATCGAAGCCCATCTGTCTAGGGAGGCTTTAGCTTAATTAAAGCGTCTGACTTGCATTCAGAAGATACAGGTTAATATTCTGTAAGTCTTAATGTGCAGAAACTAAGAGGGTTTAACTCTTATTTAAGGCTTTGAAGGCCTTCGGTTTGGGGTGTTATCCTAAGTTTCTAGACAATGGCATGTATTATTGGGGACAGGGGAAGTAAGAGGATTGATAGTGAGGCAAGGACCGCAGTAGGTGTGCTTGGGGCTTTGCTAGTGTATCATTGTTTTATGTGGTTAGAGGAGTTGGGGGGAAGGGTAATTGTTGAGTGGTATGCGAGGCGTAGGTAGAAGAAGAGGCTGAGCAGTGATAGCATGGCAATTGCCATGGCTGCTGGTGTTATTTCCTGTTTAGTTAGTTCTTGGATGATAAGTCACTTTGGTATAAAGCCTGTTAATGGGGGGAGGCCTGCTAGGGATAAAAGTACTAGTATTAGGGTGGCGTTTAGCACTGGGGTTTTTGTTCATGAGGTTGTGATCATGGATAGGTTAAGGGCTTTGATTTTGTTAAGGGCTAGGAATACGGCTGATGTTATGATTGTGTATAGGTAGAAGGTAAGTAAGGCCAATTTGGGGCTGTAAACTAGGATGATGGCGATTCAGCCTAAGTGGGAGATGGACGAGAAGGCTAGGATTTTGCGTGTTTGTGTTTGGTTCAGTCCTATTCAGCCTCCTAGTGCTGTTGAGGCTAGGGCCATGGCGGTGAGTAGAGCTGGGTCGAGGGATTTGGATGTTAGTAGGAGCAGGGTTAGTGGGGGGAATTTTATGAGGGTCGAGAGTAGCAGGGCTGTTATTAGTGGCGATCCTTGTAGTACTTCTGGGAATCAGAAGTGAAATGGCACTAGGCCCAGTTTAATAGCGATTGCTGCTGTCAGTAGTAGACAGGAGGTTGGGTGGTTTATTTGTGTGATGTCTCATTGGCCGGTGACTCAGGCATTGGTTATGCTAGAGAATAGGACCAGGGCGGAAGCAGCTGCTTGGGTTAGGAAGTATTTCGTTGCGGCTTCTACTGCTCGTGGGTGGTGGGATTTGGCAATTAGGGGAATGATGGCTAGTGCGTTGATCTCCAGTCCTGTCCAGGCCAGAACTCAGTGGTTGCTGGAAATTGTGATTGTGGTGCCCAAGATGAGGCTGAAGGTTATGATTGGGGTCGCGTAAGGGTTCATTAGTAGAGGAGGGGGTTAAACCATCATTTTCGGGGTATGGGCCCGATAGCTTGATTAGCTGACTCTACTAGAAAATAATATAAGGGAAGTATGGAGAATTTTGATTTCTCTTGTGTGGGTTCAATTCCTACTTTTCTAAGGTCAACAGGAAATGAGAGGGCTGTTATACCTCTATGTTCACTTTATCATAGTGACCCTTTGTAGTTCAGGCACATTTCCTTATGTAAGGAGGTAGGCCTGCATAGCAGATAGGTATGCTGATGTGTCAGAGGCACAGAGCTAGTGTGAGGGGTAGGAAGTTTTTTCATAGTAGGTGCATTAGTTGGTCATATCGGAATCGTGGGTATGAAGCTCGGACCCATAAGAAACCAGAAGATAGTAGGAGGACTTTTGTGGCTAGGATGACGGGGAATAGTTCTGTGGGTGGCCCTAGGGCGCTTGGGTTTAGGAATATGATGGCTGTAAGTGTATTTATTAGCATAATGTTCGCATATTCAGCTAGGAAGAATAAGGCGAAGGGTCCTGCGGCGTATTCAACGTTAAACCCTGAGACTAGCTCAGATTCACCCTCTGTGAGGTCAAAAGGAGCTCGGTTTGTCTCTGCTAGGGTGGATACGTATCATATTATTGCTAGGGGTCATGAGGAGAAAATGAAGTATAGAGGCTCCTGTGCGACGGCAAAGGAGCTGAGTGTGTAGCTTCCGCTTAGTATGATTATTGATAGCAGGATTATGGCCAGTGTCACTTCGTATGAAATGGTCTGTGCTACTGCCCGTAGGGCTCCAATTAGTGCGTATTTTGAGTTCGAGGCTCAGCCTGATCATAGGACTGAGTAGACGGCTAGGCTTGACATGGCTATTAGGAAGAGAACTCCGAGGTTTAGATCTGCTAGGGGAAATGGGAGTGGTAGTGGTGCTCAAGTGGTGAGGGCTAGGACAAGGGCTAGTATTGGTATCAGAATGAATAGAAGTGGGGAAGAGGTAGAGGGTCGGATGGGCTCTTTGGTAAATAGTTTCAGTCCGTCCGCAAATGGTTGAAGTAGGCCAAAAGGCCCGACAACGTTAGGGCCTTTGCGGGATTGTATGTAGCTTAGGATTTTCCGTTCTACTAGGGTTAGGAAGGCTACGGCAATCAGGATTGGGATGATGTATAGGAGGGATATAATGAGGCAGCTTAGTGTTGTTATTTGAATCATGGGTGAAGCTAGGGAGAGGATTTGAACCTCTGGGGAAAGGGCTTAAGCCTTCTGCACTTGCCGGGCTCTGCCACTCTAGCTGGTCCTTTTCTAGGATTGAAAGTGGTGGGGGAAGGCCCTCTTCACGGTTTAGTTGGTTTCACTGCTTAGAGCGGGGGGGGGGGCGTGCTTGTGGTATTGGCCCCACTTTCCCGGTCCTTTCGTACTGGGGAGAGTGTGTCATAGATAGAAACCGACCTGGATTGCTCCGGTCTGAACTCAGATCACGTAGGACTGTTAATCGTTGAACAAACGAACCCTTAATAGCGGCTGCACCATTAGGATGTCCTGATCCAACATCGAGGTCGTAAACCCCCCTGTCGATATGGGCTCTTGAGGGGGATTGCGCTGTTATCCCTGGGGTAGCTTGGTCCATTAATCAATTATATTGGGTCTGGTCACTGTTAGCACTTTGAGGGGTAGCTCTAGGTAAAGAGGTATGGTCTTGTTTTTGGAGGATTTGTTCTCCTCCAAGGTCGCCCCAACCGAAAAATATCGACCAGGCTCTGCGATGGTAGTGGCCCCAGTGGGGTTGATTGAGGATTCGCGGTGGTCGTTGATTTTTAAGTTCCACAGGGTCTTCTCGTCTTATGTTCACATCCCCGCTTTTGCACGGGGAGATCAATTTCACTGATTATCTGTGAGAGACAGTTAAGACCTCGTTTAGCCATTCATACAAGTCTCGATTTATGGGACAATTGATTGCGCTACCTTTGCACGGTTAGGATACCGCGGCCGTTAAACCTAAGTCACCGGGCAGGCATCACCTTCAATACTTGTTTAATTTGCTGAAGGCTATGTTTTTGGTAAACAGTCGGGCCTTATTAATTTGCCGAGTTCCTTTCACAGATTTTAATCGCTCTTATAGGCGCTCCTGAGTCGGGTTAACAGGGTTAGTTAATACGTGGTCTTGTAGGGGTTTTTGTATCTGTCTAGGTCTGTTAATAATGTTTCTATGTAAGCTTGCGCCGTTAGAGGGGTGTGGCCCTGAGTTACTTATTTTAGCATTAATTCTCCTATATTCATAGGTTGACCTGTTTGTGATAAGGGAATCATCTTATTTTGGTATTTTTAGGTGGTGGAGCTTTGACGCACTCTTTTTTGATGGCTGCTTTAGGGCCCACGGTAGGATCAGTAGTAAGAATTATCCGCTAGTCGAGGTTGTGTCCTTTTTTAATGGAGCTGTCCCTCCATTAAATAGCTCTTAATCATCTCATTAGGGTTCAGGATGTCCGGTAGGGAGGATTAAGGGGGAACTTAGATTCGTTTCACAGGTAACCAGCTATCACCCAGCTCGGTTGGCTTTTCACCTCTACTGACAAGTCATCCCACTCTTTTGCAACAGAGACGGGTTCGCTCTCTTTAACTGCTTGAAAGTAGCTCGCTTGGGTTTCGGGGGGGGCAAACTTTAGTTCACTTTGCTTGGTTGTTCTCGCTAAACCATGATGCAAAAGGTACAAGGGTTGATCTTTGCTGTCTGTCGCTTTGATTGTTTCACTGCTATTTCATCTTTCCCTTACGGTACTGGGGTCTCTATCGCGTCTAAGTGTCTTTTCTATCGCCTATACTAAGACTGTAAAATGCTTTAGTTTAATTAGTTTAGTAAATTCTTTAGTTTTGGTGTACTATTTGTGTGGTTGAGCTAGAGGGGGGGCTTCAAGACGATCCGGTCTAGTAGATATCTTTCAGGTGTAAGCTGAGTGCTTTGGTGTTATAGCTACGTCTTGATATTCTAAGTACACCTTCCGGTACACTTACCTTGTTACGACTTACCTCATCTTCAGCGTATTTATGGTATTAGTTATGTGGGATGTGGCTTTTGAGGAGGGTGACGGGCGGTATGTACGTGCCCCAGGGCCGGCTTAAAGTAGGCTCTATTGTCCCACTTTACTGCTAAATCTGCCTTCCAGAAGTGGTTTCACGCTTCTTTCCGTGTGCCCTATGAATGGGGAATGTAGCCCATTTCTTCCACTCCATAGGCTATACCTTGACCTGTCTTATTAGCGGGGTGCTATTGTGTCCACTGTTGTGCTCTCATTCGAGGTGGGCTGGCGACGGCGGTATGTAGGCTGTGTTGGCAAGGGGTGGTTGGGTTAATCGGGGATTATCGATTGTAGAACAGGCTCCTCTAGGTGGGTTTGGGGCACCGCCAAGTCCTTAGAGTTTTAAGCGTTTGTGCTCGTAGTTCTCTGGCGGATACTTCGGTAAAGTAAGTATCAAGATTTAGGGCCAGGCATAGTGGGGTATCTAATCCCAGTTTGGGCCCTGGCTTTCGTGGGTTTAAATCAGTCGTTAGTTCCTAAGATCATCTTAATGGTGTGTTTAGGTGCATCTTGGGCTTATGACAGCTCAGTTGCATTTTGATCTTAGTTAGCTAGGATAGGCATTTTACCACTCTTTACGCCGTGTCAATAGGACGGTTGATTTGGGTTTCTTGTATGACCGCGGTGGCTGGCACAAGATTTACCAACCCTTGAAGTTAGGCTGTTGCTATAACTAAGTCAAGTTTGCACTCATTGCTTAATGTTAATTACTGCTGAATACCCGTGGGGGCGTGGCTTAGCGAGGCGTCTTGGGCTACTACTTGGGTGTGCCTGATACCCGCTCCTCAAGGCCTGTATGGGGGTAGGTGGTCGAGGGCGTTTACACTGGGGCGCGGATACTTGCATGTATATATTTAGCAAAAACCAACCGTAAGGTTAGGACTAAGTCTTTTGTCCGCAGGCATGTTTTATGCCATCTTGGCAACTTCAGTGCCATGCTTTGTGTTAAGCTATGTGGACGGGGGTGTGGTTAGCTGATAGTTGAGTGGTGAGTGAGAGTGAAGTATATGAAATTATTGCTTGTGTTTACTATTTTTAGTACTGGAGTTTCTCTAATAAGTTTAAGTTATTTTGTATGTGTTTGTGTGTATATGTACATCGTTCCGATGATGTCATGGAAGGGATGATTAATGGAGTTTTAGAGGTAGTTTGCTGGGATTGGGCGATGAAGGTTTATGCTACATGGTGGTTAGCGAAAGTTTACTGGTTTAGTTTGTGAAGCGCAGGGGTTGCGCTTAATGATTTGTTGTTTTGTGCTATGTCCAACGAGCATTCATCCAATAGCCCCATTTAACCCGGAGGGTGGAGGTAACATTAACTGAATGTGGTCAAAGTGCATCAGTGTCAGGATGATTCCCCATATACGCCAACCGTCTCATCGAGGGACCCTTGAAATATAGGATAGGCCGTGAGGCAGGTGTGTCCAGGCTTAGATTGTGGGACCCCCGAGATCACTGGGAATAGCCACCTGTGAGGTAACCCCGGAAAAAATAAGAGGAACCAGAGGCGCCAAAAAGCTGGAACATGCCGCGATTACGCATTGAGAAGGTGAAAGTACTCACAGATGCCACTTTGAAGGGCAAGGAGGGGTGAGTGAACCCAATGGATGGCCCTGACCGAGGAACCAGAGGCGCAAAAATGTGAGGAGGGCGAGGGGTTTAGGGGGAACGTATGGGCCTGAAGCCAGTCATACCGGACATTATGTGCAACGGGTTGCTGATTTCACGTGAGGAGTACGATTAATAAATCCGTCTGATACGAACTGCATGAGATATGTGGTGGAGAGTTGTTGTTGGAGCATGTCCTGTGAGCATTCATTAAAATGGGGTCTTGTTATGCGCTTGAGTGGAGTTGTATTGGGTGTTGTGGGGTATGGTCCTAGAACATTCATGCCGGGTGGTTTGGTAGGAGTGTGTTTAAGGGTTTAATGGCCGTGTACATGTATGGGTTTAGCACCTGCTTATAAGATAGTCCGTATATAATGTATATTACTGGTACTATAGTATGTATGTATATGGGGTATATAAATTTATGCACGAATATGCATAACCAAATACCCCCGCCTCGGGGGGGGAGGGGGGGGGGGTTAAGCATAATGGCATAGATGGGGTAGAATTATTGGGGGCTTGCGGTTAGTTCCTGTAGTTGAGAACAATGGCGGCTTTTCGAGCCGCAGGCCTCGGGTAGTGTCCGGGCAGGAATAATGACTTATTTTATGTTTTTTTTAGGGATTTGCTTTGCGGTGGGTGTTTTGGGTGTGGCGTCGAATCCTTCGCCGTATTATGGGGTTGTTGGTTTGGTGTTAGCGTCTGTGGCGGGGTGCGGGTGGTTGCTGGGCCTTGGGGTTTCGTTCGTGGCTTTAGTGCTGTTTATGGTGTATTTGGGGGGTATGCTGGTGGTGTTTGTTTATTCAGTAGCTTTAGCAGCGGAGCCTTTCCCTGGGGCTTGGGGGGATTGACGGGTGATTGGATGTGCAGTAGCGTTTGTGGCAATTGTTTTTGGGGGGTTGGTGTTTGGGGGGTTTATGGGGGCTTGGAAGTTCGGGGTTTCTACTGTGAATAATGTTGGGGTGTTTGTTGTTCGGTCGGATTTTAGTGGAGTTTCCATGTTTTATTCACATGGGGCAGGGATGTTTTTAGTGGCGGGTTGGGGGCTGTTGTTGACTTTGTTTGTTGTATTGGAGCTTGTGCGGGGGTTGTCGCGGGGTGCTATTCGGGCGGTTTAGGGGTTAGGGTCAGAGAATAGTTTATTGAAAATGCCAGCTTTGGGAGCTGGAGATAAAGGTTTGAGTCCTTTTTTTCTGAGTTTGGGGTACTCTAAGAAGTGGTAAGTCTTCAATCTTTGGTTTACAAGACCAATGTTTTTATAAACTATTAGAGTATTTAGCAGTTGAGTATTTTGTTTTCTAGGGCGCTTGCGGCGGGGAGGAGAAATAGGAGGATAGTGAAGTAGGCGATTGAAGCGAGTTGGCCGATGATGATGAATGGGTGTTCGACGGGTTGGCTTCCTACTCATGTTAGGACGAGGAGGTCGGCGACTAGTACTCAGAATAGGAGCTGGGAGAGTGGTCGGAATGTTATTGCTCGTTGTTTTGATTTGTGCAGGAATGGGATTAGGAATAGGATCAGTACGGAGGCGGCCAGTGCTAATACGCCTCCTAGTTTATTTGGGATTGAACGTAGGATGGCGTAGGCGAATAGGAAGTATCATTCTGGCTTGATGTGTGGTGGGGTTACTAGCGGGTTTGCTGGGGTGAAGTTTTCTGGGTCTCCCAGGAGGTTAACCGCTCATGCTTCTTTCTTATGAGACGTTAGTAAACCAATTACATAGCCTTGTCAAGACTAAATCACAGGTAAAAATCCTGTACATCTCATGTGGCCAACCACTCCCAACTAGGATTCCAAGACGCCTCATCACCCATCATAGAAGAACTCGTTGAATTCCACGACCACGCCCTAATCGTTGCCCTAGCTATCTGCAGCCTAGTTCTCTACCTTTTAGCCCACATACTAACAGAAAAACTCTCGTCCAATGCTGTAGACGCCCAAGAAGTAGAGCTGATCTGGACAATCCTACCTGCTATCGTCCTGGTACTCCTCGCCCTCCCATCCCTACAAATCCTCTACATAATGGACGAAATCGATGAACCAGACCTCACCCTAAAAGCCATCGGCCACCAATGATACTGAAGCTACGAATACACAGACTTCAAAGACCTATCATTCGACTCCTACATAGTGCCCACCCCAGACTTACCCAACGGCCACTTCCGACTGCTAGAAGTTGACCACCGCGTAGTTATCCCAATAGAATCCCCCATCCGCGTGATCATTACTGCAGGAGACGTACTCCACTCCTGAGCAGTCCCAACGCTCGGAGTTAAAACAGACGCAATCCCAGGCCGACTAAACCAAACTTCATTCATTACCACCCGGCCTGGGATTTTTTACGGACAATGCTCAGAAATTTGCGGGGCTAATCACAGCTACATACCCATTGTAGTAGAATCAACCCCACTCCCACATTTCGAGGCCTGATCGTCCCTTCTATCATCATCCTAATCATTAAGAAGCTATGCAACAGCACTAGCCTTTTAAGCTAGCCAAAGAGGGACTTCCCCCTCCTTAATGATATGCCACAGCTTAACCCCGCACCATGATTTTCAATCATAATTATAACCTGATTAACCCTAGCACTCCTCATCCAACCAAAACTACTAGCCTTCACCACAACCAACCCCCCATCAAATAAGACCTCCCTCACTACCAAACCCACACCATGATCCTGACCATGAACCTAAGCTTCTTTGACCAATTTTCCAGCCCCAATCTATTCGGCATCCCCTTAATCCTACTATCCCTACTCTTCCCAGCCCTACTATTCCCGTCCCCAAACAACCGATGAATCAACAACCGCCTTTCTACTATCCAAACATGACTCCTTCACCTAATCACAAAACAACTAATAGTCCCACTCAACAAAAATGGCCACAAATGAGCCATAATATTTACATCCCTAATAATCATACTTCTTACAATCAACCTTCTAGGCCTCCTTCCATATACATTCACCCCAACCACCCAACTATCTATGAACATAGCCCTAGCCTTCCCACTGTGGCTCGCCACACTACTAACAGGCCTACGAAACCAACCATCAGCCTCTTTAGCCCACCTATTACCCGAAGGTACCCCTACACCCCTAATCCCCGCACTAATCCTGATCGAAACAACCAGCCTACTAATCCGCCCCCTAGCCCTCGGAGTCCGCCTTACAGCCAACCTTACAGCAGGACACTTACTCATCCAACTCGTCTCTACAGCCTCCATTGCATTAATACCCACCCTTCCTGCAGTATCCATCCTAACAATAATCATCCTACTACTCCTAACCATCCTAGAAGTAGCAGTAGCCATAATCCAGGCCTACGTCTTCGTGCTCCTTCTAAGCCTATACTTACAAGAAAACATCTAATGGCACACCAAGCACACTCATACCACATAGTTGACCCAAGCCCTTGACCAATCTTCGGGGCAGCCGCCGCCCTACTCACAACCTCAGGATTAATCATGTGATTCCACTACAACTCATCCATACTACTAACCCTAGGCCTCATCTCAATACTCCTAGTAATACTCCAATGATGACGAGACATTGTATGAGAAAGCACCTTCCAAGGCCATCACACTCCCACAGTCCAAAAAGGCCTACGATACGGCATAATCCTTTTCATCACATCCGAAGCATTCTTCTTCTTAGGGTTCTTCTGAGCGTTCTTCCACTCGAGCCTGGCCCCAACCCCAGAACTAGGAGGCCAATGACCCCCAACAGGAATTAAACCACTCAACCCGATAGAAGTCCCCCTACTAAACACAGCCATCCTACTAGCCTCAGGCGTTACCGTAACGTGAGCCCATCACAGCATCACAGAAGGAAACCGAAAACACGCCATCCACGCCCTAACCCTAACGATCCTCCTGGGATTCTACTTCACAGCCCTACAAGCAATAGAATACCACGAAGCCCCATTCTCAATCGCCGATAGCGTCTACGGATCTACCTTCTTCGTTGCCACTGGATTCCACGGACTCCACGTAATCATCGGATCCTCCTTCCTGACCGTCTGCCTCTTCCGACTGATCAAGTTCCACTTTACATCAGACCACCACTTCGGATTCGAGGCAGCAGCCTGATACTGACACTTCGTAGACGTCATCTGACTATTCCTCTACATAACCATCTACTGATGAGGATCTTGCTCTTCTAGTATATTAATTACAATTGACTTCCAATCTCTAGAATCTGGTATAAACCCAGAGGAGAGCAATGAACGCACTCATGTTCATATTCGCCCTATCATCAATCCTAAGCGCCGCCCTAACCGCATTAAACTTCTGACTCGCCCAAATAAACCCCGACTCAGAGAAACTCTCACCGTACGAATGTGGATTCGACCCACTTGGATCTGCTCGATTACCATTCTCAGTCCGATTCTTCCTCAGTAGCCATCCTGTTCGTCCTATTCGACCTAGAAATCGCCCTCCTACTCCCCCTGCCATGAGCCGTCCAACTCCAATCCCCCCTAATGACCCTCACCTGAACTGTAGTGATCCTCCTTCTCCTAACACTCGGACTGGCCTACGAGTGAATTCAAGGGGGCCTAGAATGAGCAGAATAACAGAAAGTTAGTCTAACCAAAAAGATAGCTGGTTTCGACCCAGCAGATTACAGCCAACCCTGTAACTTTCTTATGTCGCCCCTACATTTAAGCTTCTACTCAGCCTTCATTTTCAGCGGACTAGGACTAGCCTTCCACCGAACCCACCTAGTATCCGCCCTACTATGCCTTGAAAGCATAATATTATCGATATTCGTAGGCCTATCAATATGATCCATCGAAAACCAAGTCTCCTCATTCACCATGGTACCAATTCTCATGCTAACCTTCTCAGCGTGTGAGGCGGGCACAGGCCTGGCCATCCTAGTAGCCTCCACCCGCACACATGGCTCCGACCATCTACACAACCTAAACCTCCTGCAATGCTAAAAATCATCCTACCCACAATCATACTTCTTCCAACAGCCCTGCTGTCTCCACCAAAATTTCTATGGACTAACACCACCTTATACAGCCTCCTAATCGCTGCCCTAAGCCTACAGTGATTAATCCCAACCTACTACCCCTACAAATTTTTATCCAACTGAACAGGAATTGACCAAATCTCATCCCCCCTCCTAGTACTATCCTGCTGACTACTCCCACTCATAATCATAGCAAGCCAAAACCACCTGCAACAAGAACCCCTACAACGCAAACGAATCTTTATCTCAACCTTAGTCGCAGTCCAGCCATTCATCCTACTAGCCTTTTCCACCACAGAACTAGCACTATTTTACATCTCATTTGAAGCAACCCTCATTCCCACCCTAATCTTAATCACCCGATGGGGGAACCAACCAGAACGCCTAAGCGCTGGCATCTACCTGCTATTCTACACGCCAGTAAGCTCTCTACCCCTGCTAATCACAATCATACACCTATACGTGAAAATTGGCACCCTGCACCTGCCAACCCTACAACTAACCCACCCAACCCTATCCACCTCATGGACAGGAATACTATCAGGTCTAGCACTGCTCATAGCATTCATAGTAAAAGCCCCACTATACGGCCTACACCTCTGACTGCCAAAAGCCCACGTAGAAGCACCCATCGCAGGCTCAATACTCCTCGCCGCCCTACTACTAAAGCTAGGAGGATACGGAATTATACGAGTCACTCTATTTATGGGCCCACTGTCCAACCTCCTGCACTACCCCTTCCTAACCCTGGCCCTATGAGGCGCCCTAATGACTAGCTCAATCTGCCTACGACAGACAGACCTAAAATCACTAATCGCTTATTCATCCGTTAGCCACATAGGCCTAGTTATCGCCGCAGGAATAATCCAAACCCACTGATCATTCTCAGGGGCAATGATCCTAATAATTTCCCATGGACTAACTTCCTCCATACTATTCTGCCTAGCCAACACAAACTATGAACGTACGCACAGCCGAATTCTACTACTCACACGAGGCCTACAACCTCTCCTACCACTCATAGCTACCTGATGATTGCTGGCCAATCTAACAAACATAGCCTTACCCCCAACAACAAACCTCATAGCAGAGCTAACCATTATAATCACCTTATTCAACTGATCTGCCTTCACGATCATCCTAACAGGAATCGCAACCCTACTAACCGCCTCCTACACCTTATTCATACTACTAATGACCCAACGAGGCTCAATCCCCTCCCACATCACATCTATGCAAAACTCAACCACGCGAGAACACCTGCTCATAACACTCCACATTATCCCAATATTCCTCCTAATCCTCAAACCCGAACTGATCTCCGGAATCCCCTCATGCAAGTATAGTTTAAACCAAACATTAGACTGTGATTCTAAGAATAGAAGTTCAAACCTTCTTACCTGCCGAGGGGAGGGTTTAACCAACAAGAGCTGCTAACTCTTACATCTGAGCCTAAAACCTCAGCCCCCTTACTTTTAAAGGATAACAGCAATCCACTGGTCTTAGGAACCACCCATCTTGGTGCAAATCCAAGTAAAAGTAGTGAACCCCACACTACTAATCAACTCCCTCACACTACTCACGCTGACAATCCTCCTAACCCCAATCATCCTGCCATTTCTATTTAAAAACTTTAAAAACACCCCACAAGCCACCACCCGCGCTGTTAAAACCGCATTCCTAATTAGCCTAGCCCCTACAACCGCATTCATCTACTCGGGAGTAGAATCTGTCACCTGCCACTGGGAGTGAAAATTCATTATAAACTTTAAAATCCCCCTGAGCCTAAAAATAGACCAATACTCAATAACATTTCTTCCAATCGCCCTATTTGTAACATGATCAATCCTACAATTCGCCATATGATACATGGCCTCAGAGCCATACGTAACAAAATTTTTCACCTACCTACTGACATTCCTAGTCGCCATACTCCTCCTAACAACCGCAAACAACATATTCCTCCTATTCGTAGGCTGGGAAGGAGTACGAATCACGTCCTTCCTTCTCATCGGCTGATGACAAGGCCCAGCAGATGCCAACACCGCCGCCCTACGAGCCGTAATCTACAACCGAATCGGAGACATCGGACTGATCCTGAGCATAGCATGACTAGCTTCAACATTCAACACCTGAGAGATCCAACAAGCCGTACACCCCCACCAAACCCCAATCCTCCCCCTCATAGGATTAATCCTCGCAGCCGCAGGAAAATCCGCCCAATTTGGACTCCACCCATGACTGCCCGCAGCAATAGAAGGCCCCACCCCAGTATCAGCCCTACTGCACTCCAGTACCATAGTAGTAGCCGGAATCTTCCTGCTCATCCGCATGCACCCCCTGCTAGCCACCAACCAGACAGCCCTAACTGCCTGCCTATGCCTAGGTGCTCTATCAACCCTATTCGCTGCCACATGCGCCCTAACCCAAAATGACATCAAAAAAATCATTGCTTTCTCAACATCCAGCCAACTAGGACTAATAATAGTCACTATCGGACTAAACCTCCCACAACTAGCCTTCCTACACATCTCAACCCATGCCTTCTTTAAAGCCATACTATTCCTATGCTCAGGGTCTATCATCCACAACCTAAACGGAGAACAAGATATCCGAAAGATAGGAGGCCTACAGAAAATACTCCCAGTCACTACTTCCTGCCTAACCATCGGAAACCTGGCGCTGATAGGAACCCCATTCCTAGCTGGATTCTACTCAAAAGACCTCATCATCGAAAGCTTAAACACATCATACCTAAATACTTGAGCCCTACTCCTAACCCTTATAGCCACAGCATTCACCGCAACCTACAGCATCCGCATAACCATCCTAGTCCAAGCTGGACAAACCCGAATCCCCCCAATAGTATCAATAAACGAAAACAACCCACTAATCACCGCCCCCCTAACCCGACTCGCCCTAGGCAGCATTACAGCAGGAATAATCATTACCTCTTTCATCACACCAACCAAAACCCCCCCAATAACCATACCCCTTATCACCAAAACCGCTGCCATCCTCATAACAATCCTAGGAATCATCCTAGCCCTAGAACTATCGAACATAACACACACCCTCACTCACCCCAAACCAACCCCCCTCATAAACTTCTCCTCTGCATTAGGGTACTTCAACCCCCTAGTACACCGATTCTTCTCCAAAAACCTACTAGAAAAGGGACAAAACATTGCCCTACACTTGATCGACCTCTCCTGACTCAAAAAAATAGGGCCAGAGGGCCTTGCTGAACTACAAGTAGCCGCAAGCAAAGCCGCAACCTCAATACACACAGGGCTAATTAAGGCCTACCTAGGATCCTTCGCCCTCTCCATCCTGGTAATAATCCTAATAACACACAGACTCACTAATGGCCCCTAACATCCGCAAATCCCATCCCCTACTAAAAATAATCAACAACTCCCTAATCGACCTACCCGCCCCCTCCAACATCTCTGCCTGATGAAACTTCGGCTCCCTTCTAGCCATCTGCTTAGCCACACAAATCCTAACAGGCCTGCTACTAGCCATACACTACACCGCAGACACTTCACTCGCCTTCTCCTCAGTAGCTCACACATGCCGAGACGTCCAGTACGGATGGCTCATCCGCAACCTCCACGCCAACGGTGCTTCGCTCTTCTTTATCTGCATCTACTTACACATCGGACGAGGCCTCTACTACGGCTCCTACCTATACAAAGAAACCTGAAACACAGGAGTAATCCTCCTACTCACCCTAATAGCAACTGCCTTCGTAGGGTATGTCCTACCATGAGGACAAATGTCATTCTGAGGGGCCACCGTAATCACCAACCTATTCTCAGCCATCCCGTACATTGGGCAAACTCTAGTAGAATGAGCCTGAGGAGGATTCTCAGTAGACAATCCAACCTTAACCCGATTCTTCGCCATCCACTTCCTACTGCCCTTCCTAATTGCAGGAATCACCCTAGTCCACCTAACCTTCCTACACGAATCAGGCTCAAATAACCCACTAGGAATCGTATCAGACTGCGACAAAATCCCATTCCACCCATACTTCTCCATTAAAGACAGCTTAGGGCTTACCCTAATAATCACCCCTCTAATAGCACTAGCCCTATTTTCACCGAACCTCCTGGTTCTTGGAATCCTAGTTGGGAGTGGTTGGCCACATGAGATGTACAGGATTTTTACCTGTGATTTAGTCTTGACAAGGCTATGTAATTGGTTTACTAACGTCTCATAAGAAAGAAGCATGAGCGGTTAATGCAGTTGGCTTGAAACCCATCCCCAGTGGTGCAAGTGCACTCTCTGAACTCACTGCAGAGCATCCCCAGTGGTGCCAGTGCACTCTGTGGACTCACTGCACTTCATCCCCAGTGGTGCCAGTGCACTCTCTGGACTCACTGCACTGCATTCCCAGTGGTGCCAGTGCAATCTCTGGACTCACTGCAGTGCATCCCCAGTGGTGCCAGTGCACTCTCTGGACTCACTGCAGTGCATCCCCAGTGGTGCCAGTGCACTCTCTGGACTCACTGCAGTGCATCCCCAGTGGTGCCAGTGCACTCTCTGGACTCACTGCAGTGCATCCCCAGTGGTGCCACTGCACTCTCTGGACTCACTGCACTGCATCCCCAGTGGTGCCAGTGCGCTCTCTGGAGTCACAGCACTGCATCCCCAGTGGTGCCAGTGCAATCTCTGGACTCACTGCACTGCATCCCCAGTGGTGCCAGTGCACTCTCTGGACTCACTGAAGTGCATCCCCATTGGTGCCATTGCACTCTCTGCACTCACTGCACTGCATCCCCAGTGGTGCCAGTGCACTCACTGGACTGACTGCACTGCATCCCCAGTGGTGCCAGTGCGCTCTCCGGAGTCACAGCACTGCATCCCCAGTGGTGCCAGTACACTCACTGGACACACTGTACTGCATCACAGGTGGTGCCAGTGCACGCTCTGCACTCACTGCACAGCATCCCCAGTGGTGCCAGTGCATTCACTGGACTCACTGGACTGCATCACCAGTGGTGCCAGTGCACTCTCTGGACTCACTGCAGTGCATCCCCAGTGGTGCCAGTGCACTCTCTGGACTCACCGCACTGCATGTCCAGTGGTGCCAGTGCACTCTCTGCACTCACTGCACTGCATCCCCAGTGGTGCCAGTGCACTCACTGGACTCACTGCAGTGCATTCCCTCTGGTGCCAGTGCACTCTCTGGACTAACTGCAGTGCATCCCCAGTGGTGCCAGTGCGCTCTCTGGACTCACTGCAGTGCATCCCCAGTGGTGCCAGTGCACTCTCTGGTCTCACTGCACTGCATCCCCAGTGGTGCCAGTGCAGTCTCTGGACTCACTGCACTACATCCCCAGTGGTGCCAGCGCACTGTCTGGACTCACTGCAGTGCATCCCCAGTGGTGTCAGTGCACTCTCTGGACTCACTGTACTGCACCCCCAGTGGTACCAGTGCACTCACTGGACTGACTGCACTGCATCCCCAGTGGTGCCAGTGTGCTCTCTGGAGTCACAGCACTGCATCCCCAGTGGTGCCAGTGCACTCACTGGACTCACTGCACTGCATCACAGGTGGTGCCAGTGCACGCTCTGCACTCACTGCACAGCATCCCCAGTGGTGCCAGTGCACTCTCTGGACTCACTGTACTGCACCCCCAGTGGTACCAGTGCACTCACTGGACTGACTGCACTGCATCCCCAGTGGTGCCAGTGCGCTCTCCGGAGTCACAGCACTGCATCCCCAGTGGTGCCAGTACACTCACTGGACACACTGTACTGCATCACAGGTGGTGCCAGTGCACGCTCTGCACTCACTGCACAGCATCCCCAGTGGTGCCAGTGCATTCACTGGACTCACTGGACTGCATCACCAGTGGTGCCAGTGCACTCTCTGGACTCACTGCAGTGCATCCCCAGTGGTGCCAGTGCACTCTCTGGACTCACCGTACTGCATGTCCAGTGGTGCCAGTGCACTCTCTGCACTCACTGCACTGCATCCCCAGTGGTGCCAGAGCACTCTCTGGACTCACTGCAGTGCATCCCCAGTGGTGCCAGAGCACTCTCTGGACTCACTGCACTGCATCCCCAGTGGTGCCAGTGCACTCTCTGGACTCACTGCACTGCATCCCCAGTGGTGTCAGTGCACTCTCTGGACTCACTGAAGTGCATCCCCATTGGTGCCATTGCACTCTCTGCACTCACTGCACTGCATCCCCAGTGGTGCCAGTGCACTCACTGGACTGACTGCACTGCATCCCCAGTGGTGCCAGTGCGCTCTCCGGAGTCACAGCACTGCATCCCCAGTGGTGCCAGTACACTCACTGGACACACTGTACTGCATCACAGGTGGTGCCAGTGCACGCTCTGCACTCACTGCACAGCATCCCCAGTGGTGCCAGTGCATTCACTGGACTCACTGGACTGCATCACCAGTGGTGCCAGTGCACTCTCTGGACTCACTGCAGTGCATCCCCAGTGGTGCCAGTGCACTCTCTGGACTCACCGCACTGCATGTCCAGTGGTGCCAGTGCACTCTCTGGACTCACTGCAGTGCATCCCCAGTGGTGCCAGTGCACTCACTGGACTCACTGCAGTGCATTCCCTCTGGTGCCAGTGCACTCTCTGGACTAACTGCAGTGCATCCCCAGTGGTGCCAGTGCGCTCTCTGGACTCACTGCAGTGCATCCCCAGTGGTGCCAGTGCACTCTCTGGTCTCACTGCACTGCATCCCCAGTGGTGCCAGTGCAGTCTCTGGACTCACTGCACTGCATCCCCAGTGGTGCCAGCGCACTGTCTGGACTCACTGCAGTGCATCCCCAGTGGTGTCAGTGCACTCTCTGGACTCACTGTACTGCACCCCCAGTGGTACCAGTGCACTCACTGGACTGACTGCACTGCATCCCCAGTGGTGCCAGTGTGCTCTCTGGAGTCACAGCACTGCATCCCCAGTGGTGCCAGTGCACTCACTGGACTCACTGCACTGCATCACAGGTGGTGCCAGTGCACTCTCTGGACTCACTGCAGTGAATCCCCGGTGGTGCCAGTGTACTCTCTGGAGTCACTGCACTGCATCCCCAGTGGTGCCAGTGCACTCACTGGACTCACTGGACTGCATCCCCAGTGGTGCCAGTGAACTCTCTGGACTCACTGCACTGCATCCCCAGTGGTGCCAGAGCACTCTCTGGACTCACTGCAGTGCATCCCCAGTGGTGCCAGAGCACTCTCTGGACTCACTGCACTGCATCCCCAGTGGTGCCAGTGCACTCTCTGGACTCACTACACTGCATCCCCAGTGGTGTCAGTGCACTCTCTGGACTCACTGAAGTGCATCCCCAGTTGTGCCAGTGCACTCTCTGGACTCAATGCACTGCATCCCCAGTGGTGCCAGTGCACTCTCTGGACTCAGTGCACTGCATCCCCAGTGGTGCCAGTGCAATCTCTGGACTCACTGTAGTGCATCCCCAGTGGTGCCATTGCACTCTCTGGACTCACTGCAGTGCATCCCCAGTGGTGCCAGTGCACTCTCTGGACTCACTGCACTGCAGCCCCGGTGGTGCCAGTGCAATCTCTGGACTCACTGCACGGCATCCCCAGTGGTGCCAGTGCACTCTCTGGACTCACTGCACTGCATCCCCAGTTTTGCCAGCGAAGTCTTTGGACTCACTGCACTGCATCCCCAGTGGTGCCAGTGCACTCTCTGGAGTCACTGAAGTGCATCCCCAGTGGTGCCAGTGCACTCTCTGGACTCAGTGCACTGCATCCCCAGTGGTGCCAGTGCAATCTCTGGACTCACTGCACTGCATCCCCAGTGGTGCCAGTGCACTCTCTGGACTCACTGCAGTGCATCCCCAGTGGTGCCAGTGCACTCTCTGGACTCACTGCACTGCAGCCCCGGTGGTGCCAGTGCACTCTCTGGACTCACTGCACTGCATGCCCAGTGGTGCCAGTGCACTCTCTGGAGTCACTGAAGTGCATCCCCAGTGGTGCCAGTGCACTCTCTGGACTCACTGCAGTGCATCCCCAGTGGTGCCAGTGCACTCTCTGGACTCACTGCACTGCATGCCCAGTGGTGCCAGTGCACTCTCTGGAGTCACTGAAGTGCATCCCCAGTGGTGCCAGTGCACTCTCTGGACTCACTGCAGTGCATCCACAGTGGTGCCAGTGCACTCTCTGGACTCACTGCACTGCATCCCCAGTGTTCACAGTGCACTCTCTGCACTCACTACACTGCATCCCCAGTGGTGCCAGTGCACTCTCTGGACTCACTGCACTGCATCCCCAGTGGTGCCAGTGCACTCTGTGGACTCACTGCACTGCATCCCCAGTGGTGTCAGTGCACTCTCTGGACTCACTGCACTGCATCCCCAGTGGTGCCAGTGCACTCTCTGGACTCACTGCACTGCATCCCCAGTGGAGCCCGTGCACTCTCTGGACTCATTGAAGTGCATCCCCAGTGGTGCCAGTGCACTCTCTGGACTCACTGAAGTGCATTCTCAGTGGTGCCAGTGCACTCTCTGGACTCACTGCACTGCATCCCCAGTGGTGCCAGTACACTCACAGGACTGACTGCACTGCATCCCCAGTGGAGCCAGTGCGCTCTCTGGACTCACTGCACTGCATCCCCATTGGTGCCAGTGCATTCTCTGGACTCACCGCACTGCACCCTGAGTGGTGCCAGTGCACTCTCTGGACTCACTGCAGTGCATCCCCAGTGGTGCCAGTGCACTCTCTGGACTCACTGTACTGCATCCCCAGTGTTGCCAGTGCACTCTCTGGAGTAACTGCAGTGCATCCCCGGTGGTGCCAAAGCACTCTCTGGACTCCGGGCACCGCATCCCCAGTGGTGCCAGTGCACTCTCTGGGCTCACTGCAGTGCATCCCCAGTGGTGCCAGTGCACTCTCTTGACTCACTGCACTGCACCCCAGTGGTGCCAGTGTACTCACTGGACTCACTGCACTGCATTCCCCAGTGGTGCTAGTGCACTCTCTGGACTCACTGCAGTGCATCCCCAGTGGTGCCAGTGCACTCTCTGGACTCACTGAAGTGCATTCTCAGTGGTTCCAGTGCACTCTGTGGACTCACTGCAGTGCATCCCCAGTGGTGCCAGTGCACTCTCTGGACTCACTGCAGTGCATCCCCAGTGGTGCCAGTGCACTCTCTCGAGTCACTGCACTGCATCCCCAGTGCTGCCAGTGCACTCTCTGGACTCACTGCACTGCATCCCCAGTGGTGCCAGTGCACTCTCTGGACTCACTGCAGTGCATCCCCAGTGGTGCCAGTGCACTCTCTGGACTCACTGCACTGCATCCCCAGTGGTGCCAGTGCACTCTCTCGAATCACTGCACTACATCCCCAGTGGTGCCAGTGCGCTCACTGGACTCACTGTACTGCATCATCAGTGGTGCCAGTGCACTCTCTGGAGTGACTGCAGTGCATCCCCAGTGGTGCCAGTGCACTCTCTGGACTCACTGCACTGCATCCCAAGTTGTACCAGTGCACTCTCTGGACTCACTGCACTGCATCCCCAGTGGTGCCAGTGCACTCTCTCGAGTCACTGCACTACATCCCCAGTGGTGCCAGTGCACTCACTGGACTCACTGTACTGCATTCCCAGTGGTGCTAGTGCACTCTCTGGACTCACTGCAGTGCATCCCCAGTGGTGCCAGTGCACTCTTTGGACTCACTGAAGTGCATTCTCAGTGGTGCCAGTGCACTCTCTGGACTCACTGCACTGCATCCCCAGTGGTGCCAGTGCACTCTCTGGACTCACTGAAGTGCATTCTCAGTGGTGCCAGTGCACTCTCTGGACTCACTGCAGTGCATCCCCAGTGGTGCCAGTGCACTCTCTGCACTCACTGCACTGCATCCCCAGTGGTGCCAGTGCACTCTCTGGACTCACTGCACTGCATCCCCAGTGCTGCCTGTGCACTCTCTGGACTCACTGCACTGCATCCCCAGTGGTGCCAGTGCACTCTCTGGACTCACTGCACTGCATCCCCAGTGGTGCCAGTGCACTCTCTGGACTCACTGCACTGCAACCCCAGTGGTGCCAGTGCACTCTCTGGACTCACTGCACTGCATCCCCAGTATTGCCAGTGCACTCTCTGGACTCACTGCACTGCATCCCCTGTGGTGCCAGTGAACTCTCTGGACTCACTTCAGTGCATCCCCAGTGGTGCCAGAGCACTCTCTGGACTCACTGCACTGCATCCCCAGTGGTGCCAGTGCACTCTCTGGACTCACTGCACTGCAGCCCCAGTGGTGCCAGTGCACTCTCTGGACTCACTGCACTGCATCCCCAGTATTGCCAGTGCACTCTCTGGACTCACTGCACTGCATCCCCAGTGCTGCCAGTGCACTCTCTGGACTCACTGCACTGCATCCCCAGTGGTGCCACTGCACTCTCTGGACTCACTGCAGTGCATCCCCAGTGGTGCCAGTGCACTCTCTGGACTCACTGCAGTGCATCTCCACTGCTGACAGTGCACTCTCTGGACTCACAGCAGTGCATCCCCAGTGGTGCCAGTGCACTCTCTGGACTCACTGCACTGCATCCCCAGTGGTGCCAATGCACTCTCTGGACTCACTGCACTGCATCCCCAGTGGTGCCAGTGCACTCTCTGGACTCACTGCACTGCATCCCAAGTGGTGCCAGTGCACTCTCTGGACTCACTGCACTGCATCCCCAGTGGTGCCAGTGCACTCTCTCGAATCACTGCACTACATCCCCAGTGGTGCCAGTGCGCTCACTGGACTCACTGTACTGCATCATCAGTGGTGCCAGTGCACTCTCTGGAGTGACTGCACTGCATCCCCAGTGGTGCCAGTGCACTCTCTGGACTCACTGCACTGCATCCCAAGTTGTACCAGTGCACTCTCTGGACTCACTGCACTGCATCCCCAGTGGTGCCAGTGCACTCTTTGGACTCACTGAAGTGCATTCTCAGTGGTGCCAGTGCACTCTATGGACTCACTGCACTGCATCCCCAGTGGTGCCAGTGCACTCTCTGGACTCACTGAAGTGCATTCTCAGTGGTGCCAGTGCACTCTCTGGACTCACTGAAGTGCATTCTCAGTGGTGCCAGTGCACTCTCTGGACTCACTGCAGTGCATCCCCAGTGGTGCCAGTACACTCACTTTACTCACTGCACTGCATCCCCAGTGGTGCCAGTGCACTCTCTGGACTCACTGCAGTGCATCCCCAGTGGTGCCAGTGCACTCTCTGGACTCACTGCACTGCATCCCCAGTGCTGCCTGTGCACTCTCTGGACTCACTGCACTGCATCCCCAGTGGTGCCAGTGCAATCTCTGGACTCACTGCACTGCATCCCCAGTGGTGCCAGTGCACTCTCTGGACTCACTGCACTGCAACCCCAGTGTTGCCAGTGCACTCTCTGGACTCACTGCACTGCATCCCCAGTATTGCCAGTGCACTCTCTGGACTCACTGCACTGCATTCCCTGTGGTGCCAGTGCACTCTCTGGACTCACTTCAGTGCATCGCCAGTGGTGCCAGAGCACTCTCTGGACTCACTGCACTGCATCCCCAGTGGTGCCAGTGCACTCTCTGGACTCACTGCACTGCAGCCCCAGTGGTGCCAGTGCACTCTCTGGACTCACTGCACTGCATCCCCAGTATTGCCAGTGCACTCTCTGGACTCACTGCACTGCATCCCCAGTGCTGCCAGTGCACTCTCTGGACTCACTGCACTGCATCCCCAGTGGTGCCACTGCACTCTCTGGACTCACTGCACTGCATGTCCAGTGGTGCCAGTGCACTCTCTGCACTCACTGCACTGCATCCCCAGTGGTGCCAGTGCACTCACTGGACTCACTGCAGTGCATTCCCTCTGGTGCCAGTGCACTCTCTGGACTCACTGCACTGCATCCCCAGTGGTGCCAGTGCACTCTCTGGACTCACTGCAGTGCATCCCCAGTGGTGCCAGTGCACTCTCTGGACTCACTGCAGTGCATCTCCAGTGGTGCCAGTGCACTCTCTGGACTCACTGCAGTGCATCCCCACTGCTGCCAGTGCACTCTCTGGACTCACTGCACTGCATCCCCAGTGGTGCCAGAGCACTCTCTGGACTCACTGCACTGCATCCTCTGTGCTGCCAGTGCACTCTCTGGACTCACTGCACTGCATCCCCAGTGGTGCCAGTGCACTCTCTGGACTCACTGTACTGCATCCCCAGTGGAGCGCGTGCACTCTCTGGACTCACTGAAGTGCATCCCCAGTGGTGCCAGTGCACTCTCTGGACTCACTGCACTGCATCCCCAGTGGTGCTAGTGCACTCTGTGGACTCACTGCAGTGCATCCCCAGTGGTGCCAGTGCACTCTCTGGACTCACTGAAGGGCATTCTCAGTGGTGCCAGTGCACTCTCTGGACTCACTGCAGTGCATCCCCAGTGGTGCCAGTACACTCACTGGACTGACTGCACTGCATCCCCAGTGGTGCCAGTGCACTCTCTGGTCTCACCGCACTGCATCCCCAGTGGTGCCAGTGCACTCTCTGGACTCACTGCAATGCATCCCCAGTGGTGCCAGTGCACTCTGTGGACTCACTGCACTGCATCCCCAGTGGTGCCAGAGCACTCTCTGGACTCACTGCAGTGCATCCCCAGTGGTGCCAGTGCACTCTCTGGACTCACTGCACTGCATCCCAAGTGGTGCCAGTGCACTCTCTGGACTCACTGCAGTGCATCTACACTGCTGCCAGTGCACTCTCTGGACTCACAGCAGTGCATCCCCAATGGTGCCAGTGCACTCTCTGGACTCACTGCACTGCATCCCCAGTAGCGCCAATGCACTCTCTGGACTCACTGCACTGCATCCCCAGTGGTGCCAGTGCACTCTCTGGACTCACTGCACTGCATCCCAAGTGGTGCCAGTGCACTCTCTGGACTCACTGCACTGCATCCCCAGTGGTGCCAGTGCACTCTCTCGAATCACTGCACTACATCCCCAGTGGTGCCAGTGCGCTCACTGGACTCACTGTACTGCATCATCAGTGGTGCCAGTGCACTCTCTGGAGTGACTGCAGTGCATCCCCAGTGGTGCCAGTGCACTCTCTGGACTCACTGCACTGCATCCCCAGTGGTGCCAATGCACTCTCTGGACTCACTGCACTGCATCCCCAGTGGTGCTAGTGCAATCACTGGATTCACTGCACTGCATCCCAAGTTGTACCAGTGCACTCTCTGGACTCACTGCACTGCATCCCCAGTGGTGCCAGTGCACTCTCTCGAGTCACTGCACTACATCCCCAGTGGTGCCAGTGCACTCACTGGACTCACTGTACTGCATTCCCAGTAGTGCTAGTGCACTCTCTGGACTCACTGCAGTGCATCCCCAGTGGTGCCAGTGCACTCTTTGGACTCACTGAAGTGCATTCTCAGTGGTGCCAGTGTACTCTCTGGACTCACTGCACTGCATCCCCAGTGGTGCCAGTGCACTCTCTGGACTCACTGAAGTGCATTCTCAGTGGTGCCAGTGCACTCTCTGGACTCACTGCAGTGCATCCCCAGTGGTGCCAGTACACTCACTGGACTCACTGCACTGCATCCCCAGTGGTGCCAGTGCACTCTCTGGACTCACTGCACTGCATCCCCAGTGGTGCCAGTGCACTCTCTGGACTCACTGCACTGCATCCCCAGTGCTGCCTGTGCACTCTCTGGACTCACTGCACTGCATCCCCAGTGGTGCCAGTGCAATCTCTGGACTCACTGCACTGCATCCCCAGTGGTGCCAGTGCACACTCTGGACTCACTGCACTGCATCCCCAGTGGTGCCAGTGCACTCTCTGGACTCACTGCACTGCATCCCCAGTGGTGCCAGTGCACTCTCTGGACTCACTGCACTGCAACCCCAGTGTTGCCAGTGCACTCTCTGGACTCACTGCACTGCATCCCCAGTATTGCCAGTGCACTCTCTGGACTCACTGCACTGCACCCCAGTATTGCCAGTGCACTCTCTGGACTCACTGCACTGCATCCCCAGTGGTGCCAGTGCACTCTCTGGACTCACTGCACTGCATCCCCAGTGGTGCCACTGCACTCTCTGGACTCACTGCACTGCATGTCCAGTGGTGCCAGTGCACTCACTGGACTCACTGCAGTGCATTCCCTCTGGTGCCAGTGCACTCTCTGGACTCACTGCAGTGCATCCCCAGTGGTGCCAGTGCACTCTCTGGACTCACTGCAGGGCATCCCCAGTGGTGCCAGTGCACTCTCTGGACTCACTGCAGTGCATCACCAGTGGTGCCAGTGCACTCTCTGGACTCACTGCAGTGCATCCCCAGTGGTGCCAGTGCACTCTCTGGACTCACTGCAGTGCATCCCCAGTGGTGTCAGTGCACTCTCTGGACTCACTGCACTGCATCCCCAGTGGTGCCAGAGCACTCTCTGGACTCACTGCACTGCATCATCTGTGCTGCCAGTGCACTCTCTGGACTCACTGCACTGCATCCCCAGTGGTGCCAGTGCACTCTCTGGACTCACTGTACTGCATCCCCAGTGGAGCGCGTGCACTCTCTGGACTCACTGAAGTGCATCCCCAGTGGTGCCAGTGCACTCTCTGGACTCACTGCACTGCATCCCCAGTGGTGCTAGTGCACTCTGTGGACTCACTGCAGTGCATCCCCAGTGGTGCCAGTGCACTCTCTGGACTCACTGAAGGGCATTCTCAGTGGTGCCAGTGCACTCTCTGGACTCACTGCAGTGCATCCCCAGTGGTGCCAGTACACTCACCAGACTGACTGCACTGCAACCCCACTGGTGCCAGTGCACTCTCTGGTCTCACCGCACCGCATCCCCAGTGGTGCCAGTGCACTCTCTGGAGTAACTGCAGTGCATCACCAGTGGTGCCAGTGCACTCTCTGGACTCACTGCACTGCATCCCCAGTGGTGCCAGTGCACTCTCTGGACTCACTGCACTGCATCCCCAGTGGTGCCAGAGCACTCTCTGGACTCACTGCAGTGCATCCCCAGTGGTGCCAGTGCACTCTCTGCACTCACTGCAGTGCATCCCCAGTGGTGCCAGTGCACTCTCTGGACTCACTGCACTGCATCCCCAGTGGTGCCAGTGCACTCTCTGGACTCCCGGCACCGCATCCCCAGTGGTGCCAGTGCACTCTCTGGGCTCACTGCAGTGCATCCCCAGTGGTGCCAGTGCACTCTCTGGACTCACTGCACTGCATCCCCAGTGTTGCCAGTGCACTCACTGGATTCACTGCACTGCATCCCCAGTGGTGCTAGTGCACTCTCTGGACTCACTGCACTGCATCCCCAGTGGTACCAGTGCACTCTCTGGACTCACTGAAGTGCATTCTCAGTGGTGCCAGTGCACTCTGTGGACTCACTGCAGTGCATCCCCAGTGGTGCCAGTGCGCTCTCTGGACTCACTACAGTGCATCCCCTTGGTGCCAGTGCACTCTCTGGACTCACTGCACTGCATCCCCAGTGGTGCCAGTGCACTCTCTGGACTCACTGCACTGCATCCCCAGTGGTGCCAGTGCACTCTCTGGACTCACGGCACTGCAGCCCCAGTGGTGCCAGTGCACTCTCTGGACTCACTGCACTGCATCCCCAGTGGTACGAGTGCACTCTGTGGACTCACTGCAGTGCATCCCCAGTGGTGCCAGTGCACTCTGTGGACTCACTGCACTGCATCCCCAGTGGTGCCAATGCACTCTCTGGACTCACTGCACTGCATCCCCAGTGGTGCCAGTGCACTCTCTGGACTCACTGAAGTGCATCCCCAGTGGTGCCAGTGCACTCTCTGGAGTCACTGCACTGCATCCCCAGTGGTGCTAGTGCCTTCTGTGGACTCACTGCAGTGCATCCCCAGTGGTGCCAGTGCACTCTCTGGACTCACTGAAGGGCATTCTCAGTGGTGCCAGTGCACTCTCTGGACTCACTGCAGTGCATCCCCAGTGGTGCCAGTACACTCACTGGACTCACTGCACTGCATCCCCAGTGGTGCCAGTGCACTCTCTGGACTCACCGCACCGCATCCCCAGTGGTGCCAGTGCACTCTCTGGACTCACTGCAGTGCATCACCAGTGGTGCCAGTGCACTCTCTGGACTCACTGCACTGCATCCCCAGTGGTGCCAGTGCACTCTCTGGACTCACTGCACTGCATCCCCAGTGGTGCCAGTGCACTCTCTGGACTCACTGCACTGCATCCCCAGTGGTGCCAGTGCACTCTCTCGAGTCACTGCAGTGCATCCCCAGTGGTGCCAGTGCACTCACTGGACTCACTGTACTGCATTCCCAGTGGTGCTAGTGCACTCTCTGGACTCACTGCAGTGCATCCCCAGTGGTGCCAGTGCACTCTTTGGACTCACTGAAGTGCATTCTCAGTGGTGCCAGTGTACTCTCTGGACTCACTGCACTGCATCCCCAGTGGTGCCAGTGCACTCTCTGGACTCACTGCACTGCAGCCCCAGTGGTGCCAGTGCACTCTCTGGACTCACTGCACTGCATCCCCAGTATTGCCAGTGCACTCTCTGGACTCACTGCACTGCATCCCCAGTGCTGCCAGTGCACTCTCTGGACTCACTGCACTGCATCCCCAGTGGTGCCACTGCACTCTCTGGACTCACTGCACTGCATGTCCAGTGGTGCCAGTGCACTCTCTGCACTCACTGCACTGCATCCCCAGTGGTGCCAGTGCACTCACTGGACTCACTGCAGTGCATTCCCTCTGGTGCCAGTGCACTCTCTGGACTCACTGCACTGCATCCCCAGTGGTGCCAGTGCACTCTCTGGACTCACTGCAGTGCATCCCCAGTGGTGCCAGTGCACTCTCTGGACTCACTGCAGTGCATCACCAGTGGTGCCAGTGCACTCTCTGGACTCACTGCAGTGCATCCCCAGTGGTGTCAGTGCACTCTCTGGACTCACTGCACTGCATCCCCAGTGGTGCCAGAGCACTCTCTGGACTCACTGCACTGCATCCTCTGTGCTGCCAGTGCACTCTCTGGACTCACTGCACTGCATCCCCAGTGGTGCCAGTGCACTCTCTGGACTCACTGTACTGCATCCCCAGTGGAGCGCGTGCACTCTCTGGACTCACTGAAGTGCATCCCCAGTGGTGCCAGTGCACTCTGTGGACTCACTGCAGTGCATCCCCAGTGGTGCCAGTGCACTCTCTGGACTCACTGAAGGGCATTCTCAGTGGTGCCAGTGCACTCTCTGGACTCACTGCAGTGCATCCCCAGTGGTGCCAGTACACTCACCAGACTGACTGCACTGCATCCCCAGTGGTGCCAGTGCACTCTCTGGTCTCACCGCACCGCATCCCCAGTGGTGCCAGTGCACTCTCTGGACTCACTGCACTGCATCACCAGTGGTGCCAGTGCACTCTCTGGACTCACTGCACTGCATCCCCAGTGGTGCCAGAGCACTCTCTGGACTCACTGCACTGCATCCCCAGTGGTGCCAGAGCACTCTCTGGTTCACTGCAGTGCATCCCCAGTGGTGCCAGTGCACTCTCTGGACTCACTGCAGTGCATCCCCAGTGGTGCCAGTGCACTCTCTGGACTCACTGCACTGCATCCCCAGTGGTGCCAGTGCACTCTCTGGACTCCCGGCACCGCATCCCCAGTGGTGCCAGTGCACTCTCTGGGCTCACTGCAGTGCATCCCCAGTGGTGCCAGTGCACTCTCTTGACTCACTGCAGTGCATCCCCAGTGGTGCCAGTGCACTCACTGGATTCACTGCACTGCATCCCCAGTGGTGCTAGTGCACTCTCTGGACTCACTGCACTGCATCCCCAGTGGTACCAGTGCTCTCTCTGGACTCACTGAAGTGCATTCTCAGTGGTGCCAGTGCACTCTGTGGACTCACTGCAGTGCATCCCCAGTGGTGCCAGTGCGCTCTCTGGACTCACTGCAGTGCATCCCCTTGGTGCCAGTGCACTCTCTGGACTCACTGCACTGCATCCCCAGTGGTGCCAGTGCACTCTCTGGAGTAACTGCAGTGCATCACCAGTGGTGCTAGTGCCTTCTGTGGACTCAGTGCAGTGCATCCCCAGTGGCGCCAGTGCACTCTCTGGACTCACTGAAGGGCATTCTCAGTAGTGCCAGTGCACTCTCTGGACTCACTGCAGTGCATCCCCAGTGGTGCCAGTACTCTCACTGGACTCACTGCACTGCATCCCCAGTGGTGCCAGTGCACTCTCTGGAGTAACTGCAGTGCATCACCAGTGGTGCCAGTGCACTCTCTGGACTCACTGCACTGCATCCCCAGTGGTGCCAGTGCACTCTCTGGACTCACTGCACTGCATCCCCAGTGGTGCCAGAGCACTCTCTGGACTCACTGCAGTGCATCCCCAGTGGTGCCAGTGCACTCTCTGGACTCACTGCACTGCATCCCCAGTGGTGCCAGTGCACTCTCTGGACTCACTGCACTGCATCCCCAGTGGTGCTAGTGCACTCTCTGGACTCACTGCACTGCATCCCCAGTGGTACCAGTGCTCTCTCTGGACTCACTGAAGTGCATTCTCAGTGGTGCCAGTGCACTCTGTGGACTCACTGCAGTGCATCCCCAGTGGTGCCAGTGCGCTCTCTGGACTCACTGCAGTGCATCCCCTTGGTGCCAGTGCACTCTCTGGACTCACTGCACTGCATCCCCAGTGGTGCCAGTGCACTCTCTGGACTCACTGCACTGCATCCCCAGTGGTGCCAGTGCACTCTCTGGACTCACTGCAGTGCATCCCCAGTGGTGCCAGTGCACTCTCTGGACTCACTGCACTGCATCCCCAGTGGTTCCAGCGCACTCTCTGGACTCACTGCACTGCATCCCCAGTGGTGCTAGTGCACTCTCTGGACTCACTGCACTGCATCCCCAGTGGTGCCAGTGCACTCTCTGGACTCACTGCACTGCATCCCCAGTGGTGCCAATGCACTCTCTGGACTCACTGCACTGCATCCCCAGTGGTGCCAGTGCACTCTCTGGACTCACTGCACTGCATCCCCAGTGGTGCTAGTGCACTCTCTGGACTCACTGCACTGCATCCCCAGTGGTACCAGTGCTCTCTCTGGACTCACTGAAGTGCATTCTCAGTGGTGCCAGTGCACTCTGTGGACTCACTGCAGTGCATCCCCAGTGGTGCCAGTGCGCTCTCTGGACTCACTGCAGTGCATCCCCTTGGTGCCAGTGCACTCTCTGGACTCACTGCACTGCATCCCCAGTGGTGCCAGTGCACTCTCTGGACTCACTGCACTGCATCCCCAGTGGTGTCAGTGCACTCTCTGGACTCACTGCACTGCATCCCCAGTGGTGCCAGTGCACTCTCTGGACTCACTGCACTGCATCCCCAGTGGTGCTAGTGCCTTCTGTGGACTCACTGCAGTGCATCCCCAGTGGTGCCAGTGCACTCTCTGGACTCACTGAAGGGCATTCTCAGTAGTGCCAGTGCACTCTTTGGACTCACTGCAGTGCATCCACAGTGGTGCCAGTACACTCACTGGACTCACTGCACTGCATCCCCAGTGGTGCCAGTGCACTCTCTGGACTCACCGCACCGCATCCCCAGTGGTGCCAGTGCACTCTCTGGAGTAACTGCAGTGCATCACCAGTGGTGCCAGTGCACTCTCTGGACTCACTGCACTGCATCCCCAGTGGTGCCAGTGCACTCTCTGGACTCACTGCAGTGCATCCCCAGTGGTGCCAGAGCACTCTCTGGACTCACTGCAGTGCATCCCCAGTGGTGCCAGTGCACTCTCTGGACTCACTGCAGTGCATCCCCAGTGGTGCCAGTGCACTCTCTGGACTCCCGGCACCGCATCCCCAGTGGTGCCAGTGCACTCTCTGGGCTCACTGCAGTGCATCCCCAGTGGTGCCAGTGCACTCTCTTGACTCACTGCACTGCATCCCCAGTGGTGCCAGTGCACTCACTGGATTCACTGCACTGCATCCCCAGTGGTGCTAGTGCACTCTCTGGACTCACTGCAGTGCATCCCCAGTGGTACCAGTGCACTCTCTGGACTCACTGAAGTGCATTCTCAGTGGTGCCAGTGCACTCTGTGGACTCACTGCAGTGCATCCCCAGTGGTGCCAGTGCGCTCTCTGGACTCACTGCAGTGCATCCCCAGTGGTGCCAGTGCACTCTCTGGACTCACTGCACTGCATCCCCAGTGCTGCCAGTGCACTCTCTGGACTCACTGCACTGCATCCCCAGTGGTGCCAGTGCACTCTCTGGACTCACTGCACTGCATCACCAGTGGTGCCAGTGCACTCTCTGGACTCACTGCAGTGCATCCCCAGTGGTGCCAGTGCACTCTCTGGACTCACTGCACTGCATCCCCAGTGGTACCAGTGCACTCTGTGGACTCACTGCAGTGCATCCCCAGTGGTGCCAGTGCACTCTCTGGACTCACTGCACTGCATCCCCAGTGGTGCCAATGCACTCTCTGGACTCACTGCACTGCATCCCCACTGGTGCCAGTGCACTCTCTGGACTCACTGCACTGCATCCCCAGTGGTGCCAGTGCACTCTCTGGAGTCACTGCACTGCATCCCCAGTGGTGCCAGTGCACTCTCTCGAGTCACTGCACTACATCCCCAGTGTTGCCAGTGCACTCACTGGACTCACTGTTCTGCATGATCAGTGGTGCCAGTGCACTCTCTGGACTCACTGCAGTGCATCCCCAGTGGTGCCAGTACACTCTCTGGACTCACTGCACTGCATCCCCAGTGGTGCCAGTGCACTCACTGGACTCACTATACTGCATCACCAGTGGTGCCAGTGCACTCTCTGGACTCACTGCACTGCATCCCCAGTGTTGCCAGTGCATTCACTGGACTCACTGTACTGCATCTCCAGTGGTGCCAGTGCACTCACTGGGCTCACTGCAGTGCATCCCCAGTGGTGCCAGTGCACTCTCTGGACTCACTGCTGTGCATCCCCAGTGGTGCCAGGGCACTCTCCGGACTCACTGCACTGCATCTCCAATGGTGCCAATGCACTCTCTGGACTCACTGTACTGCATCCCCAGTGGTGCCAGTGCACTCTCTTGACTCACTGCACTGCATCCCCAGTGGTGCCAGTGCACTCACTGGATTCACTGCACTGCATCTCCAGTGGTGCTAGTGCACTCTCTGGACTCACTGCACTGCATCCCCAGTGGTACCAGTGCACTCTCTGGACTCACTGAAGTGCATTCTCAGTGGTGCCAGTGCACTCTGCAGACTCACTGCAGTGCATCCCCAGTGGTGCCAGTGCGCTCTCTGGACTCACTGCAGTGCATCCCCAGTGGTGCCAGTGCACTCTCTGGACTCACTGCACTGCATCCCCAGTGGTGCCAGTGCACTCTCTGGACTCACTGCAGTGCATCCCCAGTGGTGCCAGTGCACTCTCTGGACTCACTGCACTGCATCCCCAGTGGTGCCAGTGCACTCTCTGGACTCACTGAAAGGCATTCTCAGTGGTGCCAGTGCACTCTCTGGACTCACTGCAGTGCATCCCCAGTGGTGCCAGTGCACTCTCTGGACTCACCGCACCGCATCCCCAGTGGTGCCAGTGCACTCTCTGGAGTAACTGCAGTGCATCACCAGTGGTGCCAGTGCACTCTCTGGACTCACTGCACTGCATCCCCAGTGCTGCCAGTGCACTCTCTGGACTCACTGCACTGCATCCCCAGTGGTGCCAGAGCACTCTCTGGACTCACTGCACTGCATCCCCAGTGCTGCCTGTGCACTCTCTGGACTCACTGCACTGCATCCCCAGTGGTGCCACTGCACTCTCTGGACTCACTGCACTGCATCCCCAGTGGTGCCAGTGCACTCCCTGCACTCACTGCACTGCATCCCCAGTGGTGCTAGTGCCTTCTGTGGACTCACTGCAGTGCATCCCCAGTGGTGCCAGTGCACTCTCTGGACTCACTGAAGGGCATTCTCAGTAGTGCCAGTGCACTCTTTGGACTCACTGCAGTGCATCCACAGTGGTGCCAGTACACTCACTGGACTCACTGCACTGCATCCCCAGTGGTGCCAGTGCACTCTCTGGACTCACCGCACCGCATCCCCAGTGGTGCCAGTGCACTCTCTGGAGTAACTGCAGTGCATCACCAGTGGTGCCAGTGCACTCTCTGGACTCACTGCACTGCATCCCCAGTGGTGCCAGTGCACTCTCTGGACTCACTGCAGTGCATCCCCAGTGGTGCCAGAGCACTCTCTGGACTCACTGCAGTGCATCCCCAGTGGTGCCAGTGCACTCTCTGGACTCACTGCAGTGCATCCCCAGTGGTGCCAGTGCACTCTCTGGACTCCCGGCACCGCATCCCCAGTGGTGCCAGTGCACTCTCTGGGCTCACTGCAGTGCATCCCCAGTGGTGCCAGTGCACTCTCTTGACTCACTGCACTGCATCCCCAGTGGTGCCAGTGCACTCACTGGATTCACTGCACTGCATCCCAAGTGGTGCTAGTGCACTCTCTGGACTCACTGCAGTGCATCCCCAGTGGTACCAGTGCACTCTCTGGACTCACTGAAGTGCATTCTCAGTGGTGCCAGTGCACTCTGTGGACTCACTGCAGTGCATCCCCAGTGGTGCCAGTGCGCTCTCTGGACTCACTGCAGTGCATCCCCAGTGGTGCCAGTGCACTCTCTGGACTCACTGCACTGCATCCCCAGTGCTGCCAGTGCACTCTCTGGACTCACTGCACTGCATCCCCAGTGGTGCCAGTGCACTCTCTGGACTCACTGCACTGCATCTCCAGTGGTGCCAGTGCACTCTCTGGAGTCACTGCACTGCATCCCCAGTGGTGCCAGTGCACTCTCTCGAGTCACTGCACTACATCCCCAGTGGTGCCAGTGCACTCACTGGACTCACTGTTCTGCATGATCAGTGGTGCCAGTGCACTCTCTGGACTCACTGCAGTGCATCCCCAGTGGTGCCAGTACACTCTCTGGACTCACTGCACTGCATCCCCAGTGGTGCCAGTGCACTCACTGGACTCACTATACTGCATCACCAGTGGTGCCAGTGCACTCTCTGGACTCACTGCACTGCATCCCCAGTGTTGCCAGTGCATTCACTGGACTCACTGTACTGCATCTCCAGTGGTGCCAGTGCACTCACTGGGCTCACTGCAGTGCATCCCCAGTGGTGCCAGTGCACTCTCTGGACTCACTGCTGTGCATCCCCAGTGGTGCCAGGGCACTCTCTGGACTCACTGCACTGCATCTCCAATGGTGCCAATGCACTCTCTGGACTCACTGTACTGCATCCCCAGTGGTGCCAGTGCACTCTCTTGACTCACTGCACTGCATCCCCAGTGGTGCCAGTGCACTCACTGGATTCACTGCACTGCATCCCCAGTGGTGCTAGTGCACTCTCTGGACTCACTGCACTGCATCCCCAGTGGTACCAGTGCACTCTCTGGACTCACTGAAGTGCATTCTCAGTGGTGCCAGTGCACTCTGCGGACTCACTGCAGTGCATCCCCAGTGGTGCCAGTGCGCTCTCTGGACTCACTGCAGTGCATCCCCAGTGGTGCCAGTGCACTCTCTGGACTCACTGCACTGCATCCCCAGTGCTGCCAGTGCACTCTCTGGACTCACTGCAGTGCATCCCCAGTGGTGCCAGTGCACTCTCTGGACTCACTGCACTGCATCCCCAGTGGTGCCAGTGCACTCTCTGGACTCACTGAAGTGCATCCCCCGTGGTGCCAGTGCGATCTCTGGACTCACTGCACTGCATTCCCAGTGGTGCCAGTGCACACTCTGGACTCACTGCACTGCATCCCCAGTGGTGCCAGTGCACTCTCTGGACTCACTGCAGTGCGTCCCCAGTTTTGCCAGTGCACTCTCTGGACTCACTGCACTGCATCCCCAGTGGTGCCAGTGCACTCTCTGGACTCACTGCACTGCATCCCCAGTGCTGCCAGTGCACTCTCTGGACTCACTGCACTGCATCCCCAGTGGTGCCAGAGCACTCTCTGGACTCACTGAAGTGCAACCCCAGTGCTGCCAGTGCACTCTCTGGACTCACTGCAGTGCATCCCCAGTGGTGCCAGTGCACTCTGTGGACTCACTGCAGTGCATCCCCAGTGGTGCCAGTGCACTCTCTGGACTCACTGAAGTGCATTCTCAGTGGTGCCAGTGCACTCTCTGGACTCACTGCAGTGCATCCCCAGTGGTGCCAGTACACTCACTGGACTCACTGCACTGCATCCCCAGTGGTGCTAGTGCACTCTCTGGACTCACTGCACTGCATCACCAGTGGTGCCAGAGCACTCTCTGGACTCACTGCAGTGCATCCCCAGTGGTGCCAGTGCACTCTCTGGACTCACTGTACTGCATCCCCAGTGGTGCCAGTGCACTCTCTGGACTCACTGCTGTGCATCCCCATTGGTGTCAGTGCACTCTCTGGACTCACTGCACTGCATCCCCAGTGGTGCCAGTGCACTCTCTGGACTCACTGCACTGCATCCCCAGTGGTGCAAGTGCACTCTCTGGACTCACTGCAGTGCATCCCAAGTGGTGCCAGTGCACTCTCTGGACTCACTGCAGTGCATCCCCAGTGGTGCCAGTACACTCACTGGACTCACTGCACTGCATCCCCAGTGGTGCCAGTGCAGTCTCTGCACTCACTGAAGTGCATCCCCAGTGGTGCCAGTGAACTCTCTGGACTCACTGCAGTGCATCCCCAGTGGTGCCAGTGCACTCTCTGGACTCACTGCACTGCATCCCCAGTGGTGCCAGTGCACTCTCTGGACTCACTGCACTGCATCCCCAGTGGTGCCAGTGCACTCTCTGGACTCACTGCACTGCATCCCCAGTGGTGCCAATGCACTCTCTGGACTCACTGCTGTGCATCCCCAGTGGTGCCAGTGCACTCTCTGGACTCACTGTACTGCATCACCTGTGGTGCCAGTGCACTCTCTGGACTCACTGCACTGCATCCCCAGTGGTGCCAGTGCACTCTGTGGACTCACTGCAGTGCATCCCCATTGGTGCCAGTGCACTCTCTGGACTCACTGCACTGCATCCCCAGTGGTGTCAGTGCACTCTCTGGACTCACTGCACTGCATCCCCAGTGGTGCAAGTGCACTCTCTGGACTCACTGCCGTGCATCCCAAGTGGTGCCAATGCACTCTCTGGACTCACTGCAGTGCATCCCCAGTGGTGCCAGTGCACTCTCTGGACTCACTGTACTGCATCCCCAGAGGTGCCAGTGCAGTCTCTGCACTCACTGAAGTGCATCTCCAGTGGTGCCAGTGAACTCTCTGGACTCACTGCAGTGCATCCCCAGTGGTGCCAGTGCACTCTCTGGACTCACTGCACTGCATCCCCAGTGGTGCCAGTGCACTCTCTGGACTCACTGCACTGCATCCCTAGTGGTGCCAGTGCACTCTCTGGACTCACTGCACTGCATCTCCAATGGTGCCAGTGCACTCTCTGGACTCACTGCACTGCATCCCCTGTGGTGCCAATGCACTCTCTGGACTCACTGCTGTGCATCCCCAGTGGTGCCAGTGCACTCTCTGGACTCACTGTACTGCATCCCCAGTGGTGCCAGTGCACTCTCTGTACTCACTGCACTGCATCCCCATTGGTGCCAGTGCACTCTCTGGACTCACTGCACTGCATCCCCAGTGGTGCCAGTGCACTCTCTGGACTCACTGCACTGCATCCCCAGTGGTGCCAGTGCACTCTCTGGACTCACTGCAGTGCATCCCCAGTGTTGCCAGTGCACTCTCTGGACTCACTGCACTGCATCCCCAGTGGAGCCCGTGCACTCTCTGGACTCACTGCACTGCATCCCCAGTGGTGCCAGTGCACTCTCTGGACTCACTGCACTGCATCCCCAGTGGTGCCAGTGCACTCTTTGGACTCACTGAAGTGCATTCTCAGTGGTGCAAGTGCACTCTCTGGACTCACTGCACTGCATCCCCACTGGTGCCAGTGCGCTCTCTGGACTCACTGAAGTGCATCCCCAGTGGTGCCAGTACACTCTCTGGACTCACTGAAGGGCATTCTCAGTGGTGCCAGTGCACTCTCTGGACTCACTGCAGTGCATCCCCAGTGGTGCCAGTGCACTCTCTGGACTCACCGCACCGCATCCCCAGTGGTGCCAGTGCACTCTCTGGAGTAACTGCAGTGCATCACCAGTTGTGCCACTGCACTCTCTGGACTCACTGCACTGCATCCCCAGTGGTGCCAGTGCACTCTCTGGACTCACTGCACTGCATCCCCAGTGGTGACATTGCACTCTCTGGACTCACTGCACTGCATCCCCAGTGGAGCCAGTGCGATATCTGGACTCACTGCACTGCATCCCCAGTGGTGCCAGTGCACTCTGTGGACTCACTGCAGTGCATCCCCAGTGGAGCCCGTGCACTCTGTGGACTCACTGCAGTGCATCCCCAGTGGTGCCAGTGCACTCTCTGGACTCACTTCAGTGCATCCCCAGTGGTGCCAGTACACTCACTGGACTCACTGCACTGCATCCCCAGTGGTGCCAGTGAACTCTCTGGACTTGCTGCACTGCATCCCCAGTGGTGCCAGTGCACTCTCTGGGCTCACTGCAGTACATCCCCAGTGGTGCCAGTGCACTCTCTGGAGTCACTGCACTGCATCCCCAGTGGTGCCAATGCACTCTCTGGACCTCCGGCACCGCATCCCCCGTGGAGCCAGTGCACTCTCTGGACTCGCGGCACTGCATCCCCAGTGGTGCCAGTGCACTCTCTCGAGTCACTGCACTACATCCCCAGTTGTGCCAGTGCACTCACTGGACTCACTGTACTTCATCATCAGTGGTGCCAGTGCACTCTCTGGACTCACTGCACTGCATCCCCAGTGGTGCCAGTGCACTCTCTGGAATCACTGCACTGCATCCCCAGTGGTGCCAGTGCTATCCCTGGACTCACTGTAGTACATCCCCAGTGGTGCCAGTGCACTCTCTGGACTCACTGCAGTGCATTCTCTGTTGTGCCAGTGCACTCTCTGGACTCACTGCACTGCATCCCCAGTGGTGCCAGTGCACTCACTGGACTCACTGCACTGCATCCTCAGTGGTGCCAGTGAACTCTCTGGGCTCACTGCAGGGCATCCCCAGTGGTGCCAGAGCACTCTATGGACTCACTGCACTGCATCCCCAGTGGTGCCAGTGCTATCCCTGGACTCACTGTAGTGCATCCCCAGTGGTGCCAGTGCACTCTCTGGACTCACTGCAGGGCATCCCCAGTGGTGCCAGTGCACTCTCTGGACTCACTGCGCTGCATCCCCAGTGGTGCCAGTGCACTCTCTGGACTCACTGCACTGCATCCCCAGTGCTGCCAGTGCACTCTCTGGACTCACTGCAGGGCATCCCCGGTGGAGCCAGTGTACTCACAGGACTCACTGCAGTGCATCCCCAGTGGTGCCAGTGCACTCTCTGGACTCACTGCAGTGCATCCCCAGTGGTGCCAGTGCACTCTCTGGCGTCAATGCACTGCATCCCCAGTGGTGCCAGTGCACGCTCTGGACTCACTGCACTGCATCCCCAGTGGTGCCAGTGCACTCTCTGGACTCACTGCAGTGCATCCCCAGTGGTGCCAGTGCACTCTCTGGACTCACTGCACTGCATCCCCAGTGGTGCCAGTGCACTCTCTGGACTCACTGCAGTGCATCCCCAGTGGTGCCAGTGCACTCTCTGGACTCACTGCACTGCATCCCCCGTGGTGCAAGTGCACTCTCTGGACTCACTGGAGTGCATCACCTGTGGTGCCAGTGCACTCTCTGGACTCACTGCACTGCATCCCCAGTGCTGCCAGTGCATTCTCTGGACTCACTGCACTGCATCCCCTGTGGTGCCAGTGCACTCTCTGGACTCACTGCACCGCATCCGCAGTGGTGCCAGTGCACTCTCTAGAGTCACTGCGCTGCATCCCCAGTTGTGCCAGTGCACTCTCTGGACTCACTGCAGTGCATCCCCAGTTGTGCCAGTGCACTCTCTGGAGTGACTGCAGTGCATCCCCAGTGGTGCCAGTGCACTCTCTGGACTCGCGTCACTGCATACCCAGTGGTGCCAGTGCACTCTCTGGACTCAGTGAAGTGCATCCCCAGTGCTGCCAGTGCACTCTCTGGACTCACTGCACTGCATCCCCAGTGGTGCCACTGCACTCTCTGGACTCACTGCACTGCATGTCCAGTGGTGCCAGTGCACTCTCTGCACTCACTGCACTGCATCCCCAGTGGTGCCAGTGCACTCACTGGACTCACTGCAGTGCATTCCCTCTGGTGCCAGTGCACTCTCTGGACTCACTGCACTGCATCCCCAGTGGTGCCAGTGCACTCTCTGGACTCACTGCAGTGCATCCCCAGTGGTGCCAGTGCACTCTCTGGACTCACTGCAGTGCATCACCAGTGGTGCCAGTGCACTCTCTGGACTCACTGCAGTGCATCCCCAGTGGTGTCAGTGCACTCTCTGGACTCACTGCACTGCATCCCCAGTGGTGCCAGAGCACTCTCTGGACTCACTGCACTGCATCCTCTGTGCTGCCAGTGCACTCTCTGGACTCACTGCACTGCATCCCCAGTGGTGCCAGTGCACTCTCTGGACTCACTGTACTGCATCCCCAGTGGAGCGCGTGCACTCTCTGGACTCACTGAAGTGCATCCCCAGTGGTGCCAGTGCACTCTGTGGACTCACTGCAGTGCATCCCCAGTGGTGCCAGTGCACTCTCTGGACTCACTGAAGGGCATTCTCAGTGGTGCCAGTGCACTCTCTGGACTCACTGCAGTGCATCCCCAGTGGTGCCAGTACACTCACCAGACTGACTGCACTGCATCCCCAGTGGTGCCAGTGCACTCTCTGGTCTCACCGCACCGCATCCCCAGTGGTGCCAGTGCACTCTCTGGACTCACTGCACTGCATCCCCAGTGGTGCCAGTGCACTCTCTGGACTCACTGCACTGCATCCCCAGTGGTGCCAGAGCACTCTCTGGACTCACTGCACTGCATCCCCAGTGGTGCCAGAGCACTCTCTGGTTCACTGCAGTGCATCCCCAGTGGTGCCAGTGCACTCTCTGGACTCACTGCAGTGCATCCCCAGTGGTGCCAGTGCACTCTCTGGACTCACTGCACTGCATCCCCAGTGGTGCCAGTGCACTCTCTGGACTCCCGGCACCGCATCCCCAGTGGTGCCAGTGCACTCTCTGGGCTCACTGCAGTGCATCCCCAGTGGTGCCAGTGCACTCTCTTGACTCACTGCAGTGCATCCCCAGTGGTGCCAGTGCACTCACTGGATTCACTGCACTGCATCCCCAGTGGTGCTAGTGCACTCTCTGGACTCACTGCACTGCATCCCCAGTGGTACCAGTGCTCTCTCTGGACTCACTGAAGTGCATTCTCAGTGGTGCCAGTGCACTCTGTGGACTCACTGCAGTGCATCCCCAGTGGTGCCAGTGCGCTCTCTGGACTCACTGCAGTGCATCCCCTTGGTGCCAGTGCACTCTCTGGACTCACTGCACTGCATCCCCAGTGGTGCCAGTGCACTCTCTGGAGTAACTGCAGTGCATCACCAGTGGTGCTAGTGCCTTCTGTGGACTCAGTGCAGTGCATCCCCAGTGGCGCCAGTGCACTCTCTGGACTCACTGAAGGGCATTCTCAGTAGTGCCAGTGCACTCTCTGGACTCACTGCAGTGCATCCCCAGTGGTGCCAGTACACTCACTGGACTCACTGCACTGCATCCCCAGTGGTGCCAGTGCACTCTCTGGAGTAACTGCAGTGCATCACCAGTGGTGCCAGTGCACTCTCTGGACTCACTGCACTGCATCCCCAGTGGTGCCAGTGCACTCTCTGGACTCACTGCACTGCATCCCCAGTGGTGCCAGAGCACTCTCTGGACTCACTGCAGTGCATCCCCAGTGGTGCCAGTGCACTCTCTGGACTCACTGCACTGCATCCCCAGTGGTGCCAGTGCACTCTCTGGACTCACTGCACTGCATCCCCAGTGGTGCTAGTGCACTCTCTGGACTCACTGCACTGCATCCCCAGTGGTACCAGTGCTCTCTCTGGACTCACTGAAGTGCATTCTCAGTGGTGCCAGTGCACTCTGTGGACTCACTGCAGTGCATCCCCAGTGGTGCCAGTGCGCTCTCTGGACTCACTGCAGTGCATCCCCTTGGTGCCAGTGCACTCTCTGGACTCACTGCACTGCATCCCCAGTGGTGCCAGTGCACTCTCTGGACTCACTGCACTGCATCCCCAGTGGTGCCAGTGCACTCTCTGGACTCACTGCAGTGCATCCCCAGTGGTGCCAGTGCACTCTCTGGACTCACTGCACTGCATCCCCAGTGGTTCCAGCGCACTCTCTGGACTCACTGCACTGCATCCCCAGTGGTGCTAGTGCACTCTCTGGACTCACTGCACTGCATCCCCAGTGGTGCCAGTGCACTCTCTGGACTCACTGCACTGCATCCCCAGTGGTGCCAATGCACTCTCTGGACTCACTGCACTGCATCCCCAGTGGTGCCAGTGCACTCTCTGGACTCACTGCACTGCATCCCCAGTGGTGCTAGTGCACTCTCTGGACTCACTGCACTGCATCCCCAGTGGTACCAGTGCTCTCTCTGGACTCACTGAAGTGCATTCTCAGTGGTGCCAGTGCACTCTGTGGACTCACTGCAGTGCATCCCCAGTGGTGCCAGTGCGCTCTCTGGACTCACTGCAGTGCATCCCCTTGGTGCCAGTGCACTCTCTGGACTCACTGCACTGCATCCCCAGTGGTGCCAGTGCACTCTCTGGACTCACTGCACTGCATCCCCAGTGGTGTCAGTGCACTCTCTGGACTCACTGCACTGCATCCCCAGTGGTGCCAGTGCACTCTCTGGACTCACTGCACTGCATCCCCAGTGGTGCTAGTGCCTTCTGTGGACTCACTGCAGTGCATCCCCAGTGGTGCCAGTGCACTCTCTGGACTCACTGAAGGGCATTCTCAGTAGTGCCAGTGCACTCTTTGGACTCACTGCAGTGCATCCACAGTGGTGCCAGTACACTCACTGGACTCACTGCACTGCATCCCCAGTGGTGCCAGTGCACTCTCTGGACTCACCGCACCGCATCCCCAGTGGTGCCAGTGCACTCTCTGGAGTAACTGCAGTGCATCACCAGTGGTGCCAGTGCACTCTCTGGACTCACTGCACTGCATCCCCAGTGGTGCCAGTGCACTCTCTGGACTCACTGCAGTGCATCCCCAGTGGTGCCAGAGCACTCTCTGGACTCACTGCAGTGCATCCCCAGTGGTGCCAGTGCACTCTCTGGACTCACTGCAGTGCATCCCCAGTGGTGCCAGTGCACTCTCTGGACTCCCGGCACCGCATCCCCAGTGGTGCCAGTGCACTCTCTGGGCTCACTGCAGTGCATCCCCAGTGGTGCCAGTGCACTCTCTTGACTCACTGCACTGCATCCCCAGTGGTGCCAGTGCACTCACTGGATTCACTGCACTGCATCCCCAGTGGTGCTAGTGCACTCTCTGGACTCACTGCAGTGCATCCCCAGTGGTACCAGTGCACTCTCTGGACTCACTGAAGTGCATTCTCAGTGGTGCCAGTGCACTCTGTGGACTCACTGCAGTGCATCCCCAGTGGTGCCAGTGCGCTCTCTGGACTCACTGCAGTGCATCCCCAGTGGTGCCAGTGCACTCTCTGGACTCACTGCACTGCATCCCCAGTGCTGCCAGTGCACTCTCTGGACTCACTGCACTGCATCCCCAGTGGTGCCAGTGCACTCTCTGGACTCACTGCACTGCATCACCAGTGGTGCCAGTGCACTCTCTGGACTCACTGCAGTGCATCCCCAGTGGTGCCAGTGCACTCTCTGGACTCACTGCACTGCATCCCCAGTGGTACCAGTGCACTCTGTGGACTCACTGCAGTGCATCCCCAGTGGTGCCAGTGCACTCTCTGGACTCACTGCACTGCATCCCCAGTGGTGCCAATGCACTCTCTGGACTCACTGCACTGCATCCCCACTGGTGCCAGTGCACTCTCTGGACTCACTGCACTGCATCCCCAGTGGTGCCAGTGCACTCTCTGGAGTCACTGCACTGCATCCCCAGTGGTGCCAGTGCACTCTCTCGAGTCACTGCACTACATCCCCAGTGTTGCCAGTGCACTCACTGGACTCACTGTTCTGCATGATCAGTGGTGCCAGTGCACTCTCTGGACTCACTGCAGTGCATCCCCAGTGGTGCCAGTACACTCTCTGGACTCACTGCACTGCATCCCCAGTGGTGCCAGTGCACTCACTGGACTCACTATACTGCATCACCAGTGGTGCCAGTGCACTCTCTGGACTCACTGCACTGCATCCCCAGTGTTGCCAGTGCATTCACTGGACTCACTGTACTGCATCTCCAGTGGTGCCAGTGCACTCACTGGGCTCACTGCAGTGCATCCCCAGTGGTGCCAGTGCACTCTCTGGACTCACTGCTGTGCATCCCCAGTGGTGCCAGGGCACTCTCCGGACTCACTGCACTGCATCTCCAATGGTGCCAATGCACTCTCTGGACTCACTGTACTGCATCCCCAGTGGTGCCAGTGCACTCTCTTGACTCACTGCACTGCATCCCCAGTGGTGCCAGTGCACTCACTGGATTCACTGCACTGCATCTCCAGTGGTGCTAGTGCACTCTCTGGACTCACTGCACTGCATCCCCAGTGGTACCAGTGCACTCTCTGGACTCACTGAAGTGCATTCTCAGTGGTGCCAGTGCACTCTGCAGACTCACTGCAGTGCATCCCCAGTGGTGCCAGTGCGCTCTCTGGACTCACTGCAGTGCATCCCCAGTGGTGCCAGTGCACTCTCTGGACTCACTGCACTGCATCCCCAGTGGTGCCAGTGCACTCTCTGGACTCACTGCAGTGCATCCCCAGTGGTGCCAGTGCACTCTCTGGACTCACTGCACTGCATCCCCAGTGGTGCCAGTGCACTCTCTGGACTCACTGAAAGGCATTCTCAGTGGTGCCAGTGCACTCTCTGGACTCACTGCAGTGCATCCCCAGTGGTGCCAGTGCACTCTCTGGACTCACCGCACCGCATCCCCAGTGGTGCCAGTGCACTCTCTGGAGTAACTGCAGTGCATCACCAGTGGTGCCAGTGCACTCTCTGGACTCACTGCACTGCATCCCCAGTGCTGCCAGTGCACTCTCTGGACTCACTGCACTGCATCCCCAGTGGTGCCAGAGCACTCTCTGGACTCACTGCACTGCATCCCCAGTGCTGCCTGTGCACTCTCTGGACTCACTGCACTGCATCCCCAGTGGTGCCACTGCACTCTCTGGACTCACTGCACTGCATCCCCAGTGGTGCCAGTGCACTCCCTGCACTCACTGCACTGCATCCCCAGTGGTGCTAGTGCCTTCTGTGGACTCACTGCAGTGCATCCCCAGTGGTGCCAGTGCACTCTCTGGACTCACTGAAGGGCATTCTCAGTAGTGCCAGTGCACTCTTTGGACTCACTGCAGTGCATCCACAGTGGTGCCAGTACACTCACTGGACTCACTGCACTGCATCCCCAGTGGTGCCAGTGCACTCTCTGGACTCACCGCACCGCATCCCCAGTGGTGCCAGTGCACTCTCTGGAGTAACTGCAGTGCATCACCAGTGGTGCCAGTGCACTCTCTGGACTCACTGCACTGCATCTCCAGTGGTGCCAGTGCACTCTCTGGACTCACTGCAGTGCATCCCCAGTGGTGCCAGAGCACTCTCTGGACTCACTGCAGTGCATCCCCAGTGGTGCCAGTGCACTCTCTGGACTCACTGCAGTGCATCCCCAGTGGTGCCAGTGCACTCTCTGGACTCCCGGCACCGCATCCCCAGTGGTGCCAGTGCACTCTCTGGGCTCACTGCAGTGCATCCCCAGTGGTGCCAGTGCACTCTCTTGACTCACTGCACTGCATCCCCAGTGGTGCCAGTGCACTCACTGGATTCACTGCACTGCATCCCAAGTGGTGCTAGTGCACTCTCTGGACTCACTGCAGTGCATCCCCAGTGGTACCAGTGCACTCTCTGGACTCACTGAAGTGCATTCTCAGTGGTGCCAGTGCACTCTGTGGACTCACTGCAGTGCATCCCCAGTGGTGCCAGTGCGCTCTCTGGACTCACTGCAGTGCATCCCCAGTGGTGCCAGTGCACTCTCTGGACTCACTGCACTGCATCCCCAGTGCTGCCAGTGCACTCTCTGGACTCACTGCACTGCATCCCCAGTGGTGCCAGTGCACTCTCTGGACTCACTGCACTGCATCTCCAGTGGTGCCAGTGCACTCTCTGGAGTCACTGCACTGCATCCCCAGTGGTGCCAGTGCACTCTCTCGAGTCACTGCACTACATCCCCAGTGGTGCCAGTGCACTCACTGGACTCACTGTTCTGCATGATCAGTGGTGCCAGTGCACTCTCTGGACTCACTGCAGTGCATCCCCAGTGGTGCCAGTACACTCTCTGGACTCACTGCACTGCATCCCCAGTGGTGCCAGTGCACTCACTGGACTCACTATACTGCATCACCAGTGGTGCCAGTGCACTCTCTGGACTCACTGCACTGCATCCCCAGTGTTGCCAGTGCATTCACTGGACTCACTGTACTGCATCTCCAGTGGTGCCAGTGCACTCACTGGGCTCACTGCAGTGCATCCCCAGTGGTGCCAGTGCACTCTCTGGACTCACTGCTGTGCATCCCCAGTGGTGCCAGGGCACTCTCTGGACTCACTGCACTGCATCTCCAATGGTGCCAATGCACTCTCTGGACTCACTGTACTGCATCCCCAGTGGTGCCAGTGCACTCTCTTGACTCACTGCACTGCATCCCCAGTGGTGCCAGTGCACTCACTGGATTCACTGCACTGCATCCCCAGTGGTGCTAGTGCACTCTCTGGACTCACTGCACTGCATCCCCAGTGGTACCAGTGCACTCTCTGGACTCACTGAAGTGCATTCTCAGTGGTGCCAGTGCACTCTGCGGACTCACTGCAGTGCATCCCCAGTGGTGCCAGTGCGCTCTCTGGACTCACTGCAGTGCATCCCCAGTGGTGCCAGTGCACTCTCTGGACTCACTGCACTGCATCCCCAGTGCTGCCAGTGCACTCTCTGGACTCACTGCAGTGCATCCCCAGTGGTGCCAGTGCACTCTCTGGACTCACTGCACTGCATCCCCAGTGGTGCCAGTGCACTCTCTGGACTCACTGAAGTGCATCCCCCGTGGTGCCAGTGCGATCTCTGGACTCACTGCACTGCATTCCCAGTGGTGCCAGTGCACACTCTGGACTCACTGCACTGCATCCCCAGTGGTGCCAGTGCACTCTCTGGACTCACTGCAGTGCGTCCCCAGTTTTGCCAGTGCACTCTCTGGACTCACTGCACTGCATCCCCAGTGGTGCCAGTGCACTCTCTGGACTCACTGCACTGCATCCCCAGTGCTGCCAGTGCACTCTCTGGACTCACTGCACTGCATCCCCAGTGGTGCCAGAGCACTCTCTGGACTCACTGAAGTGCAACCCCAGTGCTGCCAGTGCACTCTCTGGACTCACTGCAGTGCATCCCCAGTGGTGCCAGTGCACTCTGTGGACTCACTGCAGTGCATCCCCAGTGGTGCCAGTGCACTCTCTGGACTCACTGAAGTGCATTCTCAGTGGTGCCAGTGCACTCTCTGGACTCACTGCAGTGCATCCCCAGTGGTGCCAGTACACTCACTGGACTCACTGCACTGCATCCCCAGTGGTGCTAGTGCACTCTCTGGACTCACTGCACTGCATCACCAGTGGTGCCAGAGCACTCTCTGGACTCACTGCAGTGCATCCCCAGTGGTGCCAGTGCACTCTCTGGACTCACTGTACTGCATCCCCAGTGGTGCCAGTGCACTCTCTGGACTCACTGCTGTGCATCCCCATTGGTGTCAGTGCACTCTCTGGACTCACTGCACTGCATCCCCAGTGGTGCCAGTGCACTCTCTGGACTCACTGCACTGCATCCCCAGTGGTGCAAGTGCACTCTCTGGACTCACTGCAGTGCATCCCAAGTGGTGCCAGTGCACTCTCTGGACTCACTGCAGTGCATCCCCAGTGGTGCCAGTACACTCACTGGACTCACTGCACTGCATCCCCAGTGGTGCCAGTGCAGTCTCTGCACTCACTGAAGTGCATCCCCAGTGGTGCCAGTGAACTCTCTGGACTCACTGCAGTGCATCCCCAGTGGTGCCAGTGCACTCTCTGGACTCACTGCACTGCATCCCCAGTGGTGCCAGTGCACTCTCTGGACTCACTGCACTGCATCCCCAGTGGTGCCAGTGCACTCTCTGGACTCACTGCACTGCATCCCCAGTGGTGCCAATGCACTCTCTGGACTCACTGCTGTGCATCCCCAGTGGTGCCAGTGCACTCTCTGGACTCACTGTACTGCATCACCTGTGGTGCCAGTGCACTCTCTGGACTCACTGCACTGCATCCCCAGTGGTGCCAGTGCACTCTCTGGACTCACTGCACTGCATCCCTAGTGGTGCCAGTGCACTCTCTGGACTCACTGCACTGCATCTCCAATGGTGCCAGTGCACTCTCTGGACTCACTGCACTGCATCCCCTGTGGTGCCAATGCACTCTCTGGACTCACTGCTGTGCATCCCCAGTGGTGCCAGTGCACTCTCTGGACTCACTGTACTGCATCCCCAGTGGTGCCAGTGCACTCTCTGTACTCACTGCACTGCATCCCCATTGGTGCCAGTGCACTCTCTGGACTCACTGCACTGCATCCCCAGTGGTGCCAGTGCACTCTCTGGACTCACTGCACTGCATCCCCAGTGGTGCCAGTGCACTCTCTGGACTCACTGCAGTGCATCCCCAGTGTTGCCAGTGCACTCTCTGGACTCACTGCACTGCATCCCCAGTGGAGCCCGTGCACTCTCTGGACTCACTGCACTGCATCCCCAGTGGTGCCAGTGCACTCTCTGGACTCACTGCACTGCATCCCCAGTGGTGCCAGTGCACTCTTTGGACTCACTGAAGTGCATTCTCAGTGGTGCAAGTGCACTCTCTGGACTCACTGCACTGCATCCCCAGTGGTGCCAGTGCGCTCTCTGGACTCACTGAAGTGCATCCCCAGTGGTGCCAGTACACTCTCTGGACTCACTGAAGGGCATTCTCAGTGGTGCCAGTGCACTCTCTGGACTCACTGCAGTGCATCCCCAGTGGTGCCAGTGCACTCTCTGGACTCACCGCACCGCATCCCCAGTGGTGCCAGTGCACTCTCTGGAGTAACTGCAGTGCATCACCAGTTGTGCCACTGCACTCTCTGGACTCACTGCACTGCATCCCCAGTGGTGCCAGAGCACTCTCTGGACTCACTGCACTGCATCCCCAGTGGTGCCAGTGCACTCTCTGGACTCACTGCACTGCATCCCCAGTGGTGACATTGCACTCTCTGGACTCACTGCACTGCATCCCCAGTGGAGCCAGTGCGATATCTGGACTCACTGCACTGCATCCCCAGTGGTGCCAGTGCACTCTGTGGACTCACTGCAGTGCATCCCCAGTGGAGCCCGTGCACTCTGTGGACTCACTGCAGTGCATCCCCAGTGGTGCCAGTGCACTCTCTGGACTCACTTCAGTGCATCCCCAGTGGTGCCAGTACACTCACTGGACTCACTGCACTGCATCCCCAGTGGTGCCAGTGAACTCTCTGGACTTGCTGCACTGCATCCCCAGTGGTGCCAGTGCACTCTCTGGGCTCACTGCAGTACATCCCCAGTGGTGCCAGTGCACTCTCTGGAGTCACTGCACTGCATCCCCAGTGGTGCCAATGCACTCTCTGGACCTCCGGCACCGCATCCCCCGTGGAGCCAGTGCACTCTCTGGACTCGCGGCACTGCATCCCCAGTGGTGCCAGTGCACTCTCTCGAGTCACTGCACTACATCCCCAGTTGTGCCAGTGCACTCACTGGACTCACTGTACTTCATCATCAGTGGTGCCAGTGCACTCTCTGGACTCACTGCACTGCATCCCCAGTGGTGCCAGTGCACTCTCTGGAATCACTGCACTGCATCCCCAGTGGTGCCAGTGCTATCCCTGGACTCACTGTAGTACATCCCCAGTGGTGCCAGTGCAGTCTCTGGACTCACTGCAGTGCATTCTCTGTTGTGCCAGTGCACTCTCTGGACTCACTGCACTGCATCCCCAGTGGTGCCAGTGCACTCACTGGACTCACTGCACTGCATCCTCAGTGGTGCCAGTGCACTCTCTGGGCTCACTGCAGGGCATCCCCAGTGGTGCCAGAGCACTCTATGGACTCACTGCACTGCATCCCCAGTGGTGCCAGTGCTATCCCTGGACTCACTGTAGTGCATCCCCAGTGGTGCCAGTGCACTCTCTGGACTCACTGCAGGGCATCCCCAGTGGTGCCAGTGCACTCTCTGGACTCACTGCGCTGCATCCCCAGTGGTGCCAGTGCACTCTCTGGACTCACTGCACTGCATCCCCAGTGCTGCCAGTGCACTCTCTGGACTCACTGCAGGGCATCCCCGGTGGAGCCAGTGTACTCACAGGACTCACTGCAGTGCATCCCCAGTGGTGCCAGTGCACTCTCTGGACTCACTGCAGTGCATCCCCAGTGGTGCCAGTGCACTCTCTGGCGTCAATGCACTGCATCCCCAGTGGTGCCAGTGCACGCTCTGGACTCACTGCACTGCATCCCCAGTGGTGCCAGTGCACTCTCTGGACTCACTGCAGTGCATCCCCAGTGGTGCCAGTGCACTCTCTGGACTCACTGCACTGCATCCCCAGTGGTGCCAGTGCACTCTCTGGACTCACTGCAGTGCATCCCCAGTGGTGCCAGTGCACTCTCTGGACTCACTGCACTGCATCCCCCGTGGTGCAAGTGCACTCTCTGGACTCACTGGAGTGCATCACCTGTGGTGCCAGTGCACTCTCTGGACTCACTGCACTGCATCCCCAGTGCTGCCAGTGCATTCTCTGGACTCACTGCACTGCATCCCCTGTGGTGCCAGTGCACTCTCTGGACTCACTGCACCGCATCCGCAGTGGTGCCAGTGCACTCTCTAGAGTCACTGCGCTGCATCCCCAGTTGTGCCAGTGCACTCTCTGGACTCACTGCAGTGCATCCCCAGTTGTGCCAGTGCACTCTCTGGAGTGACTGCAGTGCATCCCCAGTGGTGCCAGTGCACTCTCTGGACTCGCGTCACTGCATACCCAGTGGTGCCAGTGCACTCTCTGGACTCAGTGAAGTGCATCCCCAGTGGTGCCAGTGCACTCTCTGGACTCACTGCAGTGCATTCCCGGTGGTGCCAGTGCACTCTCTGGACTCACTGCAGTGCATCCCCAGTGGTGCCAGTGCACTCTGGACTCACTGCAGTGCATCCCCAGTGGTGCCAGTGCACTCTCTGGACTCACTGCACTGCATCCCCAGTAGTGCCAGTGCACTCTCTGGACTCACTGCAGTGCATTCCCGGTGGTGCCAGTGCACTCTCTGGACTCACTGCAGTGCATCCCCAGTGGTGCTAGTGCACTCTGGACTCACTGCAGTGCATCCCCAGTGGTGCCAGTGCACTCTCTGGACTCACTGCACCGCATCCCCAGTGGTGCCAGTGCACTCTCTGGACTCACTGCACCGCATCCCCAGTGGTGCCAGTGCACTCTCTGGACTCACTGTACTGCATCCCCAGTGGTGCCAAAGCACTCTCTGGACTCCCGCCACCGCATCCCCATTGGTTCCAGTGCACTCTCTGGACTCACTGCACTGCATCCCCAGTGGTGCCAGTGCACTCTCTGGACTCACTGCACCGCATCCCCAGTGGTGCCAGTGCACTCTCTGGAGTGACTGCAGTGCATCCCCAGTGGTGCCTGTGCACTCTCTGGACTCACTGCACTGCATCCCCAGTGATGCCAGTGCACTCTCTGGACTCACTGCAGGGCATCCCCGTTGGAGCCAGTGTACTCTCAGGACTCACTGCAGTGCATCCCCAGTGGTGCCAGTGCACTCTCTGGACTCACTGCAGTGCATCCCCAGTGGTGCCAGTGCACTCTCTGGACTCACTGCACTGCACCCCAATGCTGCCAGTGCACTCTCTGGCGTCACTGCACTGCATCCCCCGTGGTGCAAGTGCACTCTCTGGACTCACTGGAGTGCATTCCCGGTGGTGCCAGTGCACTCTGTGGACTCACTGCAGTGCATCCCCAGTGGTGCCAGTGCACTCTCTGGACTCACTGCACTGCATCCCCAGTGGTGCCAATGCACTCTCTGGACTCACTGCACTGCATCCCCAGTGGTGCCAGTGCACTCTCTGGACTCACTGAAGTGCATCCCCAGTGGTGCCAGTGCACTCTCTGGAGTCACTGCACTGCATCCCCAGTGGTGCTAGTGCCTTCTGTGGACTCACTGCAGTGCATCCCCAGTGGTGCCAGTGCACTCTCTGGACTCACTGAAGGGCATTCTCAGTGGTGCCAGTGCACTCTCTGGAATCACTGCAGTGCATCCCCAGTGGTGCCAGTACACTCACTGGACTCACTGCACTGCATCCCCAGTGGTGCCAGTGCACTCTCTGGACTCACCGCACCGCATCCCCAGTGGTGCCAGTGCACTCTCTGGAGTAACTGCAGTGCATCCCCAGTGGTGCCAGTGCACTCTCTGGACTCACTGCACTGCATCCCCAGTGGTGCCAGTGCACTCTCTGGACTCACTGCACTGCATCCCCAGTGGTGCCAGAGCACTCTCTGGACTCACTGCAGTGCATCCCCAGTGGTGCCAGTGCACTCTCTGGACTCACTGCACTGCATCCCCAGTGGTGCCAGTGCACTCTCTGGACTCACTGCACTGCATCCCCAGTGGTGCCAGTGCACTCTCTGGACTCCCGGCACCGCATCCCCAGTGGTGCCAGTGCACTCTCTGGGCTCACTGCAGTGCATCCCCAGTGGTGCCAGTGCACTCTCTGGACTCCCGGCACCGCATCCCCAGTGGTGCCAGTGCACTCTCTGGACTCACTGCAGTGCATCCCCAGTGGTGCCAGTGCACTCTCTGGACTCACTGCACTGCATCCCCAGTGGTACCAGTGCACTCTGTGGACTCACTGCAGTGCATCCCCAGTGCTGCCAGTGCACTCTCTGGACTCACTGCACTGCATCCCCAGTGGAGCCAATGCACTCTCTGGACTCACTGCACTGCATCCCCAGTGGTGCCAGTGCACTCACCGGACTCACTGCACTGCATCCCAAGTGGTGCCAGTGCACTCTCTGGAGTCACTGCACTGCATCCCCAGTGGTGCCAGTGCACTCTCTCGAGTCACTGCACTACATCCCCAGTGGTGCCAGTGCACTCACTGGACTCACTGTACTGCATCATCAGTGGTGCCAGTGCACTCTCTGGACTCACTGCAGTGCATCCCCAGTGGTGCCAGTGCACTCTCTGGACTCACTGCACTGCATCCCCAGTGGTGCCAGTGCACTCACTGGACTCACTATACTGCATCACCAGTGGTGCCAGTGCACTCTCTGGACTCACTGCACTGCATCCCCAGTGTTGCCAGTGCATTCACTGGACTCACTGTACTGCATCTCCAGTGGTGCCAGTGCACTCTCTGGACTCACTGCAGTGCATCCCCAGTGGTGCCAGTGCACTCTCTGGACTCACTGCAGTGCATCCCCACTGGTGCCAGTGCACTCACTGGATTCACTGCACTACATTCCCAGTGGTGCTAGTTCACTCTCTGGACTCACTGCAGTGCATCCCCAGTGGTGCCAGTGCACTCTTTGGACTCACTGAAGTGCATTCTCAGTGGTGCCAGTGCACTCTCTGGACTCACTGCACTGCATCCCCAGTGGTGCCAGTGCGCTCTCTGGCCTCACTGAAGTGCATTCTCAGTGGTGCCAGTGCACTCTCTGGACTCACTGCAGTGCATCTCCAGTGGTGCCAGTGCACTCTCTGGACTCACTGCAGTGCATCACCAGTGGTGCCAGTGCACTCTCTGGACTCACCGCACCGCATCCCCAGTGGTGCCAGTGCACTCTCTGGAGTAACTGCAGTGCATCACCAGTGGTGCCAGTGCACTCTCTGGACTCACTGCACTGCATCCCCAGTGCTGCCAGTGCACTCTCTGGACTCACTGCACTGCATCCCCAGGGGTGCCAGAGCACTCTCTGGACTCACTGCACTGCATCCCCAGTGCTGCCTGTGCACTCTCTGGACTCACTGCAGTGCATCCCCAGTGGTGCCAGTGCACTCTCTGGACTCACTGCACTGCATCCCCAGTGGTGCCAGTGCACTCCCTGCACTCACTGCACTGCATCCCCAGTGGTGCCAGTGCACTCACTGGACTCACTGCAGTGCATTCCCTCTGGTGCCAGTGCACTCTCTGGACTCACTGCACTGCATCCCCAGTGGTGCCAGTGCACTCTCTGGACTCACTGCAGTGCATCCCCAGTGGTGCCAGTGCACTCTCTGGACTCACTGCAGTGCATCCCCAGTGGTGCCAGTGCACTCTCTGGACTCACTGAAGTGCATCCCCCGTGGTGCCAGTGCGATCTCTGGACTCACTGCACTGCATTACCAGTGGTGCCAGTGCACACTCTGGACTCACTGCACTGCACCCCCAGTGGTGCCAGTGCACTCTCTGGACTCACTGCAGTGCGTCCCCAGTTTTGCCAGTGCACTCTCTGGACTCACTGCACTGCATACCCAGTGGTGCCAGTGCACTCTCTGGACTCACTGCACTGCATCCCCAGTGGAGCCAGTGCACTCTCTGGACTCACTGCACTGCATCCCCAGTGGTGCCAGTGCACTCTGTGGACTCACTGCAGTGCATCCCCAGTGGAGCCTGTGCACTCTCTGGACTCACTGAAGTGCATCCCCAGTGGTGCCAGTGCACTCTCTGGACTCACTGCACTGCATCCCCAGTGGTGCAAGTGCACTCTCTGGACTCACTGCCGTGCATCCCAAGTGGTGCCAATGCACTCTCTGGACTCACTGCAGTGCATCCCCAATGGTGCCAGTACACTCTCTGGACTCACTGCACTGCATCCCCAGAGGTGCCAGTGCAGTCTCTGCACTCACTGAAGTGCATCTCCAGTGGTGCCAGTGAACTCTCTGGACTCACTGCAGTGCATCCCCAGTGGTGCCAGTGCACTCTCTGGACTCACTGCACTGCATCCCCAGTGGTGCCAGTGCACTCTCTGGACTCACTGCACTGCATCCCCAGTGGTGCCAGTGCACTCTCTGGACTCACTGCACTGCATCTCCAATGGTGCCAGTGCACTCTCTGGACTCACTGCACTGCATCCCCTGTGGTGCCAATGCACTCTCTGGACTCACTGCTGTGCATCCCCAGTGGTGCCAGTGCACTCTCTGGACTCACTGTACTGCATCCCCAGTGGTGCCAGTGCACTCTCTGTACTCACTGCACTGCATCCCCATTGGTGCCAGTGCACTCTCTGGACTCACTGCACTGCATCCCCAGTGGTGCCAGTGCACTCTCTGGACTCACTGCACTGCATCCCCAGTGGTGCCAGTGCACTCTCTGGACTCACTGCAGTGCATCCCCAGTGTTGCCAGTGCACTCTCTGGACTCACTGCACTGCATCCCCAGTGGAGCCCGTGCACTCTCTGGACTCACTGCACTGCATCCCCAGTGGTGCCAGTGCACTCTCTGGACTCACTGCAGTGCATCCCCAGTGGTGCCAGTGCACGCTTTGGACTCACTGAAGTGCATTCTCAGTGGTGCAAGTGCACTCTCTGGACTCACTGCACTGCATCCCCACTGGTGCCAGTGCGCTCTCTGGACTCACTGAAGTGCATCCCCAGTGGTGCCAGTACACTCTCTGGACTCACTGAAGGGCATTCTCAGTGGTGCCAGTGCACTCTCTGGACTCACTGCAGTGCATCCCCAGTGGTGCCAGTGCACTCTCTGGACTCACCGCACCGCATCCCCAGTGGTGCCAGTGCACTCTCTGGAGTAACTGCAGTGCATCACCAGTGGTGCCACTGCACTCTCTGGACTCACTGCACTGCATCCCCAGTGGTGCCAGAGCACTCTCTGGACTCACTGCACTGCATCCCCAGTGGTGCCAGTGCACTCTCTGGACTCACTGCACTGCATCCCCAGTGGTGACATTGCACTCTCTGGACTCACTGCACTGCATCCCCAGTGGAGCCAGTGCGATATCTGGACTCACTGCACTGCATCCCCAGTGGTGCCAATGCACTCTGTGGACTCACTGCAGTGCATCCCCAGTGGAGCCCGTGCACTCTGTGGACTCACTGCAGTGCATCCCCAGTGGTGCCAGTGCACTCTCTGGACTCACTTCAGTGCATCCCCAGTGGTGCCAGTACACTCACTGGACTCACTGCACTGCATCCCCAGTGGTGCCAGTGAACTCTCTGGACTTGCTGCACTGCATCCCCAGTGGTGCCAGTGCACTCTCTGGACTCACTGATGTGCATCCCCATTGGTGCCTGTGCACTCTCTGGAGTAACTGCAGTGCATCCCCAGCGGTGCCAGTGCACTCTCTGGACTCCCGGCACCGCATCCCCAGTGGTGCCAGTGCACTCTCTGGGCTCACTGCAGTACATCCCCAGTGGTGCCAGTGCACTCTCTGGAGTCACTGCACTGCATCCCCAGTGGTGCCAATGCACTCTCTGGACCTCCGGCACCGCATCCCCCGTGGAGCCAGTGCACTCTCTGGACTCGCGGCACTGCATCCCCAGTGGTGCCAGTGCACTCTCTCGAGTCACTGCACTACATCCCCAGTTGTGCCAGTGCACTCACTGGACTCACTGTACTGCATCATCAGTGGTGCCAGTGCACTCTCTGGACTCACTGCACTGCATCCCCAGTGGTGCCAGTGCACTCTCTGGAATCACTGCACTGCATCCCCAGTGGTGCCAGTGCTATCCCTGGACTCACTGTAGTACATCCCCAGTGGTGCCAGTGCACTCTCTGGACTCACTGCAGTGCATTCTCTGTTGTGCCAGTGCACTCTCTGGACTCACTGCACTGCATCCCCAGTGGTGCCAGTGCACTCACTGGACTCACTGCACTGCATCCTCAGTGGTGCCAGTGCACTCTCTGGGCTCACTGCAGGGCATCCCCAGTGGTGCCAGAGCACTCTATGGACTCACTGCACTGCATCCCCAGTGGTGCCAGTGCTATCCCTGGACTCACTGTAGTGCATCCCCAGTGGTGCCAGTGCACTCTCTGGACTCACTGCACTGCATCCCCAGTGGTGCCAGTGCACTCTCTGGACTCACTGCGCTGCATCCCCAGTGGTGCCAGTGCACTCTCTGGACTCACTGCACTGCATCCCCAGTGCTGCCAGTGCACTCTCTGGACTCACTGCAGGGCATCCCCGGTGGAGCCAGTGTACTCTCAGGACTCACTGCAGTGCATCCCCTGTGGTGCCAGTGCACTCTCTGGACTCACTGCAGTGCATCCCCAGTGGTGCCAGTGCACTCTCTGGCGTCAATGCACTGCATCCCCAGTGGTGCCAGTGCACGCTCTGGACTCACTGCACTGCATCCCCAGTGGTGCCAGTGCACTCTCTGGACTCACTGCAGTGCATCCCCAGTGGTGCCAGTGCACTCTCTGGACTCACTGCACTGCATCCCCAGTGGTGCCAGTGCACTCTCTGGACTCACTGCAGTGCATCCCCAGTGGTGCCAGTGCACTCTCTGGACTCACTGCACTGCATCCCCCGTGGTGCAAGTGCACTCTCTGGACTCACTGGAGTGCATCACCTGTGGTGCCAGTGCACTCTCTGGACTCACTGCACTGCATCCCCAGTGCTGCCAGTGCATTCTCTGGACTCACTGCACTGCATCCCCAGTGGTGCCAGTGCACTCTCTGGACTCACTGCACCGCATAAGCAGTGGTGCCAGTGCACTCTCTAGAGTCACTGCGCTGCATCCCCAGTTGTGCCAGTGCACTCTCTGGACTCACTGCAGTGCATCCCCAGTTGTGCCAGTGCACTCTCTGGAGTGACTGCAGTGCATCCCCAGTGGTGCCAGTGCACTCTCTGGACTCGCGTCACTGCATCCCCAGTGGTGCCAGTGCACTCTCTGGACTCGCGTCACTGCATACCCAGTGGTGCCAGTGCACTCTCTGGACTCAGTGAAGTGCATCCCCAGTGGTGCCAGTGCACTCTCTGGACTCACTGCAGTGCATTCCCGGTGGTGCCAGTGCACTCTCTGGACTCACTGCAGTGCATCCCCAGTGGTGCCAGTGCACTCTGGACTCACTGCAGTGCATCCCCAGTGGTGCCAGTGCACTCTCTGGACTCACTGCACTGCATCCCCAGTAGTGCCAGTGCACTCTCTGGACTCACTGCAGTGCATTCCCGGTGGTGCCAGTGCACTCTCTGGACTCACTGCAGTGCATCCCCAGTGGTGCCAGTGCACTCTGGACTCACTGCATTGCATCCCCAGTGGTGCCAGTGCACTCTCTGGACTCACTGCAGTGCATCCCCAGTGGTGCCAGTGCACTCTCTGGACTCACTGCAGTGCATCCCCAGTGGTGCCAGTGCACTCTCTGGACTCACTGCACTGCATCCCCAGTGGTGCCAGTGCACTCTCTGGACTCACTGCACCGCATCCCCAGTGGTGCCAGTGCACTCTCTGGACTCACTGCACCGCATCCCCAGTGGTGCCAGTGCACTCTCTGGACTCACTGTACTGCATCCCCAGTGGTGCCAAAGCACTCTCTGGACTCCCGCCACCGCATCCCCATTGGTTCCAGTGCACTCTCTGGACTCACTGCACTGCATCCCCAGTGGTGCCAGTGCACTCTCTGGACTCACTGCACCGCATCCCCAGTGGTGCCAGTGCACTCTCTGGAGTGACTGCAGTGCATCCCCAGTGGTGCCTGTGCACTCTCTGGACTCACTGCACTGCATCCCCAGTGATGCCAGTGCACTCTCTGGACTCACTGCAGGGCATCCCCGTTGGAGCCAGTGTACTCTCAGGACTCACTGCAGTGCATCCCCAGTGGTGCCAGTGCACTCTCTGGACTCACTGCACTGCATCCCCAGTGGTGCCAGTGCACTCTCTGGACTCACTGCACTGCACCCCAATGCTGCCAGTGCACTCTCTGGCGTCACTGCACTGCATCCCCCGTGGTGCAAGTGCACTCTCTGGACTCACTGGAGTGCATTCCCGGTGGTGCCAGTGCACTCTGTGGACTCACTGCAGTGCATCCCCAGTGGTGCCAGTGCACTCTCTGGACTCACTGCACTGCATCCCCAGTGGTGCCAATGCACTCTCTGGACTCACTGCACTGCATCCCCAGTGGTGCCAGTGCACTCTCTGGACTCACTGAAGTGCATCCCCAGTGGTGCCAGTGCACTCTCTGGACTCACTGCACTGCATCCCCAGTGGTGCTAGTGCCTTCTGTGGACTCACTGCAGTGCATCCCCAGTGGTGCCAGTGCACTCTCTGGACTCACTGAAGGGCATTCTCAGTGGTGCCAGTGCACTCTCTGGACTCACTGCAGTGCATCCCCAGTGGTGCCAGTACACTCACTGGACTCACTGCACTGCATCCCCAGTGGTGCCAGTGCACTCTCTGGACTCACCGCACCGCATCCCCAGTGGTGCCAGTGCACTCTCTGGAGTAACTGCAGTGCATCACCAGTGGTGCCAGTGCACTCTCTGGACTCACTGCACTGCATCCCCAGTGGTGCCAGTGCACTCTCTGGACTCACTGCACTGCATCCCCAGTGGTGCCAGAGCACTCTCTGGACTCACTGCAGTGCATCCCCAGTGGTGCCAGTGCACTCTCTGGACTCACTGCACTGCATCCCCAGTGGTGCCAGTGCACTCTCTGGACTCACTGCACTGCATCCCCAGTGGTGCCAGTGCACTCTCTGGACTCCCGGCACCGCATCCCCAGTGGTGCCAGTGCACTCTCTGGACTCACTGCACTGCATCCCCAGTGGTGCCAGTGCACTCTCTGGACTCCCGGCACCGCATCCCCAGTGGTGCCAGTGCACTCTCTGGACTCACTGCAGTGCATCCCCAGTGGTGCCAGTGCACTCTCTGGACTCACTGCACTGCATCCCCAGTGGTACCAGTGCACTCTGTGGACTCACTGCAGTGCATCCCCAGTGCTGCCAGTGCACTCTCTGGACTCACTGCACTGCATCCCCAGTGGAGCCAATGCACTCTCTGGACTCACTGCACTGCATCCCCAGTGGTGCCAGTGCACTCACCGGACTCACTGCACTGCATCCCAAGTGGTGCCAGTGCACTCTCTGGAGTCACTGCACTGCATCCCCAGTGGTGCCAGTGCACTCTCTCGAGTCACTGCACTACATCCCCAGTGGTGCCAGTGCACTCACTGGACTCACTGTACTGCATCATCAGTGGTGCCAGTGCACTCTCTGGACTCACTGCAGTGCATCCCCAGTGGTGCCAGTGCACTCTCTGGACTCACTGCACTGCATCCCCAGTGGTGCCAGTGCACTCACTGGACTCACTATACTGCATCACCAGTGGTGCCAGTGCACTCTCTGGACTCACTGCACTGCATCCCCAGTGTTGCCAGTGCATTCACTGGACTCACTGTACTGCATCTCCAGTGGTGCCAGTGCACTCTCTGGACTCACTGCAGTGCATCCCCAGTGGTGCCAGTGCACTCTCTGGACTCACTGCAGTGCATCCCCACTGGTGCCAGTGCACTCACTGGATTCACTGCACTACATTCCCAGTGGTGCTAGTTCACTCTCTGGACTCACTGCAGTGCATCCCCAGTGGTGCCAGTGCACTCTTTGGACTCACTGAAGTGCATTCTCAGTGGTGCCAGTGCACTCTCTGGACTCACTGCACTGCATCCCCAGTGGTGCCAGTGCGCTCTCTGGCCTCACTGAAGTGCATTCTCAGTGGTGCCAGTGCACTCTCTGTACTCACTGCAGTGCATCTCCAGTGGTGCCAGTACACTCTCTGGACTCACTGCACTGCATCCCCAGTGGTGCTAGTGCACTCTGTGGACTCACTGCAGTGCATCCCCAGTGGTGCCAGTGCACTCTCTGGACTCACTGAAAGGGATTCTCAGTGGTGCCAGTGCACTCTCTGGACTCACTGCAGTGCATCACCAGTGGTGCCAGTGCACTCTCTGGACTCACCGCACCGCATCCCCAGTGGTGCCAGTGCACTCTCTGGAGTAACTGCAGTGCATCACCAGTGGTGCCAGTGCACTCTCTGGACTCACTGCACTGCATCCCCAGTGCTGCCAGTGCACTCTCTGGACTCACTGCACTGCATCCCCAGTGGTGCCAGAGCACTCTCTGGACTCACTGCACTGCATCCCCAGTGCTGCCTGTGCACTCTCTGGACTCACTGCACTGCATCCCCAGTGGTGCCAGTGCACTCTCTGGACTCACTGCACTGCATCCCCAGTGGTGCCAGTGCACTCCCTGCACTCACTGCACTGCATCCCCAGTGGTGCCAGTGCACTCACTGGACTCACTGCAGTGCATTCCCTCTGGTGCCAGTGCACTCTCTGGACTCACTGCACTGCATCCCCAGTGGTGCCAGTGCACTCTCTGGACTCACTGCAGTGCATCCCCAGTGGTGCCAGTGCACTCTCTGGACTCACTGCAGTGCATCCCCAGTGGTGCCAGTGCACTCTCTGGACTCACTGAAGTGCATCCCCCGTGGTGCCAGTGCGATCTCTGGACTCACTGCACTGCATTACCAGTGGTGCCAGTGCACACTCTGGACTCACTGCACTGCACCCCCAGTGGTGCCAGTGCACTCTCTGGACTCACTGCAGTGCGTCCCCAGTTTTGCCAGTGCACTCTCTGGACTCACTGCACTGCATACCCAGTGGTGCCAGTGCACTCTCTGGACTCACTGCACTGCATCCCCAGTGGAGCCAGTCCACTCTCTGGACTCACTGCACTGCATCCCCAGTGGTGCCAGTGCACTCTGTGGACTCACTGCAGTGCATCCCCAGTGGAGCCAGTGCACTCTCTGGACTCACTGAAGTGCATCCCCAGTGGTGCCAGTGCACTCTCTGGACTCACTGCACTGCATCCCCAGTGGTGCAAGTGCACTCTCTGGACTCACTGCCGTGCATCCCAAGTGGTGCCAATGCACTCTCTGGACTCACTGCAGTGCATCCCCAGTGGTGCCAGTACACTCTCTGGACTCACTGCACTGCATCCCCAGAGGTGCCAGTGCAGTCTCTGCACTCACTGAAGTGCATCTCCAGTGGTGCCAGTGAACTCTCTGGACTCACTGCAGTGCATCCCCAGTGGTGCCAGTGCACTCTCTGGACTCACTGCACTGCATCCCCAGTGGTGCCAGTGCACTCTCTGGACTCACTGCACTGCATCCCCAGTGGTGCCAGTGCACTCTCTGGACTCACTGCACTGCATCTCCAATGGTGCCAGTGCACTCTCTGGACTCACTGCACTGCATCCCCTGTGGTGCCAATGCACTCTCTGGACTCACTGCTGTGCATCCCCAGTGGTGCCAGTGCACTCTCTGGACTCACTGTACTGCATCCCCAGTGGTGCCAGTGCACTCTCTGTACTCACTGCACTGCATCCCCATTGGTGCCAGTGCACTCTCTGGACTCACTGAAGTGCATCCCCAGTGGTGCCAGTACACTCTCTGGACTCACTGAAGGGCATTCTCAGTGGTGCCAGTGCACTCTCTGGACTCACTGCAGTGCATCCCCAGTGGTGCCAGTGCACTCTCTGGACTCACCGCACCGCATCCCCAGTGGTGCCAGTGCACTCTCTGGAGTAACAGCAGTGCATCACCAGTGGTGCCACTGCACTCTCTGGACTCACTGCACTGCATCCCCAGTGGTGCCAGAGCACTCTCTGGACTCACTGCACTGCATCCCCAGTGGTGCCAGTGCACTCTCTGGACTCACTGCACTGCATCCCCAGTGGTGCCATTGCACTCTCTGGACTCACTGCACTGCATCCCCAGTGGAGCCAGTGCGATCTCTGGACTCACTGCACTGCATCCCCAGTGGTGCCAGTGCACTCTGTGGACTCACTGCAGTGCATCCCCAGTGGAGCCCGTGCATTCTCTGGACTCACTGCAGTGCATCCCCAGTGGTGCCAGTGCACTCTCTGGACTCACTTCAGTGCATCCCCAGTGGTGCCAGTACACTCACTGGACTCACTGCACTGCATCCCCAGTGGTGCCAGTGCACTCTCTGGACTTGCTGCACTGCATCCCCAGTGGTGCCAGTGCACTCTCTGGACTCACTGATGTGCATCCCCATTGGTGCCTGTGCACTCTCTGGAGTAACTGCAGTGCATCCCCAGCGGTGCCAGTGCACTCTCTGGACTCCCGGCACCGCATCCCCAGTGGTGCCAGTGCACTCTCTGGGCTCACTGCAGTACATCCCCAGTGGTGCCAGTGCACTCTCTGGAGTCACTGCACTGCATCCCCAGTGGTGCCAATGCACTCTCTGGACCTCCGGCACCGCATCCCCAGTGGAGCCAGTGCACTCTTTGGACTCGCGGCACTGCATCCCCAGTGGTGCCAGTGCACTCTCTCGAGTCACTGCACTACATCCCCAGTTGTGCCAGTGCACTCACTGGACTCACTGTACTGCATCATCAGTGGTGCCAGTGCACTCTCTGGACTCACTGCACTGCATCCCCAGTGGTGCCAGTGCACTCTCTGGACTCACTGCACTGCATCCCCAGTGGTGCCAGTGCTATCCCTGGACTCACTGTAGTGCATCCCCAGTGGTGCCAGTGCACTCTCTGGACTCACTGCAGTGCATTCTCTGTGGTGCCAGTGCACTCTCTGGACTCACTGCACTGCATCCCCAGTGGTGCCAGTGCACTCACTGGACTCACTGCACTGCATCCTCAGTGGTGCCAGTGCACTCTCTGGGCTCACTGCACTGCATCCCCAGTGGTGCCAGAGCACTCTATGGACTCACTGCACTGCATCCCCAGTGGTGCCAGTGCTATCCCTGGACTCACTGTAGTGCATCCCCAGTGGTGCCAGTGCACTCTCTGGACTCACTGCAGGGCATCCCCACTGGTGCCAGTGCACTCTCTGGACTCACTGCGCTGCATCCCCAGTGGTGCCAGTGCACTCTCTGGACTCACTGCACTGCATCCCCAGTGCTGCCAGTGCACTCTCTGGACTCACTGCAGGGCATCCCCGGTGGAGCCAGTGTACTCTCAGGACTCACTGCACTGCATCCCCACTGGTGCCAGTGCACTCTCTGGACTCACTGCAGTGCATCCCCAGTGGTGCCAGTGCACTCTCTGGCGTCACTGCACTGCATCCCCAGTGGTGCCAGTGCACGCTCTGGACTCACTGCACTGCATCCCCAGTGGTGCCAGTGCACTCTCTGGACTCACTGCAGTGCATCCCCAGTGGTGCCAGTGCACTCTCTGGACTCACTGCACTGCATCCCCAGTGGTGCCAGTGCACTCTCTGGACTCACTGCAGTGCATCCCCAGTGGTGCCAGTGCACTCTCTGGACTCACTGCACTGCATCCCCCGTGGTGCAAGTGCACTCTCTGGACTCACTGGAGTGCATCACCTGTGGTGCCAGTGCACTCTCTGGACTCACTGCACTGCATCCCCAGTGCTGCCAGTGCACTCTCTGGACTCACTGCACTGCATCCCCTGTGGTGCCAGTGCACTCTCTGGACTCACTGCACTGCATCCCCAGTGGTGCCAGTGCACTCTCTAGAGTCACTGCGCTGCATCCCCAGTTGTGCCAGTGCACTCTCTGGACTCACTGCAGTGCATCCCCAGTGGTGCCAGTGCACTCTCTGGAGTGACTGCAGTGCATCCCCAGTGGTGCCAGTGCACTCTCTGGACTCGCGTCACTGCATCCCCAGTGGTGCCAGTGCACTCTCTGGACTCGCGTCACTGCATACCCAGTGGTGCCAGTGCACTCTCTGGACTCAGTGAAGTGCATCCCCAGTGGTGCCAGTGCACTCTCTGGACTCACTGCAGTGCATTCCCGGTGGTGCCAGTGCACTCTCTGGACTCACTGCAGTGCATCCCCAGTGGTGCTAGTGCACTCTGGACTCACTGCAGTGCATCCCCAGTGGTGCCAGTGCACTCTCTGGACTCACTGCACTGCATCCCCAGTAGTGCCAGTGCACTCTCTGGACTCACTGCAGTGCATTCCCGGTGGTGCCAGTGCACTCTCTGGACTCACTGCAGTGCATCCCCAGTGGTGCTAGTGCACTCTGGACTCACTGCACTGCATCCCCAGTGGTGCCAGTGCACTCTCTGGACTCACTGCACTGCATCCCCAGTGGTGCCAGTGCGCTCTCTGGACTCACTGCACCGCATCCCCAGTGGTGCCAGTGCACTCTCTGGACTCACTGTACTGCATCCCCAGTGGTGCCAAAGCACTCTCTGGACTCCCGCCACCGCATCCCCATTGGTTCCAGTGCACTCTCTGGACTCACTGCACTGCATCCCCAGTGGTGCCAGTGCACTCTCTGGACTCACTGCACCGCATCCCCAGTGGTGCCAGTGCACTCTCTGGAGTGACTGCAGTGCATCCCCAGTGGTGCCTGTGCACTCTCTGGACTCACTGCACTGCATCCCCAGTGCTGCCAGTGCACTCTCTGGACTCACTGCAGGGCATCCCCGGTGGAGACAGTGTACTCTCTGGACTCACTGCAGTGCATCCCCAGTGGTGCCAGTGCACTCTCTGGACTCACTGCACTGCATCCCTAGTGGTGCCAGTGCACTCTCTGGACTCACTGCACTGCACCCCAATGCTGCCAGTGCACTCTCTGGCGTCACTGCACTGCATCCCCCGTGGTGCAAGTGCACTCTCTGGACTCACTGGAGTGCATTCCCGGTGGTGCCAGTGCACTCTGTGGACTCACTGCAGTGCATCCCCAGTGGTGCCAGTGCACTCTCTGGACTCACTGCACTGCATCCCCAGTGGTGCCAATGCACTCTCTGGACTCACTGCACTGCATCCCCAGTGGTGCCAGTGCACTCTCTGGACTCACTGAAGTGCATCCCCAGTGGTGCCAGTGCACTCTCTGGAGTCACTGCACTGCATCCCCAGTGGTGCTAGTGCCTTCTGTGGACTCACTGCAGTGCATCCCCAGTGGTGCCAGTGCACTCTCTGGACTCACTGAAGGGCATTCTCAGTGGTGCCAGTGCACTCTCTGGACTCACTGCAGTGCATCCCCAGTGGTGCCAGTACACTCACTGGACTCACTGCACTGCATCCCCAGTGGTGCCAGTGCACTCTCTGGACTCACCGCACCGCATCCCCAGTGGTGCCAGTGCACTCTCTGGAGTAACTGCAGTGCATCACCAGTGGTGCCAGTGCACTCTCTGGACTCACTGCACTGCATCCCCAGTGGTGCCAGTGCACTCTCTGGACTCACTGCACTGCATCCCCAGTGGTGCCAGAGCACTCTCTGGACTCACTGCAGTGCATCCCCAGTGGTGCCAGTGCACTCTCTGGACTCACTGCACTGCATCCCCAGTGGTGCCAGTGCACTCTCTGGACTCACTGCACTGCATCCCCAGTGGTGCCAGTGCACTCTCTGGACTCCCGGCACCGCATCCCCAGTGGTGCCAGTGCACTCTCTGGGCTCACTGCAGTGCATCCCCAGTGGTGCCAGTGCACTCTCTTGACTCACTGCACTGCATCCCCAGTGGTGCCAGTGCACTCACTGGATTCACTGCACTGCATCCCCAGTGGTGCTAGTGCAATCTCTGGACTCACTGCAGTGCATCCCCAGTGGTACCAGTGCACTCTCTGGACTCACTGAAGTGCATTCTCAGTGGTGCCAGTGCACTCTGTGGACTCACTGCAGTGCATCCCCAGTGGTGCCAGTGCGCTCTCTGGACTCACTGCAGTGCATCCCCAGTGGTGCCAGTGCACTCTCTGGACTCACTGCACTGCATCCCCAGTGCTGCCAGTGCACTCTCTGGACTCACTGCACTGCATCCCCAGTGGTGCCAGTGCACTCTCTGGACTCACTGCACTGCATCCCCAGTGGTGCCAGTGCACTCTCTGGACTCACTGCAGTGCATCCCCAGTGGTGCCAGTGCACTCTCTGGACTCACTGCACTGCATCCCCAGTGGTACCAGTGCACTCTGTGGACTCACTGCAGTGCATCCCCAGTGGTGCCAGTGCACTCTCTGGACTCACTGCACTGCATCCCCAGTGGTGCCAATCCACTCTCTGGACTCACTGCACTGCATCCCCACTGGTGCCAGTGCACTCTCTGGACTCACTGCACTGCATCCCAAGTGGTGCCAGTGCACTCTCTGGAGTCACTGCACTGCATCCCCAGTGGTGCCAGTGCACTCACTGGACTCACTGTACTGCATCATCAGTGGTGCCAGTGCACTCTCTGGACTCACTGCAGTGCATCCCCAGTGGTGCCAGTACACTCTCTGGACTCACTGCACTGCATCCCCAGTGGTGCCAGTGCACTCACTGGACTCACTATACTGCATCACCAGTGGTGCCAGTGCACTCTCTGGACTCACTGCACTGCATCCCCAGTGTTGCCAGTGCATTCACTGGACTCACTGTACTGCATCTCCAGTGGTGCCAGTGCACTCACTGGGCTCACTGCAGTGCATCCCCAGTGGTGCCAGTGCACTCTCTGGACTCACTGCTGTGCATCCCCAGTGGTGCCAGGGCACTCTCTGGACTCACTGCACTGCATCTCCAATGGTGCCAATGCACTCTCTGGACTCACTGCACTGCATCCCCAGTGGTGCCAGTGCACTCACTGGATTCACTGCACTGCATCCCCAGTGGTGCTAGTGCACTCTCTGGACTCACTGCACTGCATCCCCAGTGGTACCAGTGCACTCTCTGGACTCACTGAAGTGCATTCTCAGTGGTGCCAGTGCACTCTGTGGACTCACTGCAGTGCATCCCCAGTGATGCCAGTGCGCTCTCTGGACTCACTGCAGTGCATCCCCAGTGGTGCCAGTGCACTCTCTGGACTCACTGCACTGCATCCCCAGTGCTGCCAGTGCACTCTCTGGACTCACTGCAGTGCATCCCCAGTGGTGCCAGTGCACTCTCTGGACTCACTGCACTGCATCCCCAGTGGTGCCAGTGCACTCTCTGGACTCACTGCAGTGCATCCCCAGTGGTGCCAGTGCACTCTCTGGACTCACTGCACTGCATCCCCAGTGGTACCAGTGCACTCTGTGGACTCACTGCAGTGCATCCCCAGTGCTGCCAGTGCACTCTCTGGACTCACTGCACTGCATCCCCAGTGGTGCCAATGCACTCTCTGGACTCACTGCACTGCATCCCCAGTGGTGCCAGTGCACTCACTGGACTCACTGCACTGCATCCCAAGTGGTGCCAGTGCACTCTCTGGAGTCACTGCACTGCATCCCCAGTGGTGCCAGTGCACTCTCTCGAGTCACTGCACTACATCCCCAGTGGTGCCAGTGCACTCACTGGACTCACTGTACTGCATCATCAGTGGTGCCAGTGCACTCTCTGGACTCACTGCAGTGCATCCCCAGTGGTGCCAGTGCACTCTCTGGACTCACTGCACTGCATCCCCAGTGGTGCCAGTGCACTCACTGGACTCACTATACTGCATCACCAGTGGTGCCAGTGCACTCTCTGGACTCACTGCACTGCATCCCCAGTGTTGCCAGTGCATTCACTGGACTCACTGTACTGCATCTCCAGTGGTGCCAGTGCACTCTCTGGACTCACTGCAGTGCATCCCCAGTGGTGCCAGTGCACTCTCTGGACTCACTGCAGTGCATCCCCACTGGTGCCAGTGCACTCACTGGATTCACTGCACTACATTCCCAGTGGTGCTAGTTCACTCTCTGGACTCACTGCAGTGCATCCCCAGTGGTGCCAGTGCACTCTTTGGACTCACTGAATGCATTCTCAGTGGTGCCAGTGCACTCTCTGGACTCACTGCACTGCATCCCCAGTGGTGCCAGTGCGCTCTCTGGCCTCACTGAAGTGCATTCTCAGTGGTGCCAGTGCACTCTCTGGACTCACTGCAGTGCATCCCCAGTGGTGCCAGTACACTCTCTGGACTCACTGCACTGCATCCCCAGTGGTGCTAGTGCACTCTGTGGACTCACTGCAGTGCATCCCCAGTGGTGCCAGTGCACTCTCTGGACTCACTGAAAGGCATTCTCAGTGGTGCCAGTGCACTCTCTGGACTCACTGCACTGCATCACCAGTGGTGCCAGTGCACTCTCTGGACTCACTGCACTGCATCCCCAGTGGTGCCAGTGCACTCTCTGGAGTAACTGCAGTGCATCACCAGTGGTGCCAGTGCACTCTCTGGACTCACTGCACTGCATCCCCAGTGCTGCCAGTGCACTCTCTGGACTCACTGCACTGCATCCCCAGTGGTGCCAGAGCACTCTGTGGACTCACTGCACTGCATCCCCAGTGCTGCCTGTGCACTCTCTGGACTCACTGCACTGCATCCCCAGTGGTGCCACTGCACTCTCTGGACTCACTGCACTGCATCCCCAGTGGTGCCAGTGCACTCCCTGCACTCACTGCACTGCATCCCCAGTGGTGCCAGTGCACTCTCTGGACTCACTGCAGTGCATCCCCAGTGGTGCCAGTGCACTCTCTGGACTCACTGCACTGCATCCCCAGTGGTACCAGTGCACTCTGTGGACTCACTGCAGTGCATCCCCAGTGCTGCCAGTGCACTCTCTGGACTCACTGCACTGCATCCCCAGTGGAGCCAATGCACTCTCTGGACTCACTGCACTGCATCCCCAGTGGTGCCAGTGCACTCACCGGACTCACTGCACTGCATCCCAAGTGGCGCCAGTGCACTCTCTGGAGTCACTGCACTGCATCCCCAGTGGTGCCAGTGCACTCTCTCGAGTCACTGCACTACATCCCCAGTGGTGCCAGTGCACTCACTGGACTCACTGTACTGCATCATCAGTGGTGCCAGTGCACTCTCTGGACTCACTGCAGTGCATCCCCAGTGGTGCCAGTGCACTCTCTGGACTCACTGCACTGCATCCCCAGTGGTGCCAGTGCACTCACTGGACTCACTATACTGCATCACCAGTGGTGCCAGTGCACTCTCTGGACTCACTGCACTGCATCCCCAGTGTTGCCAGTGCATTCACTGGACTCACTGTACTGCATCTCCAGTGGTGCCAGTGCACTCTCTGGACTCACTGCAGTGCATCCCCAGTGGTGCCAGTGCACTCTCTGGACTCACTGCAGTGCATCCCCACTGGTGCCAGTGCACTCACTGGATTCACTGCACTACATTCCCAGTGGTGCTAGTTCACTCTCTGGACTCACTGCAGTGCATCCCCAGTGGTGCCAGTGCACTCTTTGGACTCACTGAAGTGCATTCTCAGTGGTGCCAGTGCACTCTCTGGACTCACTGCACTGCATCCCCAGTGGTGCCAGTGCGCTCTCTGGCCTCACTGAAGTGCATTCTCAGTGGTGCCAGTGCACTCTCTGGACTCACTGCTGTGCATCTCCAGTGGTGCCAGTACACTCTCTGGACTCACTGCACTGCATCCCCAGTGGTGCTAGTGCACTCTGTGGACTCACTGCAGTGCATCCCCAGTGGTGCCAGTGCACTCTCTGGACTCACTGAAAGGCATTCTCAGTGGTGCCAGTGCACTCTCTGGACTCACTGCAGTGCATCACCAGTGGTGCCAGTGCACTCTCTGGACTCACCGCACCGCATCCCCAGTGGTGCCAGTGCACTCTCTGGAGTAACTGCAGTGCATCACCAGTGGTGCCAGTGCACTCTCTGGACTCACTGCACTGCATCCCCAGTGCTGCCAGTGCACTCTCTGGACTCACTGCACTGCATCCCCAGTGGTGCCAGAGCACTCTCTGGACTCACTGCACTGCATCCCCAGTGCTGCCTGTGCACTCTCTGGACTCACTGCACTGCATCCCCAGTGGTGCCAGTGCACTCTCTGGACTCACTGCACTGCATCCCCAGTGGTGCCAGTGCACTCCCTGCACTCACTGCACTGCATCCCCAGTGGTGCCAGTGCACTCACTGGACTCACTGCAGTGCATTCCCTCTGGTGCCAGTGCACTCTCTGGACTCACTGCACTGCATCCCCAGTGGTGCCAGTGCACTCTCTGGACTCACTGCAGTGCATCCCCAGTGGTGCCAGTGCACTCTCTGGACTCACTGCAGTGCATCCCCAGTGGTGCCAGTGCACTCTCTGGACTCACTGAAGTGCATCCCCCGTGGTGCCAGTGCGATCTCTGGACTCACTGCACTGCATTACCAGTGGTGCCAGTGCACACTCTGGACTCACTGCACTGCACCCCCAGTGGTGCCAGTGCACTCTCTGGACTCACTGCAGTGCGTCCCCAGTTTTGCCAGTGCACTCTCTGGACTCACTGCACTGCATACCCAGTGGTGCCAGTGCACTCTCTGGACTCACTGCACTGCCTCCCCAGTGGAGCCAGTGTACTCTCTGGACTCACTGCACTGCATCCCCAGTGGTGCCAGTGCACTCTGTGGACTCACTGCAGTGCATCCCCAGTGGAGCCCGTGCACTCTCTGGACTCACTGAAGTGCATCCCCAGTGGTGCCAGTGCACTCTCTGGACTCACTGCACTGCATCCCCAGTGGTGCAAGTGCACTCTCTGGACTCACTGCCGTGCATCCCAAGTGGTGCCAATGCACTCTCTGGACTCACTGCAGTGCATCCCCAGTGGTGCCAGTACACTCTCTGGACTCACTGCACTGCATCCCCAGAGGTGCCAGTGCAGTCTCTGCACTCACTGAAGTGCATCTCCAGTGGTGCCAGTGAACTCTCTGGACTCACTGCAGTGCATCCCCAGTGGTGCCAGTGCACTCTCTGGACTCACTGCACTGCATCCCCAGTGGTGCCAGTGCACTCTCTGGACTCACTGCACTGCATCCCCAGTGGTGCCAGTGCACTCTCTGGACTCACTGCACTGCATCTCCAATGGTGCCAGTGCACTCTCTGGACTCACTGCACTGCATCCCCTGTGGTGCCAATGCACTCTCTGGACTCACTGCTGTGCATCCCCAGTGGTGCCAGTGCACTCTCTGGACTCACTGTACTGCATCCCCAGTGGTGCCAGTGCACTCTCTGTACTCACTGCACTGCATCCCCATTGGTGCCAGTGCACTCTCTGGACTCACTGAAGTGCATCCCCAGTGGTGCCAGTACACTCTCTGGACTCACTGAAGGACATTCTCAGTGGTGCCAGTGCACTCTCTGGACTCACTGCAGTGCATCCCCAGTGTTGCCAGTGCACTCTCTGGACTCACCGCACCGCATCCCCAGTGGTGCCAGTGCACTCTCTGGAGTAACAGCAGTGCATCACCAGTGGTGCCACTGCACTCTCTGGACTCACTGCACTGCATCCCCAGTGGTGCCAGAGCACTCTCTGGACTCACTGCACTGCATCCCCAGTGGTGCCAGTGCACTCTCTGGACTCACTGCACTGCATCCCCAGTGGTGCCATTGCACTCTCTGGACTCACTGCACTGCATCCCCAGTGGAGCCAGTGCGATCTCTGGACTCACTGCACTGCATCCCCAGTGGTGCCAGTGCACTCTGTGGACTCACTGCAGTGCATCCCCAGTGGAGCCCGTGCACTCTGTGGACTCACTGCAGTGCATCCCCAGTGGTGCCAGTGCACTCTCTGGACTCACTTCAGTGCATCCCCAGTGGTGCCAGTACACTCACTGGACTCACTGCACTGCATCCCCAGTGGTGCCAGTGCACTCTCTGGACTTGCTGCACTGCATCCCCAGTGGTGCCAGTGCACTCTCTGGACTCACTGATGTGCATCCCCATTGGTGCCTGTGCACTCTCTGGAGTAACTGCAGTGCATCCCCAGCGGTGCCAGTGCACTCTCTGGACTCCCGGCACCGCATCCCCAGTGGTGCGAGTGCACTCTCTGGGCTCACTGCAGTACATCCCCAGTGGTGCCAGTGCACTCTCTGGAGTCACTGCACTGCATCCCCAGTGGTGCCAATGCACTCTCTGGACCTCCGGCACCGCATCCCCAGTGGAGCCAGTGCACTCTCTGGACTCGCGGCACTGCATCCCCAGGGGTGCCAGTGCACTCTCTCGAGTCACTGCACTACATCCCCAGTTGTGCCAGTGCACTCACTGGACTCACTGTACTGCATCATCAGTGGTGCCAGTGCACTCTCTGGACTCACTGCACTGCATCCCCAGTGGTGCCAGTGCACTCTCTGGACTCACTGCACTGCATCCCCAGTGGTGCCAGTGCTATCCCTGGACTCACTGTAGTGCATCCCCAGTGGTGCCAGTGCACTCTCTGGACTCACTGCAGTGCATTCTCTGTGGTGCCAGTGCACTCTCTGGACTCACTGCACTGCATCCCCAGTGGTGCCAGTGCACTCACTGGACTCACTGCACTGCATCCTCAGTGGTGCCAGTGCACTCTCTGGGCTCACTGCAGGGCATCCCCAGTGGTGCCAGAGCACTCTATGGACTCACTGCACTGCATCCCCAGTGGTGCCAGTGCTATCCCTGGACTCACTGTAGTGCATCCCCAGTGGTGCCAGTGCACTCTCTGGACTCACTGCAGGGCATCCCCACTGGTGCCAGTGCACTCTCTGGACTCACTGCGCTGCATCCCCAGTGGTGCCAGTGCACTCTCTGGACTCACTGCACTGCATCCCCAGTGCTGCCAGTGCACTCTCTGGACTCACTGCAGGGCATCCCCGGTGGAGCCAGTGTACTCTCAGGACTCACTGCACTGCATCCCCACTGGTGCCAGTGCACTCTCTGGACTCACTGCAGTGCATCCCCAGTGGTGCCAGTGCACTCTCTGGCGTCACTGCACTGCATCCCCAGTGGTGCCAGTGCACGCTCTGGACTCACTGCACTGCATCCCCAGTGGTGCCAGTGCACTCTCTGGACTCACTGCAGTGCATCCCCAGTGGTGCCAGTGCACTCTCTGGACTCACTGCAGTGCATCCCCAGTGGTGCCAGTGCACTCTCTGGACTCACTGCAGTGCATCCCCAGTGGTGCCAGTGCACTCTCTGGACTCACTGCACTGCATCCCCCGTGGTGCAAGTGCACTCTCTGGACTCACTGGAGTGCATCACCTGTGGTGCCAGTGCACTCTCTGGACTCACTGCACTGCATCCCCAGTGCTGCCAGTGCACTCTCTGGACTCACTGCACTGCATCACCTGTGGTGCCAGTGCACTCTCTGGACTCACTGCACCGCATCCGCAGTGGTGCCAGTGCACTCTCTAGAGTCACTGCGCTGCATCCCCAGTTGTGCCAGTGCACTCTCTGGACTCACTGCAGTGCATCCCCAGTGGTGCCAGTGCACTCTCTGGAGTGACTGCAGTGCATCCCCAGTGGTGCCAGTGCACTCTCTGGACTCGCGTCACTGCATCCCCAGTGGTGCCAGTGCACTCTCTGGACTCGCGTCACTGCATACCCAGTGGTGCCAGTGCACTCTCTGGATTCAGTGAAGTGCATCCCCAGTGGTGCCAGTGCACTCTCTGGACTCACTGCAGTGCATTCCCGGTGGTGCCAGTGCACTCTCTGGACTCACTGCAGTGCATCCCCAGTGGTGCTAGTGCACTCTGGACTCACTGCAGTGCATCCCCAGTGGTGCCAGTGCACTCTCTGGACTCACTGCACTGCATCCCCAGTAGTGCCAGTGCACTCTCTGGACTCACTGCAGTGCATTCCCGGTGGTGCCAGTGCACTCTCTGGACTCACTGCAGTGCATCCCCAGTGGTGCTAGTGCACTCTGGACTCACTGCAGTGCATCCCCAGTGGTGCCAGTGCACTCTCTGGACTCACTGCACTGCATCCCCAGTGGTGCCAGTGCACTCTCTGGACTCACTGCACCGCATCCCCAGTGGTGCCAGTGCACTCTCTGGACTCACTGTACTGCATCCCCAGTGGTGCCAAAGCACTCTCTGGACTCCCGCCACCGCATCCCCATTGGTTCCAGTGCACTCTCTGGACTCACTGCACTGCATCCCCAGTGGTGCCAGTGCACTCTCTGGACTCACTGCACCGCATCCCCAGTGGTGCCAGTGCACTCTCTGGAGTGACTGCAGTGCATCCCCAGTGGTGCCTGTGCACTCTCTGGACTCACTGCACTGCATCCCCAGTGCTGCCAGTGCACTCTCTGGACTCACTGCAGGGCATCCCCGGTGGAGCCAGTGTACTCTCTGGACTCACTGCAGTGCATCCCCAGTGGTGCCAGTGCACTCTCTGGACTCACTGCACTGCATCCCTAGTGGTGCCAGTGCACTCTCTGGACTCACTGCACTGCACCCCAATGCTGCCAGTGCACTCTCTGGCGTCACTGCACTGCATCCCCCGTGGTGCAAGTGCACTCTCTGGACTCACTGGAGTGCATTCCCGGTGGTGCCAGTGCACTCTGTGGACTCACTGCAGTGCATCCCCAGTGGTGCCAGTGCACTCTCTGGACTCACTGCACTGCATCCCCAGTGGTGCCAATGCACTCTCTGGACTCACTGCACTGCATCCCCAGTGGTGCCAGTGCACTCTCTGGACTCACTGAAGTGCATCCCCAGTGGTGCCAGTGCACTCTCTGGAGTCACTGCACTGCATCCCCAGTGGTGCTAGTGCCTTCTGTGGACTCACTGCAGTGCATCCCCAGTGGTGCCAGTGCACTCTCTGGACTCACTGAAGGGCATTCTCAGTGGTGCCAGTGCACTCTCTGGACTCACTGCAGTGCATCCCCAGTGGTGCCAGTACACTCACTGGACTCACTGCACTGCATCCCCAGTGGTGCCAGTGCACTCTCTGGACTCACCGCACCGCATCCCCAGTGGTGCCAGTGCACTCTCTGGAGTAACTGCAGTGCATCACCAGTGGTGCCAGTGCACTCTCTGGACTCACTGCACTGCATCCCCAGTGGTGCCAGTGCACTCTCTGGACTCACTGCTCTGCATCCCCAGTGGTGCCAGAGCACTCTCTGGACTCACTGCAGTGCATCCCCAGTGGTGCCAGTGCACTCTCTGGACTCACTGCACTGCATCCCCAGTGGTGCCAGTGCACTCTCTGGACTCACTGCACTGCATCCCCAGTGGTCCCAGTGCACTCTCTGGACTCCCGGCACCGCATCCCCAGTGGTGCCAGTGCACTCTCTGGGCTCACTGCAGTGCATCCCCAGTGGTGCCAGTGCACTCTCTTGACTCACTGCACTGCATCCCCAGTGGTGCCAGTGCACTCACTGGATTCACTGCACTGCATCCCCAGTGGTGCTAGTGCACTCTCTGGACTCACTGCAGTGCATCCCCAGTGGTACCAGTGCACTCTCTGGACTCACTGAAGTGCATTCTCAGTGGTGCCAGTGCACTCTGTGGACTCACTGCAGTGCATCCCCAGTGGTGCCAGTGCGCTCTCTGGACTCACTGCAGTGCATCCCCAGTGGTGCCAGTGCACTCTCTGGACTCACTGCACTGCATCCCCAGTGCTGCCAGTGCACTCTCTGGACTCACTGCACTGCATCCCCAGTGGTGCCAGTGCACTCTCTGGACTCACTGCACTGCATCCCCAGTGGTGCCAGTGCACTCTCTGGACTCACTGCAGTGCATCCCCAGTGGTGCCAGTGCACTCTCTGGACTCACTGCACTGCATCCCCAGTGGTACCAGTGCACTCTGTGGACTCACTGCAGTGCATCCCCAGTGGTGCCAGTGCACTCTCTGGACTCACTGCACTGCATCCCCAGTGGTGCCAATGCACTCTCTGGACTCACTGCACTGCATCCCCACTGGTGCCAGTGCACTCTCTGGACTCACTGCACTGCATCCCAAGTGGTGCCAGTGCACTCTCTGGAGTCACTGCACTGCATCCCCAGTGGTGCCAGTGCACTCTCTCGAGTCACTGCACTACATCCCCAGTGGCGCCAGTGCACTCACTGGACTCACTGTACTGCATCATCAGTGGTGCCAGTGCACTCTCTGGACTCACTGCAGTGCATCCCCAGTGGTGCCAGTACACTCTCTGGACTCACTGCACTGCATCCCCAGTGGTGCCAGTGCACTCACTGGACTCACTATACTGCATCACCAGTGGTGCCAGTGCACTCTCTGGACTCACTGCACTGCATCCCCAGTGTTGCCAGTGCATTCACTGGACTCACTGCTGTGCATCCCCAGT